>NC_084797.1:172762809-173962809 GCF_963169125.1 Humulus lupulus
CACCCACGGGCACCCCAGACGTCTCGCGGGATTCATCTCCTCGCACAAGCAAAGGCGCCTAGCATGTCACGGGTGCATACGGCACCTCGAGGATGCATATAGCGCCTCGCGCCCATGTGGCCTTGCGGGTGCATATGCCGCCTCGCGCCCATATGGCCTTGTAGGTGCATGATGGTCTCGCGCACCCCTGATGTCCCACAACCGCCTCGTGAGCCATGCCGCCTCGCGCGCCCCAGGTGCCTCGCGAACCATGCTGCCTCGCGCGCCCCAGGCATCTCGTGAGGCCTCTTCACCATGCACCACCCGTGTCACCTCGAGCGCCCCAAGCGCCTTGCGAGACCAGTGTCTCGCCTCACCTCGTCCCGCGCATGCAGCCGCAACGATGTGGCCTCGCAGGTGCATAAGGGTCTTGCACACCTAAGGCATCTCGCGAGTCAGGCCACCTCATGCGCCCCAGGAGTCTCGTGAGCCATGTTGCCTCGTGTGCCCCAGGCGTCTCATGAGCCATGTCGCCTCGCGCGCCCAGGAGCCTCGATAGGCCTCTTCGCCATGCACCAGTTGTGTCGCCTTGCGTGCCCCAGGCACCTCGCAAGACCAATGTCTCACCTCGCCTCGCGCATGCAGCCGCGCCCCTAAGGGCCTCACAAGAGATGCCCTCAACTTTCCCTGTGCACCAGCCGCACCATGGGCCTTGCGAGAGACGCCCCCACCTCGCCTCCCGAGACCATTGCCTCACCTCGCCTCATCAAATCCATGCCACTAGGGGTTGCGTACGTAGTGGGCCTCGTTGGAGGGGCCTTATCTCTCCCTTTGTGATAAGTGCTACCAACGGGGCACCACTCTTACCATAAGTCCAAAAAGAGGTAAAGTCATGGATCCCTCTAACACACCAATAAGGGCGAATTGGAAGGGCCTCATAGAGATTCACACCAAGTCAGAAGAAGTACGGACACTATGCCCATGCCAGATAAGTAGTGGCCGTACGAGTAGAGTACTCGTTTTTATCCACACCAGGAAATCTCTGACACTCGTACTCAATAAGTAATGGAGACATCCCCACGAACTCTGATCATGTACTGGAGTCGACACCACTACCCCTGAGGCCACTCTCCTGACGATGTACTCATGTATCATCTACTCCCCTAGACCACAATGTATCAGGGGCCATTAGAGCCCACTATAAAAGGAACCCCACTTGCACTTGGAGGGGGTTGGAAAAAACATTGTAGCACTACACCATAAAAAATACAAGTTCATTTCACCATTTTATTTCTGCAACTATTCTTTGAGTTTCTGATTAGATATTTGAAGTTTTTCATTGATAAGCTCTATATTTCAATTTTTCTAAGTTAACTTGGTTGACGAGTTCTCACAGTCAACAATTTGGCGCCGTCTGCAGGAAGGATAGATTGCAAGTCACTGTTCTTCCATCGATTCCGATAAGAAAAAGATATCGTGACGTTCGAAACGGTTGAGAGAGCCGTCCGAGGTGGAGGTCCATCTTGACGGAGATCACCTAAAAGCCTCTATGAGGGATCTCCCTCCACCTTCAAACATGCAGGCCCCAAGGGAGCCTGAGGTTCACGGAGATGAAAGGGAGGCCACGTCCCCAGCGGTCCCACCTGAGGAGGATCGTCCAAGGTTGGCGGCTGCCCCAATGAGGGGTGCCGGTGAAACCCTACCTCCAAGACCGCCGCAGGTGCCAAACTCCGGTCGACAGGACCCAGGCCCGTTGATGGGCCAAGCTGACAAGCACCCTCGGTTCCACTCCATGAGCTCGAGTTCTAAGTCTCAATTCTACGAAGACGAAATACGAGAACTTCACCGCAAGAATCAGAGGCTAGAAACCACCCTAGAAAACATGCAAGAGGTGCTAAATGGCCTGTTGCAAGGGAGTTCAAACGTGACACTCCCTAAGCGGAAAGAGAGAGGCTAGGAGAGGGTAGAAACCACTGTCCCAGTAGATGACGGAAGGACCCGACTCTCCAGTAGTAACACCCCCTGGATGAAGCAGCACGAACGTCCCAGACAACCAAAGCAGCCCCAGGGGCTAGAGCCAAAGACCAACGCTGCCCTTCGTAATGACGTTGAGGTCACCTCAAGGAGAACACCCTCAAATTTATGAGAAGAACTCGATAAAAGAAGGGCGGGTAAAAGGACCACACCCCATATGGTGCCCCGGAACGGCAAAGGAAAGGGGGATCTTAACCCATCCATGCTGAGAGACTCCTTGAATAAGAGGAGGCAAGACCTGGACATAGAAATGAGGAGCATACGAAGCAAAATCATCTCCGCCTTCGGAGGTCAAGCCTTTGAGGATGAGTTCGATCATGAGTCGCCCTTCATCAAGGAGATCCAAGCCATCCGGCTCCCGGCCAACTTCAAAGAGCCCCATATGACCCCCTATGAAGGAAGCACAGATCCGAAGTACCATCTGGATGCATTTAACGACCTGATGAAGCTACGGGGAATTAGTAGCGGGGCTAGATGTCATGGCTTCGCTGTCACATTGAAAGTACCTGCGTAGAAATGGTTCAAAAGACATAGACCGAGGTCCATAAGATCTTGGCAACAGTTTTCTGATGAATTCCTCCAGCAGCACCACGCTGTGCGAGACTACACGATGCCAGGCACAAGCCTCGCCAATGTGAAGCAAGGGGAAAACGAGAGTCTGAAGAGCTACATTCACAGGTTCAATATGGAGGCAGCTAAAGTAGGGAGCTTGACCCGCAGAGAACTGAAAATGGCCATCACAGCTGGAGTGCGCTCGAGAAGCAAGTTATGGGATAACATGCTCAAGAGGGTGGTCACGGACTTGGATGATTTCTACAAGCGAGCGCAAAAATATATTCGCGTGGAGGACAGTCATGAAAGCCTCAAAGCTGGAAAAGGCCAGTCGCCACCAAAACCTTCAATCTGAGAAAGCCAAAGTGGTGCAAAGAAGAAGAGGGTCTATGAGGGGACTAGAGATAATCAACCTCGGAAGCGTCAACGCTCTGATGAGCGCAGACAGGGCCCCTACACCTTTTATACTGACCTCACCCATGCGAGAGAACGTATTTTCGTTATGAACGAAAACCAGATCCCTTTCAGAAGGCCCCCACCAATGAAAAAATACCAGTCTAAAAGAGAACCCAACAAGTATTGCCAGTATCACAAAGATATCGGCCACACTACCGCGGAATGCAACCATTTGAAGGTGGAAATCGAGGAGCTCATCCGCAGGGGACATTTGGGAAGATATGTGCGCAAGAAGAACCAAAGGCCAGAAGAAGGAGCATCCCCGCCGCAGGCGTGAGAGGTGGCCCCAGAAGTACAGGGAGAGGTCAGGACCATCTTTGGAGGACCAGGATTCGGGGGCGAGTCAAGGAAGGGAAGAGATAGATATGCTAGGGAGGCCAGACAAAGTCCACCACCAAGCATCCTAAATCTGGAGCAAGGCCCCCGGAAGAGTTTTAAGGGTGAAAATGACTCAATAACCTTCACCGAAGAAGACGCACGGGGTGTACACTTCCCCCATAATGACCCCCTAGTGTTGACTGTCCAGCTTGCTAACATGAGGGTGCACCGAGTCTTGGTGGATAACGAAAGCTCTGTGGACATCTTATATCACCCAGTGCTGGAGAAGATGGGACTAAACCTCCAGCACCTAAAGCCTTGCAATACTTCTTTGTATGGATTTACGGGAGATTCGGTACAGCCCCTAGGGGCAATCGAGTTAGCCCTCACTATGGGAGAACAGCCCAGACAAACCACCATAATGAAAAACTTTGATGTGGTAGATTGCGCCTCAGCCTTCAATGCGGTATTAGGGAGACCTTCCCTAAGAGAATTGAAGGCGATGACTTCTGTATACCACTTAGCTATGAAATTCCCAACTCCCAGGGGACTAGCATGCATGAAAGGAGAGCAGAAGGAAGCGAGAGAATGCTATAATACATCCCAACGCACAGCTACAAAGCCAACAGTGCCTATGGAAATAGTTGTGCATGAAGGCGCAAACCCAAACGAATTGGACCCACGAGTCACAGAAGAGCCTAGAGCTGAACTGGTAGAAGAATTGGAGGAAGTAACGGTCATGAATGAGCCGTTGAGAAAGTTGAGGTAAGGAAAAACCTTGTCAGTGACATGAAGGAGAATCTAGTAGAGTTCTTAAAAGCCAACCTTGAGGTATTCGCCTGGAGTCACGAGGATATGGTGGGGATAGACCCAGCAGTCATGTGCCACCATCTGAACATCGACCCGAAAGCAAGGCCGGTGAGGTAGAAAAAGAGAGCGCTGGACCCAGAGAGATACGCAGCCCTAAAAGAGGAGGTTTGCAAGTTGAAGGCGAAGGGGTTCATTTGAGAGGTAGTTTACCCACTATGGGTATCAAACCCAGTGCTAGTCCCGAAGCCCAATAGAAAATGGAGGACTTGCATGGATTTTACCAGCCTCAACAAGGCCTGCCCTAAGGACAACTTCCCGCTTCCTAGGATAGACCAGTTAGTAGATGCAATAATGGGGCACGAGCTACTTAGCTTCATGGACGCATATTATGGGTATAACCAAATACCCATGAACCCTGCTGACGAAGAGCACACTTCGTTCATAATAGACAAGGAGTTGTATTGCTATAAACCCTGCTGACGAAGAGCACACTTCGTTCATAATAGACAAGGAGTTGTATTGCTATAAAATGATGCCCATTGGTTTAAAAAATGCAGGTGCCACTTATCAAAGGTTGGTGAACAAAATGTTTGCAAATCAAATAGGAAGGAACATGGAAGTATACGTGGACGATATGCTGGTGAAGACAAAGAAGGCGGCGGAGCTCACCAGCGACCTTATGGAAATGGTCAACACCCTTCCAAGGTATAGAATGAAGTTGAATCCACTCAAATGCACCTTCGGAGTTTCGTCAGGAAAATTCCTGGATTTCATGGTAAATTCCCGAGGTATCGAGGCTAATCCTGAAAAGATCAAGGCCTTGCTAGAAATGAGCCTACCACGAAGCAAAAAAGAGGTGCAATGCTTAACGGGGAGTGTGGCAGCCCTTAATAGGTTCATCTCCAGGTCTACTGAAAAATGCCTCCCATTCTTCAACATCCTAAAAGGGAACAAAAAGTTTGCTTGGGATGACGAATGCCAGGATGCCTTCCCCATGCTAAAGGAACACCTTAGGAAGCAACCCCTTTTGGCCAAGCCAGAAAAAGGGGAGAAGTTTTATTTGTATCTAGTTGTATCAGAGCATGCCATAAGCGCTGCCTTGGTCAAGGGGGAAAAGAAGCACTAGCAACCTGTATACTATGTGAGTAAACGGTTGGTAGACGCAGAAACCCGGTACCCGGAAATAGAGAAGTTAGCATATGCCCTGATAGTGGCTTCTCGAAAGTTGAGGCCTTATTTTCATGCTCATTCGATTGAGGTGCTCACTAACACCCCCCTGCATCAAGTCTTGCACAAGCCGGAGACTTCGGGAAGATTGTTAAAATGGTCGATTGAATTGAGTCAGTTCGACATCACTTACACCCCAAGGACCTCAATCAATGGGCATGTACTTGAAGACTTTATAGTCGAGTTTTCATACCGACCCCTAGAGGAGGGGGAAATAGAGGAGAACGAACCGGCGCATGAAGAGGAAAGGCACCCTGAAGAATGGAGCCTCCATGTAGATAGGGCGTCTGACGAAGGGGGAGCCGACACTGGCATAGTGATGACAGGATCTGAAGGGCACACGATTTATTGTGCCCTGAGATTTGGATTCGAAGCTTCCAATAATGAGGCAGAATATGAGGTGTTGTTAGCTGGCTTGCAGTGAGCTAAGGAGTTAAAGGTATCCCACTTGCATGTCTTTAGTGACTCACAACTGGTAGTGTTTCAAGTGAGGGACGAATACCAAGCTAGAGGTCCAAAAATGGCTGCGTATCTCACCAAGGTGAAGGAGTATTTGGATCAGTTCAAAAAATACATGATAGAACAAATCCCCAGGGAGCAGAACACAAACATTGATGCACTCGCGAAACTTGCCTCCACACGAGACGAAGAAACGCTTGAGTCCATTCCAGTCAGATATCTCCCCAAGCCAAGCATAGCAGAAGAAAGGATCAACACGGTCAAGAGCTCTGAGGAGTCATGGTTTGCACCCATTGGGAGATACTTAAATGATGGGACCTTGCCTTTGGATAAAAAAGAGGCCCGCAGACTGATTTACAGAGCCGCCCAGTACACTCTAGTAGATGGAACCTTGTATAAGAGAGGCTTCTCTACCCCACTCATGCGGTGCATTGATAATGGAGAGGCATCAAAATTTTTACAAGAGGTACACGAAGGGGAATGCGAAAACCATGATGGGGGGCAGTCCACAGCAAAAAAGGCCATCCGCCAGGGCTATTATTGGCCTACCGTGGAGAAGGACGCGAGCGACTTCGCGAGAAGGTGTGACAAGTGCCAGAGACATGCGAATTACCCCCGTCAGTCGCCAAATAAGCTGGTGAGCATGACCAGTCCGTGGCCCTTCGCTGTGTAGGGGATTGACTTAATAGGGACACTGCCAATAGGAAGAGGAGGAGCTAAGTATGCGGTGGTAGCAGTCGACTATTTCACTAAGTGGATGGAAGAGGAGCCTTTAGTCAACATAATGGCTAAGCAGATCACCACCTTTGTCAACAAGTACATTGTTTGTAGGTTCGGAGTAGTTTACAAGATTATCTCTAACAATGGAACACAATTTAAAGGAGGGATGCTCGAGGACTACTGCAAGGAAAAAGGAATCAGGAGTTTCTTTGTAGTAGTACATCCCCAAGCCAATGGTAAAGTAGAGGTCACCAACAAGATCCTGAAAAGGAACTTGAAAAGTAAGTTGGAAAAGTTGAAAGGGGCCTGGGTCGAGGAACTCCCAAATGTGCTCTGGACCTACAGGACCACCCCTCGTTCCACCACTGGGGAGACACCTTTCTCCTTGGCCTACGACTGCGAGGTTGTCCTTCCAATAGAAATGAAGATTAACTCCATCCGCACGCAAGCATATGATGAATGGGCTAACATCACAGCATTGGTCGAGAACTTGGACCTGCTGGAAGCCAAGAGGGAAAATGCACAACTAAGGCTGGCCACATATCAGCAATGGGCAGCGAGGTACTACAATTCAAGGGTGCGAGAGAGAAGGTTCAGGGTAGGAGACTTAGTACTGAGGAAGGTACTCCCCAACACGCGAGACCCGGGGGCGGGGGTACTGGGGGCGAACTGGGAAGTACCCTACCAAGTCGCTCAGTGCATACCACCAAACACCTACAAACTCGCCCGCATGGATAACACCATTATACCTCGGGCGTGGAATGCGGAGCACCTCAACAAATACTACCAGTGAGACTTCTGCACCCGTTCATAGAAGACCTACATTTAGTTTGTTCCCTGTTATGTTGACTTAGTAAGTAAGAATTAAATAGGCTACCTGGGTAACCTCCTAATTAGATGTAACCCTTCCATATGTATGTCATTGTAACCCGCACGCTATGTAACGCCCTACTTCCTTAGAGCCGTTACTAAGTGAGTTTAAAAACATGCTTTTAACTCGCTAATCGAGGTTTAAAATCAAATAGTGTAATTAACCATAAACAAAGAAAAGACTCGAGAAATAGTAGTTTCCATTGATAAATATAAAAAGGTTACACTTGGGATCCCAAAATACAGTTTAAAAACATTTACAACATAAAAACTGTACTAAGTCGGCTAAACGAAAAAATGTAAGTTCATTTACAAGCATCTTCCAAAATCCTCTGGCCGTCGCAGCCAGGCTGGCCAAACATGTACATGCTGCCTCACGCCTGCTGTACTCATGGTTGGTTGATCTTCTCCTTTCCCTTACCTGCACCACAGAGCATCTGTGAGCTGAAGCCCAGCAAGAAAACCCACAAACAGATAACATATGCAACACAGAAGTCAGGCATAATAACAGGGCACCAATGGCTAAACACATACGGCCTAGCCGTCCCAGGCGTTTACCAAGCCCTGGGTTTGCGGATCATGCCGTAAGGATATCCCAAGTATCCTTCTAGGTACTCGCCCTGGCAACTCGCACTCCACTTGCTCAACGCTACTCCCGGCCCCTTGCCATTCTCGGCCTTGCACTCAACGTGCCTGACGCCCTTCCCGGCCCCTCGCCGTTCTTGGTCTACACCGTTCCCGGCTCTTGCCGATCACTCACATAATATCATACATGTTATAGCAACAAGTACAAAATTCTAGTATAAACAGATAAAAGGCTATGCCCTACAATTCTAACATGTTGGGCTCGGCCCTGCATATCAATTCCATTAAAACACACTGGGCTCAGCCCTGCACACAAGCTCTATGGGAACAGGGGTTTTCCTACCTGAGTTCCGAGCTTCCTGAGCACCGATGGCCCGAGCACAATCCTCTAACGTGAGCCTCACCGAAATCCTAGTCACAACACAGTAACAACGTCCACCCATCAAGTTCTAATCCAATAAATAACTTTGAGCCATAACCCCAACCTCTGGGACCTTGAATTCTATCAATTTGGGTGATAAAATCAATCCCGAGCCTTACCCCTTGAGTTCCCAAGCCTAAAATACCCTAAAAACTCAAACAGGCACTAAGGGTAGCAGCCCCACCCACAAGAGCAGCGGCTAGCCTCGAAACAAAGGCTAGCACCTCACTGGCCCCCACACGGGCCGCGGCACGCATGAGCTTCTCAGCCTCCCATGGCCGCGCGCGCACGCGGGCCGCAGCTCCCACCTCCGAACACAGAATTTTCCATCTTCTTCCCTACCTTTTCCTCAAGCTAACACATTCAAAATCTACTTAATAAACCCAGATAAATAACACATGAATACCAGCTCAATATCAACACTTAAACCCACTAGAAATCTGCTCCAAAATCCAACTAGAACACCCAAAACAGATTAACCTTTACTAACATGCATGCTCTAGCAAACCAACAACAATTCGCAATATAATCCCAATAATTAGAGCTTACCTTGCTGAACTCAGTCCCAGAAATTGATCCTCAATCCTCAAGCTTTAAACTTCTAAGTTTCCTCAGCCAATTCCTTGCTTAAGCTAGTTTCCACCAAAGTTTCCTTGAGTTTTGTCTTAGGGAGTGAATGAGAAAAAGAGATAAGGTTTATCTTTAGCTGGGAGAAGGTGAGTCGGTTCCTAAGCCTTCTAAACAATTCCTTCCTTTGTTTTATTAACTTAAGTCTAAAGGATTACCTCAAGGCTCGGGGTACCAAAACGTCCCCGAGGGCAAAATGGTAAATTTCCCAAATATTCCCGCCTAGACATTCTATCCTCAAATATATCTCCAAATATTTATTTCTATGTCCCGATAATCCCATAACTCATCTAATACCCAAATTACCCCTCGACTCGCCCCGAGTCCAAATCTCAACCCCGCTGTGACTTTCTGGCTGACCGCTCCCCAGGACTGTCTCAGATCGTGCTGTACAGGCATATCACATATATATATACAACATTTATCACACTTATGCCCGTAATATCCAGACGGGGCCAACATGCACATTTAACTCAATTAAACATCATAGTCATATATACACATAAATTCACATATAAGCACATTAACCCACTTATTGCCCTCCAGGCACACTAATCAAGGCCCCTAAGCTTGATTAGCAAATTCGGGTCGTTACACGCTATGAATGAAACTGTATGCCACTTTACGTGTCCTTCTTCTCCCATATAGCACCCACCAAAGTGCCTGCTGAAATAAATTTCACCAGACACTTGGGGGGGGGGGGATAGGACAGGAGGCAAAACACATAGCAAACAGGAGGATCCTAAAAAGGACCCTCTAATAGGAGGATCCTAAGAAGGACCCCTCATATCAGAGGGAACCTAAAAAGGACCCTTTATCAAGAGGATCCTAAAAAGGACCCCTCATATCAGAGGGTACCTAAAAAGGACCCTCTATCAAGAGGATCCTAAAAGGACCCCTTATATCAGGGCCTTAAACGAGGTCCTTATAAAAGAAATATGCGTGAGGAACCCTGACAAACAGGGAGAAGACCTTGCAAGGCATCTCTTGAGTTCACAGGGATTAGCTACCCTTGTGAACATCAAGGAGGCCAAAAGGTCTTAAAAAAAAAACATCCAAATAAAGGCAGATGCTTCCGTAATTGGAAAGACCTCAGAAAGAGCACCCACCAATAAGCCTAGAGCGGCTACCAAGCCGTCTAGCCAAAAAGGGTCCTAAAAGAGACCCTTGCAAAAATAGCACTATGATTAATGACGAGAAGGACGCTTCTCGCAAGAAATAATAAGCACGCGCAAAAATATATAAAAGGATAGCTAGATACCAAGGGGTCAATATATCCTTATAAGAACAATCAAGAGGCACCAAAAAAGGACCTATTGAACCCTTTCACATGGGCTCCAAAAGACCTCTAGCTTAATAAATAAAAAAGGGGAACCTACCGAACCCCATCATATGGGCTCAAAAAGATCTCGAACACAGAGGAATAAAAGATGAATAATTACATATGTATATATAAAAAAAGAGACAGTTTTGGTAACATAACAAGACTTAAAAAAAATTATTACAAGCATAATAAGGCTCGAACAAGCATACATCCACAGTGGACTAACTGGAAAAAATTATAAAATGACAATCTCAAGGCCTCTTGCCACGGGCGTTCCACCCAGCAGCCTGGGCAACGACATGCTCGCCAAAGGAGGAGAAATTGAAGTTAGGATCCTGCCTCCATACGCCATAAAGGGCGTGCTCTATGGACCTATACTCGATAGCTGCCTTCTCCGCCTCTAAGGAAGCGACCCTCCCCTGTGACGCAGCTGTAGCAGCCTTGGCACCCTCAAGTTCTACCTCTAAGGAAGTGACCCTCTCCTGCGATGCAGCCATAGTAGCCTTGGCACCCTCAAGTTCCGCCTCAATGCTGGTGACCCGTTCCTGCAACATAGTAGCCTTGGCACCCTCAAGTTCTGCCTCTAAGCTGGTGACCCTCTTCTTCTTTTTTGATGAGGAAGAAGCTTTCTCCAAGGCCTTCTCTAACTTAGACCTGGTTTCAGCAAGTTCCCTCTCGAGCTCCTAGACCAGAACTGCAAGACGGTCCCTCTCAGCATTGGAAGTGGAAAGGTTGTGAGCTGAGTCGGCAAACTGCTGAGCCACTGTATAGGTCTACACAAGAAAAATAACAACAATAATGATAAGTAACAAAAATAAAGGAATAAAAAGGGATAAGGCCGACATAAGATGCATGAACTCACCCAAGCAGCGGAGCGTGTAAGAGTCTCCCCAAGATTCGACATAGCGAACCTCCCAAGACCACTCCAATCAGCTACAGGGAGGGTTGTGGCGATCTGGACATACTGCCGCCCGTAAGAGGCCGCCATGCGGCCCACCCAGGGTGCCCCTTCTGAGCCAAGGGTACCTGGCTGAGTAAGGACAGATGACCCGCTCGCCGAAACAGGAGGGGGCGCAGGAAGATCGAAAAAATGAGCCCCCAGTAGATCAGGAGGGGGTGTAGGAAGATCTGGAAAGTAAGCCTCCGATGGACCGAGGTCGAGGGGAGCCTGAGGAAAAGCATCAAAGTCCTTAGGATAACGGCAAACAAAATGCCTCGGTACGGCCTATTGATCCTGGAAGTGGGAAGCCATGCCAGGGTCTAGAGGGGCAAAAGGAGGGCATCCCCCGGGGGATGAAGACAGCTGGTGAGGTTGCCTGTGTCCAAGGGAGAATCCCTCTGGCATGCGCTCGACCTCACCTTCATTCGAACGATGCTCAGCCGATGCAACCTTCGTCTTCTTTGTCCCGAGAATAGTCCAGAATAACCCGAGATTCGAAACCGGGGACAGCTTGTGAAAGTTGAGTTTTTCCACAGTGAAGAGGTATGTAGCCCTTTTCTCGGTAAGGTTAGCATTGATGAGTGTATTCACCACATCCGCCTCCGACCCAATAACTCTAGGTATGGTGAAATGCTCTACACGATCCACACAATTTTCGACACAAACATAAGTTATAAAAACGTAAGTTTCAAAAAGAAAAGAAAAAATGTGGCTTGAAGTACTTACTGGGAGCAGAACGAAAGTGCTCACAAACAGAAAGGGGGCCCTGCACAAAGAAAAAGTCCTACTTCCAGGACCCCAGGTTGGACACAGCGCCCTCTATCAAGGGGACTAAAGTAATGGCATTTTGTAGGAAATAAAATCCCTTGGACTTAGGAGAGGGCATGAGATTGTACAGGAAATGCACCTCTTGGGCCGTAGGAGCACGATGGACAAGTTCCATAAATGCGATGAAGAGGAAGCTCAAGGTCAGCCAACTGTTGGGTGCCAACGGAAGTGGAGCGAGGTCAAAATAGTTGAGAACCGCGATGAAGAACGGGTGTAATGGGATTGTACCACCCGCCTTCATGATATGCTCGCTCATAGCCATGTAGCTCGGATTTGGGCAGTCAGCCCGGTACTTGTCCGAAGGAACGTAAGGCGTGTTCCGGAGGAACACGGTAGTTCCTTATTATTTCCATCAATTTATTTTCAAACACATGGGACACTAGGGAAGATGCCAATTGGGGGTCGTGTCTTGGTCATCAGCAGCCACCTGTCGTCGCCCTCTCTTCGGCATATCTGCAAAACCAAAAGAAAAAGGAGAGGAGGAGACAGAACACTTTACCCTCCATTTTTTCTTCCTAGTCAAGAGTCTTCCACTGAGGCACCGGCTACGAATGCACTAAACTAGGGAAGATCGAAAATAAGCGATGAGGAGAAGATGGGACGGCCCCATGACAATCATTAGGAAAGAACGAGCTAGGAGGCTCAGGCGGGAGATATCCCTCCATAAACTCCAACTCCATCTGCAAATCTAAAAGGGTCACCCTAAGGTTCGCTACATGGTCGATAAGGTCAAGGGGGAAAGGTACTCCGTCTCCTCTCAGCACTGAGTCAATTTCTCTCTCTACCACCCAAATTTTATGTCTAAGTTCAGCCATATGCTCGAGGTGACGAATAAGGGCCTGCCTTAAGGTGTCGTGGTCACGGTAAGGATTTTCCTTGGGGGACTCTGAGTTTGAAGACAAGTCAACAAACTCGACCCTCGGAGGAATGTCGGACGGACCTTCACCTGCCATGAGACCTCGTCCCAAAAGCAAAAAGGGTTCACGTATAAATGAGAGGATTCCTACAAAACACAAAGGAATGGGCTCAAAACCTCTAGGCACAAACTCTCTAAATGACCCACTATGGGGTATGAATAAAGGGGCATGCAAAAAGATTAGCTCACGACAAGCTCAGGCCAAAATACCTTGTCCCGAGCAGTGCTAACTTGGACCCAATGAACATAAGGAAAAAAAATATACCTCAAGCAGGTAAAATGAGGCGTTATCGTGGTCAAAAGGAGGTTGAGGGCCAAAAGCACTGTCACGGTCAAAAAGAGCCAAATGGTCAAAAGTATGCGTTTGCAAAAATAAAGAGAAAATATGTGTTAGCCTTCCAATATCTGAAGGGATATAGACATACAAAAAATGAACTAAAATAATAAAAAAACAAAAAAAAAGAGGGGGATAGTAAAAGTGAGGTTGTGGGGGATTGAACCCCTTACATCTTGAAAAGAGCAAAGATCTAAGTGCCACTAAGCTAAGTAAGGTGTAAATAATTAGGCTAGATATGAAAGCTTATTTATAGGAGCCACAAGCTCATCTTAACGATCGAACCTAAGGCCTGATCAATGGTCAAGAAGGGAGCTTGGCACCTACACTAGGATCTGCAAAGCAAAGTAATAGGCTCATATTCAATTTCAAGTAATAACAAGGATCATCACAAATGCCGCCTATGCTTTCAAGACACCATACCGAAGAATCTACCAGTGCGCCTAAAGGCCCTCTCCTAGACTGGGGGGCAAGTGTAGATGCCAAAAATTCTACACCAGTAAAAGACCCGCATCTCATGACTAAGGTCTCTGGGAGGTCCAAAGCAAACATGTTTGAAATCCCTTTGATCCCTCGAAGGGATGCCCAAATCAACCTTGCACCAAATGAACACTTCGCCTCGGACACCCACGGGCACCCCAGACGTCTCGCGGGACTCGTCGCCTTGCACCAGCCAAGGCGCCTCACACCTCACGGGTGCATACGGCGCCTCACGGATGCATATAGCGCCTCACGCCCATGTGGCCTTGCGAGTGCATATGGCACCTCTCGCCCATGTGGCCTCGCAGGTGCATGAGGGTCTCGCGCACCCCTGATGTCCCACAACCGCCTCGAGTGCCCCAAGCGCCTCGCGAGCCATGCCGCCTCGCGCGCCCCAGGCGTCTCGCGAGGCCTCTTCGCCATGCACCAGCCGTGTCACCTCGCGCGCCCCAGGCGCCTCGTGATACCAGTGTCTCGCCTCTCCTTGCCCCGAGCATGCAGCCGCGCCCATGTAGTCTCGCAGGTGCATGAGGGTCTCGCACGCCCCAGGCGTCTCGCGAGCCTTGCCACCTCGCGTACCCCAAGCGTCTCACGAGCTATGCCGCCTCGCGCGTCCCAGGCGTCTCGTGAGCCATGTTGCCTCGTTCACCCCAGGCGCCTTATGAGGCCTCTTCGCCACGCACCAGCTGTGTCGCCTCGCATGCCCCAGGCGCCTCGCGAGACCAATGTCTTGCCTCACCTCGCCTCGCCTCGCGCATGCAGCCGCACCCCTAAGGGCCTCACGAGAGACGCCCTCAACCTGCCCCGTGCACTAGCCGCGCCATGGGCCTTTGGAGAGACGCCCCCACCTCGCCTCGCGCGCCCTAGGCGCCTCGCGAGACCATTGTCTCACCTCACCTCATCACATCCGTGCCACTAGGGGTCGCGTACGTAGTGGGCCTTGTTGGAGGGGGCCTTATCTCTCCTCTTGAGATAAGTGCTACCAATGGGGAACCACTCTTACCATAATTCCAACAAGAGGTAATGTCATGGATCCATCTAACACACCAATAACGGCGAATTGGAAGGGCCTCATAGTGATTCACACCAAGTCAGAAGAAGTACGGACACTATGCCCATGCCAGATAAGTAGTGGTCGTACGAGTAGAGTACTTGTTTTGATCCACACCAGGCAATCTCTGACACTCGTACACAATAAGTAGTGGAGACATCCCCACAAACTCTGACCTTGTACTGGGGCCGACACCACTACCCCTGAGGCCACTCTCTTGACGGTGTACTCATGTACCATCTGGTCCCCTGGACCACAATGTATCAGGGGCCATTAGATCCCACTATAAAAGGAACCCCACTTCCACTTGGAGGGGGGTTGGAAAAAACACTGTAGTACTACACCATAAAAAATACAAGTTCATTTCACCATTTTCTTTTAGTAACTATTCTTTGAGTTTCTGATTCGATATTTGAAGATTTTCATTGATAAGCTCTATATTTCAATTTTTTAAGTTAACTTGCCTGACGAGTTCTCACTGTGAACATGATCAATTAGAATTATAAAAGTTGACCAGGTCCATTTCGGATAGTTTCACAGAGTTATGTATTTTTTAGAAGAAAAGAGAAATTAGGGCAGATTTATTAATTAAGATAAATTGGTATCTAAATTAATAAATAAGTTTAAATCAAGGTTCAAATTATAAATAATTAATTTGATGAAGGATTTAAATAATTATTCAATTAATTAAATCAATAGAAAATAATACAGGTCTTGATTTTAAGTCCAACGGGCTTATAATCAAATGAGAAATTTCACGGGCCTAAAGCCCATGATAATTTCGTCATAGTGCAGTTAATTGGCTAATATTTTTATTGATTTTTTAATTGAATAAATGACCTAATTGAGTCTATAAAAGGAATGTTAAGAGAGAAGTCAAAATAGAAGTTCACAAGTTTCTGATATGTTTTAGATTCTTTCTAAACATAAGTCATTTTCTAAGCCTTATTGTTCTTCTCTTTGTATCTATCTCATGTGTTGATAATTGCCCACCCTAGTCTTGGTGATTCTAAGGATACTTTGGAAGGCTGTGAAGAAAATTGAAGATTGGTTTAGTTTTTTGGTAATACTCTGCGATAGAAAGGATACAAGGGTTAGAGAAACTAAAGGAATGACTCATTCATGTCGCTGTGTATGTTGTAAGTATTCTTATCATTATTTCTCTTTGAATTCAATTTTAGAAGCATGTTCTAGGTTATCTCATATTAATTTGTTTAATATTAGATCTACATGAAAATAAATAAAGATCTTGTATAAGTTTCCCAACAAATATAATGAGGCATGCTTATTAGCATTGCTGCTGCATGTGAATGAATATTTGAATGATTGTTTGTATCTTGAATGCTTGAGGTTGGTTGAGTTTCTATGGTGAACTATGGAAGGATTAACCTGTCATCATTGCCTGACCGCCGAGTTGTTGATCGCAGATAAACGTGGACAGATATACGCCCAAGGCGATCTATATGACTAGCCGACACAAGGTTTGAGGCTAGAGATGATGATTAGGGCTAGAACCCTCCACCAGTCCTTGAGAACTGGCAGTAGATACTTGCAGATATGCTAGCCTGGTCATAGAGCCAGGAAGAGCAAATTCGTCTTCTGAGACAGCAGGTTCTGTCAGGGAGTGTTGCACCTATTATGCCACCTGCTGTGGTACCAGTTGTACAACCACCTGAGGTTGGGAACAGGTGGGAGACACTGTATGAGCGATTCAGGAGAAAACATCCTCCAACCTTTGAGGGAGGACCAAATCCATTGAAGGTTGAATAGTGGATGAGTATGATCACTTCTATCCTTGATTTCATGATGGTGGAAGGTAATGACAGGGTGGCCTATGCCACCTTTATACTCAGAGAGGATGTCGGTGTTTGGTGGGAGGTGGCATCATAGACCAGGGATATTTCTACGTTGAGTTGGGATGGGTTCAGAGATCTGTTCAACCAGAAGTATTACAATATTTCCATCAGGACCGCGAAAGGTAAATTAATTCACAGGGTTGGTTCAGGCGGCATGATAGTTACATAATTTGCCCTAAAGTTTGATAGGTTGGCAAAGTTTGCATCAGACTTGGTGCCTACAGATGCAGCCAGACAAGATAGGTTTGTTTGTGGGCTCAATGATATGATTGCCCAGGATGTGAGGATTACGTCTATACCTGGACAGATGACTTATGCCCAAGCTATTGAGAAGGCTATTACTGCTGAAGAGGCAGAAAACAAGATCTGGTGGGCAATGCCTCCATTCACAAGTTTTGGTGAGGGCAGAGGCCCCAGCGATCTGAAGAGGAAGACCTCTAACACTTCGACCACTACTGGTCCTGATAGGAGTGGTTGGGGTGCTCAGGGTGGCTGCCAGGGAGGCGGTGAGACATGGAGGAGTTACCCAGAATGCACGAGCTGCAGTAGGTGCCATTTGGGGGAATGTCGGGCAAAGGCTTGCTATTTGTGTGGGGTGGTGGGGCACATCAAGAAAGACTGCCCAATAGTGAAGAAGGAGGAACCATGGAAGGTGGACAGCTTAACTCCAGCTCGAGTGTTCACCTTGAGGCAGGTGGAGACCGAGGCTAGTCCCTTGGTAATGACAGGTCAGCTTTCTAGCACTGTATAATGACCCACCTATTTCTAAGTCCTTTGACCATTAAAAACTACTAGACTTAGCTACTATTTTTTAGAAAACATACATAAGAAATATTCACAACTTTATTACAACTCCAAAGTAAATATTGAAATACATAAATGCGGGGTATGGGATCCCATTGTTGTAAAATAAAACATAACTTTAAACTAAAGGAAATTGTTTACAAAACTAAATCCGAAAAAATACATAGAAACATAATTTAAAGAGACAAAAAATAACGTCGTCCTCGAATCGTCACGTAGCCCATCGAATCCCTTCATCCTTAATACATAAACCAAGCTGCAAAGAATCCTTCCACAGCTATAACTATTTTCCGGCATACATAAAAAAAATAAAGGAATGAGCCTAATGCCCAGCAAGGAAAATCTACTAGCACATGTAGCATAAAACATAAACATAAGACTACAAAACATATGACTATAAAACATGCATGATAATGGCCATCATACTTCTTGGGGCTTGCTAGCTAAGCAATCATATGCCCATAAATTTACGGGGCTTAGTTATCTAAATAAGTCATATAAATTTATGGGGCTCGTTATCTAAACAATCATATGCCCAAGGAATAAATTATTTGGACTTGTAATCTAAACAAGTTATATATTTGTTATCTAAACAAATTATGCGATTGTTATCTAAACAATTTATATAATAAAAAAACTAAAAACATATCATACATAAGTCATAGCACATATCAAAACATAAAAGCATACAAAAACTATCCTATTTTCCTTACCAACATCGGGATATTTGAGAACAAGGACGGGATTTGGAACACTCCTAAAACCAACATAAAAACATATGAGTGTATATAGAAAAGAAGATGAAAGGAAAATAAACCATCAAGGAGGGAAACTTATCGAGAACCTTAATGTTTAAGAACTTAAACACCTAACCAGGAAACCATAAACAGAAGTTAGGATCTGAAAGAAACATAAGGAAAACTAAGGAATCATAAAGAATAGAACATAAGATTAGGAATACCTTTGAATGTACTAGAACCAAACTACACCTTGATATTGAAAACACACTATTTATCACACTTCCCAAGTGTTTATAAAGCTTAAGATGATACATCTTTTATGCCAACCCAAGTGTTTATCACTCTATAGCAACCCTAGTAGCTTGAAGGCTCTAACACAGCTTGAAGAATGAGAAAAATGGTTGGGTACTAGGTCCCATTTATAGAGTTCAAGGAGTGAAACAACCTCCTTTTAGCTTGAATAAAAATAATGAGTATTAATTGAAAAATATTTGAATATTCGTTCAAGAGGTGCTGAAGACTCGGTCAAAACGTTCAGAGGCTAGTCAAGAGGTTAGGGAATAAATCGGGCTCGGTTTCAACAACGTTTGAAATTATGGCCCTAGGGCCGATATATCGCCCATCATAGGCAATATATCACCTGGCCCTATGTCCCGAGTGCTCATTGTTTCGTTTGTGCAAAGTTGACGTGTTTTTCGTATTCCCTGTGTGGCGATACATCGGCTCCTATGCAGCAATATATCGGCATACGTGAATATATTAAACACCTAATTAGACTTTTCAGCATAATTTGAATTGGTAAATCATGTTTGACTGAGTAATACGAGATTCTAGCAAGTTCTGGAAGAGTCTAAAGCTTATAGAAACTTCTATTTTTGAATTATCCACTTAAAATGCTTAAATCCTCAAATAAACAAGATTGTGACAAATGTCATGCTCTTAATGGTCTTGGAAGATTCTAGAGCTTTCTTGAACTTTCTTTTTATTTAAACTATAATTAAATCCTTCATAAACATGCACATGACAAGTGTCATGATCTTATTAATTCTATCTAAACCTTATAGTATAATAAATGACATATTTATAATCAACTATATTAATCAAACCTTATGTTATAATTAATATTCTTAAACTATAGGTTAAACTTATAAAATCTATAAGTGTTGCTACAAGTGTTCAACTAAGTCCCCGCTTGAAGCAAAATCCACAGTAACTATCATACCATAACTACTACTAGCTAGTACTACTACTACTACTACTACTACTACTATCTAACTAGCTAAGTAAAGTTCTGGGACTCTACACGCTGACTCCTCTTATACTGTATTGATTGACTCTAGTGCTACACATTCATTTATTCTAGTAAAGTGATTGATAGATTGTGTAGACCTAGTGAGTATTATACTACGGGGTTTGGGACTATACTGCCTACAGGGGAACTGGTAGTTTCTAGGAGATGGATTAGAGCACTGCCAGTGATGGTAGATAGTAGGGAACTATCAGTAGATTTGATCGAGTTGAGTATGGATGATTTTGATATGATCTTGGGAATGGATTGGCTGGTCAGATATGGGGCTACTATAGAGTGTAGGAAGAAGATGGTGACCTTTGAGCCTGAGGGTAAGGGTCCCTTTATTTTTGTGGGCGCTGTGTGTGGACCCTGCATACCCATGATATCAGCATTGAGAGCTAGGGACCTATTACAGGGAGGTTGTATGGGTTTTCTAGCTAGTGTGGTGGATACCACCAGGGTTATGCCAGTAGGGCCAGGAGAGACCAGAGTAGTGCGCGAGTTCTTGGATGTGTTTCTTGAGGATATACTTGGACTGCTGTCGCACTGCGAGATTCAGTTGGTTATTGATTCACCACCGGGTACAAACCCAGTGTCGACGGCACCATATAGGATGACTCTGGTGAAACTGAAAGAACTGAAGATACAGTTACAAGAACTTCTTGATTTAGGATTTATCAGGCCTAGCTACTCACCATGCGGTGCTCCGGTGTTGTTTGTGAAGAAGAAAGACGGGACTCTGAGAATGTGTATAGACTATAGGGAACTGAACAAATTAACCATCAAGAATAAGTACCCTTTACCAAGGATTGATGACCTCTTCGATCAGCTGCACGGAAAGACGGTTTTCTCGAAGATTGAGCTTTGATTTTGTTATCAATAGCTAACGATCAAGGACGAGGATATACCGAAGATGACCTTCTAAATGAGGTATGGGTATTATGAGTTCCTGGTCATGTCATTTGGTTTAACCAATGCCCCAGTAGCATTCATGGACTTGATGAATAGGGTGTTCAAGGTCTTCCTAGATCAGTTTGTGATTGTATTCATCGACAACATCTTGGTTTATTCCAATTTAGAGGCAGAGCTTGAGCAACATCTCCAACAGGTAATGAAGAGATTGAGAGAGCATCTATTGTATGCTAAGTTTAAGAATTATGAGTTTTGGCTACCAGAAGTGACATTACTTGGACACAATGTTGGTGAAGATGGTATTAAGGTGGATCCAGCTAAGGTGGAGGCAGTGAGAGATTGGCCGAGGCCAAGGAACGCCTCAGAGGTTAGGAGCTTCCTTCGATTAGTGGGTTATTACAGACGGTTTGTGGAAGCGTTCTCGAAGGTTGTTGCACCGATGACAGAGTTGACATGGAAGAATTTGAAGTTTGTCTTGTTAGACATGTGTGAGAATAGCTTCCAGGAATTGAAGCGATAGTTGATTACTACTTCAGTGTTGAGGCTTCCTTCAGAGGGAGGGAAGTTTGTGGTTTACTGTGATGCATCGAGGTTGGACTTGGGATGTGTGTTGATGTAGAATGAGAAGGTTATCACTTATGCATCATGACAGCTGAAGGAGTATGAGCAGCGGTATCCTACCCATGATTTGGAATTGGCAGCGATGGTTTTCGCACTGAAAGTTTGGCGACATTACCTGGGGAAGAGTATGAGATATGCACTGATCATAAGAGTTTGAAGTACTTCTTGACCTAGAAGGATCTGAATATGAGGCAGAGATGTTGTTTGGAGTTGGTGAAGGACTATGATTGTGATATCCTTTACCACCTGAGAAAAGCCAATGTGGTGGTAGATCCATTGATTCAGAGAGGCCCGGGACAGTAGTTTAGCTCTACACTGATATCAAGAGAGTTGGCAGAGGAGATGTCCAGAGCAAGGATAGAGATGGTTGCGGGCCAGTTTGCCAATATTACATTACAATCGACTCTATTGGAAAGGGTAAGAGAGGGTCAGGTGGTTGATTCATCGTTGCAAGAGTTTAGATGGAATGTCTTAGGTGGAGTGGCTAAGGACTATTCTATTTCAAAGATAGGGTTACTACGATATAAGGGTCAGATTTGTGTCCCGACAGATATGGGTATTAGGCAAGAGATATTGGATGAATCCCATACTATGTCGTACTCACTCCATCTAGGCACCACAAAGATGTATCAGTATCTACGTACGTTATAATGGTGGCCTGGGATGAAAAAGGATGTGGTGGAGTACATGGTCAAGTGTTTGACTTGTCAACAGGTGAAGGCTGAGCATCAGCGACCAGCGGGGTTGCTACAGCCTTTGCATATTCCCGAGTGGAAATGGGAGGATATTACCATGGATTTTGTGGGAGGTTTACCAAGGACAGTGGGGCTACATGACTCGATTTGGGTGATAGTAGACAGATACACAAAGTCAGCTCACTTTCTGCCGGTGAAGACAATCTATACTGTGGATCAGTGTGCGGAGCTGTACGTAAGGGAGATTGTATGTGTCCATGGGGTTCCTAAGTCTATAGATCAGATTGGGATCCTATATTTACTTCCAAGTTTTGGAGTTGTCTACAGAAGGCTATGGGGACTCCCCTGAAGTTCAGTACGACCTTTAATCCTCAGACTGATGGACAGTCTGATAGGACGATTCAGATATTGGAGGACATGCTTAGGGCATGTGTATTGGATTTTGAGGGGTCTTGGACTAAGTATCTCCGGTTTATCGAGCTTTCGTACAACAACAGTTATCAATCAACGATTGGAGTAGCTCCATACGAGATGTTATACTAGAGGAAGTGTAGATCACCCTTTCATTGGGATGAGATGGGTGAGAGGAATTATTTGGGGCCGAAGATGGTTCATAAGACTAATGAATTGAGAAGATCTGAGCTTGAATGCTCGCTTTGCAGAGTAGACAGAAAAGCTACGCTGATTCTAAGCATAGGGATGTGGAGTTCCGGTTAGGGACCACGTGTATCTGCAAGTCTCACCGTTGCGAGGGGTGAGAAGGTTTGGGAGAAAGGGCAAGTTGAGCTCTAGATTCATAGAACCTTTCGAGATCCTAGAGAGGATCGGGCTAGTGGCCTATACATTGGCACTACCACCATCATTATCTGGAGCTCATGACATATTCCACATTTCTATGCTTCAGAAGTACGTCTCAGATACGACTCATGTGTTGAAGTATGAAGACTTGGAGTTACAGACAAATTTTTCATATCAGGAGTGACCGGTTCAGGTCCTAAACAGAAAAGATAAGGCTCTACGGAACAAGATGATTCCTCTAGTCAAAGTGTTATGGAAGAATAGCAAGGTTGAGGCATGGGAGCTTGAGTCAGCAATGCGGGATTAGTATCTCGAATTATTCAGGTAAATTTTGAGGATGAAATTCTTAGTATGTTTAAGTGGTTAAATGCGTGACTTTGTGGCATGCATGATTAATATGATCATATGAATATGTTATATGCATGTTTATGAGTATTAGATATGCATGTGGGCCCTTTACAGCTTATAAGGGCATATTTGTAATTTTGGCTCGTTAAGGGCATAAACGTGATTAAATGTGATAAATTTTTGAGACCACATTATTATGTGGATATATTTGCAGTATATGGCTCGAGACAGTCCTAGTGAGCAGATTAGTGAAATAGTCACAACGGGGTTTAATGCTCGGCTCGGTGGGAGCCTAGGGTACTTTTGGGAATTTTGAAAATATTTTTGGATTTACTAGATGTTGAATAAGTTTGTGGTAATTAATTGGACATGACAGGATTAATTGGTAAATATTAGGAACACTTGAGGAATTAGCGGGAACTAGGAGCGAAATGACCATTTTACCCCTTAGTACCTGTAGTGAACCAATAAACTTGGAGGGGCAATGAGGTCTTTTGTTAAAGTAAGGGATATAGTCAGATGGTGTTGGAAGCTATTAGCTCTTCATTTCTGTCTCCCTCACAATTTCTCACTCTCTCTCTATACTTGGAAGCTAAGGAAAAAGGGCAGAAGAACATAGCCTCTACGGTGGGAATTTTGGAAGAACAATTGAAGGGAAAAGGCTGAGCTGATGCTTGGAAACCAGGGGGATCCAGCTGGGAAACTTGGGGGTTTGTGCTCAAGGGTAGAAGGCTGAAAACTGTAAGGATTCAATCATAATTGAGGTAAGTTCTTTATCACAAAATATGTTAAGAAATTCTAGTTATTTGGGTGGAATTAGACTGGGTTTCTGGATAATGAGTTGTTGTTGAATTGGAGTGTTAGCTTCAGTATTATTTTTGTGGTTTTGTGTTTAAATTGAGTGATTAAAAGCCCTGAATTCGTAGCTGAGTTTAGTATGGGTTAGGAGGTTAGTTTAGTTTGAAATTCTGGGAATCTGGATGGGAAGAGTGAAGTGGAAACCCAAAAATTCTTGGTGCGAGGGGGCATGTCGCGACACAGCTCAAGGGCGCCGCGGCTCGCGTGTCCAAAATGCCTTGGGTGGCTCTTTGTCTTGAGGGCGCGCTGTGACCTTAGGGGGAAAGTCACGGCCCGCCTCCCCCAAAAGCTTGAGGATTGAGCCTCTGTCATGCGGGTGCGCCGCAACCCGCCTAGGAGTTTTTGCCTTAGGTTGGTTTCTAGAATTGGTGAGGCTCAGGGGTTCGAATCTAGGTGCTCGTGACAATTTCTACTACACGGTTTAGTTGAAATCGAAGTCCCGGAGGTCAGTTTTTGTCTCCTAAGTTTTTATTTGGATTAGATGTTGATGATTACCCATTGGCCACTATGACTTGGTTTATCGCTGAGGCTCAGGACTGAGGATCGTGCTCGGGACCGTTCGGTATCCTCTGCTCGAAATTCAAGGTTGAAAACTACACCCTTGTGTGGTTGTGAATGAGACTGAGATTCCCAATTCTTGATTGCATGTACTATGTGTTGGTAAGATTAATGTGATATACATGAATCATCGACCTAAGGGTGCCGGGGCTGAGGTTATGTGTATTGAGCGCAGCGCAGCCTTAGTGAGCTAGGGCCAGCTAGATCAACAGGGGCTCGTCCTAAGTGTGCCTACCCTGATTATTTGAGAACTTGAGATTATGTGTTTATCATTGATTAATTGAATATCTGGTTTCTGTTTTACGTTTAAATAAGATAAGCTTGATCGAATATTCTTATTGCTACATGTGTTTGCTGTTCTTGGTTTTCTTGCTGGGCCATGGCTCATGGGTGCTATGTGGTGCAGGTAAAGGGAAGGGTAATCTAGATCAACCATGAGTTGGAGGGCATTGGGGGCGAGGTGTACAATGTTAGTTGCTCGTCCACCACGACCGAGGGAATGTACAAGGACACAGCCTAAATTTTGTATTTTTCCATTAGAGTGGCCATTGGTTGTATATAACTTTTGATAATTGTAAATTGTCTTTTAAACCCTGTTTTGGGATCCCATGTACCAAACATCTATTTTAATGAAAATTAATCGTTTACGATCAAAATCGTTTATCCCTAAACTGATTGTTGACTTTGGGATCACATTTTTATTCAAATGACTTGATTAGCAAGTCCTTCACTATTTCAAATATACAGTGTAACGGTGTTGATTATCCAGGGCGTTACATAGCTACTCTTGAAGTTATAATGTAATTATTACTTGGTATGCCCCCCTCGTCATCACTGGAAGAAAAGGAGATGTTGAGGAGATCTTCATCCTTGAATAGCACTTATTTTCCCTTCCCTTCATCTTCAGAAGGTGTTGGAGTTCTAGCAAGATGAGGATATTCCTACTCCCTTATGCTTATTACACCCGTTCTTCCCCTCGTGGGAGTAAGGGACCCTTGGGCTGCTTGTTTTGCCCCATCTCCTCACAAACTTCTTGCTTGACAACTCTTCCACCAGTCACGCTTTCGGTGGTAGAGTCTTTCGTATTTTGGTGGGCCTCGAGAAGGCAAACCATCCTAAGGTTGGCATTATTAGCAACATACAACTTTTCTCGTCATGATAAGGTTGTTTAGCATTGCTTCTCATCGTGGGAGGATGCCTTTTTCTATGGACTTAAACAACAAAGTAAAATAAGTTAAGTACTATTTTATAAGAGAAATAAAAGAAAAGAAAAACAAATAATGGCTTGTTACCTACATGCTGGAAGGAGAGATTTTCTACGACCACGTCAGTCGTCAGAAAGTATTCCTTAAAGTAGGCACCCACATTGCTTCTATATGTGGAGTCAGTCAGGAACACTTGGTCTATGTCCTTGCTTGTCTCCCTGTGGCAGAAATAAAAAATTATAGTCCATGTTGACTTGAATTAGACTTGAGGTTGTAAAGGTAATGCACCTTATGGGGAGTTGGAGGATCCCACTTTCGATGATAGTAGATGTAAATGTGGAAATTTCTCCTTGTGAATTCTATTCACGGGTGAAGCTCTATACTACGAGACATCCTAAAAGAGCGTCACATAATGGTGAGGAAGTTGGGATAAGAGAGACACCCTCACTAGGTGAGGGCCCTCGACCACTTGCCCATCTGAACTTCACCCTCGCTATGCGAGGGTCCCCAACTGGTCTTCCGCGTGCGCCCCGTTCCATCAGGCATCAAGCCTCGCCTACACTCGGAGGAAGAATGTCAGCCTCGCTATGCGAGGGTGAGGGCTTTGTTTTGGCATCCGTGCTCCTAGCCTCGCGACGCTGCACCCGGAAGGAGGAGAGGCAGCCTCGCTATGCGAGGGACCCTAGCCATGCGAGGGACCCTCGCCATCCGAGGGTGCTACCTTGTTGCGACGCCCGAGCCATGTCCATACCGAAGGGAAAAAGGCTAGCCTCGCTACGCGAGGGTGTAGCCTTGCCACGACACTCTTGCTGCTAGCCTCGTGTCTATGCGATCCGCATAAGCCGACCCTGACCCTTGGCACCTTGACTTCTTTGGACATGCATAGGTTGAAGCCTCCTTGACATAAGGCACGGGGTCACTTGGGGGAACCTTGTTGATATGCGAAACGAACATGGAGCATTGAACGGGAATGGATGAGGACGACCGGGTACGGAACACGTGCGCTGACACGAGGTGTACGGTTATGGAAAGAACAGAGGCACGACCCTATGATCTGCGTCTAAGGAGTAGTGGCGGTACGGACCTGTAGGAAGAGTAGTGGTACCACTTGGACACCCCCGACCACATGCCAGAGCCGACAGTACTATGTCCTAGGCCACGACTCTGACACCATCAGGGTAGACACCACTACGCCCTGAGCCACTACATTATCAGAGTACCTATGTATGTCCCTGTGGTCTGGGACTTGTTTGTATCCAGGGCCAATAGAGCCCCCCCATATAAATAGACTCCAACCCCTCAGGCTAAGGGGTTGGAAAATAGAATGTAAAAACGAGACTTAAGAAATATATGTTTCTGGTATTCATGGTTGCCTAAGTTTTCTCCTATTATTTAGAGTTCTTTCTATCTGATTCATAGCTTCCTATAGTATAGAGATCGAAGTTTTCTAACCATCAATCGTTGACGAGTTCTTACCGTCAACAGTTTGGCGCCGTCTGTGGGAACGTAAGCACCAAGCTACTGTTCTGCCATTACTTCCGGCAAAGAGAAATGCGAAGACGTTCGAAGCGACTCAGGGAGCCATGAGAGGTGGAGGCCCACCTTACCGGAGTCCAGCTGAAGGCCTCCATGAAGGATCCACCTCCGTCCCGAGACGTAGAGCCCCCAAGGGACCCCGAGGTTCACGAGAATGACGGGGAGGTTTCGTCACCAGCCATCCCACTCGATGAAGACCCTCCAAGGACCAGACACTCCACCAGTAACACCTCCAAGAGAGAAAGGCCGAAGTCGGAGGATGAGCCAGTGATATCTAAGATGTAAAGATACGTTCCAGAGATCCGGGGAGAAGTGAGAACTATTTTCGGAGGTCCGGGGTTTGGAGGGGACTCCCGCAGAGGACGAGATCAGTATGCTAGAGAAGCCCGGCGAAGTCCACCACCCTGTGTCATGAGTTTGGAACAACGACCTCCGAAAAGCTTCAAGGGAGAAAACGATTCAATCACCTTCACTGAGGAGGACGCATGGGTGGTACACCTTCCCCACAATGATCCGCTGGTGTTGACAGTTCAACTGGAAAATATGCGTGTGCACCGAGTCCTAGTGGACAACGGGAGCTCGATGGACATCCTATATCGCCCTGCTTTGGAAAAGATGGGACTGGGCATTCGTCATCTGAAGCCCTGCCAGTCGTCCCTATACGGATTCACGGGGGACTCAGTACAACCCCTTGGAATGATCGAATTGACACTTACCATGGGAGAGCAACCCCGGCAGACCACGGTCATGTCTAACTTTGTTGTAGTAGATTGTGCATCAGCTTTCAATGCGGTATTGGGGAGACCCTCCCTAAGGGAATTGAAAGTCATAACTTCAATATATCACTTGGTTGTCAAGTTCCCGACTCCAGGAGGGGTCGCTAGTATGAAGGGAGAACAGAAAGAGGCAAGGGAATGCTACAACACCTCACTCCGTGTGCCTGTGAAACCGCGTGAGCCAATGGCCATGGTGGTACATGAGGCGTTACGTATACCCACGGGGGGTCCGCAGGAACTGGACCCTCGGGTCGTGGATGAGCCAAGAGCAGAACCAGTAGAAGAAGTAGAGGAGGTTACGGTGACGGAGGAACCCCTAAGGAAATTGAAGATAGGGAGGAGCCTGCAAGGTGATGTGAAGGAGGAGCTGATGAAATTTTTGAAAGATAATCTAGACGTGTTCGCATGGAGTCACGAGGATATGGTGGGTATAGACCCCAGTGTGATATGCCACCACCTAAACATCTCCCCAGAAGCATGGCCCGTCAGGCAAAAGAGGCGGGCACTAGACCCAACAAGATACGCAGCATTAAAGGAGGAGGTTGACAAGTTGAAGGCCAACGGGTTCATCCGTGAGTCTTTCTACCCCGTGTGGGTATCGAACCCAGTACTCGTGCCGAAGCCGAATGGGAAATGGAGAACTTGCGTCGATTTCACGAACTTGAATAAAGCTTGCCCTAAGGACAGCTTCCCACTTCCCAGGATAGATCAGCTAGTAGATGCGACGGCAGGGCATGAGTTACTGAGTTTCATGGACACCTACTCAGGATACAACCAAATCCCAATGAATCCGGCAGATGAAGAGCACACGTCATTCATTACAGACAAAGGACTCTACTGTTACAAGGTGATGCCCTTCGGGCTCAAAAACGCGGGAACCACCTATCAGAGGTTGGTGAATAAAATGTTTGCCAACCAGATAGGAAGGAATATGGAGGTGTATGTGGATGACATGTTAGTGAAGACCAAAGAAGTAGCAGAGCTCAACAAAGACCTTGGTGAGATGTTTGACACGCTCAGGAAATACCGGATGAAGTTGAATCCAGTCAAGTGCACCTTCGGGGTATCCTCAGGAAAATTCTTGGGCTTCATGGTCAATTCCAGAGGCATCGAAGCCAATCCTGACAAGATAAAGGCTCTAATAGAGATGAGCCCGCCAAAGAATAAGAAGGAGGTGCAGTGCCTAGCGGGAAGGGTGGCGGCCCTTAATAGGTTTATCTCGAGGTCCACCGACAAGTGCCTCCCATTCTTTGACATCCTCAAAGGGAGCAAAAATTTCACTTGGGATGAAAGATGTGAGGAAGCATTTGTCAAGCTGAAAGAGCACCTGGGGAAGCCACCGCTGTTGGCAAAGCCAGAGAAGGGCGAGAAGCTGTACCTGTACTTAGCGGTGTCTGAGCATGCCATCAGCGCGGCCTTGGTTAAGGGAGAGAAGAAGCATCAGCAACCCGTATACTACATCAGCAAGCGTTTAGTGGACGCGGAGAACCGGTATCCAGAGATCGAAAAATTGGCCTATGCACTAGTGGTGGCTTCGAGGAAGTTGAGACCTTACTTCCATGCACACACAATTGAGGTCCTAACAGATAATCCTTTGAGGCAGGTCTTACATAAGCTTGAGACTTCGGGGAGACTAATGAAATGGTCGATCGAGCTAAGTCAATTTGATATTGTATACACTCCAAGGGCTTCCATCAATGGACAGGTGCTGGCAGATTTTATAGTAGAACTCACCCATCAGCCGAATGAAGGAAGGAATGAAGAAGGGGAGCAGCCTGTTATGGAGGAAGAGCTAGGAGGTTTGGAGGAGTGGAGTTTGCATGTTGACGGGGCGTTAAATGAAGGAGGATCAGGAGCGGGCATCATAATGACTGGGCCCGAGGGACACAGAATGTATTGTGCAATCCGATTTGGGTTTGAGGCCTCCAATAATGAGGCAGAGTACGAGGCGCTCCTAGCTAGCCTGCGTTTGGCCCAGGAACTAAGGGTGACGCGCCTTCATATCTTCAGTGACTCTCAATTGGTAGTATGCCAAGTAAAGGGGGAGTACCAGGCAAGGGGACCCAAGATGGCAGCCTACTTGGAGAAGGTAAAGGGTTATCTAAGACGGTTAGTGGCATATAATATAGAGCAAATCCCTAGAGAAAAGAATACCCATGCCGATGCACTCGCAAATTTGGCGTCTACCAAGGATGGTGATATCCTGGAGTCAATACCCGTGGAATACTTACCCAAGCCTAGCATCGAAGGCACGAACGTGCACATGATTGGTGTCCCAAGGGAATCATGGACCGAGCCAATCCAAAGGTACCTGGAAGAAGGAACCTTGCCTACAGATAAAAACGAGTCCCGGAGGTTGGTGTACAAGGCCGCAAGATACACCTTGGTAGATGGGGTCCTTTACAAAAGAGGATTCTCAATGCCACTCCTGCGGTGCGTGGAAGAAGAGGAGGCGTTGAAAGTGTTACATGAGATACATGAGGGAGAGTGCGGCAACCACAAGAGCGGACCCTCCACGGCCAGGAAGGCCATGAGACAAGGATACTACTGGCCCTCCATGGAGAAAGATGCGCATGACTTTGCCACGAAATGCGACAAATGCCAGAGGCACGCCAACTACCCTCGGAAACCCCCAAGTGAACTGACCAGCATGACCAGCCCCTGGCCCTTCGCTATCTGGGGGATAGACTTAATCGGCACACTTCCTACAGGCAGGGGTGGAGCGAAGTACGCAGTGGTGGCAGTGGACTATTTCACTAAGTGGGTAGAGGCAGAACCCCTTGTGAAGATAACCGCCAAGCACATCACCTCTTTCGTCAACAAGTTCATTGTTTGTAGATATGGGATACCCTACAAGATTATTTCCGACAATGGTACCCAGTTCGAGGGAGGAGCTTTCGATGAATATTGTAGAGAAAGGGGCATAAGGAGAAGTTTCTCCACGGTTGTACACCCCCAGGCCAATGGGCAAGTGGAGGCCATAAACAGGGTCCTTAAGAAGAACTTGAAGACAAAGCTAGAAAAGATGAAGGGAGCCTGGGTGGACGAGCTACCAAATGTGTTGTGGGCTTACAGAACCACCCCACGCATGACTACTGGGGAGTCCCCATTCTCCTTGGCATATGGGTCCGAGGCCGTGCTCCCAATCGAGATGCAAGTCGAGTCCCACAGGGTACAGGCATATGGAGACGAAGCCAACCGCGTAGCCCTGACCGAAAGCTTAGACATGCTCGAAGAGAAGAGAGAAAAAGCACAAATGAGGGTGGCGGTATACCAGCAGTGCGCCGCAAGGTACTACAATTCGAGGGTGCGAGAGAGAACTTTCAGAGTTGGCGACCTGGTGCAAAGGAAGGTACTCCCTAACACGCGAGACCCAGGCGCAGGAGTGCTGGTGGCGAATTGGGAAGGGCCCTACCGGGTGGCTCAGTGCATACCCCCGAACACTTACAAGCTGGCGCGCATGGACGACACCATCATACCCCGAGCATGGAACGCGGAGCACCTGAGGAAGTACTACCAGTAAGACTTCCACTCCCAGCACAGGCAGTAGCTATGTTTAGTTTGTCACAGGATAGGCTATCTCAGTAGACGAGAATCAAAGAGGTTACCTACATAACCCCCAAGTAGATGTAAGCCTTCTATATGCATATCATTGTAATCTGACTGCTATAAATGAAAATGTTCACAACTTCACATGTGATTTTTTCTTTTTCATGCGAGCATCAACTGAACTGCCTGCTGAATTAAATCTCACCAAACACTTGGGGGGTAGGACAGGAGGCATGAGCAAAAACAAAGAAATCTCTCTCTTATATTCAAAAGGAGTAGCTACCCTTATGAATATCAAGGGAACGGTCTAAAAGGATGACCTCTAACGAAAGGCCGACACCCCAAGAGGTGAGGCTGTAAGGAGGGAATCACCCGATAAGTCTAGATCAGCCATTAAGCCGGCTAGCCCAAAAAGGGTCTTACAAAGGACCCTTGGAAAAAAAATAGTACTATGTATAAGGATGAGAAGGACGCTTCTCGCAAAAAGTAATAAGCGTGCGCAATGAATATAAAAGGACCCCAACAGCCCAACGGGTTAATGTGTACTTACAAGTATAATCAAGGTGCAATAGAAAGATTATCGCCATCAAAAAAACAAAAAGAGAAGAAAGGGCACCTCAAGAATGCTTTGGAGGAGGATAGAACCCTTGAACTCGCAAAAATAAGTTGGAGAGCATGCCACTTGGCTAGGCAAATCTTGGTGTGGACAAGTGGCTTCGAACCTTGGGATCCGCGATTGAGGATGATTAGTCCTTATGCAATCTTAGGAACTTTCATGGACCCCCAAATGTTAAGTGGCTATTGTGTTTCTTTGAACACTTAAAAGAAACACAACTCTAAGCCACACTTCGTGCTTCTTCGAGCGACGTTGGAAAAATTTCCAAGGCTAAGTCCCCCAAGGCTGGCCGTGCGTATCAAGCAAGAGAGCTGGAGAGAGTCCAGAAACACACTTAAAAGTGTACTTATAGACTCGGGGGGAAGTGTAAATGTGGAAATTTCTCCTTGTGAAGCTCTATACTACGAGACATCCTAAAAGAGCGTCACATGATGGCGAGGAAGTTCGGATAAGAGAGACACCCTCACTAGACGAGGGCCCTCGGCCACTTGCCCATCTGAACTTCACCCTCGCTATGCGAGGGTCCCCAATTGGTCTTCCGCGTGCGCCCCGTTCCATCATGCATCAAGCCTCGCCTACACTCGGAGGAAGAATGTCAGCCTCACTATGCGAGGGTGAGGGCTTTGTTTTGGCATCCGTGCTCCTAGCCTCGCGACGCTGCACCCGGAAGGAGGAGAGGCAGCCTCGCTATGCGAGGGACCCTCGCCATGCGAGGGACCCTCGCCATGCGAGGGACCCTCGCCATGCGAGGGACCCTCGCCATGCGAGGGACCCTCGCCATGCGAGGGACCCTCGCCATGCGAGGGACCCTCGCCATGCGAGGGACCCTCGCCATGCGAGGGACCCTCGCCATGCGAGGGACCCTCGCCATGCGAGGGACCCTCGCCATGCGAGGGTGCTACCTTGTTGCGACGCCCGAGCCATGTCCATACCGGAGGGAAAAAGACTAGCCCCGCTACGCGAGGTACCCTCTCTATGCGAGGGTGTAGCCTTGCCACGGCGCTCTTGCTGCTAGCCTCGTGTCTATGCGATCCGCATAAGCCGACCCTGACCCTTGGCACCTTGACTTCTCAGGACATGCATAGGTTGAAGCCTCCTTGACATAAGGCACGGGGTCACTTGGGGGAACCTTGTTGATATGCCAAACGAACATGGAGCATTGAACGGGAATGGATGAGGACGACCGGGTACGAAACACGTGCGCTGACACGAGGTGTACGGTTATGGAAAGAACAGAGGCACGACCCTATGATCTGCGTCTAAGGAGTAGTGGCGGTACGGACCTGTACAAAGAGTAGTGGTACCACTTGGACACCCCCGACCACACGCCAGAGCCGACAGTACTATGTCCTAGGCCACGACTCTGACACCATCAGGGTAGACACCACTACGCCCTGAGCCACTACATTATCAGAGTACCTATGTATGTCCCTGTGGTCTGGGACTTGTTTGTATCCAGGGAAAATAGAGCCCCCCCATATAAATAGACTCCAACCCCTCAGTCTAAGGGGTTGGAAAACTGAATGTAAAAACGAGACTTAAGAAATCTATGTTTCTGGTATTCATGGTTGCCTAAGTTTTCTCCTGTTGTTTAGTGTTCTTTCTATCTGATTCATAGCTTCCTATAGTATAGAGATCGATGTTTTCTAACCATCAATCGTTGACGAGTTCTTACCGTCAACAGTAGATGATATATAATCCAGAAAGCATTAAATATTAGTTAGGAGTGATCTAGAATGGTGTAATGGCAAAGAACTCATATACACCCCTGAAGTATTTGTGGAGAGGAAATGTGGCACCAAACTGGATATGAAATCACGACCAAACGCTAAACACTCTACTAGGCAAGTTAGAGTACTGGTCGGCCCGAGGAGTCACCATGTTAATCCCTTGGATGTCATACTTCTTGGGGTAACCTTCAATAAGACTACTCAAAAGATTCCTAGCATGGACAACATGCCATGCCACATTTTTTTTCTTCTTCCGAGGCTTGAACTTTGCCCAGAGTCTGAGGGTATTTGTCACCTCTACAACTACTGGTTGCTCATTTTTCCCACGGGTCACTTGCCATGCAACGTAGGGGTCTGCATCTATTCGTTGCAAGGTCGTTTGATTTACTCTGCCCATATCTAGAGAATAAAAATCAACAGTTACAACCTCTTCAACCATAGAACTCCTGCTCGTTTCCCTTTCAGTGGTCGGGATTCCGACCAGGAGAGTATTAACAGAGTCAGGATTGACAACATAGGCTCTTTCATTGGGAAAGAATTTCCTTATTTCTTGGTGAAATTCATCAACCTTACGCCGATACTTCTGGTGGTGGACAAATTAAAAGACATAATGACAGGATTGCTTCCCAAGTTGAGCATGAGTTTCAGGAGTACCGCAGTTGAGATCAATGTTTGGTCGATTCTGATAGAGTGCATACATCTGGTAGTAAAAAAATGGGAAGTGAAATATTCGAACAACATATGTGTGACTAATAAACACGTAAGTGCTGCTCAAATAAATAAAAAATTTATTCGACTAAGTATAAAAGTTGATCCAACAGGTAATTGAAAAGATTTTTCAAAAAAAATTTCACTTACCTTTTGGAGGGAAAATTCCCATTTATTTTTCAGAGGTTAGCAATCGAAATTTTCTTCGATTCTATGGATTTTCCTAGCATCAGACTTATAATAAAGCATACCTAAGCCTAGAGTCCATTTTCCTACTTCCCAAACACTTATTTTCCAAAAAAAAATCTATAATTCATCAAGGAAAAACTGAAAATTAGTTCGGTTTGCTTACATCAAGAACTCGAAAGAAAAAATTCACAATTACCACAGACTTTGCAAGAAATTATAAACGAAAACAGGTAGATGATTGGGAAAACTTACTTGTTCGATGATCTTGAAGAGAAACTTGATACAAAGACGGATTAAAGAGCCAGAAATAGTGTAGCAAAATCTTCGAGTTTGTGAGAATTTTTGAAGAGAGAAAGAGAGAGAGTTTGAGAATTTGAGGAAGGTGAAGGAAATGAAAAAGCAAGGCTATATATAGCCCCCGCTCGCATGCGAGCAGCTAATGTCATCAAAGAAAAATTCATCATTATTTTTTGAGATGATGTGATGTCAGCTACTTGGAGAATTAAACTGTTACCTCCCTTAATCAAAATGTATCATAATTGTTGCCTAAAAAGTGGCGTAGTCTACCTTGAGATTCGAAAACAGTCATTTGCATTCTCAAAAAGTATCATAATTTCCTTTAAAAATGGTATTTCGTTTTTTTAGTGTGTCAGAATTTGAAAGGGCACTAACTTAGTCGAAGCATGCAAGTTTATTGAGCATTGGTCACACTATGATAAACTTGGGGGGAAAATGTTTAACAAAAAAGTGGACTTGAATATTTGGCATATGCAGAGGACACGTGGCAGTAAAAAGCATCCAAACTTCCAAGAGCTAGCCGAGATAAATAGGCTGCTCGAGTGTGTTCAATCAACATGAAGGAAGTTATTCACCATGCAGAGATTAAAGTTACACGAAGTTTTTTGCTCGAGTAAAACGGAGCTGGTCGATGGCACACTAACCTCATATGCAAAAACTCCTATAAATATAAAGGTTATTGACAGAAATAGGGAAAGAATTTCTTTATGCAAAAACTCTGTTGAAATTGTCATAAACATTTTCACTAAGAGTCCTAAACAAATCAATAAAAGTGACTCGTGGACTAGGTAAATTTTAACCACTAAAACACGTCAAATCGCGTGAGTGCTTTGTGATGTTACTTTTTGTTATTTCTTATTTATTATGTTTATTAAAAAGCATAATCTCTCTATTGTCGGATTTCTAAATCCCCCGTTGCCAAAAAAACTGCGTCACCATATTGGTGCTTTCAAAGAGCAGATTAGGCTTGAATTCCCACATAAGTGTCAACCCAACAATCATTATGGCAGTGACCCATTGTATGCAAGTCAACAAAACGGAGCAGCCTGACGACTAGAAGGGTCACCATGTGGCCATCCCCACTGGAGAATGTACATTCACACAACATCGCCCTGGAAAACAGCATGTGGACCAGGACGATGTTGGAAGTTCGGCCTCACACCCACCGAATGCCCATCCTTGGTACCTGACAAACATCGAGAAGGAAAATACCAAGCTAAAAAACTATCTTGCCCAGGCCAATAGGCAAATTGAGGAGATTTTGGCTCAATTGCCCCCTCCTACAACCTATGCTATTGTCGGAAGGAGGCAAAGTGAGTCCCATAGGTCCCACATGAATAATCGACCTAATATAAGTTGTTCTGTTTGAATTGCAACCTCCAGTTCTCTACCTCTTAAACAAACTCCACAAAATATTCAACCTGTGAATTCCCATAGGAATCATCAAACAAACATCTACTGTTCTGTTCGAACTTTGACCCCAAGTTTCGTACCTTCTGAACAGATTCGGTAAAATGCTAAACCTGCCAACCCTCGTAGGAATAATAATTGTATTCACCATCCCAGGAATCTGCCTAGCTAGACAAGGCAAGTTGTAGCTGACTCAAGGAGAATAGATGTCCCAGCAAATCCACCCGTGCCTCAGCCAGCATCTCCGGCACAGAGAAATGAGTATGCATTGCCTCCAACCAAGGAAATTGGATTAGACCAAGGGAGACACAATCTATTGCGTCCCTATAGAACAACAATAGCTTCTTTAGTAAGGCATACTCCATCACCGATTCGATAACCAATCCCACCTTGCCCACAAAGGAACGCTGCATCCCGAGGGGATAGCAGGAGAGATCCCCCCACCCCGTTAGAAGACGCTTACGCTTATATCCCACAATCTTGCACAAATAATCTAGATCTTCGATCCCAAACACGAGCTGTAAGCTTTGCGAATGGGAGAAATTGGACATAGAGCTAGCGTGGAGGCAGGCACAAGAGCGACCTAAGTAATCTATTATGCTCCACTCAAAGTCTTTGTTCCAACCCACAATATGACTTGCATGATCATCTGAGCTCACAAAGAGGACATCCAACTCACCATGATAATTTGAGTTAAACTCGGGCCAGGGGAGATCCATCTATTGTACGTGACAATGGGAATGTCCCGCCTAATCGAAGTAAAGCTTAGAGAGATAATAACCTGTCTAATGCATACAACAAGGTGGGAGATGGAAACCAGCTCCCAAATATCATAGAGACCAAGGATCCAACCCTCGGGCAGCTGACCTTAATGGAGGAGCAGATGAAAATACTCCTGTCTAGAAAGAACATTGATGACTATGATTTTGATGAAGAGCTTGAGCTTTTCACTCCCTATATTGTGGCAGCTCTGTATCCTATTTGCTTCAGGATGCCAACCGTGCCCACATATAATGGAATCACTTATCTGTCCAATCACCTACGGACCTTCAATACGCTGATGATGGCCCACAATGTAAACATCGACCTAAGGTGTATTCTATTCCCCACAACATTGATTGGACCGGTCAAACTGGAAAAAACTAACTTTCAAGTTCAAGAGACAGTTTCAGGCTGCAAAAGAGACCCGAGTAGTGGCTGATTCATTGGCTAACATCAAGCAACAGCCCTGTGAATCCCTGAAGGCATATCCCAACCAATTCACAAATGCAGTGACCCGAATTAGAGACGCTGATGATAGCTCTAAGCTCATGGATATGAAGACGGGAATTATCGTAGGAGGAACTTTGTGGAAAGAACTCCACAGAAAAGGACTGAAGAGTGTTAATAAATCCTTGGCATGAGCTCAATAATGGATAAATTTAGAAGAACCAGAGTCTGTTGTCTCAGGAACCAGCCAGACCCCTGTTTAGCCCGTTGGAGTGGTAACGGATGTTGCGGTTGTGGCTCAGCCCACTACCCAGAATAACCAGTCTAGGGGAAATAAACGAAAAGGAAACGATGATGGCGACCAAGGATAAATATACCTCCTTCTACACCTCATTGACTAGGATGCTGCAATTGTCGGTATTTATTAAGCTAACTCTACTCGCCTTCCATGGAAGATGCCTAAGCCTATGAAGCATCAAAGGGTCAATAGATACCCAGCTAAATTCTGTTGGTATCATAACGACATTGGTCACAACACCAACAATTTTCGTCAATTGGAAGATGAGAACGAGACTCTCATCCAAGCTGGACCATTAGCGCAATACGCTCGAAATAGGGTAGCTCCAAGTCAACTGGCGGGCAAAACCCTCAACCAACTTAGGCAAGCCAGGCCAACCATCAAACAACTCAAGGAAATAAAAGTACCCCCACTCATTGTGATGGAGGGGAAATAACCACTATTGTCGAAAGGCCACATTTGGTAGGAACTAGCAGCGAATCCTAGAAAAGGTATATTTAGGAGCTGAAGACACATAATGGCACCCAATTTGTACCAGAGAAACAACCAATCAATTTTACAGAAGAGGACACTACCCTTGTCAAATTCCCGCATAATGACCCACTGGTGATAACCATCCAGCTCGCCAATCGAAGAGTACGAAGGATACTGATCGATAATGAGAGCTCCATAAACGTGTTATTCAGATCCACCCCTGAAAAAGTAGGGCAATCTGTAGCCAATCTTAAAGCGATCTTAATGACCCTCTATGGATTTTGGGAAAGGGAATGGCAGCCATAGGTACGATTAAGTTCATGGTGATGTTACGGAAAGACGCATGAGCTGTAACTAAAATGCTCGAATTTGTAGTAATCGATTGTTCGGCCGCCTACAACGTAAATTTTGGGAGACCTGCGCTGATAGCGTTTGAACCTATAACTTCAATTTGCCATTTAGCCATGAAATATCCATTGTCCTCATAGATATGCACTGTGATGGGACATCAAATCGCTGTCAGGGAATGTTATAGCCTTGCCATAAAATGAAAATCATAACCTGGGCAGCAAGAAATAGTAATAACCAAGGAGAATGAGAAACCTCAGACAATGGTAGTTGCCAGTGAGGTGGAAGAACCTCAGAAAGTCAGAAATGAGGTCTCCCAACCAAAAGAAATTGATCCGAGATTAGGCGAAGATAGATTTGAGCTCTAGGCTTTAGAAGAGTTAGAGGAAATCATCCTCAAACTAGAAGTACCTTCGAAAGTGGTAAAGGTTGGGAAAAATCTCACTGACGAAAGAAAGAAAAAGTTGGTCGAGCTTTTAAGAAGAAACCTTGACATGTTTGCATGGTCACATGAGTACATGGTAGGAATCAGTCCAAGCGTGATGATGCCCACATTAAAGCTGGACAAAAACGTACCAGCGAAAGCAAGGCTGTTGGAAAAAGAGCGAGGAGAAGCTCTGAAGGAAGAGGTAGCTCACTTGTTGAAGTGCAAGTTCATAAGGGAGGCTCAATAAATAACTTGGATAGCCAACCCCGTTGTGGTCCCTCAGCCTAATGGAAAGTAGAGAATCTGTATCAATTTCTTCGACCTTAATAAAGCTTGTCCTAAGGATTGTTGCCCTCTTCCTAGAATTGAACAACTGGTAGACGCAATGGCTGGTCATGAGCTCATGTCCTTCATTGACGCGTATTCTTGATATAACCAGATCACGATGAACCTTGCAGAAAAAGAGCACACCAGCTTCATGACCGAGCATAACATATATTGTTACAAAGTTATGCCATTCAGGTTGAACAATGATGGTGCAACTTCCCAAAGGCTAGTTAATAAGATGTTTGTTAACCAGATCAGGAAAAACATGGAGGTGTTTCTCGGTGATATGCTCATCAAGTCAAAGACTGCCAATGACCATGTATCCGATCTGGATGAATGTTTTGGCGTGCTAAGAAAATACAACATGAAGTTGAACCCCCAAAAATGTACCTTTGGGGTGTCATCGAGGAAGTTGTTAGGCTTCATAGGCAATGCAAGGGAAATCGAGGCAAACCTAGAAAAGATCAGGTCGTTATTAGAAATGCCTTACCCAAGGTCGCGAAAATATGTACAGAGCTTAACCAAAAAGGTCATTTCCTTAAACCCATTCTTATCAAAGTCCACAGACAAATGTCTTCCATTCTACAACTTGCTTATGGGAAATATAAAATTTGAATGGACAGAAGAATGTGAACATGCATTTCATGATCTAAAGACTCGTCTAGTTGAGCTCCCATGTTATCAAAACCAACTGCTTTGGAAGGTCTATACTTATACCTAGCTGTAATAGAAAACATTGTTAGTGTTGTGTTAGTTTGAGAGGAAAACCGAACACATAAACTGGTGTATTATGTGATAAAGAGGATTTTGGGAGCTTAATCCAAGTATCCTATAGTAAAAAAAACTCGCATTTTTTTATCCTAGACTCGAGAAAACACAGCACGTATTTCGAGTCCCACACTATACATGTCTTAACCGATCAACCTTTAAGGCAAGTCTTGGAAAAACCTGAGACAATGAGGCATTTGTTGAAGTGGGCCATCAAACTCAGTCAGTTTGAGATATTATACAAACCACAAACAACAATCAAAGGACAAGCCCTCACTGACTTCGTGGATGAATGTACCGAGTTCCAAGACAAACCAATGAGGGAACCTGTACAAGAGTTGTGGAAACTCTTGATTGACGGATCATCAAACGAGAATAGGTCTGAAGCTTGAACAATTTTAATTTCACCCAAAGGACATAGCTTCCATACGGCTTTTAGATTTGGTTTTGACACCTCCAACAACAAAGTGGAGTATGAGATATTATAGGCTGGAGTTCAGATAGCAAAGGAGTTGAAAGCAAGAGAAATTAAATGCTTTAGCGAATCTCAACTCGTTTATTAATCAAGTATTAGGGGAGTACCATGCTTAGGGAATCAAAATGGCAGCTTATCTAGCTAAGGTTAAAGATGAACTGTGTGAATTCGAGCTCTATTCACTTAAGCATGTCCCCCGCGAACAGAACACCAATGCTGACGCTCTAATGCGACTCGCCACCAACAAGGAAGCAGACACATTAAATGTGTTCCCCATAGAATTCTTGGAACAACCAAGTATGGAGACAGAGTCAATGGAAGTCAAAGTAATATGCACAGAACTGACCTGGTTGACTTCTATTGTCAGGTACCTTACGACCGGTAAACTACCAAAAGATCGAGAGAATGCAAGAAAATTATTGTATCAGGTCCCACATTATGTTATGGTCGAAGGCATTCTCTACAGGCGAGGCCTTTCATTGCCCCTCCTACGATGTGTTCTACCCAAGGAAGCACAAACCATCCTTTGATAAATACACGAAGGGTTTTGTGCAGACCATGTTGGGGGGCAAAACTTGATTCTGATGGTATTAAGGCAAGGCTACTTCTGGCTTACACGCAGGAAGGACTCTACCTTGTATGTCCTAAAGTGCGATAAGTGCAAGTGTTTTGCCACTATGGCTCGAGCAGCACCCATGGAGGTGACCATGGATTTGTTGCCTTGGACATTCTTTGTATGGGGGATTGACTTAGTTGGCTCATTGCCAACTGCAAAGGGAGGAGTTTGTTATGCTGTTGTTTCCATCGAATACTTTACTGACTGGGTTGAGGATGAGCCCCTGGTGACTATAACCTCAAAGAGAGTCTTAGATTTTGTCGTGAAAAACATAAAATGTAATTTTGGACTCCTAAAAAATATTGTATTCGACAACGGGACTCAATTTGACAGCGATCTATTGACAAGCTTTTGCAAGAAATACAACACAATAAAGAGTTTCTCCTCAATATCATACCCTCAATCTAAGGGGCAGGTCGAGGCAGTAAACAAAATCCTAAAGGCAAGATTAAAGAAGTGACTAGAAGATGCTAAAAGGATATGCCTAGAACAGCTCTCGTAAGTGCTCTGGGCCTACAGGACCTCACATCGCACATCTACTGGGAAAAATTCAAAGTAAAACAAAACCTAGAATTCAACTAGGTAATCCTGGATATAACAAGATCTGAGGCCTGATTCTTAATAGGTCTAATGCTATTAGGCCAAAAAACTCCTGGATACAACCATGTCATCGACTAGAATTAACTGGTCGAGCCATCAAACATTTATCTCATTCTAAAGTTTAACCCTATGACTATGCAAATGTAAAGGATTTTAAAAAAAAAAAAAAAAAGTTCATGAACATGGCTAAATAATAGATAAAGGGGAACAAAAAATAGTTCAGAAATTAATAAACATGTACTAACGCAAGTATACGAATAACTCGAGGAAAAATAACCTCAAACTAAGCCCGAAGGCAATTATCTCAGCTTTTGTAAGCTTAATTACAAAAGGTTCAAAGCACCCATAATGAAACATAAAAATAAAATATATAAAAAAGGATGCCCTAGGCATCACTGAGCTCCAGCAACTTGCCCATGTGATGTCACCTTTTCCTCACCCTCATCAGCAGCCCAAAAAGCCTCCATGATCTCAGAGGGCTCTTGCGATAATCAGTTCTGGAACTTGGTGAGGCATCGCCCCCGAAGTTCCTGTACCGCCCTACTTACCTGAGCCCCAAGCTGACCGTATAGTGCTATCCTGAGCATGATCCCCTAAACCCGAGCCTTGGCGGAAAAATCTAGTCACAATGTAATAATAAATAGCCATCACAATCTAAATCACTTAAAGGCCTTCAGAATAATATACTAGCCTCCGCGACCTTGAATTCTACTAAACCGGGTAGTAGAATCCCTACCGAGCCCTTAAGTTTGTGTTCTCGAACATAGAAATTTGTTTTAGCCATTTCCCTTAATTTGAACCGTGGTCCAGCCCTTAAGGCCACGACGCACTATAAGTCAGAGAGCTTGGGCTCTCTTTTGGGGCACACGGGCCACGACTTAGCCCTGCAGGTTCGCAGCACCTTGGCATTTCAACCACCTTCATAGACATTCTGGGTTCATGCGGGTCGCGGTACTCAAAAGTAGCGCCACGATGCGACCCAGCGAACCCAGACTTCCCCCTTCATTTCTCAAGACAATTCCTTCAATTCCCTCCTCAAACTTACACCAAGGTCCCAATTGAGTTTTAAACTATAAACAACACATTACAAGCAATATAAACACCTCATAAAACCATCCAAATCCCTAGCTCAAGTCAAAACAAAACTTAAGTCTAAAACTTAGCAAAACCTCAAAGTTAACAAGGGAAATTCATGGAAAAACATGTGCTAAACCTTACCTCAGTGGTGATCATGACCTTCAACTGCTACTAACCACTTGCAAACTTCAACTCCCTTCAATTCCAAAGCCCCTTTTTCCACCAGAAATTTAGAAGGAAAGATGGTCCACCAAGCCTAAGGGAGAGAGAGGAAAGAAACGTGTGGGAGAGAGTGAGAGAGAGAGAGAGAAATAGTGCCTTATTCTTTGTGTTCTAATTATTCTCTAGGCTTCTAGCCTTAACTATGTTCAACCAAAAACTAGCAAAAGACCAAAAACCCCCTACGTCCAAAACTTACCCTTCAATGCCCCCAATGGCGATACCGTCATTTGTCACCATTTTCCCCCTAAATCTCAAGTAGCCCTATAAATCCCCAGTTAATTCTGACATACCCAATTAATCCAGACATACCCAATTAATCACCAATAACTACCCATTACCCGTTCAACCTTTAGTACGTACTAAATTCCCAAAATACCCCTAGGCTCACCCCGAGTCGGGTATTAGACCCAATTGTGACTATTCTGCCAATCCGCTCACTAGAATCGCCTCAGACCACATATCTCAAATATATCCCCATAACACTGGGGTCTCACTCATATCACATACATAATAACATTTATGCCCTCAATTGCCCATAATTGCAAACATGCCCATTTATAGAAATGGGCCCACATGCATATTTAATACACATAAACATGCATATCTAGTCATATTACCACACAAATAATTTATTTCACATAATCACATATATAATCCATTAATCACACATATAATTCCAATTAGGCCCTCCAAGCACAGTAATCAAAGCATTCAACCTTAATAACAAATTCGAGACGTTATAGTTCCGCTCCAGAAATGAGAAGTCTCCTTCCTCATTGTACCACCAGCATCGATAGAACATTTCCTCCAGAGAGCCAGTTTCCTCAGCAACCTCTTAGCCTTCTCAGCGTCTTTCTTGGCCTTCTCAACATCCTATTTTGCTTTCTCCTCGACCTCGGATAGCTTTTTTTTTAAGCACGTCGGCTTCCTGAAGTTTCTTGTTGAGGTTTTAGATCTCGAACTGCAGCTGGTCGCAGCGCTAGCAAACTTCGATGACCTATCCCTTGCCGATTTTCTCATTGTCCTAGGATGCCACCAGGGCAGCCTTGGCCTTGTCCATTTGAGCTAGGATTCGGGCAATGCCATAGATTTCATCTAAACAAGACTACAAATATATATAAAGGGTTTAGCTAACGAGAAGGAGAAAAAAAAAGATTTGCAAAAAAAAGGGATAACTTACAGTCAAACTCATTCCCAAGGCCAACTTCACGACGTTCTCTAGGGAATGATCCTCTATGGCTCTCAGGTCCTTGATGTTCATGTGATTGGCATGGCCCACATGGTGATTTTTCATCTCATGGAGGGACCCACGAAGTGTCTCTGAGATCCTTCCGACCTCGAGCAACATAATAGGGAGCTGCACAGATGGCGCCTTTTCTTGTATAACTTGACGAATCGAAGTAGATTCGTGAGGGAGAGGCGAAGGAGCTTCATGAATGGTAACTATGGTTACCTGAGTTGGCGGCTGCTGTGGTTGCTACTGCTTTTCGGTAGAGCTGGCACCTTTATCTTTCGCAAGGGACCCAATGATTAGTCAAGATAACACAAAGTACAGAACAAGAGATCAAGAACCCTTCCCTTTGAACTAGAGGAGGAAACTACTATGATGCTCCCGGTTATGAATCGGGCTTGGTAAATCCTCTAACTTTGGGATTATCAAAGGAGGGGGATGTTCTAGTATTATTACATTGTGGGATATATGGGGTTAGGGCTCTTCATCTAGTGTAGACTAGTGCTTAGTCTCCCTAATATCCGAAGTAAATGTACCATGACAAAGGGAAGGCCATGACAAAAGGTTTGTACCCTACTATTCAATAATAGTGGACCTAAAGTGCAAGGTATTATCTAACACTATAACATATTTGGGGTAAATATAGTCATGGCTTATGACCAGTTGGTCAACACACTAAGGAAGGGTCATATACAGGTACAGATCAACCGGATGTTGACTCATAAGCTACCTCAGATTGAATCAGATTAGCCTAAAACTGGCAGCAGCCTGGAATATTTCTCTATATGGATTACCTTGGTCGGAGGTGCCGGTTGTTGCCCTCGATTTAGCAAGACCTTGATCTAAATCTTGTATATCTTAAGAACTTTTCTTTTACACACCAACTGTGCGACCTCGTCTTCCTCATAAAACTCCTTAGTGACCTGAAGGAGCTCTTGGGGAGGAGGGAACTTAGGGAGAGGACCTCGGGCCTGATGGCCAACGTCTGATCCTTGCAGATCAACTTCCCAGCACCCATGGTGACATCATTCACCACCCTCTAGAATTATTTCTCCTTGGCAAAAGCACTGGCTAGGGTCTGATACTGACCTCTGAGGGTCTCTGACCGCCCCGCTCACTTATATATAGCTACACATCGTAACAACATCATCAAAATAAGTTTTAACTTGTTTAAGAAAAATAATTCAAGTACAAAGTTAAAAAAGATGAGAAACTTACGAGGATGGTAGAAGTATCAATGAAAACATTTCTTGAACCCGTTTTACATAAAGAATTGGTCTTTATAGTCATTCGGGTGGCTGGGGAGGTCGATGAAGGAGGCTATGTTGGGGAATTTGGTGAGGTAGTAGAAACCATCACCTCGGCCCTTTGACTCTAGATTGGCCATGAGGCAGAAGAAATACATAATATCGGCAGGGGTGGGGACCACCCTTTCAGGCTTCAAAAATATATACTTAAACCTAGCCATGTGGCGATACGATTTCCAGGGGAGCTGGAACGACGCCTGTTGAACGTAGTTTATAAATTCTATGAAGTACTCGTCTAGGGGAAGGAAGACACTTGCCTTCAGATGCTCATCACTTTAAGTCCCAAAGTCATCCTAGAGCAGAGTGCATCTCTGCTCTCCATCCAACAGAGGGTGGGCAACAAGTATTTTGAAACCCGTCTCGATCCTGTGACTTAGTAAGATTTTGTTCACCTTCTCTTGAGTCTTTATTCGAGACTTGATATCCTCATCCTCAAAGAAGGCATTGGGGCCAACCTCGACTTGCCTATCCACCATTAGGCCAAAGTGGGAAGTGGAGGTCTTGGAGGCAAACTGGTCATCTTTATTTTTATTTTGAGAGGAGGAGCTCGCCACTGATATCTTCTTCTGGCTTACCATAATTTAGTTCCCCTGGAGAAGAAGCTGCTTATAACGCCCTACTTCCTTAGAGTCGTTACTAAGGGAGTTTAAAACATGCTTTTAACTCGCTAATCGAGGTTTTAAGGCAAATGTGTAATCAAACCATAAACAGAGTCATAAACTTTAAAAATAAATCCATTTACTGAAGAATCATAAAATGCTTAACATTTGGGATCCCAAAATACAATTTATAAATATTTACATCTCAAAATATACTTTAAGTCGACTATACGAAAAAATAGAGTTCTTTATAAACAACTTCCAAAAAATACCCATGGCTGTGGCAGCCAGGCAGACCAGACATGTACGTGCCGCGTCACGCTCTCCATACTCATGGTTGGTTGTGTTGGAGATGTGCCCTGAAAGCATATGTAGTAGACATTTTTTTTAATGAAATAAATAAATAAATTGAATTTTTTATGCATATATTTTATGGACTATATTATTCTATGATAATATTATGTAAATATCAGGAAAATTCCTAAGTTCAAGTATGTAATCTCAAACACGTATTAGTATGAGAGGATTGTGTTTGAGATAAATGAACTTGAATAGTTCGCAGTAAAATAAAGTTATGGAATCTTTAGATTAATTACTGCAAGTACGGTCCACTAGTATTATGAATACATGTGATCTAGATCCGGATCACTAGTGTGGTAGGACACTTTAGTGGAGGTGCTTTATATATTAGAGAATATATAGAACTGGACCAGATATGTTTATTAATACTTAGTTAAATACCGTTTCGAAGTATTAATTAAATATATCAACTGATGATCATATGCAAATAGATCTTAATCCTGAGGTTACTATGAACTCCTGTTTATGTTATATGAGTTCTTTGATTCAATTGTTAGGGTCTGTCAGAATGATCAGGCTAAAAACTTTTGTTTTGGGAACTCATTAATATAGATGGCTGGGGACATAGTATACAGATATGGAATCTATACCTTCTCGCAAGAGATTGAATGATGGTTCTCTTAAGGGTTGACTTTTGGGACTGAAAGGTTATTGAGCTCAAATTCATAATTTAGTTATGAATTAACCTTCACTAGTAGAGTCAATGGTACTTAAGGAAACAAGACATAATTAAAAGGGTAAAACGATAATTTTATTCCCGATTAATTATGAACCATTATTAGAGGGTCAAGTTGTATGCAATGATTAAATCAATGGACGCTTTATGATTATAAAGTACTCAGTAAATGAAATGTCTATAATTACAAGAGTTCAATCTCATATTTATAGTGGAATAATCATGAGATTAATAAATTAAGATTATTTAATTAAAGAGTTTAATTAATAATCTAAAATTTATTGGAGCTTGGAATTATAGGTCCATAGGTCCCCATTGCGGCTCTATCAACACTGTTCAAGGTAAGAGTTGATATGAAGGGAAAATAGTTTAAAGACATATTTAAGAAGAAACTTGTTCTTCAGGCCAAATATGCAATTATATGATAATAGTGATTAATTAATTAATTACAAATTAGTTGTAGTTAACAAAATTAATTAATATTTAATTATTGTATAATTTTCGAAATTATACTAAATAATTAAATTAAATTTCGAAATTTAATTAAATAATTAATTAATTGTAATTTTTGAATTTATGATTAATTAAATATTTATTTTCGAAAATTTTGGATTTAATTAATTGGTAGAATTAATTAAATATCTTTATTTGAGTGGGAGAAAATAATCTGATAAGTTCAAATTGGATTTGAATTAAAAAGATCGATATTTATTCAAATAATTATTTATATTTGATAATTAATTAAAAAGATAATTAATTTGAATTCAAATTTGAATTAGCTATCAGGTTGTTAGATCTTATCTGACAAAGAAATTTGAATAAATAATTAAATAAAATTTGAAAAACCAATATCCCTAGAAATTAGGAAGCTACACGTTCACACACAGTCCAGGACTGTGTGTGGCGTGTAAGGGCTGGCATTTTCAGGGATGGGATTTTCAATTTTATTTGTTTAATTAATTAATTAATGGATAATTCAAAAAATTGGTTTTTTGGATTTTTTCATTAATGGAATAATTAATTAATTAAAAATTAAATTGTAAAATGGTTACAGATTTAATTTTTAAATTTTGAATTTTTTCTGTTAAGTATGACTGATCAGAAAATTATTCAGATAAGATAAGTGAAGAGAGTGAGACTACTCTGAACACTCTGAACATTCGCTCTGTGAAAAATAGAACGATAGTTTTCTCTCTCCTTGAAAATAAAGAACCAATTCTCAGGCCTATTCTCTTGATCTCATGAGTTGAGTACATCAAGAAGAATCACAAATAAACTATCCTTCATTCTCTAAGTGCCCACACATTTCTTGAGGTGTAGAGAACGCTTTGGAAGACCTTGGTGTGAGTACGTGGGAGCGGCTTGGATAGGAAGATCGTTCTAAATACGAATAGATAGCAAGGACACTTGATAGGCTTCAAGAGGTATGATTTCTATGACTATCTTGCTTATGATTAATGTATGTATATTAATGGATCCGCATATTTAAAGGTAGTTTAAATATGTTACAAAATTTTTGTTGTACACTGGGCCAACCACACCACCTTTCCGCTGCGTATTAGGAAACTCGTTTCTAACAGGTTGACCTTCTCCTTACCCTTACCTGCACCACAAAGCACCCGTGAGCCGAAGCCCAGCAAGAAAACTCCACATAAACAGATAACATACGCATATGAACCATTTAGCATATAACCAATTTGTCAATAAACTAAACACATACGGCCATGGCGTCTTAGGGGCTTTACCAGGCCCTGAGTTGAGGTCTACACCGTAAGGATATCCCAAGTATCCTTCAGGGTCCTACTCTGGCAGCTCGCACTCCGCGTGCTAAACGCTGCTCCCGGCCCCTTGTCGTTCTCGGCCTTCGCCGTTCCCGGCCCTTGCCGATCATTCAGCTTGTTCAGCTTTCTGTAGTCAATGCACATCCTAAAAGATCCATCCTTCTTCTTAATAAACAACACTGGAGCACCCCCATGGTGAAAAACTTGGTCTGATAAACCCCAAATCAAGTAATTCTTGCAACTGAATCTTCAACTCCTTTAACTCTACTGTAGCAAATCTGTAAGGCGTCCTAGATACTGGCTCCACCCCTTGTGCTAACTCAATAACAAAGTCAATCTCCCGCTACGGCGGCAAACCTAGCAGATCTACTGGAAATAAATCTGGAAATTCACACACCAATGTAGTCTCACCTGGTCCAATCGACTCAACCCTAAAGGTGTCCACAACATTTGCTAGGAATCCTATGCAACCTTCCTGCATCAGGTCTCTAGTCTTCAATGCTGAAATAATACATATTCGTGGTCCACTAGACATTCCCACGAATACAAAGGGTACCTCCCCTTCTGGTTCAAAAGTCACCATCTTGCGCTTGCAGTCAATCGTTGCCCCATATTTTACTAACAAATCCATTCCTAGGATTATATCAAAGTCATCCATCGCAAGCTTAATCAGATCAACAGACAATTCCCTACCATCTACCTCTACTAGTAAAGTCCTAATCCATCTTCTAGAGAATACCAGTTCCCCAGTTGGCAACAAAGTCTGAAAAACCCTAGCATACACGACACTAGGTATACACAGCTGATCTATCACCCTAGCAGACACAAACGAGTGGGTAGCTCCCGAATCAAACAATGCAGTATACAAAAACCCAGCACTAGAAATCTGACCTGTCACATCTGAGGGGCTAGCCTCCGTCTCAGTCTGAGTCAAGGTAAACACTCTGGCAGGAGCGAGACTGTCTCCCTGCTTCGGCTCCTCCTTCCTGACTTGTGGGCAGTCCTTCTTCAAATGATTGGCACTCCCACATACAAAGCAGGCCCTGATCCTGCACTCACCTTGGTGTCGCCGTCTGCACCGAGGACACACTAGGAAACTCCTCCAGTTGTCACTTCCTTCCTGCGGCCACTAAAATTACCCCGTGCCCTCTTATCAGAACTGGGAGAAACAAAGGAATCTGGGGCCTTCCTCTTCTGCTCACTGGGGCCACTACCACACTGGATCCAACAAAAGGAGGCACTGTCCTCCTAGCATCGCGCCTAAAAGCGCTTTCTCTCTAGATCTGATCCTCAGCCCCCTCAGCTGTAAGGGCCTTGTCCACAACCTGAGCATAGGTAGTAGGTCCTGGATTCAAGGTGATCTTAACATCACGGGCGATCATAACATTCAGTCCCCGTACAAAGCTGTCTCTCCTTGCTGCATCTTTCGGCACTAAATCTGGCGCAAACTTCGCCAATCGATCAAATTTCAGAGCATACTCTGTCACAGTCAACTGGTTCTGAGTCAGGTTGATGAACTCGTCAACCTTTGCAGCTCGAACTGCTACACTGTAATATTTCTTGTTGAAGATATTCTTGAATTCTTTTCAGGTCATGACTGCCACATTCCTTATCTGAACCACAATATCCCACCAGATGCGGGCATCCTCTCTAAACATATAACTGGCACAGGGAACTCTCTCGTTTCCCTCAACCCTCATGAAATCCAAGATAGAGGAAACCATATTCATCCACTGCTCTGACTGCAGTGGGTCTGGTCCACCCTCAAAGGTGGGAGGACGCTGCTTCCTGAACCTCTCATACAGAGGTTCCCACCTGTTCTCAACCATAGGCTAAACCGGCACTGGCACCGCACCCTGCTGAATTGGCAGCCCAGTAACCTGTGGAGGGGCCTACTGCCTTAACTGACGAAGTTTTTCTTCTGTTCTCTGCAACCTTTCTTCCATTTCAGGAAACATCTATTGCCAATTCTGTGGGGCAGGTGGACGGTCCTGACCCTGATTGTCATCCTTGGCCCGACTGCCGCGGAGTCTGGATGATTGTCGAGGCATCATAACTATATGCCTGCTACCAATGACGCCGCTCGTCAGGCATGATAACAAAATCCAATACCACCTGCCAATCACAATAGCCAACCATGAACAGCAATCCAGATAACATACAGATAGTATATAACACACAACGGGCCATGCCCTGGCATCATGCATATGTTAACTCATTCATCATGCTCTATATGAAATAAGCAGGAAAACAGGGTATTAAAGCACATATTCAAGCATATAATCAATCATACCAACCAACCCTGAGTCGAGCTTGTCACTGATAGTGAGCATACATGTTCGGTCAATCTCCAGAACCAATAAACCTCGGCTCGCTCTGATACCAAGTTGTAACGCCCTACTTCCTTAGAGTCATTACTGAGTGAGTTTAAAACGTTCTTTTAACTCGCTAATCAAGGTTTTAAGGAAAATGTTTAATCAAACCATAAACAAAGTCATAAACTTTGAAAATAAATCCATTTACTGAAAAATCATAAAATGTTTAACATTTCAGATCCCAAAATACTGTTTATAAATATTTACAACTCAAAATATACTTTAAGTCGACTATACGACAATATAGGGTTCTTTACAAACAGCTTCCCAAAAATACCCCTAGCCGTGGTAGCCAGGTAGACCAGACATGTACGCGCCGCGTCACGCTCTCCATACTCATGGTCGGTTGACCTTCTCCTTGCCCTTACCTGCACCACAGAGCACCCGTGAGTCGAAGCCCAAGCTGAACCTAACAATAATTCACCCCAATAATCTACCAAGCAAAACACCCAATTTCAATTCTCAAACCATGACATTCTTTGCTGAATTCTACAATATAATTACTCAGAATTCCCTTACCTCAATATGTAGAGCAATCCTCTAAGTTTTCTGGCCTTAACTCCCTTCTTGATCCCACAAAAATTCAGAGATTCCTTTCCTTCCTTTCTGTTTTTCCCTAGTTTTCTCTAGAGCTCCCAAAGCCAAGCTCTTGCATAAACACAAGGATGATAACATTCCAGCCTTTCCCCTTAGCCAAGGTTATCTATATCCAAGAGAAAAGACCCATTTGCCCTTCCATCTAACTCTTATTCTAGCTAATCCTCAAGGCAACCTAGACCTTTCCTATTCTTTTACAAAAATACCACTTTCTCACTTAAAGTAACTATCCTCAATAGTTACCTATAGTTACCCAAGTTACCCAAGTGCCATTAATCGTTACTCAAAATTCCCAAACTAAATTTATAATATTCCCAAAATACACCTAGGCTCTTCCCGAGCCGGGTATTTAATCCCGTTGTGACTTTTAGGAAAATAACTCTCTAGGACCGTCTCGGAATGTGCATCACAAATATATCACCATTATATCGAAAATATCACATATATAACATTTATGCCCTCAACGGGCTAAAATTACCATTATGCCCCTAACAACCAAATGGGGCCCACATGCATATTTAATCACCTAAACATGCATTTTAACCATATATTCATTAAATTCATATAAATTAATATAGTATAACAACTATTGCCCTACAGGCACACTAACCAAGGCTTCAAGCCTTATTAGCGATTTTGGGTCGCTACACTGCCTGTTAGAGGACAACCTAGAGTTTTGAGATACAATATACTTGACCTATGATACCTACAAGCTAATCTCTCTCCCGATGCTAATACGTGAGTTCACGCGCGGTCATGAATCATGCACCATAACCTTCGGAAACCCTGATACTTCGGGATTTGCGGGTCAGACCCAGTACCTCTCTGGAAAGCGAATTAATGCAAAACCACTCTAAATATTGTAACACCCTACTTCCTTAGAGTCATTAATAAGTGGGTTAAAAATGTGCCACTAGCTCGCTAATTGAGGTTTTAGGTTAAAAGTGTGACTAAATTGAAATAAAACTCGTTTAATGACATAAATTATAAAGATTTAGACATTCATTGAAATCGTAAAATGTTATATAGTTGGGATCCCAAAACATTGTTTAGAAAATGTATTACAACTCAAAATATACATACGGTCGACCTAAGCAACAAAACAAACCATTATAGTACATTTCCCAAAATAATCCTGGTCGTGGCAGCCAGGTAGGCCGAACATGTACCCATCGCTCCATGCTCTCCGTACTCATGGTTGGCCGACCTTCCTTTTGCCCTTACCTGCACCATAGAGCACCTATGAGCCAAATCCTAGCAAGAAAACTCAACATATAACATATAACATAATAATCCACAACATACAACAAAACCACCAATAGACTAAACACATAGCAACCTACGCCGACCTAGGCGCTTTACCAAACCCTAGGCTCACGGTCTACATTGAGCGGGTGGATACAGCACCCTTGGAGGGTCTCACCCTAGCGGTCTACACTCAGCGTGCTCAACGTCCATCTCGGCCCCTTGCTGTACCCGGCTTCTTCCTGTTCTCGGCCTTCGCCATTCCTGGCCCTTGCCAGTCATTCAAAAACATACATAACATTCACAAATATCACAAGTATATTAAACATAAAAAATTTGGTCGTTCCCTGAAACATAAACAATAGGGCCCTGCCCTGCTATATGGTTACAACAGTTTTCTTACCTGTGTCCCGAGCTATCTGAGTACTGCGATCCCGAGCATAGTGCTCTAACCCGGGCCTCATTGAAAACCTAGTCACAACACATTCATAATAACCATCCATCAAGACTTAAACCAATCAATAAATTCATAATATTAATCTAGCCTCCAGGACCTTAAATTATACTAAATCGAGTAGTAGAATCCTTCCTGAGCCTTAACATTTGGGTTCCCAAGCTTAAAACCATTACTTTGCATTTTAGTCATGGCACACTCAAGTCAGAGGGAAAAACCCCTCTGCTGACGGACACGGGCCGCGACGCTCTACACCATGCACTGCGGCTCTTGGGAAAATTTCTGAGGCCCCCAGGCCTCTGCGTTCAGGCGGACTGCGACGCCTGATGAACAGGGCCGTGACTCGAGCCTCAAACACATCAATCCTACCATGTCTCTGCATTTTTCCCAGATCTTAAACCAATAATTCTCACCCCAAACATCACTTAAGGCCAAAATCAAGTCTAAAATCCTCAACCACATAGCCTAAACATCAAAACAATTACATACCCTTACCACACACCCAAAACCAAATCAGAACCTAACTCCCATGCAACTTTCAAACTCTCAGTAGAATTAAACAAAATATAACTCAACTTTAAACCCTTACCTCAGAGATATCTTCAACCATGAGCAAATCTTCAAGCTTTGCAAGTCCAATCATCCAATTCCTTAGCCTACAGTCCTCAAGAATTCCTCAAATTTCCAAGCACCAAAGAAAGATAGAGGGAGTCGTGAGAGAGAGAGAGAGTAAGATAGCTATGAGAACTCTGTTTTTCTTCTAAGTGGTTCTAGAGTCCCAGCTCCCAAATGTTTAAGTCTATCCCTTTGCCAAAAAGTTCAAAATGCCCTCAAAACTATCTTAAATCATCTAGTGTTACCAAGGGAAATCCTGTCAATTGCCACATTCTGCTAAATCCTTGAGTGTTCTTATAAATCCCCATTTAATCTCGACATATCTAAATAATTGCTAAATTACTACCCGTTACGTGGTAATTCCCAAACACATACTATATTCTCCAAATACCCCTAGGTTCCTCCTTGAGTGTTCTTGTTGTGACTATTTAACTATTCTTCTCCCCAGGATCGTCTCGGATTGCAAATGATAAATATATCACCACACACTTGTGGTATCAATCACAATACACACATAAATCACATTTATGCCCTCAAAGGGCCACAATTACAAATATACCCCTAATAACCAAATGGGACCCACATGCATATTTAATTCACCTAACACATGCATTTCTAACAACATAATCATTTAATTCACACATTAACATAATTAAATCAATTTATTGCCCTCACAGCACGCTAATCATGGCCCTTAGCCTTATTAGCAAATTTGGGACACTACAAATACCATGACCCTTAAGCTACCTAGAAGGGAACCTAAAAAACCTCAAATCTTCAAATTCAGATATTTAAGCATTCCTCTCTTAAATCCAGAAAACTTAGAAACTGACCCATTTTTTGGGTGGATTATTCCTAGTCGTTCCAAATCCAGAAAACCTAAAACCTATTGAACTCGTACCAGACTGAGGAAAGTAAAAAAAAAAAGATATTGGAAAATTTCTTGAAACTTATTGGAAAATAAGATAATGAAATTTAAACCACATATAAAAATACTTATAGTTTGGTTTCTTAGTCAAGGAAATGATGGAAGAATCAGAAGAGATAATCTGAAGTTCCTAGAAAACAAGGGAATGCATGGAGCTTTTGGTGTTTTGAAAAGAGAGAAAATGAAGTGGAAAATTTTGAAAGCAAAAGTGGTAGGACTCAGGCTTGGTTATTCTATTTATACGAAAAGTTCAGGAACCAATCTAGGCTACGATTAGATCAGTTCAAGATCCAAGGGTCTAAATTAAATTAACCAAAAAATTGAATAGACAACAGTCAAAGTACTCGAAACCCAAACAGGGGCCTATGACAGATAGACTCTTGTTGTTGGGGTTTTATGCCCTAATTAAAACCCAATTTCTTTGTAATCTCATTTTATTATCAATAAAAGAATAAAAATCATTTTTGACTTGGCCAATCACTTTGCTCACATATTTTATTTTCATGATTATTTATTTAATATAAACTTCTATTAAATCTCGAGCATATAGCTAATCATATTTATAATGAAATAATCATAGTGGAATATAAATATGATTATATATTTTCAAAAATAAGTTAGTCCTAAGATTAGTCAGTGCACAGGATTTACACTGACTTGACAATCTACGATATAATTTAACACATTGGTTATGTTCATTCTAGAACATTAGCAAAGTAGATAAGATCGGATGTATTTGTTACATCGGACTGCACTTATATTGACAGTAGATAATATAAGAAGACATGTCGTTATTATCTATTCTAGTCATATCATATAGTTGACCATAGGTCAATTTAATCTCAATTCTGAGTGATTAGTATTCTAACTGATTATATTATTTGAGTTCTTTGACTAGTTCGTTACCAGCTTACCCTACGTACTAGCCCACACTTAAATCTTGGGAACTCTGCAGTATAATTTAGTAGGAGTGTTAATCATAGATACGAACATCTATAGCTTATAATGAAGAAGTAAAATGATGGTTTCCTTTTAGTTTAGTTCGAGGTGCTAAATGATAGAGATCTCATTTAAGTAATTAATATTAGTTTACTGAAATATCATTTACAAAGAACTAAGTGTTTTAAGGATAAAACACAATGAGAGGTAAAATGGTATTGTTGTCCCATCTAATTGTAGACCATCTATAGAGGAATGAATGGTTGTAACAATGGAAAACTAATAACGTATCTATATTTCTTATAGAGTGTTCTATGAATTCAAGAGTTCAATTCTAAGTCTTTAGTGGAGTCACAAGGAATTAATAAGTTACTAAATTTATTTGTTAAATTTATGATAACTTATTGGAGCTTGATTTCACAGGCCCATAGTGCCCACAGTACCTTGGATAAAATCATCTAGATAGTCTAACTTAAATAAATTAAATTATCAATTAGAATTATCAAAGTTGACCAGGTCAATTTTTTATAATTTCACAGAGTTGCAATTTAGAAAAGAAAAGAGATTTTAGGGCAGATTTATTAATTAAGACAAATTGGTGTCTAAATTAATAAATAAGTTTAAATGAAGGTTCAAATTATAAATAATTAATTTGATAAAGGATTTAAATAATTATTTAATTAATTAATCAATAGAAAAAAATACGGGCCTTGAACTTAAGTCAACGGGCTTATAATTATATGGGAAATTTCACGGGCCTATAGCCCATGAGAATTTTGACCTAAGGGCTGATATTTCCTATTATTTTATTTATTTCATTGATTAAATAAGTGATCTAATTGAGCCCTTGAATGGAATGCTAAGTGAGAGTTAAAAACAAATGATCAGAAGGACTAGTTTTGATACTTTAGGGTTTTAGACTCTCTTTACACAAAAAGTCATTTTCTAATCCTTTATATTCTCTTCTCTTCTTATATCTCTGTATCTATCTCCTGTGTCGAGAATTTCCCACTCTAGTATATGTGATTCTAAAGATAATGTTGAACTGTGAAGAAATTTGAAGATCAATTCAGTTTCTTGGTGATACCCAGCGACAGAGAGGATACAAGGGTTAGAGAAACTGAAGGACTTATTCATTTTGCTGCATATAATGTAAGTGTTCTTATCATTATGTGTACTTAAATTCAATTATAGAAGCATGTTCTAGGTTTTCTTATATTATTTTGTTTAATATATGATTTACATGAAAATAGATAAGATCCTAAGTAAGTATTCCCAACATGTGTCCCATTCTTGAGTGAGTGGGTGGGAATGTTTTCTCGTAACAGAAGCCAAAAAGCCCTTACTTTGCTTGTCGCGAATGACGCCATGCATGAGCAGGAGCTTGGGGGAAAATGTTGTACCCCAAAAAATACGAGCTGAATTACTCAGCATGGGTTACAGTTAGTAGATAAGCATACACATAGAGTATCTTGCTAACTCTGGAGTGAGCATCACGAGTGAGCTTGACAGCCTACAAAAACCAGATAGTCTCCAAATCGCTTCTTGCACTAACTACTTAGTTTGAGAAATGCATCGCTTGAATCCCCTTCATGACTCGTGTCAGTTTGGATTAGTCCTACAATTCCTAGCTTGGAAATTTGTTCGGCTCCCGGAAACCTGACTATGATATGTTTATTGAAGGATTCCAAAAGACTAGGAGATTCTTTATACACCTAATAATGGCCCATATTCTATTATGTATTTATTACCTGATATAACATATATAAATTTAATAGGCAATCATAAGTTTATATAAATGGGAAGTTACCCAAATTTGTAATCTACCATATTTACGTACGGTTACCAAAAGCTCTCCATGAGAATCTCCTATAAATACAAAGGGGATGGACATTCTTTATGCAAAAACTTTGTTGAAACTTTCATAAAAAATTTCAGCAAGAGTCCTAAACAGATCAATAAGTGTTTCTCGTGGATTAGGTGGATTTTAACCACTGAACTACGTAAAATTGTGTGAGTGCTTAGTGTTCTTATTTTTTGTTATTTCTTATCTATTCGCTTTATTAAAAAGCCTAATTTATCTATTGTCAAATTTCTAAATCCCTTGTTGCCAAAAAATCGCATCAGCAAATCCCTTGTGTCATTTTACTTTATTTTAGCTCTTTAAATTATCTACTGTCGTTCAAATTGACTTAGTGTCATTGACCAAAACGGTGGTCAACATGCTCATTTGGTGAAGTAATCCATTGCGACCAAAGCATTGCAAAGTCCACCTTTTCCCATGTGTAGATATCCGATCAAATATATTCCCCAGATAGCAAACAACCTTGGTGAAGAGAGCATGATTAGTTCGATAGGGAAAAATCGAGTTATTGTCGGGAAACGCTGACAACTGATAAATTTTTGAACATATGAGGCTAGGTCTTTATTCATGGTAGGTCAGAAATACCCTTGCCTAAGAATTTTTATTCCAAGACTCTGCTCCCCAGTGTGATCTCCACAAAACTCTTCATAATCTTCCTTTAATACGATTTGAGATTCATTTACAGAAACACATCTTAGTAAAGGCATGGAATTCCCTTTCCTATACAATACTACCTTGACGAGGGATTTGATACAACAACCTCCTAGCATCCTTGCGATCTGCTAGTAATTTCCCAGATCTGAAGTATTCAATGATAGGGGTCATCAAAGTCGATACTATTTGTATTAATTCAATTTTCAAAGATTCTTCTTCCCAATGCTCAAATTTCAATGAAACTCCACTGTAATCGTGTTTAACGTGTTTGCTACCTTTGTTGTTGCAAGATTAGTTAAGGCATCAACATTAGTATTCTGCTTATGGGGGACATGCTTCACAATATAGAAATTAAACTCAGCTAATTCCTTTCTTACTTTAGCTAAAGGGCGCCATTTTCATTAAACAAGCTTAATATTCTCCCAGAACTTGATTTACAACAAGTTGTGAATCACTATAACATTGTATGGTCCTTGATTTTAAATCCTTTGCTATTCTAATTCCGACCAATAATGCTTCATATTTATCCTCGTTGTTTGAGGCACCAAAACCAATTCTAAAAGACGAATGAAAACGACGCCCTTCTAGAGTAATCATTATAATTTCATCTCTGGATCCAATTTCATTAGAAGATCTTTTCACAAATAGTTTCCAAAGCTCTTGTATAGGTTCTCTGTTAGGATTTTCTTGAAAACTAGTGCATTCAGCTACGAAATTAGCCAATGCTTCTCCTTTAACGATAGATCGTTGTTTATAAATGATATCTAACTAGCTGAACTCTATTGCGCATTTCAAAAGATGTTCCAACATCTCAAGTTTTTGTAAACCCTACCTTAAAGGTTGGTTGTTAAGATGTTGATGGTATGAGACTAAAAATAAGGACCAAGCAAAATGTGAGCTTTTCCATCATGGAATATCAAGCTTCAGCTACCAAAAGTCAATTGCTAGTGTAGTAAACTGACTTCTTAATTTGATCCTCCTCCTGAACTAAGGTTGCACTGACTGCGTTCTCCGTCACTACAAAGTAAATATATAAAATATATCCATATGTGGACTTGGATAGCACCGATAGTTCAACTAAATATGATTTCAAAACCTAGAAGGCTTGCTCTCATTCCTCATTCCACTCTAATTTTTTCCCCTCAATAAGTTGTAGAATGATAAACACTTTTCGATTGACTTTGAAAAAAATTTATTCAAGGCTGCTATTCTTCTAGTTAGACTCTAAACATCTTTGTGTGTTTTTGGAGATGGCATATTGAGTTGGGTCTTGATTTTGTTTGACTTTTATTCTATACCCCTTGATTTTACGATGAAGACGAGGAATTTTCCAGATGAAACTCTGAATGTTCATTTTTGGGGATCCAGCTTCATATCATGTGATTTCAGCACAGTGAACCTTATTCCAGATCAGCCACATGGTTATTGGTTGTCTTTGATTTGACCAGCATGTCATCAACATGCACCTTCACAGTTTAATTGATATGATAAGTAGCTCCGACATTTTTCAATCCGAACAACATCACATTAAGGCAATAAACATAATGCTTATTCATTAAACTTGTATGTTCATGATCAGCTGGATTCATAGTGATATAGTTACATCTAGAATATGAGTCCATGAATGACATCAACTCGTGTTCTTCTGTGGCTTCGATTAGGTGATCGATCCTATGCACAGGGAAACAATCCTTAGGACATGCTTTATTTAGATCAGAAAAATCAATGCAAGTCCTCCACTTGAAATTCGACTTAGGCACCAACATGGGGTTGGCTATCCAGGTTGGATACTTTGCCTCCCTAATGAAATTACATTGAAGAAGTCGAGCTACTTCTTCTTCCAGGGTTGCTCCATATCCTTTTTGAACATCCTCTGTTTCTATTGTTTTGTTGGTGTATTCTTACCTACATTCAAGGTGTGCATAATAACGTGAAGGCTAATTGAAACCATATAATAGTGTGACCATGCGAACACATATAATTTTTTTCTTAAAAACTCGATAAGACTTCTATTTTAAGGCCTTTGCCTATTTTCACAACCCTGATCGTAATTTCTTCATCGAGTGTTACTTCTTCCAATTCATCCAAAGCTTGAATCACTTCTCACCTATACAAGGATCTATATCTTCATGTTCAATGATTTTAGTATCCATCAGTTGAGGTTCCCCGGCTTCCTCACGGATCACTATGGCTTGTTAATCGGATTCTGCATTTCCTTGCATTATCATACTATAACATTCCCAAGCTGCCAATTAGCTCCCTCTAACCATACAAATTCGTATTGATGTGAGGAATTTCATTACCAAATGTCGAGCATAAGTAATGGCTTCAAGACCGATCGAAGTCGGTCTCCCGAAAATGGCGTGTTAAACAGTTTGGCAATCTATCACAATAAATTCAAACATCTTCGTTGTAGTCCGAGTTTCTTGCCCAACGTTTACAACAAGCTCAATCATTCTTATCGTAGCAAAACCTTATCCAGAAAAAATGTATAAAGTTGTTGAGCAGGCTTTTTGGTCCCTACCTGAAAGTCCCATCTTTTCAAGGGTTGATCATAACAACACATTGACCGAACTACCATTCTTGATCAGTACCCTTCTTACTCTATTATTAGCGAGCTAGAAAATTATCATACAAGGATCGTTATATGGGAATTGAACGTGGCTAGCTTCCTCTCATTTAAAAATGATCATTTTTTTATCTATCTTTTGTTGTTTAGGCGTTCGTTGCTCTTAAATGTGTGGTGAACTATTCGGTGTTTTTAGCTCTTGGAAATACCTTTTTGAGCCCCCTACTTGTTCCTGCTAAATGAGGTCTGTCTGACTGGAAGTGGTGCTGTGAGAACATTCTACAGATTGGCTGGGACTTGTTGTTTATTCGGGGCGATCTATTGATTTGGGATCACTCTGTTTTGAGCATATTGCACCTATGGTCCAACTCTACTCTAATGAGTGTTTAAATCTCATCCTTTAACAAACAGCAACATTCAATGGTATATCCTATGTCGTTGTGGAAAATTCAGAACTTGGTCTGATCCCGTTTAGCCCGCTAATTCTTCTTAGGCTTGGTTTTCTTCCATGATAGATGTGCTGAATTCGCTAAATATATATATATATATGTTTCACATGTATTTGTTAGTTCGATATACATAGTGAAAACAAAAACATATTTTCTCCATCCTTATTCTTTTTAGTTTCACCCTGGTCGCCTTCGCCTTCGCCATTTCCTTTTCTCTTATTTTCTAACCTCGCCATTTCCTGTTGCTCGAGAAGTGGCTAGAAGTGCATTAGGGATAGTGCCCACGGGATGAATGACGGTGTTATTTGATATCGCCATTGTCGATTCTGCTTCTTTTAGGTTGATGCATTCTTGAGCTCGGGATAAAAACTCATTGATATTCTTGACCTTCTTTTGGAGTTTTTTTTTCTTTTCAGAATTGTCCTCCTGGAATGATCCCATCTCTCATCGCTATAAGCTTTGCGTTGTCATCTGCTTCTCCAGCTTGCACCTCCTCATTTGTGAATCTGTTCATGAAAGCTTTAAGGGATTCTCATGGCTATTGTTTTATGTTAGCTAAGGAATCATCATCTACTCCCCTTTCTTTCCCTGCTTGAAATGGCTTTTTAAAATCTAAAGAAAACTTAATCGACGACGTGATTAAGTGTCATCAAAATTTATCAAACCTATCTTAGCCACTCTGATCAAAGTGGTGGGAAACAACACATATCAGAGATCGATGCTCACGTTGTGAGCTCTCATCAAGGTACTAAAGGTTTCAATATGACTGGTTGGATCTATAGTTCCATCATAGGTCACCATATGAGGCAACTTGAACCCAAGAGGATATGAGGCTGCTGCAATATGAGGTGCAAATGGATCGAGCTCTTCATCGGAGTCATAGCAATCTTTTTTCTAATTATCTAAAACGAGCCTCATTTGCTACTCCACAAAAGCCAACCATTCTTTAGTTGGATCCTGAACTGCCAGGTTAATAGAGATCTAATTATTAGCACCTATTCCCATTGGTACGTTATTCAGGTTACAGTCCCTCCGAGTGTCAGCTCAGTTATCACAAACAAACTTGTTTTTGCACCCTTCAGTGGGATCATCACTTTGCAGTAAATAACTCTGCTCGCGATCTTCATTTGGTTTTCTCCTTTGCAAGTTAAGATGCTCATGTAGGTTTATCTCGGTATTTTTTCAAAAACTATGGACTGAATTTAATTGGTCACGCAGGTCGAGTTGTTGTCTCTGTGATATAGTATTATATACATTCTCCGACCTATTCTCACGATGACTTTCTCTCCAATAACTTCCTTCTGCAAAATTTACAGCTTAATAATGCGTGTGATGAGGTTGATCATTGACCTAAACTCTAATTCGTGTATGACAAGATCGAGATACATATATGACTTCTCTAGAAGGAGAAGGATTTCTTCGTTCATTTCTTCAGAAGAAAACATTTCCTCGAGCAGTATGATGGGGAACCTGATCTCAAGGGGATGATAGATGATAGATGGATGAAGGAGGATAGCGTATGGGAGAAGTAGCAGGTCGACTGTTTGGCAGTACAGTTCGAGGACATTCCACGTCCACTGCTACTTTTATTTCCTCAAGTGGAACTGCATCCTCCTGATTTCTCTAATGGATGGGACCCGAACTGGTGCATTAGGGGGCATACCATTCCTATTCTCTTGAGCAAAGGTAGCTTAGCTAAAGGAATTGGTTGTTGCTCATTTCAAAGAGCTTGTCCCGAAGGTATTGTACTAGGATTTATAGTCTTGATAGAATGAATGACATTTGTACTAGGACGCCTATGAGATCTGGTTCAATGGGAACCATTTTCCCTTCTCCGAGCATTCAAATTGATTGCGGGTGGTAATCTTGCTATTATCTCTTCAATGTGCCTATTAGCACTCCCTAACTGAACTCTAAGTGTAGAATTTTCTTGCTCAACTTGCAAAAAATAATAAAAGGATACACGAACTTCTCTCTTGGGGTAGGTCGATGAACTTCCCATGTCCTGGTTGTTCAATTTGTTGTGTTGGGGACGTTTATCAGCATGTCAAGATGTTCCTTCTCCCATTGAGCTGACTTTTATTTGTGCATAATCTTGTTGATATGCTAGAAGGGGTGACTCTTTTTAGTGCCCTGAACTTTTGGTCACATTGACCATCTTCACTACCAGAATCTCACAAAAACAAAGCCAAAAAGTTCTCAACAAAAGCATCAAACTGTTGACTCGATTTTTCATCAACTGAGAATTATGAATAAAAAAGAACAACATTAGTATAAAATGAATCGCAAATTATGTAACAACCCGTGCCTCGGGTACGTCCGTCACACACTCATACGACATGTCCTAAAAATTTAATAAAAATAAAAATTATGTAACGGCATGTACCTTAGTTTTTCTTCAACTGAGAATTATTAATAAGAGTAATTATAATAGCAGTAAACTACTTTAATTAATCCTTAGTACAAAAGTTTGTCGAGTTGCTAGCTATTTTCAATTATGCGATAATCATTCATAAATAGACCTTTAGGTTTTCGATAATTTTAAAGAAAGTTCTATAACTTTGCTAACAAGAAAATCTTTCATTCTAATTGATTTCACGAATATGCTTGAATACTTAACAACATTTAACTTCTTAAAAGTTTATATACTTTTCTATAAAATCTGGCAGAATAACAGCTGTAAATCAAATATCCCAAAAAATTAAAAGGGAAATTTGATAAAACATGCTTACATTAGCTTAATAATTAAAATTTGAACCAAAGTTAACCACCATATGATACAAATGCTCATCTTTCATTTAATACCAAAAATTCCCCTCCCATAACAAAATCTCATACCTATCCTCTCTAAAATCTTGCAAGAAAGATACACATGGGTAAGTGATTTTCTTTAATTCTTGTTGTTGTTGGTTGTTTTTATGATTTAGAATGCTTTTTAGATGTTGGATCTGTAGTTCGTTTGTATTTTTTGCTATTTTTTGGGTGAAAATCGTGTTCTGTGAAAATCTGCTTTTTTTTTGGGTTCCTTGAGTTTTTTTCTAAATGCCCGATAGTGTCCGATAGAGGCCCGATTCGAGCACGATAGTTGTTGAGTTTCAAGGTTAGGGATGAAGGTTCGATGGCAACCCGATAGTTGCCCGATAGTTTTGGTTACCCGATGGTCATAAAGGTTCGATGGCTACCCGATGGTTGCCCGATTATTATTTTGAATCTATACACCCTTTAAGTACGATAATGGATTGATAGTAGTCCGATATATGCCCGATTGTTGTTATTAAGTTATTGCGGACCTAATAGTACGATGGTACACGAAGGTGATAAAAAACATAAATAAAAACCGTAACTTTTCCCCTGCCATTTCCCGTTCCCTCTCTCTGCCAAAACTCTTCACTCCCACAAAACCATCGAGCAACCATAACTACCCTCACCCGACGCATCTCTCTCCCTCACCCGACGGTCAGAAAAACCCCCACCACTCGACGAAGGAAAACCCAGACCATCGGAGACCAAGCCTCACCCAAACCCCGACACTCACCCAAACCCCAACCACCGCCGGAGACGAAGAAAAACTCAGACCCCGAAGAAAAACTGACACCCCATTACGCAAAAATGTCTAGGGTATGTGTTTTTTTTCAATTTCTTTTCCATTGCAAAATGTTATAGTATGTATTGTTGAAATCTGACTGTGTGAAATTTTATAAACCGTAAAATTTTGAATTTTTTTGGGTTTTTTGAGAGGTACGATAGGGTACGATAGTGGGTCGATATGGGTACGATAGTGTTTGTGTTTTCTCATAACTTCAGGTTGAAGATGATTGTACGATAGGGGTACGATAGTGGTTCGACATTGGTACAATAGTTTTGTGTTTTTTGATAACTTGAGGTTGAAGATGAAGGTACGATAGGGTACGATATTGGGTACGATGTGTGCCCGATATTGGGAACAAATTGTTGTGTTGTTATATTCCGATGGTGTACGATGTGAGGTACGATGGTGCACGATAATGTTATAGTTCCTGTTTTTTTTTTTTTTTCAGTGGTGTCCGATATGGTGCGATAGTGTACGATGGTGCACGATAATGTTATAGTTCCTTTTTTTATTTTTTTTTCAGTGGTGTCCGATATGGTGCGATAGTGTCCGATAGTTGATCGATAGTAGATTGCAGAATATAAAATTTGATGTTTTTTTTTGTTATTCTATTTAATTGGGTATTTATTTGTTTTATGCATAATTTATGACCTCCACAACTGATAGTTCTAGTAGAAGAACATTTTACAGGACGTATTACTTGGCGCGGCAATTGGTACTTTCCAAAGATTAAAGCAAAATTTATACAGTGTGGTTTATTGGATAGGGTGAAGGAATCCCCTTTCAAACAACTCTTCATGGCGGAACCATTAAATTTTTCTGGTGCCTTAGTCCATTAGCTGTTGTTGCACAAATTCAGAGGGGAGAAGACTGACGAAGTCCAGTTTTATATTGGGAAAAAAACGATGTAGATTTAGCCAATTGGAGTTCGCTTTAGTTACTGGTTTAAATTTCGAGGTCGGACCGTCTGAAGCTGAGATTAAAGCGAAGACCACTTCGGATCGGTTGATTCTTGAGTACTTCAATGGTCATTCCCCAGTGAGCATAGGGCAACTGCGCAGAACTTTTGAGAGTCGTCAAATAGTTGATGATGTGTACAAGATGGGTTTGTGTTTATTAGTAGAGGGTGTTTTGAAGGGTCGTGAGGAGAAGTTGATGGTTTGGACTAACATGCTGAAGATGGTAGATGACGTTGACTTCTTTTTCCAGTACCCGTGGGGGAAGATATCATACCAGAAGTTGTTACAAACTTGTCAAAAAGACTTTGTAGAAATGAAGAAGCATTTACAGAAGAAGATTGAGAAAGGAAAGACTCAGAAGGAGGTCAAGTACTCTATTTATGGGTATGTTGCAGCACTGCAGTATTGGGCTTTTGAGTCCATCATTGAGTTGGGTCAGGATTATGCTGTGAGATTGGGCCAAGGCATTCCAAGAATGATCAACTGGCAGAGCAAGGAGAAAGTAGAGATACACAAAGAGCAACTTATTAAATTGTTTGCCAAAAAGGTGAGCTTTTACTTTACTTTTTAAATATTTTGAATGTTCTATATTTTTTTCTAGATATGCAATTCTATGGGTACTGCACGATAGGAATATGATAGGGTACGATGTAAGTACGATTGTGGGGTTATTTTGTGGTTTTTTGTCAACTGTTTGAAAACTGGCTAAGGGGTACGATTTGGTACGATGATGGTCTGATTGGGGTACGATATGTATTCTTTATTAATGTAGTTGCAGAGGTATGATATTGGTACAATGTTGTACGATGATGGTACGATAGTTAGCAAGTAATTCTCACTTACGGGTACGATATTGTTATGTTATGGGTACGATATGGGTACGATAATTGCATGATATGGGTACGATATGGTACGATTGAGGTACGATAATTGCATGATATGGGTACGATATGGTACGATTGTGGTACGATAGGTTACCATTGTTCACCGATGACAATTACTTATTTTTTATATTGTTTTACTTTCCAATCTAAATATTCATTGTTTTTGGTGGCAGTTGACAGTATACCCCTACCTGTGAGCCCGACCTGCTGAAGAACAGTATGTGAGGACCCTTATAGACAATGAAGCCCCATTGTATGTGGACATGGGGTTAGAGGAACTAGAGGTGGGTGCCGATGGACAACCTACACAGGAAGCCTTACAGAGCCAGGCTGAAAAGCTTGCTGAAAAGTTAGCTGAGCAAGCAGAAGCAGCAAATATTTTTAAGGAGGTTTCACCACCTCTAGCACCTGAGGCACCTGAGGTTCCCCCATCAGCACCTCATGCCAGCACCTCCTCCCAAGCTAAGCAACTAGGCTACTCTATGATTTTGGCCAGGTTGGAAAAGGTTGAAGGGCAACAAAGTGCCCTTATTAAAGGTCAGTCCGAGATCTTGGGTCAATTGCAGAAGCTGATGACAATGATGGAAGATCTTAGTAGGCCAACTCCAGATCCACACCCTCACTCCACTCAAGAAGGCCCTCAGTCTCCTGTAGATGAAGACATTCTCCCTAACGATTACAGACCTGATGATGTAGATGATCACATTTTTCGCACACCAAAGGATATGCAAATTACTGTAATCGGAGATACTGAATATTCTGAAGTACAATTCTTAAACATAGCTCCACCAGCACCGGAGAAGAGGAGAGAAAGAAAGAGGCCTAGGTGGTTCGATGAGTACACTGCAATGAAGAAAAGGAATAAGAAATCAAAGACAGCAGTGAATGTGGATCCATTGAGGGTTGTTGATGGTAAATTACTTATGACCTTTCACAAGTGGTTGCTTGGCACCATTGGGAATAAATATCTGAGGGAATGCTTCTCAGGGACACACGATGCTGCTTGGTTCCTGAAACTGCATACTCCGAGGACATGGCTTTCTGACTCTGTAAGTTTTCTATAACTTCATAACTAAAGAATGTTGAAAATTTATTTAAATGTTTCTATATGTAGTGGTACGATATAGGTACGATTGGTGTACGATGGTAGTACGATAATTATAAGTGTCAAATTATAAACTGTTTATATTGTCCATGGTACGATGGTGGTACGACATTAGCACGATAGGGGTATGATATAATTTGTTAAGTAGTTACTATTAACATCATAATTTTAGAATTTGTAGTGGGACGATATAGGTACGATGGTAGTACGATAATAGTTAGTTTCAAATTGTTAACTTTGTCAATGGTACGATGATGGTACGACAGTGGGACGCTAGTGGGTACGATGGTGTATAATAATGTAGTTTTTTCCATAAAGGTACGATGATGGTACGACATTAGCACGATAGGAGTACGATAGAAGGTTTTATTGTTGTTATTTAGTTACTATATTCATGTACGATTGGGGTACGATTATGGTACGATAGGGGTATGATATTTACTATATTCATGTCTAATAGTTTTTTGTTTATTTATTTTGGTACGATAATGTGGTTACTGACTTAATTTTCCTTTAATGTAGCATTTAGATGCAGCATTCCATCTCATGAGGAGGCGTCTAGAAGTTTATCCTGACGTGTACCCTCAGAACTGTGTTGTTATGCCTACAATATTTCCCGAATCATTGAAGGCTCGGTGGGACGCTTTTCCAGGTTCTGACTACTCTAGCTTTAGTTGGGATGACAGTATATTGGACCTGGTTAGGGGTGATGCAGTCCAGTTCTTACCGAGTTGGCAGAACAAGGAGTTCATTTATTTTGCCCTCTTCTTGAAAGACCAATTGCATTGGGTAGCTGTAGAGGCAGACCTGAATGGGTGGATGTTCAACATCTTTGACTCCAGTATTGGATCAATTTTCGAAAATGATTTGATCAGTTTGATGGTTGACTGGTGTACCATTTTCCCGTCGGTCTTGCGACAGTCCGCTTTATTTGAGAACCATGACGTTATACTCGCGCCTTAGTTGACAGCATCAGAGAACCAGGTCAGACCCTTCGATTGGAAACTCACTCCACGTGAATTTGTACCGTAAACAAAATCCAGGTGAACTTTATTAAATATCACATATTAATTATTATTTCTTAATTACAAAACTTTATTAAATTATTGTTTATTTTCTAATGCAGTGGCGATTGCGGATGTTACGTAATTGAGCATATTGAACATAAGCTTCTACAACTACTATTTGATAATGTAATTGACAATAATATGAAAAATTTTAGGCAAAGGTGGTGTGTAGACTTATTCTACCAAAACTTATGTTGAACGGTCTTAATTTTTTTGAATTGTATAATTTTTTTGATTGCTCTTTTTGTAATTACTACATTTTAATTGGTTTAATCTTTGCAATCGTACTATCATCGATCACTATCATACTCTATCGTACCCTCACATGTCTCACAAATTTCATGAAAATGTACTGAAACCATACCCTCGTACCACTATCGGACCAATATCGTACATTATCGTACCCTAATGTCGTACATTAACTATCATACTACATCGAGCAACGTCGTACCATATTGTAAGATACATTTAAATAATCATACAATAAACGATATCATGCATTGTCATACCGGCATCGTGCACTATCAGACAAACACTGGATTATTACATAAGAGTTTCATAATGGAGAAAAAAACAGAAAAAAAACCTGCAAAATCCAGCACATAACAAATATTACTAGTTCAAGCAGAAATAAAACATAATAGGTCAACTAGAATACAAACAAAACAATTTAACCTCGATACTTGCAAGACGCTTTGTTGTGCCCTTTACCACCACACTTGCTACAACATCGTTGTATCACAACCTTGTCTCCATTAGAAGGATATCGATTTTTCCTAATTCGTCCGACCTTTTGCTTCTTTGGTCGGCCTACAGGTTTCTTCTCAATCGGTACTCCAACTTGGATGTTCTTAATGTCTTCAGGCAATTCCCAATCATCCTCATCACCAACTGGCATAATTGTCCCCTCATATGTGCTCTTCCAACACTCTCTTGTGTAATATTGAGAGCACAATGCGTAGATGCTAATATTTCGTTCTTGAGCAGCAGCACATGCATGTGGACAAGGAATCTTCATGATTTGGAATAGGCCGAAATTGCATGTTCATGCCTCCAAATCAACTATACCACCGCTCTAAACTGTTCCTCCGGGGTGGACATTAAATGTATAAGGTCCAGCTCTGTTGATGCTTAAGAACCGAGATTTCTCAAATTGACATGACAAGTCCCCCTCCATAACTGGTGATAGAGTCGTGCTACACTTTTCAGCGTTTTCCTTTCGAGTAGCGAACCATGTTTGAATAGTAAACCTGATGAATTCAACAAAAGCAGTGATCGGGAAGGCTCTTGCGTCCTTAGTTTTGCTGTTGAAACTTTCAGCCCAATTACTTGTCATTACATTGTAACGGTCCCCTGGAAAGTACGCACAAACCCATCTTTCAAATCCAATGCCCTCAAGATATAGTGCAACTCGAACATCCATTGCTTTTATCTTCTCAAATTCTCTTTCAAAATCTGTCTTCTTATACGAGTATGCACAACTGTAAATATGATCCATGAAGCAATCAGTCTTGAACTTGGTAGCCACGTTCATAATAATGTGGTGGTAGCATGCGTCGTGGGGTGCATCAGGGAAGACAAGTTCCAAAGCATGAACAATGCTTTGATGCCTATCCGATACGAATGCTAAGTTCTCAACATCACCAATTGCTTGTTTCAACTTCCTCATGAAATAGGTCCAAGAGTCGTGGTTCTCACTGTCAACTATTGCGAAAGCAATCGGAAATATGTGGCTGTCTGAATCCAATGCCACGGCACACAACATTTGGCCACCATACCTAGTTTTCAAGAAGGACCCATCAATACATATAACAGGTCGACAAAACTTGAATCCCCACCTACAAGCACCCAGAGAAAAAAAGCAATACTTGAAGCGACCCTAGTCTACCTTGAAATCAGTAATGGAATCGGGATTGTTCAACTGCAGCATATGCAAGTATCCAGGTAACTTCGAATATGAAGCTTCAGGCGTACCCCTAACTATGTGGAGTGCCTTCTCTCTGCATCTCCAAGCCTTCTCATAACTCATTTCGATCTCGAAAGAATTCTTCATATCTTCTCTTATTTTGGAGGCTAAATAATCTGAATCGTTAACTGAGAATTTATCCTTGATCAGTTTGGCAACTACCAAAGGTGATGCTTGACGATTATCTTTTTTTCAAACATCGAGGGAACATGTGTGTACATTTTCAAATGCTGTCACCTCAAACATGTTAGAAAGTTTCTTCTTCTTCCCTCTTAACCTCCACCCACAATCAGGATCCTTGCATGTAATGTACCAAACATCAGTACCAGGCTTCTTAACTATAAAGTCGAATCCCTTCTTCATTGCAAACAAGCCAGCAACCTTATTTAAATGTTCCTTGTCTCTGAAAAACTTTCCTAAATGAATCTCCCCGCCCGATGTGCCACCCATAGATATATAGTGACTATTATCCTCAATGTCTTCTCTTGTAAACATCTGAGCTTTGAATTTACTATAATATGTCGAAGAAGAGAGTGGATCACTAAATTCTCTAGCATCATTTGTTCCGTCTGGACAACTACTACTAGTACCAGGTGTTTGGCGGTCTTCTCTACGGGGTCTACTTCTACATGTTGTTTGCCTCGGTATTTAGTACGACAGTGGACTCAGGCTCAAAGCTTGAGAACGGACCTCTGTTTCTTGGTTGTCTCTTACATCATCATTGCAATCAAAATCAGCATCAGGTTCAGGATAATCAGGAAAATCGTCATTGCCCTCAAAATCATCTTTAGGGTCAGGACAATCAGGAAAAGCATCATGAAATGGCATCTGTGCTACATGACCAACTGTCGGTATGAAAGGGTTTGATTCAGGTACAGCAGTGGCTACCAGCACCTCTGGATTTGTTTCTGGAACATAAGTCCCAACCTCACTACGAGTATCCTTAAAAGTACTTGGTGGAGGATTACGATCAACAATGATATTCTTCTCCACCAAAGTCACAAAAAGGGGAACAAATTCATCTGGCTTCTTCAAAAGCATTGACAAATATAAGCTTACACCCTTGTCATTCCTTATAAGTTCAGGCCGATACATTAACCCTTTCATGTACTTATAATTTACTTCTAATTTCAGGTCATACTGCACTTTGTCAACCTCCAGCTCTGAGTACAAAAGTTCAACAAGTTGTGAGTAAGTTATGTCCTTCTCCAACTCGAACGTTAAATTTTCGGCTCCATTAAAAAACCAATCTCTACCTTCACGCTCCCAAACACCATTATACATCAAGTACACGAACAAAGTTGACCTTATCATGTACAAAGAAAAAAAAAATCAGTAAATGGCAACAAAATGTCGAATTTTAGTTCTGCATTTTTAGCATCGTACCAGTATCGGGCCATATCGGGCGGTATCGGGCAAAGTTTTATTTATATTTTTTATCACTTAAAACAACTAATATTGGGCAAGTATCGGGTACCATTGTGTACCATCGTACTATTATGTCCGCAATAGCTTAAAAACAAATATCGGGCATATATCGGACTATTATCGATCCATTATCGTACTTAAAGGGCATATAGATTCAAAATAATAATCGGGCAACCATCGGGTAGCCATCAGACCTTTATGACCATCGGGTAACCAAAACTATCGGGCAACCATCGGGTTGCCATCGGAACTTCATCCCTAACCTTGAAACTCAACAACTATCGTGCCCGAATCGGGCCTCTATCGGACACTATCGGGCATTTAGAAAAAACTCAGGGAACCCAAAAAAAATGCAGATTTTCACAGAACACGATTTTCACCGAAAAAACAGCAAAAAATACCAACAAACTACAGATCCAACATCTAAACAGCATTCTAAATCATAAAAACAACCAACAACAACGAGAATCAAAGTAAATCACTTACCCATTTAATCTCTTCACTATGAGCAAAAATAACACAAAGCTTGGTGTTTCTCCTCAAACAATCCACAATGTCAGAATGTGTATCTTTCTTGCAAGATTTTAGTATGAAAATCTTGTGTAAAACGTATGGTGAAGAGAGTGTGAGAGAGAATGTATGGTGAAGAGAGGTAGAGAGGAAGAGGGAGAATAGAGAGGAAATGTGATATGAGAGGGGTATTTTTGGTATTAAATGAAAGATGAGCATTAGTATCATATGGTGGTTAACTTCGGTTCAAATTTTAATTATTAAGCTAATATAAGCATGATTTATCAAATTTCCCAATTAAAACCCTGCATAACATGACATATATATCATAGAGCAGACAGATAATATCACAAAATAATTTGAATCATCAAAACACTCCATACACACAATTTAGATCCTAATCACACAATAATTTCTTAAAATCACAATTATACATCAACAGTCAAAATAATTAAAAACATGTTTAGAAAATTTTACTAATGCCCTCAAGGGATCGATACGAGTTCAAGGGTGATGTTTGGAGCTCGAAACAAATCTAATCACTTTGAATGTTCATTGGCCGAGACCCCATTACAGAGCACTGACAATGGCAGCGGTTCGGGAAACAAACTATTAGGCATCGAAGCCCAAGTCATGGGGAACGCCTTGGTGATGGTGTTTTAGCTTGGAACGATTCGAAAGTAGTCAGATCTTGCTTGAAAGGCGACAGAAACCCACGACTCTGGAGAGCACCCACAAAGGATTCTGGTGATACTTAGTATGATTTTGTTATCCTTAATGAGATGAGTCTAACCATGTGACTGGTACCATGATTGGAAGTCATAGGTGGCTGGAAAACACTCAAAATATTTTGGAAAGCATGGCACCGCCGCGACATTGAAGGATCCAATGAGGACCTTAGAGCATGCTTATGGAGGGAAGCTCGCGGGTTCGTGTCATCATCAGATCCTGGGATGGTGGTCGTCTGCAATCAGGAAGACAGTCGTGTAGATAGAGAAAGATAGAAAGAAAGAGAATGAGATGGGTCGTGTTCTGTACGGGGCTCAGGGAAAAAGTAGAGTGTTTTTTCTTCTTTTTTATTTACTAAATAAAAAACTGATTAGAAAATATTTATTCCTTTAAATTACACCTTGGCCCCAATTGCTAAAAATCTCCTCAATTTAGTCGCTTCGAAAACACAGTCTTTATTTCTTTTAAAACCTCAAGATTACTAAAATATCTTTTATAATCTAACTGAATCATCATTATTTTTATCTTATTAAATTTAACAAAAACCTTTTCAATCTCAAATAAATTCTATTTATCAATTTGAAGGGCTATTATTATTTGTTCCAATAAATAATAAATTAGATTAAGAGATAAAGTCTCTTTATTGTCTCAAAATGCATTATATCATACTTTATTTAATTCTGTAAATTTCTTAATTAAAAATCCTTTTTGGTTCAATATATTTTTCCTCTAAATTTCCAAGCATAGAAAATATGAGATGTTACAATCTACTACTATTACAAGAATTTTGTCCTCAAAATTAGAAAATATTATAACCATATGGAGGTTATCATCGAATAAACATTCCATACAGGTAATCATCTCACAAAAGATACCAAAAAGAAAAAAAAAATTAATATACTGAGTGCATATACATAAAATCTTTTTAATGTAACAAACACTTTGATAGTAATCAAAATTTGTGAAAAAATAACTTTCGAGAAAAGATGAAGGTCAAACCGTTGAAAACTCAAACTTAATGCTTAGAGGCTAGTCATCATAACTACGTCTATTATAAAAATGTTAACTTTCAAACCACTTTGTATTGTATGAATCTCAAACACGTGCCCTGAATGAGAAGTCGTGAGATAGGCTATCCTTTAGGTACCAACCTAGAAAAGCTTGTCTCTCACTAGTTCTTCAAGGAAAATTATTTTCAAAATTTCCTTTAAAATCGCGTAAATTGTAGTAAAATATCATGACATAGGAATATCAAGTTTAAACATGATTAACCCCGCCATTAGGTTTCTCACGCCCATCATTTTAATATGCCCTCAGTGATTAGAACACAATACATGTCCAAATAGGCTCAATGACTCAACACAATATACAACAGTCCCATATCTATCAAAATACAAATATTTAGTTCATAACTCGATAACAAATATAACATAACACTACTCAATGAAATCCAAAAATTACGGAGCTCAATAATCAAGAAATTTAATATGTTAATCCAATCAAGTTAATTCTCAAATTCACACAATTTTTCAATCACTTAAAGAACCACATAACTTTATTCTTTTCAAAGAAGTAAACTTGGAATCTTAGCCTTGATCACTAAAACATAATGCAGTTGACAAACACAGGGAAACTCGACATCTTAAATCTCAAACACATTATCAACCATATTAAGGTTAATTCTAAGATCATTTTGCATGTTTTTTCTTTTTACATTCATACTGGGAAAGAAGAATCACATTAAGGAATTAGGCAATAATTAAACACTTCACTAATTTACTCTATAATAACTAATCAAGTGTTAATAGTTGCAAAAAATAAAATAAAATATTAATCACTAGCTCTTGCAACCAATTATTCATATTTGGTTTATTTCCAAATCTGAAAGGAAATGGCTTTTTCATCTCACTCAAATCTTTATTTAGGTCTGGTCATACTATGGTCAGAAATACTGAATTCAAAATTCTTGCCACAACATGTAATGTATCCTTCTAATAAGCATTCTAGAATAAGTTATCTAAACCCTTAGGATTAAACGTCTTACGTTTTATCTGCTATCGGTCTCATCAGTATGAGTGATTCTGTAACAGACAGTAATGTAATGGCTGCTAGTTTAGGCCACTATATTTAAATATGTACAGGTTAAACTCTCTTGGCTATGAAGCTTGACCATTAGATTTTTTATTATAGGTATCCATACTATGCATATGCGTAAACAAGAAATTCTAATATGTTTTAAATTTTTTATTTTAGGTATTCTTAACTGTGGATATGCATAAACAAGATATGGAAATGAAATAATTTGGGTATTGTTATTTTAGTTTTGGCGTAGATTCAAAATATAGAAATAATTTTGGAAATTATTAATATGGAAATTAATATAAACAAAACAAAATATGAATTTTAAAATATATATATGTCATGTCCCTTGTTGGAGACATTACATGTGTTCGCAAGACATTTAATGTGTACCACAATGAGACATGAGATGCCCCTCTCATAACGTACGACGGCGTTGGAAGTCTACTATCTCTCTTCCTAGAAGACGTCGTACGTCAACTTACGATGGCTTCAACTACAACGTCTCCTCTTATATGACACATTGTAGACCTTCAATGACTCCCATATGGAGTCATAAAACCCACCACTTTGTTGTAGTTGTTGACACATGCAAATAAGGGTGTCGTATGCAGTGTAGATTGTATAGGACAAGGACATGACAAAAGATTAAAATCTTCGTGAAAATATTGAAGTTCATTCATCACTCGATGGTCGTTTGAGGCTTAGCATTAATTTTGAAGTGAGTAATTGACTCTTTTTTGTAGTCCCATGGCTGTTGACTTATCAGGTACAGTTCATGAAAGAAAACATAGACATAATTCCTGATATCTTAGTGTAACGTCCAAAATTCCCTAATAAGGAGTAGTGCCTCAATTATGTGTCGGGAGAGCATAAAGAAATTAATATGTGAATTAAATTTAATATATGTGATTATGTGAAATATTTGAGTGGTATGATAATATGACTATTTATGCATGCTTATGTGCATTAAATGTGAACATGAGCTCGTTTTGGTGAAAAAATGCATTTTTGTAATTTTGACCCATTGAGGGTATGATTGTAAATTATATGTGCTTTGTGAGTGGGACCACATTATTATGTGGATATAATTGAGATGTGTGACACGAGGCGATCCTTGTGAGAAATTTGGCAGAAAAGTCACAACGAGGAGTTATACCCAGCACGGGGTGAGCCTAGTAGTATTTTAGTAATTTTGTGAGTTGTCGAGGATATTATAGTATGAATTATTAGTGGGCGAAAATATTATTGTTTGGAAGATTAGTGGGATTAATTGGGAATCTTAAGTGGAATTTGAGGTTTAGCGAGAAAATGTGGTAAATGACGATATTACCCTTGGGGGCATTAAATATCAAGGTTTTAGGCTAGAGGCGTTATGGTCCTTTCCCTAACCTTGGATTACCGTAGTTACTAGAGGTCTGTAGAAGCTAAGGATGAAATCAAAGAACATAACACTCAACAGTCCCTCAACTCTTTCTCTCTCACGTTTCTCTCTCTCTTTAGGCACTTAGGGATTTTTTAGTTTTTGAATGAAGAAAGGATGCGAATCTTGATGCTGTGGAGTGGGCTAGGAAATAGGTTGGGGTCATAGCTGTTCATTTGAGGTAAAATTTCCTCTAGTTTTTGAAGAAATTCTGGTGTGGTTTAAGTTTGTATAAGTTTTAATCTTGTGGTAATGGTTTTGAGTTGTGGAAAGAATTTTGTTTGGTTCTTAGAGATTATATGTTGCTTATGTTGAGAGTCTTAGGCTTAATTGGGACATTGGTGGTTAATTAGGGTGAGTTTTAAGGGATTTGGCTCGGAAAAAATGTTGGAAAATCTGGGTTCGCGGGGTTGTGCTGCAGCATTGTTCTTGGAGCTCCGCGACCCGCATGAACTCAGAGGATGGGGAGGTTCTATATATCGCCTAGCACCACGGTGCAACCCACCATGCTATGCCGTGGCGCGTGTCCAGACAAATGGCTTGGAGGGCTCTATGACTTGTAGAGCGCCACGACCCTTAGTGAGGGGAAAACTAGCTAAATATGTTTTTCTTAGTACGGGAACCTAAACCAAAAGGCTTAGGAAGGAATCTACCACCCGGTTTAGTAGAATTCGAGGTTCTGGAGGCTAGGAATCAATCTTGAAGCTTTTAATTGGTTTAGTTCTTGATGATTATCCATTAATATATTGTGACTAGGTTACACCATCAGGCTTGGGAGTAAGGATCGCGCTCGGGATCGCCATACACTATCTGCTCGGGACTTGAGGTAAGAAACCTGCACCCGGGTTGTGATTAGGGCTTAAGCCTCGGTTATTAAGTATGATTATAATCATATTTACGAAAATCTGTTTAAAAGTGAATGACTTTGTTATGTATGAACTTTACATTTTATTGAATAAGATTGAAAAGCTTAGCTTAAGGCTGTGATCGGCATAAGCATGTGGAATGCAAGTCGTATGGTTGCGCCACTTTTGGAAGTGCGATATGCACTCATTTGATCCTATAGACGTCTAATTGAGTTGAACGCCTACTTGAGTATGTTTATTACCGCTAAGCTTTCTATCTGTAATCTGTTGATTATCTATATATGTTTATTTGAGTTTTCTTGGTCGACCTCGGCTCACGAGTGCTATGTGGTGAAGGTAAAGGAAAGTACAAGCTGGATGAGAATTGAGTTGGAGAGCTTCGGGTGCAGCGTGTATATAGGCATCCTGCTTGATCGCCATGGTCAAGACTTCTTTTTGAAAGCTAGGGTTTAGTAGTTTTGCTGCTCAGGATGGATGTTGCTTACCTTGTTTATTTTCCTTTGTATCAACTTTTAAACTTCTCTTTTCTTTGGGATCCTGTATTATGTACTAAGGCTTTTAATGAAAAGTTGCCAAAGTTTAATAAAAAAATTTATACCGAATTTTAACTAACCTTAACTGCACGTTTTAGTCCAAATGACTCGCCTAACGAGTTAAGCACGATTTTAAACATACAATGTAATGGTCATGGTTATTAGGGCATTATAACTTGGTATCAGAGTTGGCAAGGTTTAATGATTCTTGAAGATAGGCTAGGCATGTTCACTAGTCGCCAAAGAAAAGCTCGACTCATGGCTTGGTAACTAGTAATTTTAATATATGTATATTGCTTAATTGAAATAGCTATGTTGTAATTGTATGTTAGCATAGGATGCATGAAATATACTGATAGGGTTTGGCCCTTGACTGCTATGTGTAAATGATAAGGCATGCTTATTAGCATTGCTACTGTATATTAACATTATTGAAATGTTTTCTGCATTGTTGTTGGATGTCTTTACTTAATCGTTCGTGTTGGATTGTGGGGTGACTTCTAAAACCTGTTATCATTGCCTCATCAGCCGAGTCGTTCATTGCAGATATACATGGAGACTAATGCCTCCAAGGCGATCAGTTCAACTAGCTGGTGCTGAGATCGAGGCTAGAGATGGTAACCAGGGTTAGAACCCTCCGCCACTCCTTGCAAACTAGCAGCAGATGCTTGCTGATATGCAAGCTAGACTCCAGAGTCAAGAGGAGGAGATCCACTTATTGAGACAGCATATTCCATCATGGAATGTTGCACCAGTCATGCCACCTGCCGTGGGATTAGTTGTACATCAACCAGAGGTTAAAATCAGGTGGGAACCATTATCTGAAAGATGTAGGAAGCAACATCCTCCAACCTTTGAAGGAGGACCAGATCCACTCAAGGCTGAGCATTGGATGAGCTTGACTACCTCCATCCTGGATTTTATGAGGGTGGTAGGTAATGACAGAGTGGCATGCGCCACCTTTATGTTTTGAGATGATGCTTATATCTTGTGGGAGGTGGCATCCCAAACTCGAAATGTCTTTACTATGAGTTAGGATGAGTTCTGAGACTTGTTTAACCAGATGTACTATAATAATGTCGTTAGAACGGCAAAAGTGAATGAGTTTACCAATTTGGTGCAAGGCATAATGTTAGTTACCAAGTATGCCTTGAAATTTGATAGGCTTGCTAAATTTGCATTGGATTTTGTGCCTACTGATGCAGCAAGACAGGTTAGATTTTTTTAAGGGCTGGGTACTATGATAGCCCGTGATGTTTAGATTACGTCAGTACCTGGGGAAACAGCTTATGCCCATGTTGTTGAAAAAGGCCTCACAGATGTGGAGGTAGAGAACAAGATATGAAGGGAGAGTGTTGCACGATGTGATGTTCGGAGGGAAGTGCCTCCACTTGTGAGATCTGGTAGGGGCGGAGGCCCTAGTGACCAGAAGATCAAGACCCCTGACACCTCGACCACTACAAGTCTTGATAGAAGCGGCCCGGATGTTCAGGGTGGCCTCCAAGGCAGCAATGAGATTTGGAGGAGTTACCCTGAGTATGCCAGATGTAGGAGGAGTCATCTAGGAGAATGCTGGGTGAAGACATGTTATCTGTGTGGGGTGGTTGGACATCTCAAGAAGGACTGCCTGAGTTCAAAGAAAGAGGAACCCTAGATGGTGGACAACTTGACTCCAGCTCGAGTGCTCGCCCTAACTCAGGTAGAGGCAGAGGCTAGTCCCTCAGTAGTGTCAAGTCAGCTTTCTAGTGTTGGCACTACATATACTGTATTGATTGATTATGGTGTTACACACTCATTTGTTTCTAGTAGAGTGATTGATAGATTGTGTAGACCCTATGACTATTATACTGTGGGGTTTGGGACTTTATTGCCTACTAGGGAGCTTGTAGTCTCTAGGAGATGGGTTAGGTCATTAACAATGGTGGTGGATAACTGAGAACTATAAATGGATTTGATTGAGTTGGGTATGGATGATTTCAACAAGATTCTAAGAATGGATTGGTTAGCTAGGTATGGGGCAACTATACATTGCAAGAAGAAGATAGTTAATATTGAACCTGAGGGTGATGACCCCTTTGTTTTTGTTGGCACTTTGTATGGACCCTATAATCCTATGATATTAACATTGAGGGCTAGAGACCTATTACAAGGAGGTTGTATGGTATTCCTATCTAGTGTGGTGGATACCACTAAGGTCATGCCAGTGGGACCAAAGGAGTCCAGACTGGTGTATGAGTTCTTAGATGTGTTCCCTAAGAACTTACTAGGACTGCCACCACATTGGGAGATTGAGTTAGTCATTGAGTTGGCACTAAGTGCAGAACCAGTATCTAGGGCACCATACAGAATGGCTTCAGCGGAACTGAAGGAATTAAGGTACAGTTAAATGAATTGTTGGACCTGGGATTATCAGACCTAGTTTTTCACCGTGGAGTGCTCCAGTTTTGTTAGTGAAGAAAGAGAATGGGACTCTGCGGATGTGCATCGATTTCAATAAATTAAACAAGCTGACTTTCAAGAACAAGTACCCACTACTGAGGATAGATGACCTATTTGACCAGTTGTAGGGTAATACAATGTTCTCGAAGATTGATCTGCGATATGGTTATCACCAGTTGAGGATCAAGGACGAGGGTATTCCGATGAAGGCCCTTCTCACAAGGTATAGGCATTACAAGTTTCTAGTCATGTCATTTGGGTTGACCAATTCCCTAGTGACATTTATGGATCTGATGACCAGAGTGTTCAAGAATTATTTGGATCATTTTGTGATTTTCTTGATCACCGATATCCTAGTTTACTCTCATTCAGAGGCAGAGCATGAATAGCACCTCCAGTTAGTATTACGGAGATTGATGGAGCATCGGTTGAATGCCAAGTTTAAGAAGTGTGAGTTCTTGTTCAACAAGTGACGTTCCTCGGTCACATTGTTAGTGAAGACCAGATAAAGGTAGATCCGACCAAGATTGAAGAAGTTATGGACTGGCCGAGGCCAAGGAATTCCTTGAAGGTCAGGAGTTTCCTTTGGTTGGCATGGTATTATCGGCACTTCATGGAAGGATTCTCAAAGATGTCTACACCCCTGACCGAATTGACACGGAAGAACTTGAAGTTTGTATGGTCAAACAAATGTGAGAACAACTTCCAAGAGTTGAAGCGATGATTGATTACTGCTCTGGTGCTGAGCTTTCCTTCAGATGGGGGTAAGTTTGTGGTGTAATATGATGCATCAAGAATGGGGTTAGGATGTGTCCTGATGTAGACTGGGAAGATGATTGTTTACGCATCACAACAGCTGAAGGAATATGAAATGTGATACCCTACTCAGGATTTGGAGTTAGCAGCGGTGGTATTTGCACTGAAAGTGTGGCGACATTATTTCTATGGAGAAAAGTGAGAGATATACACCTACCATAAGAGTTTAAAGTATTTCTTCACTTAGGAGGACTTAAACATGAGACAGAAACATTGGCTAAAGTTGGTAAAAGATTATGACTGTGAGATTCTTTACCATCTAGGGAAAGAAAATGTAGTGATAGACGCTTTGAGTTGGAGAGGCCCAGGACAGTTGTTTAGTTCAAAGAAAATATCGAAGGAATTGGCAGAAGACATGACTAGAGCGAGGATAGAGTTGGTGTTGCACCGGTTGGGCAATATTACCCTGCAGTCCACTCTTTTGGAGATAATAAAGGAGGGCCAGATGAGTGATTCTCAGTTTATAAAGCTTAGAAAGGCAGTCCTAGCTGGAGTAGCTAAGGACTATTCTATTTCAGTGATGAGTTTGATGAGACACAAGGATCGAATTTGTGTTCTGATGGACGTGGGTATCAGATGGCAGATCCTTGATGAATCTCATACCACACCATATTCATTACATCCAGGCACCACAAAGATGTATCAGGACCTAAATTCTATGTATTGGTGGCATGGGATGAAGAGAGATGCGATTGACTATGTGGCGAGGTTTATAACCTGTCAACAGGTGAAGGCTAAACACTAGCAGCCAGCGGGGTTGTTACAGCCTCTAGGTATTCTCGAGTTGAAGTGGGAAGACGTTATTGTAGATTTTTTAGGGAGCTTGCCCGGATAGTGGGCAACATGACTCGGTATGGGTGATTGTAGATATATATACTAAGTTACCTTATTTCCTACCAGTGAGAACAAACCTTTATCGTGGAGCAGTATGCAGAATTGTACGTGAGGGAGATTGTGTTAGGAAAACTTATACATGATCTTTATTTATTTTCATGTAGATCTAATATTAAACAAATTAATATGAGATAACCTAGAACATGTTTCTAAAATGGAATTCAAAGAGAAATAATGATAAGAATACTTACATTATACGCAGCAGAATGAATGAGTCATTCCTTCAGTTTCTCTAACCCTTGTATCATTTCTGTCGCAGGGTATTACCGAGAAACTGAACTGATCTTCAATTTTCTTCACAGTCTTCCAAAGTCCTTGGAACCACCTAGACTAGAGTGGGCAATTCTCAACACATGAGATAGATACAGAGAGAAGAAGAGAAAAGAACAATAAGGCTTAGAAAAGGACTTATGTTTACAGAGAATCTAAAACGTATCAGAAACTTGTGTTTCAGAAATTTGAACTTATGTTTTGACTTCTCTCTTGACATTCCTTTTATAGACTCAATTAGGTCATTTATTTAATTAAAAAATCAATAAAATAATAGTCAATTAACAGCCCTAGGTCGGGCTTTAAGCCCGTGAAATTTCTCATTTGATTATAAGCCCATTGGACTTATGATCAAGGCATGTGTTTATTTTCTATTGATTTAATTAATTAAATCATTTATCAAATTAATTATTTATAATTTGAACCTTGATTTAAACTTATTTATTAATTTAGATACCAATTTATCTTAATTAATAAATATGCCATTGTTGACTGTGAATTTAGCCAACGACGTGAGAACGTCAACTACGACAACCTTCAAGAGAATTATAAACGACAACAGACAGTTTTTTATGAACTAAAGTAAATAACACGAGGTTTTTATAGTGGTTCAGCCCCGATGATCGGTAATAGCCTAATCCACTTAGAGATTTTATTACTATATTTGCACTCAAGATCAGATGAACCGTGTCAACTGAGTTTCTTCAGTGTGAGATATTCTAGAACGCAAAAATGGGTTTATCTCAAGAACAACACACTTTCTCTCTCTAGAATACAGATTCACTCTTGATTTTGCCAAAAAGTCCTTTTACGATCGTCCCAAGTCCCTATTTATAGACCTGGGTTCTCAACTGATATCCCCTTTTAATAGGGATATTCTATTATTTACCTAATATTTATATTACAAAATAAACATTCAAAATATAACTGATCCCTAATTTCGAGTGAGGATTGAGTGATTCCCGGATGCTTGGACCGATTCTCACTGAAGTAGTTTTGGGCAGTTTGACGTAGCTTCTCATGCATGTTGGCTATTCTTCAAGCTTTACGTAGGTCAAAGGTGGCATACGCATGGCTATCCTTGGACCAAAGGCCAACTACACTCGAGTTATACTCCTCCATTGTGTCCGATCGGACACAATGGTTGTCTTCTTTGGCTTAAGGTGGTTCAAACCACCTTATTTGACTCCTTCAATCAAGGTCCAAAATGACCTTACACTTTGCTCCATGGACCAACATGGTCCGAGCCATCTTCTTCCTAGCATATCTTCGGACCAACATGGTCCGAGCGCTCTTGCAGGTGTCTTGCGCGATCGGGGGAGGTCATGTGCGATCGGGGGAGGTCTTACGCGATCGGGCATAATGCCCCTTGGACCTAAATGGTCCAAGCCTCCTTTGCTTAACCAAGGTCCGATCGGACCTTGGTCCTCTCTCTTCGGACCTAGGTGGTCTGAGCCACCACCTTTCCTTGATCAAAATGGTCCAAGGTACTCATAAGTACCACGTCCGATCGGGCACACATCCTTCTCCTTGGGCCAACAAGGTTCGAACCTCTTCGCTCAACCAAATGCTCGATCGGGCATTAGACTTTTCTCCTCGGACCAAGGTGGTCCGAGCCACCATCTACTTCTCCTTGACTTGAATGGTCCAAGGTACCTCCTATGTGTATGTTCGATCGGTCATAGTCACCCCTTTGGACCAAAATGGTCCAAAGTATCCACACGCATCATGTCCGATCGGACACCACCATTTCTACTCACCTCATTCAAGCCCAAGTTCACTTCTTCCATATCATACCCGATCGGCCACTATGTGGCTTTCCCCTTGAGTAAAACTTGAGCCTTATTCTTTTTGAACTTATTCGAACCAAGCTTAACAAGAGGTCTCCTAAGCTTAGGTCCGATCGGACCTACTGCTTTTATATCTTGAACCAAAATTCATACCTCCCTTTCACTTTCTTGGTCTTGGCACCAATTTAATTATATGGGTCTTTAAACTGAGGTCTGAGCCAAGCAACCCCCAGTCTAAATACTCTCTTCGATTGGGCGTATTTGGCTTGACCCTCTGTCCCATTCCTTAACTAATGTATTAGGCTATTACTAAGCCAGATCTCCCTACTAACTCATGCCACGTGTCCATTTCACCGCCACGTCATTCTTTCCAAATTTTTGGGATAACATTTGCCCCCCAAGTTTATTATATGATTTATTCACGTAATAAACTTTTCCTTCAGCTGACGCCATTATGAAAAATAATAACTGTTCATCTTCATGCAGCAGACCCACGATCACTTGCAAAAATCCACCCAAGGTCGTGGGGAGAAAAATTGTCCCAGAATATCAAAGGTCCAAAAGTAAATGAAAAACCCACTTTTTTCCCTTCAAATATCCCCACTTTACATTCTCTTCTTCACACATAAAAAAAAAATATATTCTAAAAACCCTTCATCTTCTCCCTTGGCCGAAACCCTCTCAAGGACTCCCTCCTCTTGCCGACTTTACAATCTTCAAGGGGAGCTCCTCATCTTCAAGCATCCTCCAAGCAAAATCAAAGCTCTCCAACCTTGGGTAAGTCTTCTTCTCCATGCCTCTTAGATTGCTACATTTTCTTTTCTAAAAAAATGCCATGGCCGAATATGCTTGGCCCTTGGATGTTCTTGAAGTTCTTGAATATGTCTTGTTCAATGTGTTTGCTCATTGCCTTGATGAGGTTTGTGGCATGGGTAACCCGAATTTTCCCTTAAGCTTTTAGGAATTTCAAAACATTTTTGGTATTTTGACATAAACATGAATATGGGTTTTGAGGGTTTTGATGGTGTAATGGGTTTTTAAGAACATGAAGAAAACCTTTCATTTATATGTTTTGATCTTGTTTTTTGTTTATGTAAATGATGGAATGTGTTTAGACTAGGGATTTTTAGGGCTTTGCCCATTTGGTTTGGATTCGGGGTAGGCAAAGTATGCCATTTAGGGACCATTTTGTACATGGTTTTTGCCCAGAAATTCTGGGCATAAGCGTGTGGTCCGATCGGACCACACTTTGTCCTCATGGTGAACCCATGTTCGATCGGGGATGATGAACCATGGTTCAAGCTTGAGGCGTGTATCTCTTCTGAACGAGATGAGACAACCACCTCCGATCGGGCCTTGAAAAGTTTCAGATAAATGTGTGGTCCGATCGGACCACACGCTCCTTCCTTCGCTTTTAAGTGCCCAAGTCTTTATCAGTCAATTCCGAACCTCCCTAGACACCCATGCCCGATCGAACCTGACTTGTTGCTGCTGGTGGCTAGGAGTTTTGGAGGCACGAGGCACACCAGGCGGATTCTCAGACCCTGGGTGCACATCTTCTCCTCGGGCACGCTACGCCCGATCGGACGTCCTAGGGACTTCGCGTGAGGCTCGTGCGGTGGCGAGGCAGGACGTCTCCTGGCCAGAATGTGTCTGATCAGACCAGTTTTATTTTGTTCTGGGCGTGTGTGGATATATGGTTCCTCCCATCTGCTCTGAACACCCCTTTGGTAATGAGTATCCAACACATTTTGGCAGTCGATCGACTGCAATATGCTAAGTTATCCCCTAGAGTAAGCACATGGTCCGATCAGACCATTTTCAATTTTCCTTGGTTTATACACCTTTGTGGTCATGTCCACTTAGTGCCTCTAGGCATCCGATCGGAGGTATAAAACCATTCCTTTGAGCCTAAAATGTGGTCCGATCGGACCACACCTAACTCCTTAGACCTTGGCTTCTTTTCCTTCCAAATGTATAACCAACCTCTGTATGTTACTACACACATAAGGAACTTAGCCTTATAGGAAAATCCCAAAAATGCCTCCTTCTATAAGCTTTAATAAGTTCAATACTTTAAGTACTTTTAGGCACTTTTGAGCATTAAAATTATATTTTTCCATATGTGTTATATTTTTATAACTTGGACAAAATTTTCCAAGTATATAAATAATTCTTATTTTTGATGAATTTTTTCTGTATGGTTACTCACCTCCCCATTTTTTATTCATTTTTGTAGATGAATCGCTCTGACTATAGGGGAGGTGACAATCATACGAACTCCGAATCATCCGCCCCGCAAACAATCGAGACTCCCTTGAATAGAGATTCCTCACCAGGCTCGTCTACTGGTTACACTCCAGAGGACCGTCTTCGCCGCTTCAAGCAGATCCTCCCTCGCTCAGCCTTATATCTTCTTCACGAGGAACAATTTCTTCGACAGGCTTCTCAGTCGACGATGAGGGTGAAGCAATCTAACAGGCTCCCTCAGGAACACGATCCGCAGGTTGCCCGCAGAGCAGTACAGAAGGTGGCAAAGCGCAATCAAACCTGCACTACCACAGCTTCAAGAAAGCCTTCTCTGAAATTTGCTACTGCGATCCAGGATTTGGCTGTTCAGAAGCCACGTGATGAGGGAGAAGAAGAACCCTCCTGGTTCGTTGCCGAAGCCTCAAAACTTAATCCCGCTCTGTTCCAGAAACACATTGAAGCTTTAGGCTTGAGTGGGGCAAACGTGACGTGTCCGGGCTCGCATCAAAGAGCCAATAGGCCCGGTGGAAGGTACTGTGCCTGGTCCAGGCACCATGTACAAGCTGGAGCAACACTCCCGCTGCACATCTATTTCCGGTCCGTAGCAGACTACTTCAACATCTCCCCATTTCAGATCACGCCGAATGGGATACAGGCACTCTCTGCGCTGTATATTCTTTATTTTCTGAATGGTTGGGACGAGCCCACCCCTCATGAGGTGCATTACCTGTTTGATCTTCGGACCAACCCTTCTCACAACAACTCAGGTTTCTTCCATTTCTATCACAGGCATAGGGGGGTTACATATCTCAATGGCATCTCCCATAAGTCAAACGCCGGGAAATATCATAAGGAATACTTCCTCACATTGGATATTGAGGCCAACAACTTGGCTTTTACGCGCTCGGGTCCGTTTGAGCGACCATTGCCTACTGAAGGGATGTTTAGGCGGGCCAAGAAATTGGCTAACATGAGTCTTAAAGAGAAGGATGTAAAAAAGTTGGTCACGCTGGACCTTCTTCAGATGGTGAGTCTGGTGCCATGTGAGCAGGATCTGGTGGTGGAAAGTACCACCGGGGAGAACGACACGCCTGGTCGGTCTACCGAGGGCACAGAGCAAATGACTGATCGGCATTCTCCTGGGCCTTCTCCGCTTTCCCGTAGACCTGGCGACTTAGTCATTAGAGAGCCTGATCCTCAGCGTAGATCTACTATTCCCGCTCAACCTGGGAAAGGAAAAGCTATCCAGGTTGAAGGGGAACTTAGCTCATCCTCGGACGACGAGGATGAGTTCCTTGATCAGATCTTCAACGCAGGTAACACATGCTTAGTGAAAATAGGCATATTTTTTATAATTGGTAATTAGAGAGTATCACAATTGTAGTATACACTTGCATATGTTTCATTATGTTTATTTCTCTAACAATCTTGTTTTTTCATCCTTGGCAGATTCAGACATGTTCAGAGATTGCGTTGCTTCAAAGAGGAAAACTGGTGATGGAAGTGGCTCTATGCCTCCACAGAAGATTCAGAAGGTAGTACCGCCAAGTCAAGGGAGGCAACTTGGGGGACCGACTACACTTCCGCCACTGACCCCCTCTTCCCTTCCTCCTTCTGCGAGCCTAACTCCTACTCACCAGGGTAGTTCGAGTGAGCTCTTTCGTGCTGTTAGCGACCTGGGCAAGGGGCTTCTTGAGGATATTGGCCGTGATGCATCGACGCTTCAAAGCCTAGACTCCTACCCTCGACTTAGTGTCGAAGTTGTCTTGAAGAGAGGACTCGCTCAATTGATGAAGGTAAGCATTTTTCCTCGAGATACTTTGTTATTAGTATTTTTACTTGTATTAACTTTTTGTCTTCCATGCAGTCACTTGTCACCATTGGTCATGCTCAGCTTCGAGCCGTGGATTACAAGGAGCTGATCAAGGTGCAGGACGATCAACTGGTGGAGGCCAGGTCCAAGCTGGAGCAAGCAGAGAGAACTATAGCTGAACGGGACGAGTCTCTCAAAAAGCAGGCTCAAAACAATGCTTCCTTGACAACTCAATTGGAGAAGCAATCCCTTGATATTAAAGAGTTAGTTCGAGACAATGAGAGGTTGATTAGCGAGAACGAAGAGCTGAAGCAAGAAAAAGAGCTTGACTTGATTCGCTTTGAGGAGGCCAGTTTTGACTGCTTCTATAAGGTCTGGAAGCTGAACAAGCCTCTTAATCTTGATTGTTTCCCCAAGGAGGCCCAAGCAGAGGATCTTGCCAGATGTGAAGCAAGAGCCGCTGAAGAAGCTGCCAACCCTCCTGCACTCGCCCCAACCTGCTCTGCTATATCATTTCGAGCGAGAGGAGCAGCTGATGCAGAGGAGGGAGTCGATCAACCCTCTAGAGGAGCTCGCCTGTGACTCCCTCTCATAGTTCATCACAGTCTATTTTACTTTGTATTTTGTTGCTCGAACTAGTGAGCTATTTTGACATTTAGCACTTTACTCTTTCCTTGCTGACAATTTCAAACTTCTAAGTTTTTATTGTGCATAGCAAAGTTTTTGGATGCCTTTAATTTCACATGAGAATTTAGTTTTTTAACTTAGAAATTTTTACCATTCCATAAGTTCACACCAAATATACTTCCTCATGCTCTTATTGCTCTAACTTTTTATGAGCATAAATGTCTTGTTACACGAATATCAGTTTTTAACTTAGAATTTGAAAAATTCTAAGTTACTTAAGCTTTGTAAAACAAGTTAGCTTAACGGCTATTTTAGACTCCTAAACTTACAAGTCAGCCCAAAAACAAACATATTTGCTCGTGCTCTTATTGCCTGTGTTGAAATACATACCAGTATACCCTATGTGCCCCCCAAGTGATTGAGGGTGGATAAATCCTTGATCACTTACTACTTGATCGGATTTGTTCGAGTAGGTACTACTCGTGAAACACATGAAATATACGAAAATATATCAGTAGTTGACCACTACATAAATATTATCTAAACGTTGGTCCTCCATATTATGATACCGACCAGTTGAACACTGTCCAGTACATTAGTTTTTAAAAGACCTGTTTTGTTTAAATTATTATGACAGTTGAACACTGCCCAACAAAAATAATCAACACATATGCAAAGTTTGTAGCAAGGTACGACCACAATGCGTGTGGTCTCTTTTATGACTCGTAATAATAAATGACAAAACGTGTCTAACAACGAGTTCCAAACAAAATAACATTGTTCAAAATAATGCGACTGGGTAGCAAATAACCAGTTCACAAACAAAAAACTTAAATAGCAAGTTAAGCACTTGATACAAAGCTACTACTCTGCAAGTAGTATTTATTGATAATATTTTCTCAAGTGCTCGCCATTCCAGTAGTTTCTGATCAGCTCCCCATTCAATCGAGCAAGCTTGTAAGTGTCGGGCGGTAAGACCTGTTCAATTTGATATGGTCCTTCCCAGTTCGGTCCTAGCACACCAGCTGCTGGGTCTCTAACAAACACCTTCCTTAGGACTAAATCTCCGACCTGGAACTTTCGATCTCGCACTCTGGAATTGAAGTAGCGTGCCACTTTTTGCTGATGAGCTGCTACTCTGAGGCTTGCCTCCTCTCTTCTCTCTTCGAGGAAGTCCAATGATTCTGCCAACAACTGATGGTTCTCCTCTTGGTTGTAAACGGTCCTTCTATGAGAGGGTGGATCTATCTCCACAGGTAACATGGCTTCATACCCATACGCTAAAGAGAATGGGGTATGGCCAGTTGCCGTCCGAGCGGTAGTCCTATACGACCAAAGGACTTCTGGTAACTCATCTGCCCAAGCACCCTTAGCTTGTTCCAGGCGCTTCTTCAAAGTGTCCTTCAATGTTTTGTTCACTGCTTCAACCTGCCCATTGGCCTGAGGATGGGCCACCGAGGAGAAACTTTTGGTGATGCCATGCCGAGTGCAAAAATCGGTAAATATGTCGCTGTCAAACTGGGTGCCATTGTCAGACACTATCTTTTTAGGTAGACCATAGCGACATATTATATTTTTAACAACAAAGTCCAACACTTTCTTCGATGTAATCGTGGCTAATGGTTCGGCCTCAGTCCATTTAGTAAAATAATCTACTGCGACCACAGCGAATTGCACTCCTCCCTTTCCTTTGGGTAACTTCCTGATCAAATCAATGCCCCATACTGCAAAAGGCCACGGACTTTGCATTTGCCTCAAAAGATTTGGTGGTGCTCTGGGTACCTTAGAGAATCTTTGGCATTTGTCACATCTTTTCACATATTCCATAGAGTCTTCGTTCATAGTAGGCCAGAAAAATCCTTGCCTCAAGATCTTTTTAGATAGACTCTGCCCCCCAGCATGATCTCCACAAAACCCCTCATGCACTTCAGCTAATAAGCTCTTTGACTGGTCGGGGGTTATGCACCTGAGGAGAGGTAAGGAGTATCCTCTCCTATATAACACTCCATCCACTATGGTGTACCTAGCAGCTTGCCTCATAACTTTCCTTGCTTCATTACGACCATCTGGGAGCGTCCCATGTTCAAGGTAGGCAATGATGGGAGTCATCCAGGTGTCGACTATCGTAATCGGGATGGCCTCTTCTCTATCAATACTTGGCTCTGCCAAGTACTCTACTGGAACTATATTCAGTGTTTCGGCATCTTTCGCACTTGCAAGCTTTGCCAGAGCATCAGCATTGGAATTCTGCTCCCTTGGTACTAGCTTAATGGTATACTCCTCGAACTGGGCTAGTAAATCTTTAGTTTTGTTTAAGTATGCCACCATGCGTAGGCCCCTCGCCTGGTACTCCCCTAATACTTGATAAACCACCAATTGGGAATCACTGTTTATCTCCACCGACCGGGCACGTACATCTCTAGCCAGTCGCAAGCCTGCTAAGAGGGCCTCATACTCTGCTTCGTTATTAGAAGCATTGAATCCGAACCTCAGTGCACAATGAATTCGGTGCTTCTCTGGTGTGACTAGTATAATCCCAGCTCCTGAATGGTGCTCGTTTGACGATCCATCAACGAAAAGTTGCCAAGCAGGAACTTCTTCTTTTAACCCAGTAACACTCTCCTGTTGATTAGGGACCTCAACGATTCCGGTACATTCAGCGATGAAATCCGCCAAGGCTTGACCCTTAATAGCAGTCCTTGGTTGGTACTTGATTTCAAATTGGCCTAGCTCGACCGCCCATTTAAGTAGCCGACCAGACGACTCCGGTTTTTGCAAAACTTGGCGAAGAGGCTGGTCAGTGAGGACCTTGATGGGGTGTGCTTGGAAATATGGCCTCAACTTTCGTGATGCAAGTACCAAGCAGTAAGCCAACTTCTCAATCATGGGGTATCGGGACTCCGCTCCTATCAAACGCTTGCTAACGTAATACACTGGGTGCTGCACCTTATCCTCCTCACGTACTAAAGCAGCGCTAACAGCGTGTTCCGTGACTGCTAGATATGCAAGTAGGTCCTCTCCATCAACTGGTTTAGAAAGAACAGGAGGTTGAGCCAAATGTTCCTTTATTGCCTGGAAAGCTTGTTCACACTCTGCGGTCCACTCGAACTTCTTTCCTCCTTTAAGCAGGTTAAAAAACGGGACGCACTTGTCCGTTGATTTTGAGACGAACCTGCTTAGAGCCGCAATCCGCCCAGTCAAGCTTTGCACCTCCTTTATTCTTGTGGGAGACTTCATCTCTATGAGAGCCTTGATCTTTTCAGGGTTTGCTTCTATTCCTCGGGAGTTGACAATAAACCCAAGGAATTTCCCAGAACCCACTCCAAACGAACATTTGAGGGGGTTTAATTTCATGTTATACTTCCTCAAGATTGCAAAGCAATCCTCTAAGTCTCCCACGTGCCCCCCAGCTTCTTTTGACTTCACCAGCATATCATCTACGTATACCTCCATGCTTTTGCCGATTAAGTCACGAAACATGCCATTCACCAGGCGCTGGTAGGTAGCTCCTGCATTTTTTAACCCGAAGGGCATCACTCTATAGCAATAGAGCCCTATATCCGTTCGGAAGCTGGTATGTTCTTCATCAGGAGGATGCATGCTGATTTGGTTGTATCCCGAATATGCGTCCATGAAGGACAAGGTCTCGTGACCAGAGGTTGCATCCACCAACTGGTCTATTCTTGGTAAAGGGAAACAATCCTTCGGGCATGCTTTGTTTAGATCAGTAAAATCTACACAAGTCCTCCACTTTCCATTGGGTTTAGGCACCAAGACTGGGTTTGAAACCCAAGCTGGGTAGTATGCCTCTCTAATAAACCCGTTCTCCTTCAACCGCTCTACTTCCTCCTTAAGAGCCTTTGCTCGATCCTTGTCAAGTAACCTCCTCTTCTGCTGTACCGCTGGATACCTTTCATCTACGTTGAGCACATGGCTGATCACAGTTGGTGAGATACCCACCATATCCTTGTGAGACCAGGCGAAGACATCCTGATTCCTTCGCAAGAACTCTATTAGCTGTGCTCTCACCTCAGCTTTCAATTTCTTCCCAATCTTGACCCCTCTTGTCGGGTCATTCTCATCTATAGGGACCTCTTCTAACTCCTCGGACGGTCCCACATCACTCTCATAATCCCCAAAGCGAGGATCGATATCTCTTTCCTCGCTTTGGGCAACGCCCTATTTGGTGACTTCATCACCTGATGGGGTCTTCTGCTCTTTCAAACTGGGAGTGCTCTCCTGGTCACACTCCTTCAACACCTCTTCATCGTTTACTACGACAAGACTCTGGTCTACGTCCATCTCATCCACTTCCCCTCCTTCAACACACACAATCATGTTGTTTTCCTTGGCACCTTTCTTTGCCTTAGCTATGGAGGCATTATAACACTCTCTAGCTTCCCTTTGGTCTCCTTGGACGTAGCCTACGCCAGCGCTGGTCGGGAACTTCATAGAAAGGTGCCAAATTGAAACTACCGCATGCAAGTTGGTGAGTAGTGGTCGACCAATAACCACATTGTAGGCAGACGGGCAGTCAACAATCAAAAATTCAGTCATCACGGTTTCATGCTTGGGAGCTTCCCCCGTGGTGACTGGTAACTTTATTGTTCCAGCTGGTGATAGTCCCTCTCCAGTAAACCCGTAAATGACGTGAGAGCATGGTTTCAAGTCATTGATGGATAGCTTCATTTTTTCAAAAGAGGACTTATAAATAATGTTTACGGAACTTCCCGTATCAACCAGACATCTTTTCACCTTCATGTTAGCTATTTGAACTGTCACTACGAGAGGGTCATTGTGAGGATACCTCACGTGTTTGGCATCCTCCTCAGTGAAGGTGAGGGACTCACTTTCATACCTTGGGTTCTTTGATGGTCTCTCCTCCATCGTCATAACCTCGGATGTGGACGCTGCCTCCAACTCATGACGAAGGGTGCGAGCATATCTTTCCCTCGCCTTGCTGCTATCACCCGCAAGATGTGGTCCTCCACATATTGTATCTAGTGTGAAGTCCACAGGTTCAGGTTGCAAAGGTTCGGGACCGCTAGGTCGGGCACTCCTATCCAGCGTATCTACGTCAAGTATTTCTACTCGACTAGTAGGACGGATTGGCTCCTGCCCTTCGAACGGAGCGGTCCTCCTTCTGTCATCAATGATGTCCCTTAGGTCCTTCTGAGCAGTGTTCTTTCCCAACCGGTCGAACACCGTACTCCGAGTCTTTTCGGAGGGTCTATTAGGTGGAGCGTGCTCCTTGCCATTACGCTGGTTGGGATGTCGTGGTGGCTTCCCCGTTTGAGCTGGTTGATTATCTCCCCCTCGTCGGTTATTATTCTTCTCTTTCGACTGGTTGGTGTGGTAACTGTCACCTTCATCACGCCCATGTCCATCTTTGAAGTGTGAAGTTTCCTTGCCACGAGGGGCTTTGTTGTGCCCCTGCTCAGAAGGTGTTTTCTTACTGCCAGACTTATGACTTCCTGACCTGGAAGTCTCTGATCTATGGCTCCTTGAGGGGGTCTTAGAATTCCCCCTTTGGGTAGAGGCAGTGCGTGATCGTACTCCCTCCTCCTCATGACCAGGCGGGTTACCACCACCTCTTGCTGGTCTATCAGCTTTCTTTTGACCAGCCTCTATGGTCCTTGCTTCTTGAGTGGGTATCACCCCAGGCATAGCTTGAGCATTGGCTCGGGTCAACTGCGCAGCTGCCTCCAGAGCAAGTGCAGCTTCGCGGTGTCGCCTGTCGGCCTCCTCCTGCTGTCGACGGATCTCCTCGCTCCTAGCGTCCATCTCTTGTCTCTGCTTGGCCATTTCCTCAGCGAAGGCCTCCTGCCTAGCATTGAACTGGGCCAACTCATCCTGGAACGCGCTCATGGTCTCCTGGAGCTCCTCAACTTCAGGAGCTACATCCTCAAGCACGACCCTAGGCTCATTCTCACGATCTTGAACGTTAGGATTTTCCGATCTAGCATGCTCCCTGGAGGTGCTTGCCCTCTTGGAGGCCGCGGTGGTGTTCTTAGGCGCCATATCGCTTTAGGGACTGTCTGTTTTCTCTTCAGGCTCTCAATGAAAGCACCAAAATGTTGACTGTGAATTTAGCCAACGACGTGAGAACGTCAACTACGACAACCTTCAAGAGAATTATAAACGACAACAGACAGTTTTTTATGAACTAAAGTAAATAACACGAGGTTTTTATAGTGGTTCAGCCCCGATGATCGGTAATAGCCTAATCCACTTAGAGATTTTATTACTGTATTTGCACTCAAGATCAGATGAACCGTGTCAACTGAGTTTCTTCAGTGTGAGATATTCTAGAACGCAAAAATGGGTTTATCTCAAGAACAACACACTTTCTCTCTCTAGAATACAGATTCACTCTTGATTTTGCCAAAAAGTCCTTTTACGATCGTCCCAAGTCCCTATTTATAGACCTGGGTTCTCAACTGATATCCCCTTTTAATAGGGATATTCTATTATTTACCTAATATTTATATTACAAAATAAACATTCAAAATATAACTGATCCCTAATTTCGAGTGAGGATTGAGTGATTCCCGGATGCTTGGACCGATTCTCACTGAAGTAGTTTTGGGCAGTTTGACGTAGCTTCTCATGCATGTTGGCTATTCTTCAAGCTTTACGTAGGTCAAAGGTGGCATACGCATGGCTATCCTTGGACCAAAGGCCAACTACACTCGAGTTATACTCCTCCATTGTGTCCGATCGGACACAATGGTTGTCTTCTTTGGCTTAAGGTGGTTCAAACCACCTTATTTGACTCCTTCAATCAAGGTCCAAAATGACCTTACACTTTGCTCCATGGACCAACATGGTCCGAGCCATCTTCTTCCTAGCATATCTTCGGACCAACATGGTCCGAGCGCTCTTGCAGGTGTCTTGCGCGATCGGGGGAGGTCATGTGCGATCGGGGGAGGTCTTACGCGATCGGGCATAATGCCCCTTGGACCTAAATGGTCCAAGCCTCCTTTGCTTAACCAAGGTCCGATCGGACCTTGGTCCTCTCTCTTCGGACCTAGGTGGTCTGAGCCACCACCTTTCCTTGATCAAAATGGTCCAAGGTACTCATAAGTACCACGTCCGATCGGGCACACATCCTTCTCCTTGGGCCAACAAGGTTCGAACCTCTTCGCTCAACCAAATGCTCGATCGGGCATTAGACTTTTCTCCTCGGACCAAGGTGGTCCGAGCCACCATCTACTTCTCCTTGACTTGAATGGTCCAAGGTACCTCCTATGTGTATGTTCGATCGGTCATAGTCACCCCTTTGGACCAAAATGGTCCAAAGTATCCACACGCATCATGTCCGATCGGACACCACCATTTCTACTCACCTCATTCAAGCCCAAGTTCACTTCTTCCATATCATACCCGATCGGCCACTATGTGGCTTTCCCCTTGAGTAAAACTTGAGCCTTATTCTTTTTGAACTTATTCGAACCAAGCTTAACAAGAGGTCTCCTAAGCTTAGGTCCGATCGGACCTACTGCTTTTATATCTTGAACCAAAATTCATACCTCCCTTTCACTTTCTTGGTCTTGGCACCAATTTAATTATATGGGTCTTTAAACTGAGGTCTGAGCCAAGCAACCCCCAGTCTAAATACTCTCTTCGATTGGGCGTATTTGGCTTGACCCTCTGTCCCATTCCTTAACTAATGTATTAGGCTATTACTAAGCCAGATCTCCCTACTAACTCATGCCACGTGTCCATTTCACCGCCACGTCATTCTTTCCAAATTTTTGGGATAACAGCCATAATTTATCTTTTCTTCTCTAAGTTACATAACTCTATGAAACTATCCAAAAATTGACCTTGTCAACTTTGATAATTCTAATTGATAATTAAATCAATTAATTGAGACTATCTAGATGATTTTATCCAAGGTACAGTGGGGACCATGGGCCTATGAAATCAAGCTCCAATAAGTTATCATAAATCTAACAAATAAATTTACTAACTTATTAATTCCCCGTAACTCCACTAAAGATTCAAAATTGCACTCTTGAATTCATAGAACAATCTATAACAAATATATATACGCTATTAATTATCCATTGTTACAACCATAATTGTCACTCAATGCTCTATAGACGGTCTACAATGAGATGGGACTAGATTACCGTTTTATCCCTCATTGTATTTTATCCTTAAAACACTTAAATCCTTGTAAATTATATTTCAATAAACTAATATTAATTACTGAAATGAGATCTCTATCATTTAACACCTTGAACGAAACTAAAAGGAAACCACCATTTCACTTCTTCATCAGAAGATATAGATGTTTATATCTATGATTAACACTCCCACTCAATTATATTACCGAGTTCCCAAGAAGTATGTATGGGCTAGTCCGTAGGGTAAGTTGGTAACGAACAAGTCAAAGAACTCAAATAATACAATCAGTTAGAATACTAACCACACAGAATTGAGATTGAATTGACCTATGGTCAACTATATGATATGAATAGAATAGATAATAATGGTATGTTTACTTATCTTATCAACTGTCAATATCGGTCTAGTCTGACGTAACAAATACATGTGATCTTATCTACTTTGCTAATGTTTAGGAAATAACATAACACTACAATGTGTAAGTAGATCATATCATAGATTGGCAAGTCAGTGTAAATCCTGTGCATTGACTAATCTTAGGAGTAACTTATTTTTAACATATAATCATATTTATATTCCACTGTTACTACGTCCCTATAAATACGATTAGCTATATGCTTGAGATTTAATAGAAGTTTATATTAAACAAATAATCATGAAAATAAAACATGTGAGCAAAGTGATTGATCAATTCAAAGAATGATTTCTATTCTTTTATTGATAATAAATGAGATTACAAAGAAACTGGGTTTTAATTAGAGCATCAAACCCCAACAAACTCCCACTTTCACTAATAGAAAATAATTCTTTAATTCTACTAATCCCATTTCTTTGATATGCTTATAAAATGTAGCTTCTGGTAGTGTCTTCGTAAATGGATCTACAAGATTGTCTTCAGATGCAATCTTCATAACCATCACATTTCCCATGGCCACATACTCTCAAATTATGTGATACTCCATTTCTATATGTTTACTCCTCTTGTCACTAAGAGGTTTTTTCGAGTTGGCTATCGCTCTTGTATTGTCAGAAAACAACACAAGCGGTTTATCCATTTATAGAATAACACCAAGATCCGAATATAACTTCTTTAGCCAGACTATGTCCTTAGCTGCTTCTGACGCGGCTATGTACTCAGCCTCCATGGTAGAATCTGAGATTGCAGACTGCTTTAGGCTTCTCCATATCACAGCTTCACCCCCAAGAGTAAACACTATTCTAGAAGTAGACTTCCTGTCATCGACATCAGTATGAAAATCTGAATCGGTGTAGCCTACACGGTTTAGAACACCACCCTTGTAGACTAAAATATATTCCGTGGTCCATCTTAAATACTTCAGGATATGCTTAGCTACTATCAAATGTTCTGGTCCTGGGTTTGACTGATACCTTCTCACTACTCCCAATGCATAGAAGATATCTGGTTAAGTACACAACATGGCATACATCAGACTTCCAACTGCAGATGCGTAAGGAACTTTACTCATTGCATCTTCCTCTTCAGAAGTTTGGGGAGACTGCTTCTTTGAAAGATGAATTCCATGGCAGGACGGTAAACGTCCTTTCTTGGAATTTGTAATTGAGAAACGTTCAAGCACTTTATCTATATAAGGTGCTTGAGATAGAGCTAAGAGTTTGTTCTTTCTATCCTTGATGATCTGGATATCTAGAACATAACTTTCTTCACCCAAATCCTTCATCTGGAATTGAGTGCTTAGCCAATTCTTCACATTTGATAATTTCTTAACATTGATTACAATGAGTAAGATATTATCTACATAAAGAACCAGGAATAACACTATTTGATTTGCCTTCAGTTGGTAAACACAAGGCTCATCAATATTTCATTCAAAGCCATAGGTTTTGATTATTTCATCATACATAAGATTCCAGGAACGAGAAACTTGCTTAAGTCCATAAATGGACCTATTCAACTTGCATACTTTTCCTTCTTGCCCAGCTACTTGAAAACCTTATGGCTGATCCATATAAATGACTTCGTCAAGCTTCCAATTAAGAAAAGTTGTCTTGACATCCATTTGTCAGATCTCATAATCAAGAGTGGCTGCTATGGATAGGAGGATGCGAATGGACTTGAGCATGGCTACCGGACTAAAAATTTCCTCATAGTCCACGCCTTCTCTTTGGGTATAACCCTGTGCCACTAATCGAGCTTTATAAGTCTCGATATTTCCATCAACACCTCGTTTCTTCTTGTAGATCCACTTGCACCCAATGGCCCTAAAGTCACTAGGTGTTTCCACAAGATCCCAGACAGAATTTGAGTACATGGCTTCAAGTCATAGTTCATTTTTAGGGCTAGCCATTGCCTGCTTGAAAGAAAAGGGATAATCATCACTAGTTTCACCATCCAAACCATAGCGAACTAGGTTCCCAGAAATCCTCCCACTACGACGAGGCTCAGTGACTGTTTGCTCAAGAGCAATGGTACTTTCTTCATTTAAATCGACTTGCATCGGTTGGACATGAAGAATGGGAATTTCATCATCAACTCGCGTTGATGATAATGGAACATTGGTTGGAGTCAATTCTTTAACCATCTCCTCTAAAACTAATTTGCTACGTGGTTTGAAGTTTTGGACATAGTCATTTTCTAGAAAAGTAGCATTCGTAGAATTAAACACTTTCTTTTCTGAATGACTATAGAAAAGTCCACCCTAAGTACCTTTAGGATAGCCAACAAACATGCAAACTTCAGTTCGCGGTTCTAGCTTTCCTTCCTTTTTCCTCAGAATGTGGGCGGGACACCCCCAGATTCTATAATGGCGTAAACTAGGTTCACCTCCATTCCAGTGTTCTAAAGGTGTTTTGGGGATTGATTTTGATAGCACGACATTGAGAATGTCATTCGCGGTTTCAATTGCATGTCCCCAGAATGATGTTGGTAGAGTTGAGTAACTAAGCATGCATCTAACCATATGCAATAATGTTCTGTTCCGGCGTTCCGCTGCACCATTTTGCTGCGGAGTACCCGAGGCAGTAAGTTGAGAGAAAATCCTAAGTTCAATTAAATGATCTTGGAACTGCATATCCAAATATTCTCCAACCCTATCAGATCGTAAGATCTTTAATGTTTTGCCTAATTGGTTCTGAGCCATCGCTTGGAATTCCTGAAACTTTGAAAATGTTTCTGATTTCCTATGCATTAGGTAAAGACATGAGTATCTAGAGTAATCATCAATGAAAGTGACAAAATAATCAAAACCACCCTTGGCTTGTACATTCAAAGGTCCACAAAGATCTAAATGCACAAGTCCAAGTGGTTCTTTGGCCCTATCACCCTTTGCAAAAAATGGACGCTTGGTCAGTTTGCCTTCTCGACAAGATTCACAGATAGGTAATTCACCTAAGGTGAGTTCCCTCAAAGACCCATCCTTTGTAAGTCTTTGAATCCTATCATAGCCAATGTGACCTAGTCTCAAGTGCCATAAATACGTCATATTATCGTTATTGGTCTTTTGACATTTATTGGTCCTAGGTTTAGCTACTTTGAATATATCATTGTTAAGAACGAGGGGTTCATTAGGTCGTATAATATAAAGCCCGTTTTCCAAACATACAATACACAATTATGATCCATTGAAGGAAATAGATTTATTAGAACTAGTGAAAGTCATAACAAATTGTTCTAATTGCAACATGAAAAGTGAAATTAAATTTCTACTAAAATCTGGAATAAAAAATACATCCTTTAAAATTAAGTATTTATTTCCGAACTTCAGACGAGTTCTTCCTCTAGCTTGGACCGCAATGAACACTCTGTTCCCAACTCTAAGCATTAAGCCTCCTTCGTCCACTTCCTCCCATGATTCAAGAAGATGTAAAGAGTTACAAACATGGTTAGTAGATCCAGAATCAATAATCCAAACAGATTTATCATTCTCTAAAACACATGTTTCCAAGATAAATGAAATATAATCATTACCTTTGTTTTTAGCTACTAGAAGCTTGGGGCAATCCTGTTTCCAATGCCCTTTCTCTTTGTAGTGAAAACACTTACCTTTACCTTTCTTGTTTTTCTTGTTCTTCCCCTTAGGCGTCTGTGCATTTGGTTGTGCACTCGTCCTTGAAGCCTTTGCAAGCTTGGGGTTGTTGTTTTGTCCACCTATCCTCTTGTTTCCATCTTTCGAAGACGAAGCTTGGTTAGCTTCAACCTTACCTGGATCAGCAGCACTAGTAGTAGTTGTCTTCTTTTCTCCTCCTTTACTTGGTCCACCCATGATAGACTCAAAAGTTTGAAGCTCGTTCATGAGCTGCGTCAGACCATAGTTGAGTTGATCACGAACGTGCGGGCACGGTGCCATTCGATCATTCACGGTGTCATCATGCATGTGCGGAGATGGTGCTATCCAAGAAATTACGGTGCCATTATGAGCATTGACGGTGCCATCAGAAACATGCAGACACAGTGCTCTTTATGGGGATTCCTCAATCATGACGAATTCATAGTTGTCACCAATCCACTCTATGTTGACATTCTCCTTCCAATTAAGGAAGTTTTCTCCAGTGAGTTTCTCCATCGAAAGTTGATAAAGGATGGGAGTAGACACAGACACTACTTAACTTAAAACTACAAATTATCAATAAAATAGAAATCAATCACTTTTGCTCAATAAAACTCCTATTTACACAAAATTTCAAGAAATAGCACAACATATACCAAAATACGTAAGATATGAGAAAAAATACCAAAATAATCATATTTTTATTTCTTTAGGGTTTTAACAAATCTATGATATTCTAGTCCTGGTTGGCGAGAGTAAAAAATATCAGTAGTTAAATAGAGTTGTAAACTAATTCAATACTCGACACCATTATTAACCACCTAATATTGATCAAAATAAGAAAACAAAATCTCTTATTTTATGAGCTAGACCCACAGTTTCGATCATCACAGATTTAGTCCTATAATTATCTATCTTTCGAAATATAACCTTGTCAAAATAACTAATGAACACCTTCCGTGGGGGAACAAATCAAAGTGTCTCAATGCCCCATTAATTATTGACTTTGTTAACCAAACGGTGGAGATCGAATATAATTCTTAAAAAATAAGCTCATTATAAAATTAAAAATAGTGTTTTTTATTATTTATTTTTAGAAAATTAATGACTATGGTTCTCCAAAAAATTGAAAAGATTAAATTTTTAAAACCAAAGTCCTATAATTTCCTATTAATTATAAAGTGTCACATTGAAAAAAAATTCAATTAATTTAGAATTAATGCTAATCAATATTTAGGTTTAACTAATATAATGAACCTATACAATTAAGTCCAACTTAGGTAAATGGACCTTAACAATTGGGCTTGTATGGAGGAGAGATGGGTCCAGTATGTCGTTCCCACTAAAAAGGCCCCCAAACTTCCATACAAGGTCCAAAAGGCAGGAATTTAAACCTTCGTTTTATTAATTCTTATTAATTGATTAGACTCACTATAGTCATGCAAAGCAAATGTGCTTTCACAAGTGGAAGCACCCACAAAAGAGGAATTTAAACTTTACATTTTCTAATGAGACTAAATAAAACCTATTATTTTATGAATATTTTGTTTGGCAAAATCCATATATCTAACAAACATATGGGTCACTATATGCATCTAAGCCCAATTGCAAAAATACCACATATAGTGCAAACAGACATGTTATAATTGGATGGGCCTATTCATGTTACTATATGAGCAAGTCTATGAATTTATGCAAAAATACCACAATTTATTTCATTTGCAAAAATATGACAATTAATTTCTAGAATTTATCAAAAAATAAAATTAATTAAATTTTTACAAAAAAATAAGTCAATTTAAATGAAATTTATCAACAATTAACAGTAGTTAATTTAAATTTCATTTATCAACAATCAACTTAGTTTAGGTTAATTTGAAAAAAATATTAATTTAACTTAAATAGGATTTATCAACAATTAACCAAAGTTAATTTAAATCCTATTTATTAAAAATATTTTATTAATTGGTTGAAAAAAATGATATTTTTAAAAATTTAACCAATTTTAAATTTTAAAACCAATATCTTAACTATTTTTCAAAAATATATTGTGTTGTTACAACTATAAGCAAATATTTTAACCATTTAAAAAAATAAAATATTAATAGTTATAACAACCCTAAAATATCTTGTAACAGTTAAACAAATTCAATTATCTATGAAAATATCTAACTAACAAATTTCAAATTTCAAATAATTTAAATATTAAAAACTATAGAATAAACAAATATTTATATTTTCAAATAAAGATTTAATAAAAATATCAATTACTTAAAAGAAAATATCTTAAATATCCGATATCTTAATTATAATATTTTAATATTTTAAAATATTTAGAATTAAGTTGTTAGTCTATTTTTAAATTTGAATTCGAATCTTTGTAAAAATATCTAATTATTTAAATCTCAACCAACAAAAATATCTTATTTTAAAAAACATTTTTAAATGCAAAAATAAATCAGATATTTTTGGCTTTGATTATAAATAATAAATTTTAACAATTTTATTTTTTTATAAAAAAAATTATTTTTTTTATGAAGAGTACCACGGGTATTGTTCATCGCGTGGTTGTTGAGATGGTGACGCAAGCGCAGGGTGCTGCGCGCAAGGGATGCGCGCGGAGGAGTAGGCGGTGCCCGCACGCATGGCAGCCAAACCAAAAAAATTTCGAATAAAATTTTGTGCAATTTTTCAAACCAAAAACGTTTTCTAATTCATAGAAAACACAACAAAATAACCTAAAAATTTCTAATAATCACATAAAATCAATATGCTTCATAAAAACATGAAAATCCATCCAATTATTCAAATACATCAAATAATTCAATTTTTAACATGTTCATGCATGAAAATAAAGATTAACAATGGCTCTGAGGCCAGTTGTTAGGAAAACTGATACATGATCTTTATTTATTTTCATGTAGATCTAATATTAAACAAATTAATATGAAATAACCTAGAACATATTTCTAAAATTGAATTCAAAGAGAAATAATGATAAGAATACTTACATTATACGCATCGGAATGAATGAGTCATTCCTTCAGTTTCTCTAACCCTTGTATCCTTTCTATCGCATGGTATTACCATGAAACTGAACCGATCTTCAATTTTCTTCACAGTCTTCCAAAGTATCCCTGGAATCACCTAGACTAGAGTGGGCAATTCTCAACGCATGAGATATATACAGAGAGAATAAGAGAAAAGAACAATAAGGCTTAGAAAACCTGTTCGATTAGCTATAGGGAAAAATGGTATTCCCAAAGATTGATCTTCGATCTGGTTATCACTAGCTGAGGATCAAGGACGAGGATATTTCGAAGACAGCCTTCCGTACGAGGTATGGGCATTATGAGTTCCTGGTCATGTCATTCGGTTAGACCAATGCCTCAGCAACATTTATGGATCTGATGAACAGGGTGTTCAAGGATTTCTTGGATCAGTTTGTGATTGTCTTCATCGATGACATCTTAGTTTACTCCAGTTCAGAGGAAGAGCATGAGCAGCATCTTCGATAGATATTATAGAGATTTTGAGAGCATTGGTTGTATGCTAAGTTTAAGAAGTGTGAGTTATGGCTACCATAAGTGACATTCCTTGGACACTTTGTTAGCAGAGGTGGGATTAAGGTAGATCCGGCTAAGGTAGAGGCAGTTAGAAATTAGCCTAGGCCAAGGAACGCATCGGAGGTTAGGAGTTTCCTTGGACTAGCAGGATATTACAGACAGTTCATGGAAGGGTTCTTGAAGATTGCCACACCATTGACTAAATTGACACGGAAGTATTTGAAGTTCACTTGGTCAGACAAGTGTGAGAGTAGCTTCTAGGAATTGAGGCGACGACTGACTACTACTCCTATGTTGAGTCTTCCTTCGGAGGGAGGAAAGTTTGTAGTATACTGTGACACATCAAGACTGGGTTTGGGGTGCATGTTGATGCAGAATGAGAAGGTTATTGCCTATGCGTCACGATAGCTGAAGGATTATGAGCAGTGGTACCCTACCCATGACTTCGGGTTAGCAGCGATGGTGTTCGCACTGAAAGTATGGCGACATTATCTGTATGGGGAGAAGTGTGAGATATACACCGACCATAAGAGTTTGAAGTATTTCATTACTTAGAAGGACTTAAACATGAGACAGAGACGTTGGCTGGAATTGGTGAAGAACTATGACTGTGACATCCTTTACCACCTAGGAAAAGCCAATGTAGTGGTAGATGCGCTGAGCCGGAGGGGCCCGAGATAGTTGTTTAGTTCTAAACAGATATTGAAGGAGTTAGCAGAAGAGATGGTTGTAGCAAGGATAAAATAGGTTGTGGGCCAGTTTGCTAATATTACTTTATAGTCTACCCTCCCAAAGAGGATAAGAGAGGGTCAGTTGGATGACGCACAGTTGTAGGAGGTTAGAGGAATGTCCTAGCTGGAGTGGCGAAGGATTATTCCATTTCAGATATAGGTTTACTACAGTACAAAGATCGGATCTATGTTCAGAAAGATATGGGTATTAGACGAGAGATACTTGACGAATCCCATACTACAACATCTCACTCCATCCAGGCACCACGAAGATGTACCAGGATCTATGGACCTTATATTGGTGGCCTGGGATATAGAAGGACGTAGTTGAATACATGGCCAACTGTTTAACCTGTCAGCAAGTGAAGGTTGAGCATCAACGACCAGCAGGGTTGCTACCGCCTTTAGGTATTTCCAAGTGGAAATGCTAAGACATTACCATGGATTTTGTGGGAGGTTTACCCAGGACAGTAGGGCTACATGACTCAATGCGGGTGATAGTAGACAGATAGACCAAGTCAGCTCATTTTCTACCAATGAGGACAACCTATACTGTGGATCAGTACGAAGAGTTATATGTCAGGGAGATTGTACGTCTCCATGGGGTTCCTAAATCTATAGTATCAGACCGAGATCCCATATTTACCTCCAAGTTTTGGGGTGGTTTGCAGAAGGCTATGGGGACTCAGGTGATGTTTAGTGCAGCCTTTCATCCTCAGAATGACGGACAGTCTGAGTGGACAATTCATATATTGGAGGACCTACTTATAGCGTGTGTGCTAGACTTCGAGGGGTCTTGGAGTAAGTATCTTCTGTTGATTGAGTTTTCGTACAACAATAGTTATCAATCAATGATTAGAGTAGCTCCATCTGAGATGTTATATGGATGGAAACATAGATCGTCCATTCGTTGGGATGAGGTGGGAGAAAGGAAGTATTTGGGACCAGAGATAGTTCAGAAGGCTAATGAAGCTATTGAGAAGATCTGAGCTTGAATGCTCGCTTAACAGAGTAGACAGAAAAGCTATGCTAATCGTAAGCGTAGGGACGTGGAGTTCCAAGTAGGGGACCACGTGTTTCGGCGAGTTTCACCATTTTGAGGGGTAAAGAGGTTTGGGAAAAAGGGCAACTTGAGCCCTAGATTCATAGGACCTTGTGAGATCTTTGAAAGGATCGGGCAGGTAGCCTATAGATTGGCTCTGCCACCATCATTACCAGGAGCTCATGATGTATTCCACATATTTATGCTTCAAAAATACATCTTAGATACGACTCATGTATTGAGATATGAGGATCTAGAGTTACAAATAGATTTATTGTATGAGGAGCGACAAGTGCAGATCCTAGATAGGAAGGATAAGGTTTTGAGGAACAAGACGATTTCTCTAGTCAAAGTATTATGGAGGAATAGCAAGGTCGAGGAAGTGACCTGGGAGCTTGACTTAGCTATGCGAGATCAGTATCCTGATTTATTCAGGTAAATTTTGAGGACAAAATTCTTAGTAGGAGGGAATTGTTGTAACGACCCAAAAATGCTAATAGCGTTTAGTGCCTTAATTAGCGTGTCAGAAGGACATAATTGGATATGTATGTGATTATGTGATTTAATGCGTGACTACGTGGCATGCATGATATACATGATGATGTGAATATATTATATGCATGTTTATGAGTATTTGATATGCATGTGGGCCCTTTATTGTTTATAAGGGCATATCTGTAATTTTTTCTCGTTAGGACATAAATTTGATTATATGTGATAAATGGCAGAGACCACTTTATTATGTGGATATATTTGCAGTACACGGCTCGAGATGATCCAAGTGAGCAGATTAGCGAAATAGTCAAAGCAGGGTTTAATACCATGCTCGGGGTGAGCCTAGGGGTATTTTGGGAACTTGGAGGATATTTTGGGGTTTATTGAGTAATGAGAACGTATTTGGTAATTAGTTGGGCATGACGGGATTAATTGGAAAATGGTAGGAATACTCAAGGAATTAGCGGAAATTTGAAAATTACCATTTTACTCCTAGAGGCAATTAGGGGGTTGGGAAAGTTTAAAGGCAATTTGGTCTTTTTGGAGATAAGGATAAACTCAATGAAATTCTAGATATAACCATAATACCCTTAGAACACTTAAACACTCTCTCCCTCTCACGCACTCACGTTCACTCTCTCTCTCTCTCTCCCCCTTTCATAAGCTTTAAGCTTTGAAGCTTTAAAGGAGAAAAACTCAAGGTCTTTGGGCTAGAAACCAGGGGGAATTAAAGCTAGGATTAGTCAAAGTGTTTGCCGAGGATCTAAGATGCAAGCTAAGGTAAGGTTTAAAGTTGTAATGGTTGAATTATGTTGTATTATAGTTAGAACTTAGAGCTTTCATGAATTCTAGATTGTGACTGGTTTTGGGTGTTTGATGGGTGTAAGAGAATTTTCTATAGGCTAGATATGACGTTTAGGTTATAAGGTTAAGGATTCTAAGCTTAGTTTTGAGTTTGGTTGGTGATTGGGGTTGAATTTTTGGGTTTAGGTTCAAGGAAAAACGCAGGAAAAGGCTGGTTTTCTAGGTTCGAGGGCTTGGGTCGCGGTCCTGTTCTTCAAGCGCCGCGACGCGTGTGGTCATGGAGGCTGGAATGTAATGCCCTACTAGTTAGGGTCTGTTACCATGTGTGTTTAAAATAGTGCGGGACTCACTAAACTAGTCATTTGGACTAAACACATGTTATTAAGCCACTAAGGTTTCATGTATTAAAAATATTGGTCAACGAATAAACATTTCCATTAAAAGAAAACTTTAGTCTTTACACGGGATCCCAAAAATACATGTTCATATAGTCCACAAAATAAAATAACATGCTCAACAGTAATAACTGGAACCAAGCGTACACACACTGTACAAGTAAGTGACCATTGGGTCACACAAGTGCATATCGCACTCCCGTTCATTCCTATGGCATCTGAGCCAGTCAAGTGCATAATGCACTCCCATTCATTCCTTTGGCATCCAAGCCAGTCAAGTGCATAATGCACTCCCATTCATTCCTTTGGCATCCAAGCCAGTCAAGTGCATAATGCACTCCCAGGGTGGCCTAGCCATAACGGCCTGCGCTCAACACGCATAATGCTGATCACGGCTCATAAGCCAAGCCTTGCAAACTCTCGACTCATAAGTCGAGTCTTGTGAACTCTCGACTTATAAGTCAAGCCTTGTAATCCTTCGACTTATAAGTTTGCCTTGTAAATCCTCAACTTATAAGTCGAGTCTTGTAAACCTCTCGACTCATAAGTCGAGTCCCTTTTAGTCCCTCGGCTTACAAACCGGGCCCCTGTAGTCTCTTGGCTTATAATTCGAGCCCTTTTTGTCCATTGACTTATAAGCCGAGCCCATTTTTAATCAAATATTCCCTCCACTAGCAGGTCGAGCTCTTGGTTAGGTGCAATAGACATATTTCTGACTTATAAGTCGAACCTCCCAGCCGAGAACAAACATACATACAATACATTCATCATACACAAATACAACACATTACAATGTACTTACACAGGTATACACATGGATAATTATCATCATGCTCACTAGCTGGGCCTGAGCCCTAATAATACTACATTTAACAACAGGTCCGAGCCCTAATCAGAATACATTTAACAACAGGTCTGAGCCCTAATCATAATACATTTAACAACAGGGTTGAGCCCTAATCATAACACATTTAACAATGCAGCCGAGCTCTAATCATTTATCTCACGCATCGGGTGTAGTTTTCTTACCATTGGTCTAAGCACAAGCATATAAGCAGGCGAGTACGACCCCCGAGAATGATCCTCTCCTGACAATAGCCCTTTCTAGCTTCTGGTTATCATCTCTCACTTGCTAAAGGATTAGGCAGTGCGCCTCCTGGCATACCAATTTTAGGTCTTAACACCCATTTAAACTTCTTGAATACAGCAATCATAAGAGGTAGTATAAGACTCATAAAAAATCTCCACCTCGACACCAGCATTTATCAAATCACTCATCCGATCCTTATATCTTGACCTATCAATGCTAAAATTGTAGGATTCTTAGTTATTCCTACCCGATCTTCCTTATGTATTTCATTTTTCATAGTGGTATGTTTTCCAATTATCAATTACAATTTCTATTCAAATCCCAGTCGTTACCTCACCTGGCTTTACTTTAGTCCATCGCAAATCATACAACTGGCACACAACTTCTAACTCAAGGTGTAGGCCTCCACATTTGTTCTCTCTGAGCAATAAAGGATTTCATTGTGAGTCCTTCACTAATTCCCATTAGTGCCTTTGTCTCATGTTCAACCCCCCTATGGGTGACAAAACGCTTTAACTTCATACTAATGTACACACTTCTTTCCCATAATTGTCGTCACCTCATCCTAATCGTGGCTATTTGGAATTACTGTCAACTCAATGTCCCATGTACGACTTTTATGTTCTTATTCCTTTATCCACTGTGAAGAAATAAGCATCACCTTTTCAGTCTACACATGAAAAACCCTAGTCCTTGATGCACCGCACTATTAACTCCTCATTTTAAGCAAGGACAGTGTCCACTGTACCATCCTCATGTATCAGTCCATCACATGCATATCCTAATACCATGGCGTGCTAATCCAGCATGAAACTATCCATTCAAATAAACTTTAGGTCCTTACGTTACTTCATCCAAGGGTATGGTAGTCCTTGAAGACGCTTCAAGTGAAAGCTAATGTATTTCGCCACTCTCGCTATGCTTCTAACCCCTAAGGCGTTCCTTTAGCAATTTCCTTATGACTTCTATTTTAACTAAATCATACATAATCCCATCACTTCCCATAATGTGACCTTGAATACCATCTGGAGAAATCAGAACATATCTCTTCCTGAACCTTACCTGTAATCTCCGCTTCCTCAGCCTCGATAGCATCAACGAAAATGTTACTCGTGTGTCGTTTTTAACCGGAACTGGTCCAAAACATTATAGATCAATCAAAATACGACTTGTCCATAACACACATGTAATCTCTACCTGTTGAATTTACGTGTGCCGCTGAAGCATTGGTCAGTTCAAGAGCCTCAGCTGGTAATAACCAGATCGAGGGTCAACTCCTGAGGGCATTGTCCTTCCTTGCGACCGGGCAAATGAATCATCCATCCTTGGCAATGGATACCTATTCATGAAAATTACTTTATTTGGCTATCCATATACGGTACACGTTCTCGCAGACTTGGCCTCCTTCTTAACAAATGGTGTTGACATATCCCATGGTGAGATGCTTCGTATGATCAACCCTCAAGTTAAGTAACTTCTTTGACTGAACCATTAACTCTTTTTGTTCAGCTAGTTCCATTCTTCATGATGTCTCTGATACCGATTTTATTCTTTCCTTAGTTTCGTAGCACAGTTAATTTCCTAGACGTGACAACAATCCCAGTGAACTCTTGAAACCCATTTGAAACCTCACTGGCCAATCCAGTTTCCCTTCGGTCTAATTGATATAATCCTGGTGGTACTTATCACCATAGCTAGGCATCTTGTGGACGCAACCGGGTCCTCTCCCTTTTAAACTCATAAGTCTCCATCTTTTCCTACAGTCCATGGTTCTCCCTTATTTGGAAAACTAATCCATACTCAGGATCATATCAAAATCCTCATATAACCAGCTTAATCAATTATTACTGCCAACTTTCTACTAATAATACTCTGACCCATCTCCTGGAAATTACTAATTTCCCTCGACAGACACTAAAATCTCAAATCCCATAGCATAATGATCATATAGTATGTACCACATATCTATGTTTGTACTAAGTGATATGTAGCACCAGACTCAGTCAACACAATATAAAAGAACGAGAATTAGAAAGCCAACCTATCGCCTCCGAGGAACTATCCTCGAGCTCTGACTATATCAAGGCAGACACTCGAGCTAGAGTCGAGCTATCCATGCTACATGGTTCTTCCTTCTTTGATCCCGGGAAATCCTTCCTGAGGTGCCCAACTATCCCACATAGAAAACATGCCTTCGCTCGACATTTTCCTAGATGGTGTCTCCTACACCTAGCACATATTGGATAACTTCTCCTGACCTCATTGTCACCCTTGCGGCCACCCTGAATACTATGACCCCTCTTGTCCAGAACATAATTAGTAGAACTATCAAGGGTCTTTATTTTCTAGTTACTAGGGCCTTCGCTCTTACTTGATCCCGCAAATGGGGGTACTGTTGTCTAAGCTTCCTGCCTTACGACACTCTCACCCTATATCTCTTCTCCTGCGTCCTTCATAGCAAGGGCATTCCCTACCGCCTGAGCATAGGTAGAAATTGTTAGGAACGAGATTCCTAATACGCAGCGGAATGATGATGGGTTGGCCTAGTGTACAACAAAAAATTTGTAACATATTTAAACTACTTTTAAAATGCGAATCCATTAATATACATACATTAATCATAAGCAAGAAAAGAATAGAAAACATACCTCTTGATGCCTATCAAGTGTCCTTGCTATCTTTTCGTAATTTGAACGAACTTCCTATCCAAGATGCTCCCAAGTACTCACACCAAGATCTTCCACAACGTTCTCTACACCTCAAGAAGTGTGTGGGCACTTAGAGAATAAAGGATAGTTAATTTGTGATTCTACTTGATGTACTCAACACATGAGATCAAGAGAATAAGGACTGAAATTGGTTTTATATCTTTTTCAGGGAGAGACAGAAAAGTATCGTTCTTTTCTTTTAGAGAGAATAATTGTCTGTCTATTTTCTAATAAGTCTAACTTAAATAGAAAATATTTAAATTTAAAATAAATGTGTAACCAATTTACAATTTATCTTTTAATTAATTAATTATCTTATTAATGAAAATATCCAAAAACTAATTTTTGAATTTTCTATTAATTAATTAATTAATTAAATAAATAAAATTGAAAAATATATCCCTGAAAATTATGCAGTACATGCCACACACAGTCCATGGATTGTGTGTGGTCGTGTACCACCCTATATTTTAGGGATATTTAATTTTTCTATTTTTATTTAATTATTTATTCAAACTACTTTGTCAGATAAAAATCTAACAACCTGATAACTAATTCAAATTTGAATTAAATATCTTCTTAACTAATTATCAAATATAATTAATTATTTGAATAAATATCAATCTTTTAAATTCAAATCTATTGACGCGGTTTTTCACCAACAGTGTATTACGAAACTTAACTGGAATAAACTAGTGCTTAAGGGTAAACCGTAAGAATAATAATCACTCTTAAAGATAATGATATAGTAAGAACACTCGTTCCTTTTTACGTGGTTTGGAGGTTCAAATCCTCCTAGTCCACGAGTCGATATTATCACTGTATGTCTCTCTATATTTTGACAGAATATTTGCATTACACAGAGAAAACCTAACCCCTTTTCTATCCAAGGTCTTGGTATTTATCGAAGAACCATCCCAGGATAGGTGTTGGGGTTGTCATGTTAATATACATCCCTCTTTTTGACCTATCCTCTACAAATGGTGAATATTACAATATATCTTAAGGTAAGGTCTAATCATTAGGTAAAAATGATCGTGGGCCGCCTGGCGTAATCAGACACGTGATGTCTGATTACGCACGTTTATATTACGTGTCCGAGAATTCAGGGATAAATGGACATGCGATCCCTAACCACGCACGTTTTATATATAACGTATCTAGCTTAACAAACTCATGGGCGCGGCAGGTGGTCAGAGGACTACAACCTGAGCATAATTCCAGCTCGTGTCCATGAGTCTATAAGTTACATCCATCTCCAGCTCGTACCTTAATGTTTTGTGCTTCTCAGCTCGTGTTATTATCTTTGGGGGGAGGGGATGAACGGCCTCTGTAGAGGAGATGTCAATTTGTGGGTCCCTCAATATTATTCTTAGATGGCCAGCTGTACTTGAGCTGCATTAAAGACCCTGGCTGAATATCAGGGCATACATTTTCCCCCAAAGTCCCTGCCCGTGTCTTATGACGACATTCTCTGCCTGACACGATGGGGACTTTTAAACTTCTGTTGCGATTATCCATGCTTGTTCATTACTTGAGTACTGGACACGTGGGACACCGTGATTGGCGTCTGTTCGGGTTTTGAGGATTGCATTAAATGGCCTAGCCACCTTTTTTGCCGTCGTTTAATCTTTCAAAACATGACCCTTGCATCTCGCATTAGTTTGATCGGACGATCCGTGTTTCTTTATTCTTGTTACGTATAAATAGGGCTGGCAATTTTCAGGGTCCATACCCTCTCATTTGAAATTTTCCCTAGTTTTCTTTCCTCTAAACTTTGGAAACCCTTCTTCCTTTTCTCATAAAATCCCAAAAATCTACCACTGAAACCTTCGCGAACCCAGCCACCAAGGATTTTTTTTTTATGAACTCTCCTTCTACGCTATACATTCCTTCCGTCGATGAACACATTGTAAGTTCTCTATTCTATTGGAACTTTCTTTTACTGGGTTTTTGTGTATTTCTTCCTTCTTTATAACACCACTTTGCACTTCACCGTCACTAGCATTAGGCTGTTCCCACATATTTTTGGCACACATTTTTCGGTTTAGGTTTATTGAGTAGGCTCTAAAATATATCTAGGATGGTGGTGTTCATAAACTGGGTAAATCTTCGGGTGATTCCTGGGCAATTTTTAGAAAATATCCATTAGGCATGTAGGAGATGAAAGGTTTTTAGGGTTAGAAATTAGGTTGCGTAGAGGCTACGCTTCTTGGGTGGTTTTGCTATAGACCGTTCCCCAAGGAGGGTGGTGGCCTGACTGTCTGACACACGGATCCCTAAATATTAGGGGTCTGTTGGGAAACCTAGGCGCGTAGCATAGGCAACGTGTGGCATCACACGGGCTGATATTGCATCAGCTCACGTGTTAGGACCCCTGGCCTTTGTTATTTCTCCTATTAAAAAAATTCTACGTCGCCCACTAAAAACTCTGTCGTTCTTATTCGATAGGTGAGTTGGTGGCACCCAAGAAAGGCGCATCCAAGAAGAACGTAGCTGGCTTGTCATCCCAGCAATTTCACAAGGGAAAGGAGGTTGTCCCTGATTCCCCCCTGCCTGAGTTCGGCCCCGTGGTGGAGAAGGAGGTCGCGGTCGCTCCTGACACCTTTTTTGAGGCCAAAAGGATTGTCTCCAAGATAAAGACCCAATGAAGGGTCAACAAGATCCTGCTGTCCCATAACATCGAGGTTGGGAAGGGGGCTCTCATCGCCCGACCTCTCTACGAGGGGGAGTGGAGTTGTGCACCACTCCAAGATGATTTCGCGGCCTTGAGTGATGAACACTTAAAGGCCGGGGCCTTCCTCCCCCTCGACCAGTACTTTGCAAACTTCCTCAACAATGTGAGGTTGGCGCCGTTCCAACTCCCCCCCAACTCGTATCGGCTGTTGGAGTGGTTGAAGTACCTCTTTCTGAAGCACGAGTGGGAGGTCCCCACTCCGGCAGATATCCTCTATTTTTTCTGCCTCAAATCCAGCCTGGACCAAAAGGGATGAGGCGACGGGTTCTATTACTTGACCTAGTTCCCAAACTCGCCAGCAGTCATCGAGCTGCCCAGTAAACCCAACGACTTCAAAGACCAATTTTTCATGTCAAATGTGTTTTGCAACTGCAAACAGTGATACTTCAACCGCCCTCATAAGTCTTCTTTCTTTTCTTAGCACTAGAAAAAAAAATTCCTTTCACAATTAGTTTGTCTTGCGTGTATATTGATTGGAGTGTCTTCGTGCGGCCATTTTTGTGAGGGCGGCCAAATCGGTGACCCTTGGGGGTCAATATGAAACTTTGGTGGGGCTCCCGTCCAGCAAGAAGGACTACTGCCAGCTCGTTTCTGACGAGATGATGTTGGCGTGTAAGTTACTAGCTGAAGGCCAAACCTTGGCCTTGAGAAGAACGCGGGCCAACGTTCCTATAATCCACGAGCTCCCGCACGTTCCTGAAAGGAACGCTGAGGCCATCTACAGCGAGGAGATAGAAGAGGACAAGATACCCCTCGTGCGAAAGAGGCGAGCTCCCGAGGCCGCCCAGGACCCCAATGCTGAGGGAGCTGCGTCGAGGGCAGCAGCCGGCACTTCCGGCCAAGGTAACCCATATCCCTTTAGGGATTTAGATAGGGTTGTTGCCGACCTTAGGCTAGTCAGGGTTAACCTAAACCAGCTCGTGCACCATCATCCTAATGACCCCAACCGTAACATAACCTTGCTCCAGTGCGTAGACCATTTAGTTCTTCGTCATGACATAGGCCATCCTAGGGGGGCGTAGTAGTAGACAATACCTTGTCCTTTAGGTCGGCCTTCTTTGAAGAGTATGGAACCAATCTTAGGTCATGGCCATCCCTTCTCCAAGGTGTTGTTGCTCCTGGACTTAGGCAATACGTAGAGGAGTCCAGTCCTGAGGTAGAGCCTGACTCGGAACCTCCCCTAATCCAAGAAGTGGTTGACTTAGACTCTCCTTCCCCTATAAAAGTTCTGAGGTCGGAGGTTGTGGAAATAGACTCCTCCTCTAGCTCGGAGGGTAGGATTTTTATTACTTCATATGTATTTTGTTTGTAAATTGATGAACGTATATGCATACTTAACGCATTTCCCATTCTTTTTCAAGTGAGGAGATGACACAGCGAGGGGAACCTGACATTCGCCAGATGTTCCAGGAAGGGAGATCCAGCGAGGGTCCCCTTGTCAAGAAACTTCAGCCCACGTCAAAGAAAACGCCCCCCTCAGCCGCGACCGCTTCCAAATCCTCAGCCAAGGGGAAAGGCACGGGCTCGAGAGCTCTGCCCGCCACAGCCCTGGAGAAGAGGGGTTCGGCTGCACCCCCTCCTCCCTTTCCCCCGGCTCCTGCTCGGGACCAGGTAGCACCGGTTGGTCCCCCAGCTCCAGTAGTCCCTGCCGCCACTATTTGCATTCCCGTCAACACCCAAGATCTGGAGCAAATTCTAGACACTTTTCGGGGGACCGTCTACGAGACGGCGAACCACGCGGTGGACCATTTCTATAAGGCCAAGCCCAACGACCTGAGGGCGATCGAGGAGAGGGGCCCGGAGAACATCATGGAATTAGCCCTGGGGATGAACCTCACAGTAAGCATTTTCCCTGACTTGACTTTTATTATTTTTCCCTAGTATGTGCCTAATTGTTTCTTTGCTTTTTGCAGGCGGTCTTGGCTCAAAATCGCAGCATATCTCGGGCAAAGGCTAGGAATGGTGAACTCAAGGCCAAGCTTCAGACTATTCAGGCCGCCCTGACTATGGCCCAAACTGCTCTCGCCGCCTCTCAACAAAGTGAACAAAGTGCCAAGGCAGCTTTGGCGACGGCCCAAGCAGGTGAACAGGCGGCAAAGCCTGCCTTAACCGTGGCTCAAGAAGGTGAGCAGGCAGCAAAGTCTGCCTTGGCAGCCTTTCAGACCGAGCTCGAGGGGGCCAAGGCCAAACAGCTGGAGGTCGAGGCGGCTATTCAGGAGGAGAAGAAGGCATCGACATCCTCCATGGAGACCATGTTGTACCACTGTTGGGCCTTCAATCAGGACGACAACTTCTCCTTCATGGCCTCGGAAGTGTGGGGCACTACCTCGAGAGGTTCAAGGCTCAGCTACAACAAGAGTTGCAGTCTGAGACCGAGGAGGCCTCCGTCTCTGGCGAGCAGGATATTGAGGAGGTGACGTCCTCAGAGCGGCCTGGAGGATCTTAGATTTTATTTATCTTTATTTATGTTATGTTTATTTTTCTTTTGTAAACTTTAAGCACGAGGTTATTCTCCTCGAGACAATTTATATACATTATTTTCAGTTATCTAAGTTTTATTTATTTCTTGATCTCTTTCTCATGCCTCATGATGTTACGTTTAAAGCCTTAGGAAATGACCCTTAGGTCGAGATAGATCCTTCTAGCCATAACCAAAAAAGACGATTTATATCCTACCTGTTAAGTATCAGGCCCCAGACCCGGTTGTATCCTTGGTTTTTTAAATAAAAACCTAGTTCGCGTTAGTTTGATCGACACTTCGCTTTTTCTTTGGAAAAAACACTGGTTAATCAATTTTACCAACTTCTAAGTTTCGGAACCTGGTCGTGTCCAGGATATTTAATTAAAAACTTAGTTCGCGTTAGTTTTATTGACACCTCGCATTTTTTAGAAAAACACTGGCTAATCAATTTAACCAACTTCCAAGTTTCAGAACCTAGTCGTGTCCAGGATATTTAATTAAAAACTTAGTTCGCGTTAGTTTTATTAACACCTCGCGTCTTTTAGAAGAACACTGGCTAATCAATTTAACCAACTTCCAAGTTTCAGAACCTGGTCGTGTCTAGGATATTTAATTAAAAACTTAGTTCGCGTTAGTTTTATTGACACCTCGCAATTTTTAGAAAAACACTGGCTAATCAATTTAACCAACTTCCAAGTTTTGGAACTTGGTCATGTCCGGGATATTTAATTAAAAACTTAGTTCGCGTTAGTTTTATTGACACCTCGCATTTTTTAGAAAGACACTGGCTAATCAATTTAACCAACTTCTAAGTTTCGGAACCTGGTTCTTAGGTTGTCTGCCCCCCAAGTAATCAGGAGGTGGACTTTCTGGGTTACTTTGAACTAACACATAGATGAAACCATAAAAAGATAAAAATATACCATAAACATTTTTTTTTATATATTTCTAAAATTAAATGGCTTTTATATTCGAGCCTTACATAGACAAGTGGTTTGATCATTGATAGTACTTTTTCAAATGCATAGCGTTCCAGGTTCGTGGTATCATTTCTCCACTAAGTCGGGCCAATTTAAAAGTACCTTCCTGTATGATTTCCACTATCTGATAGGGCCTTTCCCAGCTCGAGCCTAAGGCACTGTCTTTGGGGTCCTTGCCTGCTAAGAATACCCTCGGAGTACCAGGTCTCCTAAACCAAAGACACGCTTTTTGTCCTTTGAATTAAATTAACGAGTGATTTTTTGCTGATAATGCACGAGCCGTAGCTGTGAATCTTCTCGTTTCTCATCAATTAGGTCGAGGGACGTGCTGAGTAGATCGTCATTCCGCTCCGGGCTAAAGGTTTAGAGCCTATGTGTGGTTATCTTTGTTTCGACAGGGAGGACGGACTCACTTCCAAAAGTCAATTAGAAAGGGGTGTGGCCCGTGGAAGTTCGGTGGGAAGTCTGGTATGCCCACAGCACCTGTGGGAGCTGCTCGGGCCATACTCCCTTGGCCTCGTCCAACCTCTTTTTAAGGCTTGCTTTGAGGGTTTTATTCACAACCTCAACCTGCCCGTTGGCCTACGGGTAGGCCACTGAGGAGAGGCTTTTGATTATGCCATTTCTTTCACAAAATTCAGTGAAGAGATCGTTATCAAACTGCGTCCCATTGTCTGATACAATCTTTCTTGGCAGTCCGAACTGACAAACAATGTTCTTGACCACAAAGTCAAGGACTCTTTTTGCAGTGATGGTCACCAGGGGCTCTGCTTCCGCCCACTTCGTAAAATAATCAATGGCCACTACTGCATACCGAACTCCTCCCTTCCCTGGGGGCAGCAATTAAATCAATCCCCCATACCGCGAATGGCCAGGGGGATGATATAATTTTTGGCTAGACTGGAGGAGCTCGGGTGATGGTTGCAAACCGCTGGCACTTGTCACACTTTTGGACATAGGATATGGAGTCCTTTGATAACGTGGGCCAAAAGTATCCCTGTCTCAGTATTTTCAGGGCCAGGTTTTGCCCACCAGCGTGATCCCCACAGAAGCCTTCTTGCACCTCCTACAAAATAGTCTTGGCTTCCTCTAGCAGAACACACCACAGCAGAGGTAAGAAATGGCCGCGTCGGTATAACGTCCTGTCTATTATTGTAACGTCCTGTCTATTATTGTATACCTTGGACCTTGATAGAGTATCCTCGCCGCATCTTTTCACTCACCAGGCAACTTTCCTGTCGAAAGATATTCTATTATGGGCGTCATCAAAGTCGGTCTGGCATCGATCATCTCGACTTCCATCGCACTTCCCGCTACGCTTGGGCTTTCCAAGAATTCCACTGGTACTATGCTCAGAGTCTCGGCTTCTTTGGAGGTAGCTAGTCTAGCCAGAGCATCGGCATTGGCGTTCTGCTCGCGAGGGATCTGCTCGACTAGGCTATATTCAAACTCGGATAGCTCCTTGACCTTGGCCAGGTAAGTTGCCATTTCCCCCCGTGCTTGATATTCCCCAGAAACTTGGTTTACCACGAGCTGGGAATCCTTGTAGCAGTGGACGGCCCTGGCTTTCAAATCCTTCGCCATTCTAAGCCCAGCTAGTAGGGCTTCGTATTCAGCTTCATTGTTGGACGCCACAAATCCGAACCGCAGCACGGAGTGGAAATGATGCCCTTCAAAGGATATTAAGATGATCCCAGCTCCGGATCCGTTCTCATTAGATGACCCGTCTACGAAGATTCTCCATAATTCCTACACTGGTTCTCTCAATGGATCTTCCTGGAATCCAGTGCATTCAGGCATGAAATCAGCAAGGGCTTGGCTTTTTATCGTAGTCCGGGGTATATACAGTATCTCAAACTGGCTAAGCTCGATCGCCCATTTCAACAAACGTCATGATGTCTCAGGTTACTGCAGCACCTGCCTTAAAGGCTGATCGGTCATGACGTGGATTGAATGGGATTGGAAATATGGCCTAAGCTTCCTGGAAGCCGTAATAAGGCAGAACACCATCCTGTCGTTTGTTTAGATAACACTGGTGGCTCGACTAGATGTGTCTTCAGATCGATGAAAGCCTGCTCGCACTCCTCAGTCCATTCGAACTTTTTGTTCCCCCAAAGCAGGTTGGCAAACATTTATCGGTGGACTTAGAAATAAACCGATTGAGGGCCGCCACCTTTCCTGTCGGACTCTAAACATCTTTATGCGACCTGGGGGAAGGCATCTCAGCGATCTGATTTTGTCTGGGTTCGCCTCTATCCCCCTGGTGTTGACTATGAATCTCAGGAATTTTCCTGACGCCACTCCGAAAGTACATTTCTGGGGATTTAGCCTCATATTATACTTCCTTAGAATTCAAAAATATTCCTTCAGATCGGAGACATGGTTATCGGCAGTCTTTGACTTGACCAGCATATAATCAACATACACTTCCATGTTTTTTCTGATCTGATCAGCGAACATTCTGTTGACCAACCTTTCGTAGGTTGCCCCAGCGTTTTTCAGCCCGAAGGGCATGACTTTATAGCAGTATACGTTGGTTGGAGTCATGAAGCTAGTATGCTCCTGGTCCGCAGGGTTCATGGCGATCTTGTTATATCCAGATTACGCATCCATGAAGGACACGAGCTCATGCCCTGCGGTGGCGTCCACCAACTGGTCAATCCTTGGCAAGGGGAAGCAATCCTTGGGACAGGCTTTATTTAGATCGGGGAAATCGATGCAGGTCTACCATTCTCCATTTGTCTTTGGGACCAGGACAGGATTGGCAACCCAGATCAGATACTTAGCCTCACGGATAAAGCCGCACTTCAAAAGCCTTGCTACTTCTTCCTCCAGTGCCTCAACTCGGGCCGTACCCAGACGCCTCTGCTTCTGGGATTTCGCAGGCATGCTTTTGTCCAAATTTAGTGCATGCATGATGACACTCAGACTTATTTCTATCATGTCTTCATGGGACCAAGCGAAAACATCTAGATTTTTTTGTAAAAATATTACCAGCTCCGCCTTTCTTTCGACGTCAAGATTTTTCTCGAGCTTAACGACCCTCGAAGCATCTTTGGTATCAATGTTTACTTCTTCAAGATCTTCAATAGCCTGGAGCTCAGATCTATCTTCACTCATTCGGGGATCAATATCCTCACTCGGGGTGGTTCCCCTACAACTGACTTGCTGAGGTTCTTCCATCCTAGGATTATCTCTGACTTCCTGGGATTCCTCGCCTCGATCCTGCACGGCCATTGTCTGCTGCCCAGGTTGTGATTTTCCCTTCATGGAAATGCTATAGCATTCCCTAGCAGTGAGCTGATCTCCTCAGGCAGTATATATTCCCATGGATGAAGGGAATTTTATCACGAGGTGGCGGACGAAAGTTATAGCTTCGAACGCCATCAGCATGGGCCTACCTAAGATTGCGTTGTATGCGGTCGGAAAATCCACGACCATAAATTAGAGCAGCTTAGAAACAGTCGTGGTCCTTCACCCAGGGTTATCACTAATTTGATCGTTCCGATAGCTGTCAAACCTTCTCTGGAAAACCCATACAACATTATGGAGGTTGCCTTTAGTTCGGCCACAGACAATCCCATTTTCTCCAATGTGGACCTAAATAGCATGTTCACAGAACTCCCATTATCGACCAAGGTCCACCTAACTCTCTGATTGGGGAGATGGACGGTTATGACTAGAGGGTCGTTATGCGGGAGTTGGACATGACTAGCGTCTTCTTCAGTAAAACTAATCGGTTGTTTCTTCAATCATTGTTGTTTAGAAAAACACTGCTCAGGGACGAACTCAACCCCATTATGAGACCTCAGCTCATTGACATACCTCTTCTGGGCATTTCTGATCGTGCCTGCTAGATGAGCGCCTCCAGATATGGTGGTTATCTCTCCTCCTATTATCGGAGGCGGGGTGTCCTTATTCACCTGGGCTCCGGTCTGATTCGCGGGGGCTTCCGACCCTGATGAGCGTCTCAATCTCATCCTTCAGATGCCTACAGTCATTGGTGTTGTGACCGATGTCATTATGGAATCGACAAAATTTTGAAGGGTCTTTCTTCGCCCTTTGATTTTTTAGAGGCTATGGCTTCTTCCACGGAAGGCGGGCAAAGTTTTCCAAGAAGATACGCTCCTTGGTATCCGTGAGGTCAGCGTAAGTCGCGTAGATTGGTTTGAATTTTTCCACGAGCTTATTTTTCTTTGAACCATTCTGGCCGCCTTCGCCACTTCCCTTCATCTTGCTTCCTCCCCCTTGGTTATTCGGGGTAACAGTTTGAGGCGTAGCTACAACACCCGCTACCGCTCCATCGGGCTGGGCAAGGACTTGGCTGGTTCCTGCAACTAAAGCTCATGCCTCTTCCAGGTTGATCCATCTCTAAGCCATGTTTAGGAACTCGTCCACTATGTTGACGCCCTTTCTCTGGATTTCTTTCCATAGGCTGCTCCCGACAAGGATTCCTGTTCTCATTGCCATAAGCCTGGAGCTTTCATCTGCATCTCTAGCTTGTGACGTGACATTGGCAAACCTACTCAAGTAAGCTTTCAGAGGCTCTCTGGGCTACTGCTTTACGTTTTCCAGGGAGTCTGCCTTTATCCGAGCTGCTTGAGAAGCCCGGAATGCCCTCTTAAATTCGGCGGAGAAGCTCTTCCACGAGCTAATGGAATTCTTTTTGTATTGCTTGAACCATTGTCTAGCGGGTCCGACCAGAGTCGAAGGGAATACCAAGCACCTTAACTCGGGTCCGATGTTATGGGCCATCATTAGGGTCTTGAACATCCCCAAGTGGTCGGACGGATCTCCATCTCTGTCGAATTTTGATAAATGGGGCATTCTGAAGCCATGAGGGTATGGCGTTGCAGCGATGTTGGGAGCGGAAAGCTCGAGCTCATCCCCTGAGTCATACTCGTCTTTTTCCTTCTCTGATAGAAGTTTCTTCATCAGCTCCTCCATCTGGGCCAACCTCTCGAGGGTTGGATCCTTGGTTCCTTGGGGCTGTTCAACAGCTCCCACTCGGCCGTATGCGTTTGATGGGTAATTGTCCCTCCAAGTTCGAGCTTGGCTCGGTGGGGCATTCTCGTTATCGCGTACTTCAGAAGGACTTCCCTCGTGGTGAGTGCCGCGGACTCCATCGCAAACTGAATTGGTTATTTGTGCATTTAGGTGATCTCGAAGATCGGTATGTGGATCAACTCGGGGGTTATGAGCCGAACTTAGCTGATTCCTCAAATCTGCGCTGGTCCTCGCACTTCGATGGCCCTCCATCCAATAGCTTCCGTTAGAAAAACTTAGAGCTTGTGTTCGAGGATGAGGATTTGGGATATTTCCATGTGCCCGCGGGACATGAGCAGGGGCAGCGGGAGGAGGATTCCTCCTGCTTTTTTCATAGGTTGGAACATCTCGAGTTGAACGAGGTGGGGACAGGTGCCTTATCGGCGACGGAGGATGCCTGCTCGGTGAGGCAATCCTCGTCCCATCAGGTTGGACCAAGTTAACTTGTAATCGCTCTGCTCCACCATTCCCTGTCCTTTGAGCCTGGCAATCCGATCGTGGTGCATGGAATTCGATCGTGACGTGTCGTCTTTGCGAGTTTGTCCTTGACCGTCTATGCAAGTGGCCATGGGCATTTGATGGTGACGCCGAACTCGAAGTCAAGGTTCTGACCGACCTGCTGGCTCATTGATGATCTCTGGGAAAGCCACCAAATGGGGTTTCTTGATGATTGTGTGAAATGGGCGTAGAACTTGGAGTTGAGGTTCTAACCGATTGACTGCGCTTGGGTCGACTATCCCGACGGGACTTACGAGTTCTGTTTTGCCTCTTTTCGACGTTAACATCGGTTGAAAGAGGGGGGAAACCGAGCCAGGACTTCCTCGATTTGCTTGTTTGCTTTTGCTAGATGGCTTCTCAACTGCATGTTCTCCAACTTCACCGCAGTCAAGTAACCTGGGTTTGGATTCGGCGGCAAAGGTGCTGAACTTCCGGTGTCGTCGTGGCCCATAGGTTGCTTTCCCGATCGTTGCTGGATCTCCGGGTTTCGTTTGTCGAAAACAATGGTATGGTGAGCCTCCTGCCCACCATGCTAATTTGTTTCGTTGTCGTGCCTTGAACAAGTGACCACCATGATGAACTTTTTCCTGAATCTTTTTCAATGGCACTAATTTACGGCTTTCAATGAAAGCACCAAATTGTTGATGCAGTTTTTTGCCAACAGTGTATTACGAAACTTAGCTAGAATAAACTAGTGCTTAAGGGTAAACCGTAAGAATAATAATCACTTTTAAAGGTACTTAAAATGATATAGTAAGAACACTCGTTCCTTTTTACGTGGTTCAGAGGTTAAAATCCCCCTAGTCCACGAGTCAATATTATTACTGTATGTCTCTCTATATTTCGAAAGAATATTTCCATTACACAGAGAAAACCCAACCCCTTTTCTATCCAAGGTCTTGGTATTTATCGAAGAACCATCCCAAGATAGGTGTTGGGGTTGTCACGTGAATATACATCCCTCTTTTTGACCTGTCCTCTACAAATGGTGAATATTACAATATATCTTAAGGTAAGGTCTAATCATTAGGTAAAATGATCGTGGGCCGCCTGGCGTAATCAGACATGTGATGTCTGATTACGCACGTTTATATTACGTGTCTGAGAATTCAGGAATAAATGGACATGCGATCCCTGACCATGCACGTTTTATATATAACATATCCAGCTTAACAAACTCGTGGGCACGACAAGTGGTCAGAGGACTACAACCTGAGCATAATGCCAACTCGTGTCCATGAGCCTGTAAGTTACATCCATCTCCAGCTCGTACCTTAATGTTTCCTACTTCTCAACTCGTGTTATTATCTGGGGGGGGGGGGGGGGGGGGTTGAACTCCCTCAGTATTATTCTTAGATGGCCAGCTGTACTTGAGCTCCATAAAAGACCCGGGCTGAATATCAGGGCGTACAAAATCTAATTTGAACTTATCAGATTATTATCTCCCACTCAAACAATGATATTTAATATTTAATTTATTATAATTTCAAAAATTATAATTAATTGATTATTTAATATAATTTCAAAAAATAATTTAATTATTAATGTAATTTCGAAAATTACATAATAATTAAATATTAATTATTTTTTTTAATCACAATTAATTTGTGATTAATTAATTAATCACTATTATCACATAATTGCATATTTGGCCCGTAGAACAAATTTCTTCTTAAATATGTCTTTCAACCATTTTTCCTTTTATATCATCTCTTGCCTTGAATAGTGTTGATAGAGCCGATGTAGGGACCTATGGACCTATAATTCCAAGCTCCAATAAATTTGAGATTATTAATTAAAGTCTTTAATAAAATAATCTTAATTTATTAATCTCATGATTATTCCACTATAAATATTAGAGTGCACTCTTGTAATTATAGACATTTTATTTACTGAGTACTTTATAAAATAAAGTGTCCATTGATATAATCATTACATACAAATTAACCCTCTAATAATGGTTCATAATTAATCAGGAATAAAATTACCGTTTTACCATTTTAATTATATCTTGTTTCCTTAACTACCATTGACTTTACTAGTGAAGGTTAATTCATAACTAAATTATGAATTTGAGTTCAATAACCTTTCAGTCCCAAAAGTCAACCCTTAAGAGAACCATTATTCAATCTCTTATGAGAAGGAATAGATTCCATAGCTGTATAATGTGTCCCTAGCCATTTACACTAACGATTCCCAAAATAAAAGTTTCTAGCCTGATCATTCTGACAGACCCTAACGAGTGAACTATTCAAGTTCATTTATCTCAAACACAATCCTCCCGTACCAATACGTGTTTGAGATCACATATATGAACTTAGGACTTTTTCTGATATTTACTTAATAATATCACAGAATAATATAGTCCATAAAATATATGAATAACAAATTCAATTTATTTTTTTTTCTTAAAAAAATGTCTACTACATATGCTTTCAGGGCACAATTCCCAACAATCTCCCACTTGCCCTAAAGAAAATGAGGCATCTCTCTCATTCCCGTGTTTCTTATATGCTATTTAAAAGATCTTTGTGAAAGGATCTGCAAGATTATGCTCTGAAGCTATCTTCATAACTGCAACATCTCCTCGATGAACTATCTCTCTAAGCAAGAGGTGCTTTCTCTCAATGTGCTTTCCCCTCTTGTGACTCTGTGGTTCCTTTAAGTTAGCTTCTGCCCCATTGTTGTCACAGTATAAGACTAGTGGCTTATCCACATCTGGCACTACTTCCAAATTGGAATAGAGCTTTTTGAGCCACACGACCTCCTTAGCTGCTTCACAAGCTACTATATACTCAGCTTCCATGGTGGAGTCTGCAATGTTGGTTTGTTTAATACTTCGCCAGACTACTGCTTCTCCTCCAAGAGTAATTACAGATCCAAAAGTCAATTTCCGACTATCTCTGTCTGATTGAAAATATGAATCAGTGTAACCAGTAGGGTTCAGGTCTTAACCTGAATATACAAGGATATAATCTCTATTATTTCTAAGATACTTGAGAATATTCTTCACTGCAATCCAATGACTCAATCCAGGATTGGATTGATTACGGCTGACTATCCCTACTACATAACAAATGTCAGGTCTTGTACACAACATGGCATACATTAGACTGCCTACCGCTGAGGCATAGGAATACTGTCTCATATCTTCCTCTTCCTGAGGTGTTTTGGGACACTGCTCCTTGGTAAGGAATACTCCAGAACGGGTTGGCATATCACCCTTTTTGGAGTTTTGCATATTCAAGCATTCTAGCACCTTATCAATATAAATTTCTTGAGACAATGCCAAAGTTTTGTTCTGTCTATCGTTAAGAATTTTAATGCCTAAAACATACTTGGCTTCTCCCAAATCTTTCATTTGGAATTGTTCAGCTAACCAATTCTTTACCTTTGATAATGATGTTACGTCATTTCCAATCAGTAATATATCATCAACATAAAGAACGAGGAATACTACTACACCATCTTTGATTTGTTTATAAACACAAGGTTCGTCAGCATTTTGTTCAAAACCAAACGTTTTAATTGTGTCATCAAATCTAAGATTCAAAGATCTAGAAGCATGTTTGAATCCATAGATGGACCTAAGTAGCTTGCAAACTTTTTCCTCTTGACCTTTTAATTCGAACCCTTCTAGTTGAGACATGTAAATAGTTTCGTCAAGGTAACCATTCAAAAAAGTTGTTTTGACATCCATTTGCCAAATCTCATAATCCATGCACACAACAATGGACAAGAGTATAAGAATGGATTTTAGCATGGCTACAGGAGAAAATGTTTCTTCATAATCCACCCATTCTTTCTGTGTGTAACCTTTGGCTACAAGCCTTGCTTTGAAAGTCTCTACTTTCCCATCCGCTCCTCTTTTCTTCTTGACAATCCACTTGCAACCAATGGGTTTGATATTCTCAGGTGGATCTTCAAGAACACAGACAGAATTGGAATACATCAATTCCATTTCTTGGTTCATGGCGTCTTTCCATTTCTCCTTGTCAGAATCATTCATTGCACCTTTAAATGTCAATTGATCATCTTTGTTTGTGTTAGACACAAGAATTTGAACTTCATGTTCATAGCGTGTGGGTTGCTTACTAACCCTCCCACTACAACGAGGCTTTCTACTATTCTGACTAGAACTAGCAGTTTCCTCTTGTCGTTTTTCATTGGTTGTTGCTGGTGACTTTGCAACTTCATTCGAGACCATCTTTTCTAGTACAACCTTACTGCGAGGTTTGTTGTTATTAACATAGTCATGTTCAAGAAAAGTTGCATGTGTCGATACAAATGTCTTATTTTCTTTTGGACTTTAGAAAATTCCAACTCTAGTCTTTTTGGAATACCCCACAAATATGCACACTTCAGAGTATGATTCCAACTTCCCAGTCTTTCCTTTAAGCACGTGTGCAGGACACCCCCAAATTCGAAAATGGTGTAACCTAGGTTTATAACCATTCCATAATTCCATGGGTGTCTTCTGGATAGACTTAGATGGAACAACATTCAATGTGTATAGAGCACATTGAATTGCATAGCCCCAGAATGATAGTGGTAATGATGAGAAGCTCATCATTGATCCAACCATATCTAGTAACGTTCTGTTTTGTCTTTTCTAAAACACCAATTTGCTGTGGCATTCCAAGTGCTGTGAGTTGGGATTGAATTCCATGCTCACGCAAATGGTCCTCAAATTCAGAATCCAAGTACTCTCCTCCTCGGTCAGATCGAAGAACTTTTAGTGATTTACCTAACTCCTTTTCAGCTTCTACTTGAAATTCTTTTAACTTTTCAAAAGTTTCAAATTTTCTTTGCATTAAGTTTAGGTAACCATATCTTGAATAATCATCAATGAAAGTGACGAAGTATTTGTTGATGCGGTTCTTCACTAACAGGTAATTAAGAAAAGAAAGAGGAAGGGATTAGTGCTTATGTTGAACCGAAATAGATGAATGATCTTGGAAATGGAGTGGTGACACAAAATACATTTTTTAGGTGGTTCAAAGGTTAAAATCTTTCTACTCCACCAGTCAATATTATTCCTATATGCTTGGTATTCTTTTACAGGGTACTTTTTACATAATAGAATCCAACCGTTTGTAACTCCTAGGGTCTCCATATTAATAGGAGAAGGCACCTGGGAGTTGGTAAGAAGGTCATCCCGTGACCTTCTTACCTATCATGTCAACTCTGTGACATTCATGATTAATTCCTAAACCTGACACATAAGTGTGGTCAAATCAATAAGTAAGGGGATAATGGGCCGCACGGCCCAACCCAGTCGTGGGTGTCTGAATACGCACGTGCATGCTGCGTGTCCGAGAAGTCAGGGATATATCAGACACGTGATGTCTGATATATGCACGTTTACCTTGCGTGGTTGACTTTATAAAAGGTCATAGCTTCCAACTCTAGCTCGTGCCACGAGCTGGATGCTTCCCTCGACCTGTGGCCTTCAGAGTCCAACTCAGTCTAACCTTGGCAAACTCTTAGGCTACCTGGAGCTGAGGAGGTAGGACCTTTCGATGGCAGCTCCGGTTTGTGGGGATGTCCACGTGGCTGAGATACAATTCAGGCCGTATCTCAGCTCGCTAATAGCCCGTGGGAAAAACAGGGCGTACATCTGCCCCCCAAGCCCCTGCTCGTGGTACACGACGTCGCATAGGGCCACAGTAGGGGCTTTTAGGCTTCCCCATGAACTCTTCATATTTCACATTCTACGTAGGCGTCGAATACGTGGAACATCATGGTTGGTGACGGTACGTCTTCCGAGAACCGCATTTAATGGCCTAGCCTACACTCAGCCGTCGTTTCGTCTTTCGAGTGGAGGGCCTTGGATCCCACATCAGGGCAATCCAACAGTCCTCCTCACGTGGCCCTTCACATATATAAAAGGGGTGGCCACCTTATGCATGGGCCACCCATTCATTTGAAATTTTCCAGAATTTTCTCTTCTTCTTGCTCTCAATAATACCCCCTTTTTTCCTTCCAGTTACCATCTTCGGCGTCCCAGAAATTCAAGTGCAAGGGTTCCTTTGAAGCTTTGGAATCAACTACTCCGACGAAGCCCCCACCTAGGCGATCCCTTCATCCTCTTCTCAACCAACACATACTGTAAGTCTCCTGACTGTGCACGTTTTGAAATTATTTTTCACTGTAGCTTAGGTAAATATTTACTGTAGCCACATGCAGGGTTTTGTTGGTTTTTTGTGGGCAAGAAGGGTAAAAGCCTCTTAGGTTAGGGTATCATTTGTGGTAGGAAACCTTTTAGAAGCATGGTTTATAGGGTGTGTTTTCTGGGGAAATTTTCTGGGTAGGATTTTTGGTAGGCTTGTTCAAAATATCCAGTATTTTGGGTGCAAAACCGGGTAGCTTAGGGGACACGCTTCACAGGCGGTTTTGCCTCTCTTGCCTACTGGAACTTTCCCTCCAAGGAAAAATTCTATCCTGACCCTCCTGACACACAAATTTTGAGTAATCGGGGATTTGTTGGGAGCATAGGCGCCTGTTCATAGACCCGCGTGGTCTCACTCTCCACGGGCTGGGCTTACCTTAGCTCGTGTCAAAGAAACACATTCAGATTCTCTTCCATTTTAGGTCGCCTTTTTCTAAAATTTCTTCTTTTTGTTCGCTATCGACCAGATGGGACCCAAGAAGAATGCTCCCAAAAAGCCTGTAGGAAGCTCGTCCTCCCGACAAGACAAAGGAAATGAGGTGATGGATGAATCCCTGATCCCCAACTTCGGGCCAGCAGTGGAACAGGATCTTGAGGTGGCTCCCGATGCGTTCTTTGAGGCGGAGAGGATTGTCTCAAAGATTACTGACCAGGCGAGGGTAAACAGAATATTCCTCTCCCATAACATCGAGCTGGGGAGAGGTTCCGTGATTGCCCGACCTCCCGTAGAAGGCGAGCGGAGCTGCGCGCCGCTTGATGAGGCGTTCTCGGCCTGTAGCGATGAACATTTCAAGGCGGGGGCCTTCCTCCCGTTGGATCAGTACTTTGCCGATTTCCTCAATTACGTGAGGTTGGCCCCATTCTAGCTCCCCCCCCCCAACTCTTATCGTTTGTTGGCGGGGTTAAGATACTTGTTCTTGAAGCAGGAGTGGGAGGTCCCCACTCCTGCGGACATCCTGTATTTCTTCTGCCTCAAGGCCAGCCCGGAGCAGTGGGGACGAGGTGACGGGTTTTATTACTTAACCCGGTTCCCCAACACAGCTGCGGTCATCAAGCTGCCCAGCCACCCCAGCGACTTCAAAGATCAATTCTTTATGTCGACGGGGTTCCGAAACTGCGAGCTGCACTACTTCAATTGCCCTCGTAAGTTCCTGTCAACCTTAGCTCGTAAGTTAAGTACTGGTTAGCTTCCCCTATATCCCTTTCTAACTTAGGATAATTCTGTAGCTATCTTCGCGAGGACAGAAAAGTCTGTGATCCTCAGCAGCCAGTACGAGACACTGGCGGGCTTGCCCCCCAGTGAAAAGGACTATCACCAGCTCATGACAGACGAGACAATGCTGGCCTGTAAGCTGATCTCCCCTGGCCAGACTCTGAACCTGAGGAGGTCCCGAGTGCTTCCCCCAGCCCGCGATATGAGGCCTATCATCGTGGAGGAGGTCGCGGGGGATGAAGATGAGGAGGACGAGGTGCCTCTCGTGAGGATGAAGAAGCGGACGTTGGAGGTCGCCCAAAGAACGGACGAGGAGAGGATCCGGTCCGGAGCAGCTGCAGGTCCCTCCGACCAAGGTAACCCTTATACGTTTAGGAACTTAGATAGGGCCACTGCAGACCCCCGGCTAGCTAGGTTCAACCCCAGATAGATCGTCCAATGCCATCGAAGTGACCCAGACTTAGATGAAACCCTGCTCCACTGCGTCGACCAGCTCGTGCTGGACTACGAAAGTAGCCACCCTAGGGGGACCATAGTTGTAGACAACACCATAGCCTTTAGGTCGGTCCTATTCGAGGAGTATGGGACTAACCTTCGTTCATGGCCATCACTCCGGGAGGGCACCGTGGCTCCGGGTCTTAGGCAATATGTAGAAGAGTCTAGTCCTGAGACAGCCTCGGATCTGAAACCTGCGCCAACTCGAGAAGTAATTGCCTTAGATTCCCCCGTGGAAGTTCCGGGGCCGATGGTCATAATCATAGATCCTTCTTCTAGCTCGGGGGGTAGAATTCCCTTTAGTATATATACATACATGAATTTTTCCCCCTTTTTTTTTGTATGACTGCTAACTTGTGTACTAACCATATCTTTGTTTTGACAGAAGAGAGGTCTCAGCCCGGAGGAAAGAGTCTGCGAGCTGCATTCACCGGAGGGAACTCCTCCGCCGGGGACCAAAATGAAAAAGCTCCGGACGTCGAAGAAAACCGCCGGGACCCCAACCAAGTCTCCTGAAAAGGAGAAAGAGCAGCCCCCAGCCGCCCAGGTCGTGGAAACTGTTCCTCCTACTACAGGGGGGAGTAGCATGCCCCCACCCCCTCCGCGAACTCCGGCGTTCGTCTGGGACACAGGGGCGGAGCCTGGGGCTTCGGCAATTGCACCTTCCGAGGTGCGCATCCCGGTTGACCCCCAGGACCTGGAGAAGATTCTAGAGGCCTTCCGGGGGATGGTGTATGAGACGGCGAACTACGCCGTCAGCCACATCTACAAATTCAACGAGAGGGAGCTCAGGGCCATCGAAACAAGGAGCCCGGTGGGCGTGCTGGAATCTTCATTGGGCATGGCCCTAACGGTAAGCTGACCTTACCCTTTTATGGTTTTTGATTATCATGCCTTGCCCTATTTTTCTTTTCTCCCTTCTTTTTTTTTCCTAAGGCAATTGCCTCTCCGTTTTTGCAGAGCATCGTTGCCCTTCACCGGAGCATAGCCAGGACCAAGGCCCAGCTCAAGGATATGAGGAGCGAGCATCAGGCGGCTGTGGCCACTCACCAAACTTCCTTGCAGACGACTAAGGATGCCCTGGAGGCCGCGCAGGCCGAGCTGGAAGAAGCCCGCCCCAAGCTACAAGAGCTCGAGGCTACCAAAGCCGCCCTCGCCGCTGCGCGGGCAGACCTAGACACTGTGAAGGCTGAGGCCAAGGTCACCTTGGAGGCCGAGCAGGCAGCTTCAGGCACCGCCCTGGAGGACATGTTCTACCATTGCTGGGCCTATAACCCGGACGGCGACTTCTTCTTCTTGGCAGCGGATGTCTGGGAGCCCTTGCTGGAAGGGTTTAAAGCTCGCCTCAAGAAAGAAGCACCTTCTGAGGCCAGGGAAGTCTCCGGCGCAGCTATGCAGGAGGGCGAGACGGGGACCTCCACGGGGCAGCCTGGCGGAGCTTAGGGCCTTCCTTTTTCGCACCTTTTCCCTTAATATTCTCAATTTTTTTTGTGTAACTTTTGCATGAGGTGTTTCCACTTCGAGACAATATAATTATCAATTTTATTTTCAATTGACTTATTTCCTTGTCTTTACGCACTTTAGTTACTATTTCGAAAAAACTTAGTTCGCGTTAATTTTTGTTGATATCTCGTGCTCTTTAAGAAAAACAACGATCAATCGACTTGAATTAACTTCTAAGTTTTATGACCTTGTTATATCCAGGAACTTAATTTGAAAATTTAGTTCATGTTAACTTTTATCAATATCTCGTGCTCTTTAAGAAAAGCAACAATCAATTGATTTAAGTTAACTTCTAAGTTTTATGACCTGGTTATATCCAGGAACTTAATTTGAAAACTAAGTTCGTGTTAACTTTTATCAATATCTCGTGCTCTAAAAGCAGCAATCAATCGATTTAAGTTAACTTCTAAGTTTTATGACCTGGTTATATCCAGGAACTTAATTTGAAAACTTAGTTCGTGTTAACTTTTATCAATATCTCGTGCTCTAAAAGCAGCAATCAATCGATTTAAGTTAACTTCTAAGTTTTATGACCTGGTTATATCCAGGAACTTAATTTGAAAACTTAGTTCGTGTTAACTTTTATCAATATCTCGTGCTCTAAAAGTAGCAATCAATCGATTTAAGTTAGCTTCTAAGTTTTATGACCTGGTTATATCCAGGAACTTAATTTGAAAACTTAGTTCGTGTTAACTTTTATCAATATCTCATGCTCTAAAAGCAGCAATCAATCGATTTAAGTTAACTTCTAAGTTTTATGACCTGGTTATATCCAGGAACTTAATTTGAAAACTTAGCTCGTGTTAACTTTTATCAATATCTCGTGCTCTTTAAGAAAAGCAGCAATCAATCGATTTAAGTTAACTTCTAAGTTTTACAACCTGGTTATATCCAGGGTACGGCTTAGTTCGCATTAATTTTTATCAATATCTCATGCTCTTTAGGAAAAGCAACGATCAATCAATTTGAATTAACTTCTAAGCCTTTTAAGGCGACCTGGTTTTATCCAGGTACCATATGCCCCCCAAGTAACTGGGAAAGGGTATTTCATGGTTACTTTAGATTACACTTGTAAACATGCACAATCATAAATGGAAAGTTACTTCTCATTGCTTAATACATAAAAAATGACCTTTTAGGCCTTACAAGGGAATCATTGATAATATCTCTTCAAATGGATGGCGTTCCAAGTTCGTGGGACTGCCCCTCCATCTAGTCGAGCTAATTTGTAAGTTCCCTCTTTAATGACCTCGATGATTTGATATGGCCCTTCCTAGTTCGGTCCCAATACTCCATCTTTGGGATCCTTACCGGCTAAGAAAACTCTCCTGAGGACCAGGTCGCCAACGCTAAAGGCACGTTTTTTGACTTTTGAGTTGAAATAGCGAGTGATTTTCTGCTGATAATGGGCGAGCTGGAGTTGCGAATCTTCTCGTCTTTCATCAACCAAGTCAAGGGAAGTGCAAAGTAGCTCGTGGTTGCGGTCCTGGTCATATGACTGGACCCTATGCGAAAGTACCTTAATCTCCACAGGGAGGACTGCCTCACTCCCAAAGGTCAAGGAAAAAGGAGTATGACCCGTAGGAGTCCGATGCGAGGTCCGGTATGCCCACAGAACCTGGGCGAGTTTTTCTGGCCAGACCCCCTTCGCTTCGTCTAGTCTCTTCTTGAGGCTCGCCTTTAGAGTCTTGTTGATAGCCTCGACCTGGCCATTCGCCTGAGGATAGGCCACGGAGGAGAAACTTTTCACAATTCCGTACCTTTCACAAAACTCGGTGAATAGGTCGCTGTCAAACTGAGTCCCATTGTCGGAAACGATTTTCTTGGGCAGCCCAAATCGGCAGATAATGCTCTTAACCACGAAGTCGAGGACTTTTTTGGAAGTTATCGTTGCCAAAGGTTCTGCCTCAGCCCACTTCGTAAAGTAGTCGATGGCTACCACGGCGTAACGGACCCCGCCTTTTCCAGTGGGGAGGGCGCCAACTAAGTCGATCCCCCAAACTGCAAATGGCCATGGGGAGGAGATCATCTTCAGCTCGACTGGGGGAGCTCGGGCAAGTGAGGCGAACCGCTAGCACTTGTTGCACTTCTTGACATACGAGATCGAATTCTTGGACAGAGTGGGCTAGTAATATCCTTGCCTCAGGACCTTTAGGGCCAAGCTTTGCCCCCCAGTGTGATCTCCGCAAAAACCCTCATGCACGTCCTGCAGGATGGCCTTTGCCTCGCCTGGAAGAACAAATCGTAGGAGAGGTAGGGAGTGCCCACGCTGGTATAGCACCCTGTTTACCATCGTATACCTGGGAGCTTGATACAGTACTCTTCGCGCATCATTACGCCCTTCAGGTAGCTTTCCCTCGACGATATACTCAAGGATGGGGGTCATCCAGGTCGGCCTGGTGTCGATCATCTCGACCTCCGTCCTGGCTTCTTCTATACTTGGTTTCTCTAAGAATTCTATCGGCACTAACCCCAAGGTCTCCGTCTCCCCGGAGGTGGTGAGCTTGGCAAGAGCGTCTGCGTTAGCGTTCTGCTCCCGAGGTATCTGCTCGATCGAGCCTAGCCCAAACGCGGACAGTTCCATTTTTACCTTTCCTAGGTAGGCAGCCATCTTGGGTCCTCGTGCTCGATATTCGCCCAAAACCTGGTTTACCACGAGCTGGGAGTCACTGAAGCACTAGACGGAGCTAGCCTTCAGCTCCTGGGTTATCCTTAGCCCGGTCAGCAAAGCTTCGTATTCGGCCTCGTTGTTGGAGGTTTTGAATCCGAATCTCAGCGCCGAGTGGAATCTATGTCCCTCTGGGGATATCAAAACCATTCCAGCTCCGGAGCCGTTCTCGTTGGATGAACCATCCACGAAGATCCTCCACGATGCCTGGACTGAGGTGACCTGGGGTGAGTCTTCTGCAGGATCCTCCCGGAATCCTGTGCACTCTGCTACGAAATCGGCCAGGGCCTGACTTTTTATAGCAATTCGTGGGGTGTACAAAATCTCGAACTGACTGAGTTCGATAGCCCACTTTAACAGACGTCCCGATGCTTCAGGATTTTGCAAAACCTGCCTTAAAGGCTGATCGGTCATGACGTGTATTGAGTGGGACTGGAAGTATGACCTGAGCTTTCGAGAGGCTGTGATGAGGCAGAACGCCAATTTCTCCATCAACGGGTACCAGGATTCAGCTCCGAGAAGTCTCTTGCTGATGTAATAGACAGGTCTCTGAACCTGGTCTTCTTCCCGTACTAATACGGCACTAGTTGCATCCTCTGTGACAGCTAGGTAGAGAAAAAGAGGTTCTTCTGCTTTTGGTTTGGATAATATGGGTGGCTCGGCCAGATGTGCCTTTAGGTCGAGGAAAGCGCTTTCGCACTCTTCTGTCCATTCGAACTTTTTATTTCCTCGGAGCAGGTTGTAGAATGGCAAGCACTTATCGGTGGATTTTGAAATAAACCGATTGAGGGCTGCCACTCTTCCTGTCAGGCCTTGGACATCTTTGCGCGACTTGGGTGAGGGAAGCTCGAGCAATGATCTGATCTTGTCGGGGTTTGCCTCGATTCCTCGTGCGACTTGACAATGAAACTCAGGAATTTTCCCGACGCGACTCCAAAAGTGCACTTCTGCGGATTAAGCCTCATGCCATACTCCCGTAGTATCTTGAAGCATTCTTCCAGGTCAGAAACATGGTTATCGGAAGTCTTTGACTTGACTAGCATGTCATCAACGTACACTTCCATGTTCTTCCCGATCTGGTTTGCGAACATTCTATTTACTAAGCTTTGGTATGTAGCACCGGCGTTCTTCAGCCCGAATGGCATGACCTTGTAACAATAAACGTTAGTCGAGGTCATGAAGCTGGTGTGCTCCTGGTCCGCCAGATTCATGGTGATCTGATTGTAGCCTGAGTAGGCGTCCATAAAGGACTTGAGCTCGTGCCCCGCCTTGGTATCCACCAGTTGGTCAATCCTTGGCAATGGAAAACAATCCTTGGGGCAGGCTTTATTCAGGTCGGAGAAGTCGATGCAGGTCCGCCACTTCCCGTTGGGCTTCAGAACCAGCACGGGGTTGGCGACCCAAATCAGAAACTTTGCTTCACGGATAAAGCCGCATTTCTTGAGCCGGGCTACTTCTTCCTCTAGGGCTTCAGCCCGGGTTGTTCTGAGGCGCCTCTGCTTTTGGGACTTTGCCGGAACGCTTTTATCCAGATGAAGGGTGCGCATGATGACACTCGGGCTGATTCCCACCATATCCTCGTGGGACCACGCAAACACATCCAGGTTATCCTGCAGAAATTTAGTCAGCTCCGCCTTCCTCTCGCTACAGAGGTTTTTCCCGAGCTTGACCATCCGTGACGGGTTCTGCAGATCGATGTTTATTTCCTCAAGCTCCTCAATAGCCTGGAGCTCGGACCTGTCCTCGCCTATTCGGGGGTCAATATCCTCACTTAAGATGATATTTTCCCCTTCAGCGCTCTGAGGTTTTTCAATCTCAGGATCAGCTAAGGGCTCCTGAGATTCCTCTCCACCACCTTGGATGGCCATTGCTAGCTACCCGGGTTTCGATTTTCCCTTCATGGAAATGATGTAGCATTCCCTGGCAGCGAGTTGATCGCCATGGATAGTGCATATTCCCGTGGACGTAGGGAATTTCATCGCGAGGTGGCGAATGGAAGTGACGGCCTCAAAGGCTATAAGCGTGGGTCATCCCAAAATTGCGTTGTACGCAACGGAGCAGTCGATGACCATGAACTTGAGGAGTTTGGAGACTGTCCGAGGTCCTTCTCCTAGGGTGATCACTAGCTCGATAGTCCCTATTGCTGCTGATCCTTCTCCCGAAAAACCATATAGCATCATGGAGGTCGCCTTCAACTCGGCGACAGTCAAACCCATCTTCTCCAACATGGACCGGAATAGGAGGTTTACCGAGCTCCCATTGTCCATCAGCACCCTCCTAACTCTCCGATTAGCAAGCTAAACTGCTACGACCAAAGGGTCGTTATGAGGGAACTGGACATGGCCCGCATCTTCTTCTGTAAAAATGATCGGTTGCCTTTCCAATTGCTACTGCTTTGGCAGACGCTGCTCCGGGACGAACTCTACTCCATTATGCGCCTTGAGTTCGTTTACGTACCTCTTCTGGGCACCCCTGCTCGTGCCAGCCATATGCTTACCTCCAGATATCGTGGATATCTCTCCTCCTATCACAGGAGGAGGGACGTCCTAATCTACCCGAGACCCGGGCTGACTGACTGGGACTTCCAGAGCAGGTCGACTTGCTGGAACCTTGTTCTGCGCGTACTGGACCAAAGGGTCAACTCGGATGAGAGTCTCGATCTCATCTTTCAAATGCCTACAATCATCGGTATTGTGGCCAACATCGTTGTGAAAACGGCAAAACTTGGAAGTGTCTCTCTTCCCCTTCTTGTGCTTCAACAGCTCTGGCCTCTTCCAGGGGAGGCGAGTAGAGTTGGCTAGGAAGATATTCTCCCTAGACTGGGTGAGCTCGGTATAAGTCGTGTAGATGGGCTTAAACTTGTCTACGGACTTATTCTTCTTTGGGATGTGCTGGCTGCCTCGCTATTCCCTTTTCTTTTGCCTCCACCGAGTTGGTTGTTCTGTGTGACGTTCTGGGTCGCTGCCATGACCTCTGTCCCCACTCAAGCGGGCTGCTCAGGGGCCTGGCTGGTCCCTGCAGCTGAGGCTTCGGCCTCCTCCAAATTGATCCATTCCTGGGCCTTATTCAGGAACTCGTTCACCGAGCTAACTCCCTTTCTTTGTATATCTTTCCAGAGTTCCCCTCCGACGAGGATCCCAGTTCTCAAGACCATGAGCTTGGAGCTGTCATTCGCATCTCTGGCCCGAGCAGCGACGTTTGCGAACCTGCTCAGGTAGGCCTTCAGAGTTTCGTCGGGCTGCTGCCTCATGTTAGCCAGAGAGTTAGCCTTGACGCAGGCAGCCTGGGAGGCTCGGAATGCCCTTTTGAAATCAGCCGAGAAATTTTCCAAGAGCTGATTGACTGCCTTTTGCTTTGCTTGAACCACTGCCTGGCTGGTCCAGTTAGTGTGGAAGGAAAGATTAGACACCTCAGCTCAGGGCCAATGTTGTGGGCCATCATCAGGGTGTTGAACATCCCCAGATGATCCGACGGATCTCCGTCCCCATTGAATTTGGACAGGTGCGGCATACGGAAACCGGGTGGGTAAGCCGTTGCTGCTATGCTGGGGGTGAAGAGCTCCATCTCGTCCCTCAAGTCGTATTCATCCTTCTCTTTCTCCGACAGGAGCTTCCTCATCAGCTCCTCCATCTGAGCCAGGCGCTCGAGGGTTTTGTCCTGATTTCCTTGGTTATTCCGGGGCTGTTCAACAGCTCCGGATCCATTATACATATTTGGTGAATTATTGCCCCTCCTATCTTGAGAAAGGTTATTTGGGGCATTCCCTCCGTTACGTATTTTGGATAGGTCTCCCCCCGAGCGAGCATGGCTGTCACCTCCTACTAGCTCTCTTCTATGGGAGTTAAGGCGATCTCGCAGGTCGCCCCCTAGGTGGTTTGAGGACTTTTTTCCAAACTTAAACGCTGACGCAGGTCTCCACCAGAAAGGTCGCTCCGGCGACTGCCGGTCCAGTAGCTCCCGTTAGAAAAGCTCGGAGTCTGCCTTTGGTGGTGAGGATCCGGGCTTTCTCTCGGCGCCCTGCTACGTTGGGAAGGTCCCGCAGATGGCGGGTTTCCCCTACTGCTCCCATAGGTTGGGATATCTCGGATGGGCCGAGGTGGAGACGAATATCTTATTGGAGAGGGAGGATGCCTGACCGAGGATGCGATCCTGGTTCCATTAGGGCGGATCAAGTTGGGTGGGGGCCTTTCGGCCCTACCAACATGCGAGTCCCGCGCCTGGAAATCTGGACGTGGCGCAGGATGGCTGGTGGGGACGGGCTGATGCTGTGAGCCCTCCCCGGATCTCCTTCTAGAATTTCCTCGAGCTCTCCTGGGCGTGCTCGAGGCTGGTTGGGAGCTGGGAGTTGAAGTTCGAACCGAACGGCTGTACCGCTGTTGTTCGGCTCGAGGCATTTCTTCGAAGTTTGCCTTTCGATGATGCAATGAGGGAATAGAGTTGGCTGTCGGAGGTCTGTCCGAGCGGCTATGCCTGGACCGATTACCCCGGCGGGACTTAGGAGCCTCGCCTTGCCTCTTTCTGACGTTAGCGTCGGTTGTAAGAGGGGGTAGTCGGGCCAACACATCCTTGATCTGCTGATTAGCTATTGCTAGCTGGCTCCTCAGCTGAGCATTCTCCATCTCCACCGCAGTGTAATAACTTGGGTTTCGATTAGGTGGCCAGGGCGCCGAACTTCCAGTGTCATCTTGGCCCACCAGCTGTTTGCCCGGCCGCTACTGGGCTTCAGGAATTTGTTCACCGAGGATGGCGATATGATGAGCCTCCTGGCCATCATGTTGCTCCGTCTCGTTACTGTGTCTGGATCGAGTGGTCACCATAGTTTGATGTTTGCGACAGCACCAATCTAACTTGCTCTCAATGAAAGCACCAAACTGTTGACGCGGTTCTTCGCCAACAGGTAATTAAGAAAAGAAAGAGGAAGGGATTAGTGCTTATGTTGAACCGAAATAGATGAATAATCTTGGAAATGGAGTGGTTACACAAAATACATTTTTTAGGTGGTTCAAAGGTTAAAATCCTTCTACTCCACCAGTCAATATTATTGCTATATGCTTGGTATTCTTTTACAGGGTATTTTTTACATAATAGAATCCAACCCTTTGTAACTCCCATGGTCTCCATATTTATAGGAGAAGGCACCTGGGAGTTGGTAAGAAGGTCATCCCGTGACCTTCTTACCTATCATGTCAACTCTGTGACATTCACGATTAATTCCTAAACCTGACACATAAGTGTGGTCAAATCAATAGGTAAGGGGATAATGGGCTGCACGGCCCAACCCAGTCATGGGTGTCTGAATACGCATGTTCATGCTGCGTGTCCGAGAAGTCAGGGATATATCAGACACGTGATGTCTGATATATGCACGTTTACCTTGCGTGGTTGACTTTATAAAAGGTCACAGCCTCCAACTCTAGCTCGTACCACGAGCTGGATGCTTCCCTCGACCTGTGGCCTTCAGAGTCCAACTCAGTCTAACCTTGGCGAACTCTTAGGCTACCTGGAGCTGAGGAGGTAGGACCTTTCGATGGCAGCTCCAGTTTGTGGGGATGTCCACGTGGCTGAGACACAGTTCAGGCCGTATCTCAGCTCGCTAATAGCCCGTGGGAAAAACAAAGCGTACAGTATTCATAACCTCTTCTTGCTTGTACATTAAGTGGACCGCCAACATCTGTTTGTACCAGCTGAAGTGATTCTGTAGCTCTTGAACCTTTAGCAGAGAAATGTCTCTTGGTCATCTTGCCTTCTAGACATGATTCACAAACAGGAAGAGATCCAATAGATAGTTCTCTTAAAGGACCATCCTTTACAAGCCTATTAATTCTATTGTTATCCAGATTTCCGGATAGCGTTTAGATTGATGTCCTCGGGGAAGCAGAATTATCAATGTCTTTCACGGTAGGTGACCAGAGCTCGCGGATGGACAGAAAGGCTTCGCCTCTCCCGTTTAGTGTCCGGATTACTCTTCAAAGCAAACGCAACACGAAAACTCGTCTACTCTCCCGGACTCCCGAAGGGGTATCCTTCGGGGAAGCCCCTTCCAGGAGAAGCTCTTCGAGTGGTCTCCGCGGAAACAGTTCCGTGCCTCGCATGGAACAAAACCAAACGGTCGAGTCCTGGAGGAGGCATATTTGGAATGATATCCGCCTGACACAGGATCCCGCCTGACACGCCCGTCAGGTCAAAGCCGCACACATCCCAGCACGCCTAAGGGTACCTTTTCGCCTACTGTTCCGCTGACAACTTGGAAAAGACGGCTGACTTTGTGTGTTCCCCATACTTTCACGTAAATATACCCACATAGAGTATTGTAGCCATGCTACTACAGTAATTGTATCCCCTATTTATGGCTGGTGTAATTAAGACTCATGTACGTAGAGAAAAACCCTAATCCGAAACCCTAGCTATAAAGACCCCTTCATTTTACAAGAAGAGGGAGGGCCAACAAATCACATAGCAAGAACTCTGCTAAAATCTCTCTAGCTTCTTCTTCTTCAAGAGAACCCGAGAGAAACATTGTGAGTGTGTGAAGTTCTTGTACACCAGCCATCTTACTATAATCCTTTCCAAGTATAATAACATCGACTCGTGGACTAGGGCTCGTTAACGCCTGAACCACGTAAAAACACTGTTTGTTTAGTTACATTTCAGCACTTTTACAGTTCTTATCTTTTTATTATTCTGTTTGTATTCGTTTCCGAAAAACTCGGTAAACACTTTCATTCAGAGAATGATGGAAGCTGCTGCAAAGACCAAGGTCAGCGATGACATGAAGCTGATCGCCCTTCAATCGGGCCTTACTGTCGGCTCCCTGCTATGGGGGGAAATGCAAAGGAGGCGGGCAGAAACGCTATCCGAATTCATGTCAAAGGCTCAGGAAATCATCAACCTTGAGGATGCCTACCAGCAGGCCTTTGGAGTTCCCCCAGCTCCAACGCCTTCCGTGACTGCGCCGAGCTTTGCTTCGCAAGCTCCCGCACCAGCCCTCACGCTTCCAGGAGCCCAATTCACTCCAAGTGTGTATGGGCCTTCCGCGTCTGCTCAGACGCCGAGTCAAACCCATTTTTCTGGGTACGGAGCTGTACAAACCGGATGTAGTATCGCTCCTGGCATGCTGCAGCCGCAAGTGGAAGCCCCAGAACGAAATTTGAGCCAATCGCGGAGCAAACGAAGCGGAAGAAACTCCAACCGGGGAGACCATTCAAAGAAGCCCCGGAAGGACTATGAGCCCAAGTTCACAGAATATACCAGTTTGATAGACTCGCGAGAGAATGTCTATCGGGCGACCTGTAATATGGTCAACTACAGGAAGCCCCCGAAAGTGTCTCACGGAGGAAGGCGTCCGCGAGACTCCAATAAAAGGTGTGAGTTCCACGGAGACGTGGGGCACACCACGAACGAGTGCCTTCAGCTGAAGGATGAGATCGAGTCCCTGGCTAGAGCGGGACACCTCGGTCAGTGGGTGAGGATACCCATTATCTATCCCGGACAGGGGGTAGTTCACGGAGCTGCATATTCCCCGGGACAGAGGGGAACCGCTAGCGATCCTGGAGCCGGTCACCCCCAAGCTCCCGGGTCTCAGTTCCCAGCGCTTCCTGCTCCACCCGCTCCGGCACCAATTGCCTTGTTGGCTCCAGGACCGGGCAACCCATATCCGCCCGGCCTTGCTCCGCCACCCGTTGACGGACACGTAGCCACCATTTCCGGAGGACCGCACCTTGCCGGAAGCACCCGCAACTCCCAGAAGAGGTACTTGAGGGAGTTAGAACACACCGGGGAGATGTGCGCCTTGGTTCAATCACCTGCTCAACGTCCCCGAATGATGGACCTTCCCATCACCTTCACGGAGGACGACGCTCGACATGTGCACTTCCCCCACAACGATCCCCTCGTGGTGGAAGCCCAGATTGCCAATAAGAAGGTCTCACGGATCTTGGTCGATAACGGAAGCTCCGTAAACATCCTCTTCAAAGCGGCCTTCCACGCGATCGGATTAACCGAGACAGACCTGGCCCCATGCCCCATCCAGCTTCAAGGGTTCAATGGGGACGCACTCATGCCATTAGGCAAAATTCAACTTCCAATCACCCTCAGAGGAGAAAGGACGCTTGTGCCTTCAAGCACAGCACATTCGTGGTGGTCGACTGCCCCACGGCGTATAATGCCATCTTAGGCCGAGCGGTCCTAATCGATTGTGGGGCCATAACCTCGATACACCACTTATGCTTGAAGTTTCCATGCGAAGATGGGCGTATTGGCACCCTCCGAGGAGACCAACGAAGTGCACGGAGCTGTTATAACGTCTCCGTCCGATCCGTCTACACGGTCCAGGAGACGTTTGCTGCCATTCCTTTGGCAGAAGAATTACCAAAAACTGGGGGTGCTCAGGAGGCATACTTTGACGAACTCGACCCAAGAGTGGGAATCGAGAAAGCAATAGAGCCGATGGAGGAAGTCGAAGAGGTGATCCTCAACCCGGGAGAACCCACCAAAGTCATTCAGGTGGGGAAAAACCTGCCATCGGCCATTCGAGATAAAATCGTGGCCACTGTGAAGAATAATCAGGATATCCTGGCATGGTGCCACGCTGATATGACGAGGATTAATCCTAATGTTGCGTGCCAGGCACTCAACATAGACCCATCTGCAACCCCAATTCGCCAAAAGAGGATGCCGTTAGACCCAGTGAGGGCCGAAGCCGTCAAAGCTGAAGTGGACAAGTTGATGTCCATAGGCTTTCTCCAGGAGTCGCACTATCCCGTGTGGTTGGCCAACCCAGTTCTGGTCCCGAAACCCGATGGGTCCTGGAGAATGTGCATTGACTTCACGGACCTAAACAAGGCCTGCCCGAAAGATTGTTTCCCTCTTCCGCGAATCGATCAGATGGTAGACGCTACTTCCGAGTACGAACTCTTATCCTTCATGGATGCGTACTCCGGATACAACCAGATCAAGATGCATGTCGCGGACCAGGAACACACCAGCTTCCTCACGGACAAGGGTGTCTACTGTTACGTGGTCATGCCTTTCGGTTTGAAGAATGCTGGGGCGACGTACCAGCGTCTAGTAAACAGAATGTTCAAGGACCAACTGGGGAGGAACATGGAGGTGTACGTGGACGACATGTTGGTAAAGTCCAAGACCTCCGGGGACCACAGTGACGACCTTGAGGAAGCTTTCGCCGTGATCCGAAAGTACGGGATGAAACTGAATCCAAAGAAATGTACTTTCGGGGTCTCGTCTGGGAAGTTCCTCGGTTTCATTGTCAGCTCCCGCGGAGTGGAAGCCAACCCTGAGAAAATAAAGGCGTTCATAGATATGCCTTCCCCCCGGAAACATAAGGATGTCCAGAGCGTTACCGGAAGGATAGCTGCTCTCAGCCGCTTCGTATCCAAGGCCACTGACAAGTGTATCCCCTTCTTCAATGTGTTGCGAGGAAACAAGAAGTTCGAGTGGACCCCCGAATGCGAAGCAGCCTTCCAACACCTCAAAGAACATTTAACCCGAGCTCCCATTCTATCCAAACCTGTCGAAGGAGAGGCGTTGTTCTTATACTTAGCTGTGACTGAGCACGCAGTGAGTGCCGCTCTCGTCCGGGAAGATGGCCGTATCCAGCTCCCTGTGTATTACGTAAGCAAGAGGTTATTGGACGCCGAGTCCAGATATTCAATGATATAGAAACTCTCCCTCTGCTTGCTAATTGCTTCACGGAAGCTGAGGCCATATTTCCAGGCGCACACCATCAAAGTACTCACCAACCACCCTCTCCGACAAGTCTTGCAGAAGCCCAAGTCTTCTGGCAGATTGCTTAAGTGGGCCATGGAACTGAGCCAGTTCGACGTCCACTACCAACCACGTGTTTCCATAAAAGGTCAAGCTCTCGCGGACTTTATTGTGGAATGCTCGGGAATGAATGACCTCCCGGAAGATCCTGTCCCGGAACTTCCCACATGGAAGGTCTATGTAGACGGAGCCTCAAATGAAAAAGGAGCTGGAGCAGGGGTCATCCTAATATCTCCCCAAGGGCATCAGCTCCAGAGCGCCATCCATTTCGCGTTCCCAGTATCCAACAACGAGGCAGAACACGAAGCCATGTTAGCTGGATTACGACTGGCCAGAGAAGTCGGAGCCCAAAAAATCGAAGTATACAGCGACTCCCTACTTGTGGTAAACCAAATATCCGGGGAATACCAGACGAAAGGCGAAAGAATGGCTGCCTACGTGTCTCTCTCCCGCGACCTACTGCAGCATTTCAAAGGCTACCAAATCCGCCAGGTCCCCCGGGACCAGAACTCACTCGCGGACACGCTGGCCAAGCTTGCAACGGACCCGGAGATTGAACAGTATGGATTAGTCCCCATCGGGCACTTAGAAGCCCCCAGTACTGAGACACGAAGGATAAACGCCATCATCGACCATTCCCACTCCTGGATAGGACCCATCCTCAGATTTCTCACCACCGGAGAGCTCCCCACTGATAAAGCTGACGCAAGGAAGCTCCAATATCAAGCTCCCCGATACGTGGTTATGGATGGAAAGCTTTACCGCAGGGGGTTGTCCATACCCTTCCTTAGGTGTGTTGCTGGAACCGAAGTCAGCACCATCATCCATGAGGTTCACGGAGGCTTCTGCGGCGATCATACCTCCGGGCTGAGCCTCTCCAAAAAGATCCTTCGACAAGGATACTTCTGGCCCACCATGAAGAAGGATTGTGTGGATTATGTCAGGAAATGTGAGCAGTGCCAGAGGTACGCCAAGGTTCCGCGAGCGCCACCTACAGAAATTACCCTAATGACCAGCCCCTGGCCGTTCGCCGTTTGGGGCATTGACCTAGTAGGTTCCCTCCCAACTGGAAAGGGTGGAGTGAAGTATGCCATAGTCACGGTAGACTACTTCACCAAATGGGCTGAAGCTGAACCTATGAACACGGTCACATCTAAAAAAGCACTGGACTTTGTAATCAGGAATATAGTGTGTCGTTTTGGGCTTCCATGAAAAATTGTGTCCGACAACGGAAAGCAATTTGACAGTGAACACTTCACGAACTTCTGTGCTTCGCATGGAATTATCAAAAGCTTTTCCGCAGTCGCCAGACCCCAGGCTAATGGGCAAGTGGAGGCTGTAAACAAAATATTAAAGACCACGTTGAAGAAAAAACTCCAAGCCTGCAAGGCTCACTGGCCGGAAGAACTTCCGCGAGTACTTTGGGCCTATCGCACAACAGAGAGAACTTCGACGGGGCACACGCCTTATTCCATGACCTTCGGTTGTGAGGCCGTCATCCCAGTAGAAACTATGATCCCCTCTCACAGGCAAGATACCTACGACCCTACCCGGAACCATGCCCTTCTCCAGGAGTCCTTGGACATGATCGAAGAGCTCCGGGAGCAGTCGCAGGTCCAACTAAAAATGTACCAAGGCAAGATAGCCCGACACTTTAACACGAGAGTCAAGAGCCGTACATTCGAAGTTGGGGATCTTGTCCTACGGAGAGTATTTCCTGCTACGCAGGATCCGGGAGTGGGAGTCCTCGGACCCAACTGGGAAGGCCCCTACGAAGTCCAAGAAAAAGTGGGCCATGGGACGTATCACTTAAAGAGACTCGACGGATCTAAAGTCCCGCGCGCCTGGAACGCGGAGCACCTCCGCCGTTACTACCAGTAGGCCCCGGACCATCTAGTCGGAAGTCCTTGGTGAAATTAGCAAAAGTGAAAAATGTGGAAATAATCCTCCCTGTTGTAAACTCACGCCTAGCAGGCTAATTTAATGAAACACGGAGAGATTTACTCCGCTTTTACTGCACTTTTTATCCCTGTGTTCAAAGCTGCGTTTTAAAGTGACCACGTGGTCCGGAGACGTCCGGACCCCACGCTCACTTGGGGGGGTATACATGGCTAAGGCATAGCCATACGCCCCTTGAACAAAACGTACACAGAACACCACTTATGTGCTAGCATTGTGTTTGAAAATTTTAAATTGTTTGAAATGTTTAAATTGTTAAGTTTAGGTTTATTTGTTGCCATGAACATGCTTGCATTACGTGTCATATGTGCATTATGTGCTTATGTGAAAATTGCCATGGAAATGCCTGCCATTATGTATCATGAAAGTTATCTCCTGTGTAGCCCAGCAATGGACAGGACTGGGGGTGAGGCACGTTCATAGAGCTACGCCAAAACACCCCCAACTCCCTGACAAGTCCTTTGCAGAATACTCCGCGATCGCTGTAGAGCTCTGCTTCGCAAGCTCCAGCTCCGGGTCCCGCAAGGCGAAAGATGGCAAGATCCGCGATCGCTGTAGGGCTTTGCTTCGCAAGCCCCAGCTCCGGGTCCCGCAAGGCGAAAAATGGCAAGATCCGTGATCGCTGTAGAGCTCTGCTTCGCAAGCTCCAGCCCCGGGTCCCGCAAGGCGAAAGATGGCAAGATCCGCGATCGCTGTAGGGCTTTGCTTTGCAAGCCCCAGCTCCGGGTCCCGCAAGGCGAAAGATGGCAAGATCCGCGACCGTTGTAAGCCTTGCTTCGCAGGCTCTAGCTCCGGATCTCACAAAATAATGCATGGCGAGTCCCTCGACCATTGCAAGTTTCAGCTCCAGGAGCAGACATGGTTGATCCCCCACTCACAGCAGGCCTTGCTTCGCAAAGCCCCTGCTCTGGGATCACACCTGGTGGGCGTGGCGATTTCCCCGACAGCAATGAGCCTTGCCTCGCAGGGCTCCATGCCAGGTCCCTGAAGTCAGCCACCATGAGGTTCGCAACAACAGTTAGTTTTGCTTCGCAAAGATCTAACCTTAAGTCTAGCGATGCTAACCAAAAGAACTCCCGTTCCAAACCATGGAACGGCTCACCTTAGCAATCCCAGTGAACAGTATAACTACAAGTCCCGGGATTGGCTATTTGCCTTAGGAAAGCTAAAATACGGTGAAAGAAGCCTGGCCGTTGGAACCAGGAAACCTTCGTAACCTAGAAACTACGTGGGAAAAGACATCGTCCGTTAGAGCTTCAAGTGGGAAGTGCATAGGTTTTGGCCGTTGGAACCAAAACCTCATACGCCCCTACAACAGTTTCTACCGTATAAAAGTCTACCCTAAGCGCAAAGATAAATAAAGAACTCGGCAGAAAAGAAAGGAGAATGCTATAATTATGGCAAATATGTCCGCAATGAAAAACTCAAAATGAAAAATAATTAAAGATAAAACCCCTTCAAGCATTGGGGGTAACTGCAGCTTCCACGACCGCGGCTTCCGGGGCATCGGCTTCAACTGAGGCTGGCGGAGTCGGCTCATTGGAAGGCGAAACTTTGTCACGGGAAGGTTCAGAGGTCCCCGACTCTCCGGGATCTCCCGCCTCAGGGGCTCCAGCGCGTTCGTCAATGTTGTAAGTTTGGACGTACGCCTCTGGACCTTGATCCCACACGAGTAGCTTCTCCCTCATGGCTTCGGCATCATCTCCCAGATAGCCCAGTACCTCCGGGTTCACTTTCCAGAGTTGATGCATGAGGACCACATGCGATATATTAATCGTCCTGTTCAGTATCACCTCAGCATCCTCCTTCTCCTTCAAGCGCTCCGCCTCGGAGGTTGCCAGCTGTGCCTCCGCGACAGTTAGTTGAGCCCTCAATTTTTCCATTTCGGCCTTGGAGGCATCCCGCTCTCCCTTAAGAGAATCAATCTCCTTGCGCTGCTCCTTGTTCTGGTTCAGCACGGATTGCTTCTCAGTCACATGCCCCCTGGCAGTAAATTGCAAGGCTCCGATCTCTTTATCCTTCTCGGCGATCCCCAACTCCAGCATAGACACGAGATCCCTGCTCCTCTTGTGAAGTTGCTCCTCCTCGTGCAGCTTATTCTGAAGAGTGGAATATTCCCCTTGCTGCTTAAGGACGAGATCATTTTTCGCTTGCAAGCGGGCTTCCAAGGTATCCTTCTCCACCCTGGCTTGGGACAGCTCTTCTCGGAGCTTGGAGTTTTCGGCCTTCGTCCCATCCGACCGCTGTCTAAACTCATTCTCTGCCTTGGCCCGGTACTCTTGATATTTGGCAAGATATTTCTTGTCCGCCTCTTCCTCAGCCGTGCGCCGGGCCTGATCAATCTTCTCCGAAGCCTCCAAGGCCTGTTGGGTCAGTTTCTGCTTCTCCGCCTCCAAGGCCTGGCGAGCCAGCTGGCTCTCCTCCAGCTGAACTAGAACTGCCCCAACCTCCCGGAACGAGCGTTCCGCGATCATAGAGGCCTGCAAGGAAAGACAACAGAATGAGCTAAAGCCGGACCAAAAGACAGATGATCCCAAAAAACAACAACTGACGGCTTACCCCGGACAGTTGCTGCTTCACAGCGTGTGTCAGTAACAGCGGATCCTTACTGCTACTGATGGCCCATTTCTCATAATTGAGCTCGCACAAGCTCAGGGCCATGTCCTCCATCATCTCAGCTCCGAACGGCGCAAATGCACGTCCGAGCCTAGGCACCAGCCTCTTCTCCAAGGCTGGGCCATCCAAAACCGCTCCGGCCGGGTGAAGGGATCTCACCCCCTCGGCCAGCTCAGCTCTCTTCACGGCAGACAAGTTATCTGCCCTTCCCTGAGTAACAGCCTTCTCCGCCTCTAACAGCCTCTTCAAAAAGCTATCGGCCCGTCTTACACCCTCCAGGAGGGCAGCGGGGAAACTGGTTGGCTTCCGCGGGAAGTGGAACTTCAGGCCAGGCAGAGGAAGGTTGGTTGTCTGAGAAGAAGGAGACCCCGGAAGGGTGGACCCCCTTTGGGCTGGAGGAGGAGGCAGACGGGGTATTAAGGCCCCGGTCTGTTGCTTTGGCTGCTGCGGAAGCGGAAGTAATTGCCCTTGTTGCTGCTGCTGGTTTGGATGTTGTTGTTGCTGCTGCTGTGACGTTGGTGATTGTCTCTGTTGTTCTTGTTGCTGCTGTTGTTGTAGTTGTGGTTGCTGTTGTTGTTGCCTTCGACCAGGAGAAGAGTGTCTAAGGCGTTTCTTCTTAGCGCCCTCAGCATCTTCTCCGGGACGCTTGCTCACCCCAGTTGTCTTCACGGGGAACACAAGCCCTTCCCCGTCGCTGCTGCAACTCGAGACCATCATAGTCTCGGAAAGCCCGTCAGCAGGAGACTTATCTACCCCCGGAGACGCTTGCGCCTCGCCACTTGTCTTCTTGGGGGAGGCAGCTTTACCTCCCCTACCAGCCTTGGTCTTCCGTCCTTTCCCCGTGGACGGGTCTTGGCTGGTGGCAGCCTTCTTAATGAGTAGAGTAACCCTCCCCAACATCTTGGCTTCTGGATACTCTGCAAGAAACGTACAAAGCAAGGTTAATGAACCAACAAGCAATGAGAAAGAAGATAAGCGGAAGACAAGACAATCAACAACATAAAAGCACAAGCAAGCCCGCCAGCAGGGAGCAAGAAACAAGAAAAAGAAAAGTTTGAAAGGGACGACCATGCACGAGAAACGTGGATGGCCTTCCCCGAGCAAAACAAAACACCGCTTCCTGCTCCAGGAAGCTCCCGTACTCCTTGAAGTCCGGGAATGACATGCTGAGGGAAGAAGGGTCAACCATGATGACACCTTCTGGCAGACTACCGTCACTCAGACACCCGAGGAGCTCATCTACCCTATCGCAATATCTGTCGAAGGGTATCCTACGCGGATCTAGCCTAAGGAAACGGGGATCAAACCCCATCTGAGAGGTCCGGGAAACCTCAGACAGGCTGGGGGTCTGGATCAATCGAAAACTAGTCTTACCTCTCCCGGAGGTGCTAGCCCCCGGAGCCCCTTCGTTAGGGTAAGCCGCGGCATGGCGAGCCTCGATCTCCTCTTCCTCCGGCTGGGGGTCAGGGAACCTCTCCGCCCAACTAGGAGATAAAGTATTTTCGTCCCGGGCTGCTTGGGTGATCACCTTGGACAGCTCCAGGGCAATCTGCTCCCGGATGTCAGCTGACACCTGACTTTGCTCCCTGCCACTCACTGGCTCAATGTTTTGGAAAGAGGCGAGTATCCCATACTCCCTCAACGATTCAGAGGTCACAAGTCCCTCCACTTTCAACTCTTCCTCAGAAAGCCCTTCGTAGAACTTGGACCTCCTTATCATCTCCGCGCAGCGAGGTGTCCGCGGAACGACTTCTGCAAAATTCAAATACAAGCATTAGAGATCCTCCCAAAAGGCAAATCAAACGCAAAGAAACAAAGTTGAAAAGGAGAGGAAGGAGCACTTACCAGGGATTTTGAAGTCCAAAGATAGGGCTGGCACCCTCTTCAGCGGGAAGCCAGTCGTCAGGAACCAGTATTCCCGGAGGTCTGGAACCCTCGCGGTATGACAAGTGGGGCACATCACGTCCGGGTGCCTTTCCAGCCTGTAAAACCCCACCTTGTCTGAATGACCCCTCATAGGCTGAGACTTCAACCCGTAGAAGTACAGCACCTCCTCCGGGGTAGGAGCTTCCAGTTTCCGGGACTTGCAAAAGATGAACCACCCCGCTAGGAGCTTGTAGCTGGGAGGAATCAACTAGAAGGGGGCAATCCCCGCCTTCACACAGAAATTGGCAAAGTAACTCCTTAGGGGAAAGTGCGCCCCACACACTATGTGTGCCCAGCTCCAGGCACCAAAGCCCTCGTGACTCTGGCTAGCCGACTTGCCCAGCACCGACAGACGGTGCCACATCAGACCTGGGATGTTCTTCAGGCCTGCCTCGGAGGAATACAGCTCCAGCATGCCATAATTCCTGAAAAGGTTCGGCTTTTGGTCCATCTCCCAGATGGAACTATTGGAAGTCGATGGGCTAGCCGCGACCACTTTCGCCTTTCCTTTCCCCTTTGCACCAGCGACAGGAGAACCCTTCTCCTGGGCAGAATCAGCCTCCCCCACAGCAAGGAGTTGTTCCTTTGAGATGTTCGTCACTGGACAAAAGAAAGAAAGAAGAAAACACTCTAAGCAGTCAGCACCCTTGTCATACCCTAGTGGTATCAAAGGCGTCGGGGAGACCCTCCCCGAAAACTGGTTGGAGAGGCTCCCACCGAGCTTGTCGAGGGATTGGCACCATGCCACCCGAAGGGCAGCAAGGAACCAGACTCAGACTCCAAGCCTAAGCCCACCAAAAGAAGTGTTTTTCCAGAGAAAGACACCCTAAAGGCGTTCATGCTTATGCCCTAAAACAGCAAAACAAGGAACGACTTTCCAAACGCAAATCGCCAAAGCATGCAAAAAAGGCTACTTATCGACTCACATCAATCACATGCCTACCAAAGCCCTATTCACGCATGCACATAAGCGATAATGGCAGAAACCTCTACTCTAACAACTACCAACAACCTAAGGTTTGGGAGGAAAGAGCAAAGTAGAAATACTTACTGATATTCGGGTAGTTGGAGACTGAAGGAGTAACTGGATCACTGCACAGCACGATCGCGAGAAGTAAAAGCTGCAAAGACGAACGGCGATTCAAACCAGGAACTTCGGCGAATAAACCCACTGCCAAATCAAAAGAAAAGTTTCCAGATCCTTACCAAAATAAGTGGCAAGTTCGGAGGAACGGAAGCTGGGAAGCCTGAGAGTTCGAAGGTTTGGAAATCTGAAAATCCGAAAGATAGAGAATTTGAAAGCGTAAAGAGGAAGAAAGGTCCTTTCCCTCGTTCTTATAGCAGGGAAGAAGTCGTTTCGAATTCCTCAAATGGACGGTCCCGATCTTCCCATTCCGTGTGCATCAGATCCAACGGCTGGAGATGAAGCGACGATCCTATTTATGACTCCTCGGATGGGAATAAAGTATTTATTTCCCATCATTACACCACCTCGGGCCCGGAGTACCATTAAAAACCGTCAAATCATTACTCAGATGACTGACGCACGCATACTCAACCAGTCGCCTCACGCACACGTCTTGGTCGCAGAACCATTCCCAGCATGACACGTGGTCCTTACCGCACTTGAGTACTTGAGTTCAAACAGAAGAAATTCCCTTTCTTTTTCATACTAACACTCAGGCGGGAAAAAGGAACCCCTCCGGAAACACAGAAGGTGGCCCCTCGCCTAATCTAAGAGACCGAAATACCCGGAGGACTATACAAGCTCCCGGATCTCTCAAAGCTCCGTGACCTTGGGGGGTAAATGTTATCCAGATTTCCGGATAGCGTTTAGATTGATGTCCTCGGGGAAGCAGAATTATCGATGTCTTTCACGGTAGGTGACCAGAGCTCGCGGATGGACAGAAAGGCTTCGCCTCTCCCGTTTAGTGTCCGGATTACTCTTCCAAGCAAACGCAACACGGAAACTCGTCTACTCTCCCGGACTCCCGAAGGGGTATCCTTCGGGGAAGCCCCTTCTAGGAGAAGCTCTTCGAGTGGTCTCCGCGGAAACAGTTCTGTGCCTCGCACGGAACAAAACCAAACGGTCGAGTCCTGGAGGAGGCATATTTGGAATGATATCCGCCTGACACAGGATCCCGCCTGACACGCCCGTCAGGTCAAAGCCGCACACATCCCAGCACGCCTAAGGGTACCTTTTCGCCTACTGTTCCGCTGACAACTTGGAAAAGACAGCTGACTTTGTGTGTTCCCCATGCTTTCACGTAAATATACCCACATAGAGTCTTGTAGCCATGCTACTACAGTAATTGTATCCCCTATTTATGGCTGGTGTAATTAAGACTCATGTACGTAGAGAAAAACCCTAATCCGAAACCCTAGCTATAAAGACCCCTTCATTTTACAAGAAGAGGGAGGGCCAACAAATCACATAGCAAGAACTCTGCTAAAATCTCTCTAGCTTCTTCTTCTTCAAGAGAACCCGAGAGAAACATTGTGAGTGTGTGAAGTTCTTGTACACCAGCCATCTTACTGTAATCCTTTCCAAGTATAATAACATCGACTCGTGGACTAGGGCTCGTTAACGCCTGAACCACGTAAAAACACTGTTTGTTTAGTTACATTTCAGCACTTTTACAGTTCTTATCTTTTTATTATTCTGTTTGTATTCGTTTCCGAAAAACTCGGTAAACATCTATCTAGACCAATATGGCCCAATCTCAAGTGCCACAGATATGTTCACTATCAGAATCAGTCTTTTTTCGTTTAATAGATCTAGGATTAGTTGTTTTGAATAATTTAGAATTATAAGCAGATTTCTCTTTAGTTTGCAGTTTATAAAGCCCATCAATAGATTTTGCAAAGCATATCTTAAAACCATATCTTGAAATAACAATCGAATTATTATTAAAAGAAATTTTAAAACCTTGTTCATGCAACATAGAAACAGAAATTAAGTTTCTACAAAATCCAGGAATATAATAAACGTTCTCTAAAACAAGAAATTTATTCTTCTTAAATTCTAGACGGGCTGTTCCAATTGCTGTTGCAGAGACAATCTGACTACTGCCTACCCTCATAGTCACCTCTCCATCAGCAAGCTTCCTCATCGAACTAAGAATCTGTAGAGAAAAACAAACATGGTTAGTGACTCCTAAATCTACTATCCAGGATGAGGAATTGTTTTCCACTAAACAAGCTTCTAACACAAGTAAATCAAATTTATCTTTGTTTTTCTCTTTTAGGTCAGGGAGATACTTTGGACAGTTTCTCTTCCAATGACCATCTACTCCACAATGAAAACAAGTCCCTTTAGGGGTCTTCTTTTTGGAGCTTTTGGTGTTCTTGTTCTCTTTACCTTTGGATGACTTTTTAGGCTTCTTTGAATTCTTGTCTTTTTCTTTCTTCTTGTCCTTTCCATTTCCATTTTTCCTCTTTTTGGTTTTAGCCTTTGAAGAGGATGGGTTAGAATCAACAACATTTGCTTCTCCTTCTTTCTCAAAACCTTTGTTAAGAGATTCATAAGTTTGCAACTCATTCAACAGTTGTGCCATGTTATATGCTAATTTGTTCATGACATAGTTGGTTGTGAAACCTTTAAAAGCTGGAGAAATCGATTCAAGTATAATGCTTACTTAAGTCCTTTCAATCAATGATTACCCCATGGATAATGGCATCGTGCATTATTTTTATCATGTCTAATACATGTTCTATGACAGAAACTCCTTTCTTCATTTTCTTGGTCATGTAGGATCTGGTGGCCTCATGTCTGCACTGATTTGATTGCTGCCCAAACATATCTTGAAGGGTATCCCAGATCTCATAAGCATTCTCAGTGTTCTCAAACTTCTTTCTGAGCACATCGCTCATACTCGCAAACATATAGCACTTCGCTTTGTTGTTTGATAAGATCCAATTATCAAACTTTTCCCTTGCAGTTTTGGCAGCTGTAGCAGGAGGGACTTCAGGACATTCCTCAGTCAATATAAATTTGTGGTTCTCACATATTAATATAGTGTTCAAGTTTGATTTCCATTTCATGTAGTTTTCACTAGTCAACTTTTCATTTGCAAGTAAAGAAGATACATGATTTGAGCTGGACATGATTGTTGGGAATAAGTAAATAAACAAAAAAAGAATTTATGCTTATAATAAATATCAGTAATTTTCGGAATAGTAAACGTGATGCATGGATGCAACAATTAAAGAACACATAAAAAAAATAATTACTAATTCCACGATTAATTAATTTGAACATTAATGGACCAACCTTAGGGTTGGTCAAACTAATTCAAAAATTAAGTTTGAGACAAGTTCTCAAATTTATAAGTGAAAACTCAAATCAATATTTCTCTTTTGACTTATAAACAACCGCTTGTTTGGTCAAGAATACACTAGTCCGCTCAAAAGCCTAATGTACCTTGTGAGTGTAACCCATTATTTTAGATCAATGACTTAACTCAAGAGTGTGTCTTAGGGTCAATCAAACTTGAAATACATCATTAAATCCTATTCTTAAAAAAGAAGTTTGCCTTCAGAATAACACAGTCAGAAGCCTTCCTTAGGGAGACACAAGCAATGGTGCCACGAGGCCCTCTCCATGCTACCTTGGTGCCAACTAATAATGGAGACCATGGGACTTATTATCATAACTCCCTCTCCCACACACTATTTTAAAATATGTGTTTTCTCAAAACATCCTATCCTTTTTAATTGGTTTGTAAAAATATAGTGATCTATTTTTACCAAATGATATTAATAATTACTAATCCAATTAATCAAAATTAAAATTATAGAACTATGCACTACTTAATTCAATTTTAATTTTCTATAATTACTAGGAATATCATTTATTATTTAATAAAACAATTTTATTAAATACTAGAAATTAAACAACTTTTAAAATCTATTTCTGCTCTTGAACAAGTTAAAACTAGATTTATTATTATATGGTTCATCACATAAAGAATATAATCACAAAAGACAATCCCAAGGCATGTTTCTACTCGTATGAGATGCATGCATAATTTTAAATACTGTGTGGGTAATATGTATGACATGTCAAAAAAATGCATGATAAAGTACTAAACAATCTAATCACATTCAAACATTTAAATAAATAAATGTGGACCGGGTGTCTTGGGTATTTCTAAAAAAATTACAACACTTGCAAATATATACACAAAAATGTAAGAGACTAAATAAAACCTAAAGAGATCTTTATCTTCAACTTTGGGCCTTCACAAGTAGTCTTGATCCATTAGGCCACTTATCCATTCAATTTTGAATTAAAATAACTTTTAACTATCTTAAACAACTTTTAAGAATAATTAACTTGGGCTTTAATGCCCAATAAGTTATTAGGCTCATTTTTGAATTTGGGCTCATACAATTAATTCAAAGTAAAACAATTTAAATTATGGGGTAAAATTAATTAGGCCCATAATTATAATGGATAACAATGTGCAAACCCTAGGATTAAAAATCACAGGGCTGGTGGCACACTAAGGCTCGGCATAAGCCTGTTGGGAGGTGCGTGGCTGCTGGAGGGTGCGGCTGGGGGTACGACAGTCGCAGGCATAGGGGCGCACGACGTGCGCGCAACAGGCGCAGGGTGCGCGGCTGGGCGAGGTGCACAGGGGCGAGCTGTGCGTGCGGCAGCAGCAGCAGGCGCAGGGGTGTGCTAGGTGCGCGCGACAGGCACGGGGCACACGGTTGGGCAAGGTGCACAGGGGCACACTAGGCTAGCAGCAATGCAGGGGCAGGGCACCGATGGGTATAGGCTTGGGCTTCGGGGCATGGAACCCGGGGCTCGGGCCTTAGAGATTTTTTTTGTCAAATAATTTAATGCAAAAACTTAAATTACAAAAAATTCCCATGCCCCAAAATGGCTTACATTTTTCATCTAGAAATTTAAGAACAATTCCTAAACCCAAAACACCATATAATTATTGACCCTTAAGAATAAACTTTAATCATACATACATCCATCCATTCACACATATTACAATAACATAAGAATGCATATTATGTCCACACAGTCATTAATGTATACAGAGATTAATGACCGCTCTGGTGTCGATTGTTAGGAACGAGTTTCCTAATACGCAGCGGAATGGTGGTGGGTTGGCCCAGTTTACAACAAAAATTTTGTAACATATTTAAACTACCTTTAAATATGTAGATTCATTAATATACATACATTAATCATAAGCAAGAAAAGAATAGAAAACATACCTCTTGATGTATATCAAATGTCCTTGCTATCTTTTCGTAATTTGAACGAACTTCCTATCCAAGTTGCTCTCAGGTACTCAAACCAAGATCTTCCACAACGTTCTCTACACCTCAAGAAGTGTGTGGGCACTTAGAAAAAAAAATATAGCTAATTTGTGATTCTACGTGATGTACTCAACACATGAGATCAAGAGAATAAGGCCTGAAATTGGTTTTATATCTTTTTTAGGGAGAGATAGAAAAGTATCGTTCTTTTCTTTTAAAGAGACTGATTGTCTGTCTATTTTATGATAAGTCTAACTTAAATAGAAAATATTTAAATTTTAAAAAAATGTAACAAATTTACAATTTATCTTTTAATTAATTAATTATCTTATTAATGAAAATATCCAAAAACTAATTTTTGAACTTTTAATTAATTAATTAAATAAATAAATAAAATTAAAAAATTTATCCCTGAAAATTATGCAGTACACGACACACACAGTCCATGGACTGTGTGTGGTCGTGTACCACCCTATATTTTAGGGATATTTGATGTTTCTATTTTTATTTAATTATTTATTCAAACTACTTTGTCTGATAAAAATCTAACAACCTGATAACTAATTGAAATTTGAATTAAATATATTTTTAACTAATTATCAAATATAATTAATTATTTGAATAAATATCAATCTTTTAAATTCAAATCTAATTTGAACTTATCAGATTATTATCTCCTGCTCAAATAATGATATTTAATTAATTCTACCAATTAATTAAAACCAATATAAAATTCGAAATTAAATATTTAATTTATTATAATTTCAAAAATTATATTTAATTAATTATTTAATATGATTTAAAAAATTAATTTAATATAATATAATTTTGAAAATTACATAATAATTAAATATTAATTAATTTTTTAATCAAAATTAGTTTGTAATTAAGTAATTAATCACTATTATCACGTAATTGCATATTTGGCCTGAAGAACAAATTTCTTCTTAAATATGTCTTTCAACCATTTTTCCTTTTATATCAACTCTTGCCTTGAATAATGTTGATAGAGCCGTTGTGGGGACCTATGGACCTATGATTCTAAGCTCCAATAAATTTGAAATTATTAATTAAACCCTTTAATTAAATAATCTTAATATATTAATATCATGATTATTCCACTATAAATATTTGACTGCACTCTTGTAATTATATATATTTCATTTACTGAGTACTTTATAAAATAAAGCGTCCATTGATATAATCATTACATACAAATTAACCCTCTAATAATGGTTCATAATTAATCAGGAATAAAATTACCGTTTTACCCTTTTAATTATATCTTGTTTCCTTAAGTACCATTGACTTTATTAGTGAAAGTTAATTCATAACTAAATTATGAATTTGAGCTCAATAACCTTTCAGTCCCAAAAGTCAACCCTTAAGAGAACCATTATTCAATCTCTTAGGAGAATGTATAGATTCCATATCTGTATACTATGTCCCCAGCCATTTACATTAATGAGTTCCCAAAATAAAAGTTTCTAGCCTGATCATTTTGACAGACCCTAATGAGTGAATAAAAGAACTCATTTAACATAAACAGGAGTTAGATCCAGATCTAGATCACATGTATTCATAATACTAGTGGACAGTACTTGCAGTAATTAATCTAAAGATTCCTTAACTTTATTTTACTGCGAACTATTCAAGTTCATTTATATCAAACACAATCCTCCCGTACCAATACATGTTTAAGATCACATACATGAACTTAAGAATTTTTCTGGTATTTACTTAATATTATCATAGAATAATATAGTCCATAAAATATATGCATAACATAATCTATTTATATATTTATTTCTTTAAACAATGTCTACTACATATGCTTTCAGGGCACAATTCCCAATAGAAATCTCATGTACCGGAGCAATCCTATATCTTTGGGCTACTTCAGAGTTCAGTCCTTGAATAAATCGTTCCTTCCGGGCCACACCTGTTGGTACAAAATTAGAAGCGAATTTGGTCAACCCATCAAATTCATTGACATGCTCTATCACCGTCCTTACTACCTTGAACTTAGTTCATAAACTTGTTGGTCTCCATTATTTAAACCGCATCACAATAGTACCTCTTATTGAACAATTACCTAAACTCTTCCTAACACATCACGACAACATTCCGAGTCTGGGATATCACTTCCCACCACGTTCGGCCATCTTCCTGCAACATATATGTGGCATAAGCCACTCTGTCATTGCCTATCGCTGCCACATAGTCAAGGATGGAGCTAATCATACCCATCCAATGTTCAGCTCTAAACGGATCCAAGGCTCCCTCAAAAACTAGAGGGTAATGCTTCTGGAATATTTGATACAGTAACTCCCATCTATTCCCACCCTTAGGATGAATTGGAATTGGTGCCATTATTGTCAAAACATACGGAGCATCGTTCTCTGAAGGAACTCGTTGTCTTAACAACCTAATATCTTCCTCTTGATTTTGCAATCTTCTTGCATTCCAACAAACATCTATTGCCAATCCCAGGAGGCAGATGAAGGGTTCTGGCCTTGACTATTATCTACAACCCTGATATTAACCATGCCTAGTCCAATTGACTACCTTGGATACATAGCTTCCAAATTTTTCTGTAGTCACTAACTTAACCTATCAGACATGATACTCATATCCAAAACAATTCCACGAGTCGGGCCTAACAATACAATAGCTACATACAATATGCATCCCAAGACAAAAGTCTATAATGTTCATGCATCAATTATCACGCCTTACTCCCACAAAATACATTTATATACGTCATGCTCTCAATTTTAGCATGCAGATATGGCACATAGGTTCAATTTAAACAATTGAGCACATAGTCACGCTATTAAATACCAAACCATGAGTCGAACTTGTCTTTGGCAACGAGCATGCATGTTCAGTCAATCTCTAAGAACCATAAACCTTGGCACGCTCTGATACCAAGTTGTAACGCCCAACTACTCTAGAACCATTACCACGTGGTTTTAAAAATGTGTATTTGAATCACTAATCAAGGTATTTGATCCAAAAGTGTAATTAAATTAAAGAAAAGACTCATTTTATAAAACATTCATATAAAAGGGTTAAACATTCATTAAAATCATAAAAGAGTAACATTGGGATCCCAAAATGTTGTTTAAGACATATTTACAATTCAAAAGACATTGTGCAATTGACCTAGGCGAAAAAATCAGACATTATACTATGCTCCTCAAAAGTACTCCAATCGTGGCGGCTAGGGAGGCCAAACATGTACGCATCGCTCCATGCCCTCCAACTCATGGTGGATCAACTTTTTCCTTGCCCTTACCTGCACCATAGAGCACCTGTGAGCCAAGGCCCAGCAAGAAAACTTCACCAGCATAGCATATCACAATTCATTTCAATAAGTGCATAACTAATCACACACAATAGACAAGCCACATGTATCCATTACAATTAACACCAGCGGCGTAAGCTGGTTAAGGTGCGTAACTAGGCACATAGTTCACAGTCCTAACTGAGCAGGTGCGTACAACACACTTATATGCCTCTGCCATGGAGGCCTGCATGCAACATGCTTATTGCCACTCCTGGCCTTTGTCGCTCTGTAAGAAATAGATATATGACATAAAACTTATAAATATTTACACATCACACTCAGCACAATACAAGCACAGATATTCGGGCCATGCCCTTCTGTTCGTGCACAAACAGTTTTCTTACCTTGAGTCTCTTACTGACAGTATAAGGTGATCTCGAGCACAATCCATTCCCTGGGTTCCCAGCCTAAAATTGTGACTCAATCTTGAAGGGTCGCAGCGCGCCTAAGAAAAAATTGAAAAACCCATGCCCTGGGTTCACGCGGGTCGCGGTGCCCCAAGAATAGGGTCGCAGTGTGACTCTATGAACCCAGATTTTTCAACACTTCTCCTACGTTTTCCCCGTACCAAAACCTCTAAAAACCACATTTCAATCTATTTCAACCACCAACAAAATACCAGCAACTTAAATAAATAGCAAGTAACAACACATAACCTCTAAAACACAACAATTATAACTTAATGTCCTAAAAACTAAAACCTATGCTAATACTTAAAACCCAGCAAAATACTTGAATCAAAACAGAATTAGAGCTTACCTCAATAATGATTTTGACTCCTTGAACTGAACCTTAATTACCCCAGATTCCAGCCTTCAATCACAGCCTTAAACCTCAGAAAATCACTGCCCATTTTCCTTTGATTTTCCCCAAAGCCCAAACAAGAGAGAGAGAGAGTGAGAGATGAACGTGAGAGAGAGTAAGTGTGAGTTGAAAGTGTTTTGGTTTTTTTTTCTCTTAGTTTCTAGGGTCCCCTAGTCAACTTAGTCCAACCAAGGCCAAGTCTATCCCTTGACACAAAAGACTAAAATGTCCCTTGCTCAAACCCTTATCCTTTAATTACCCCAAGGGCAAAACGGTCTTTAGCCACATTTCCCGCTATTTCCCAAATAGAATTATAGATTCCTAATTAATTCTGACTTACCCAATTAATCACCAGATAATTGCCCGATAACTGATAAATCCCAACCACACACTAAGTTTCCCAAGATACCCCTAGGCTCTCCCCGAGCCGGGTATTTAACCCCATTGTGATTTTCCCCGCTAACCCGCTTACTAGGATCGCCTTGGATCGCACATCTGAAATATATCTCTATAACATTGTGGTCTTACTCATAAAGCATATATAATTCAAATTTACCCTCAACGGGTCAAAAGTTACAATTATGCCCTAATTTGCAAAAACGGACTCACATGCATATTTAATACACATAAACATGCATAAATATTACCATATAAAATCATTTATACCGCATAATCACATATATATTCAATTAATTTCACATACAGCTTCGATTATGCCCTCTAAATACAATAATCAAGGTACTCAGCCTTAATAGCAAATTTGGGACGTTACAATACCCCGAGGCTCACCTTGAGCTGGGTGTTTTTGCCCGTTGTGACTTTTCCGCTATTACTACTTGAAAGGATCCACTCTTGCTCAAAATAACACATATCCATATAATAATGTGGTCACAATGCACATAGCACATAAAATTTACAAATATACCCTCAACGGGTCAAAATTATGAATTGCCCTCTTTTATAAAAAGTGGGTCTGTAAACACATTTAATACACATAATCTAGCATATTCAATTATATAATAATATAATTCACAATATTTCACTTCATTCCTTCAAATCATGTTATTTAAGGTACTAACCTCATTAGGATTTTTGAACACTACTGTTTGCTAGCCTAATGACAAACAGTGGTCAAGGTAACTTACCAAGCACTACTGAAGTAAACCCAAAAGAGCAATACAATGCAATCTCTTTGAGAAGCAGAAATGTGATAGATGAACCCACACAAGAAGTGCATTTAGAAGAGAAGTTGTCTGACAAGGAGAAGGAAGTGAGTGGATCAAAGGTTACTGTGAAACTTGAGAAGTAGCTGGAAATAAGCATTGATCCTCCTATTAGGATTCCTTATCCATAGAGGCTTCGAAAATGTAAACTAGATAAGTAGTTCTCTAAATTTTTGGATGTCTTCTGAAAACTTAACATTTATATTCCATTTGTTGAAGCACTGGAACAAATTCCAAGTTATGTGAAGTTCATGATGGAAATCTTGTCACAAAAGAGGATATTAGAGGAATATGAGACTGTGGCACTTACTGAAGAGTGCAGTGCTATTTTTCAAAGGAATTTGCCTCCAGAATGGATGGATCCAGGGAGCTTTAATATTTCTTCTCCGATAGGGGATGTGGTGTTTGATATAGCATTATGTCATTTAGGAGCTAGTATAAATCTAATACCATTATCTATATTCCGAAACTTAAATTTGGGAGAAGCTAGGTCGACCACTATCACACTCTAGATGGTAGACTAGTCATTTAAACATCCACGTGGAGTGATTGAGGATGTGTTGGTGAAAGTGGATAAATTTATCTTCCTCGTGGACTTCATTATTCTTGATATGGAGGATTATAAAAATATTCCAATAATGTTGGGACTACCTTTCTTGGCTACTGGGAGAGCATTAATTGAAGTGCAAAATGGGGAATTGAAGTTTCGAGGTCAAACCATAAATTGAGCATGTAACTTGACTGCAGCCAGAATTTTCAAACCAGAAATTGAGGCAACAATTTCACTGTAGTTTTAGTTGTGGCCATCATGGCATGGCCATCTAGGGTGTTGTACACACCAGATCGATTAGGACCGTGAACCTGGTGCTTGCTAATGCACCCTGATCAACTTAGGCCGCTGTTGTGAATTGTCTGTTGTGTTTGTTTAGTTATGCATTTACTGAAATGAATTGTTATATGCTATGTTTGTAGAGTTTTCTTGCTTAGCCTTCGCTCACAGGTGCTCTATGGTGCAGGCAATGGCAAGGGAAAGGCCGACCAACCATGAGTTTGAGGGCATGGAGCGATGTGTACATGTTTGGTTTTCCTGGCCGCCATGGCTGTGGTAGTTTTGAGGAACACTATGCAAATGGTCGATTTTGTCGCCTAGGTCGACTGTATAATAACTTTTGAGTTGTAACTATGTTTTAAACAATGTTTTTGGATCCTAATGTAACACTTTTATGATCTTAATGAATGTCAAAACCTTTTATATTAAAGTTTCATTAAATGAGTCTTCACCTTAATTCAATCACACTTTTTGGTCTAAAACTTCAATTAACGAGTTAATTGCAAATTTTCAAATCACATGGTAACAACTCTACGGTAGTAGGGTGTTATAGTTGTCATCTTCTGCAATAACATTTCCAACACTACAAATCCAATGAGTACTTGGTACATCAACTTCCACAAATTGGTTGGCAAGTAACCTCCTACATCAACCTTGTTCTTTTCAAGTTCTGCTGCTATTTACGGTGCAATGTTAGACTCCCACAGGACTACAGATTGTCTAATCTTCGTTATCCTTGAAATTGGGTACATTCGTATACGTTCTGTTGATGGTAAGAACTCGTCAACTAAGTTAGATCAAGAACTTTGTGAGTTGTAAAAGAAGTGGACTTAAATCAACTGAACTTCAAGGAAACTTTCTTATGATTTCAAGAACATCAAATGTAAATGCTGGAATTCTAGAATGAAGAATGGAGAGAATGTTGAATATCTCTTTTAACTAGAAATAACTGGTTACAAAATTCTCCAAAAATTCTCCCCCTTCTCTGGTGAAGGGAGGTCATATTTATATTAGAGCATTATTGGCTCACTGTACATGGTGGTCCCTGGGGACACGACTCTGCATATGTAGTCTACAGATGGTAGTGGTGCCAGGAGCGTGGTGGTCGGCTCCAGTACATGGCAAAGGTCTGCGGGAGCACCTCCACTTTAGTACCTAGCTATACCTCCACCATCTGTTTAGTACGAACGCCAGAGGTTGGCTGGGAATGACCACATTAGGTACCTTACTCGTACGACCACTACTTCTCTGGCGTGGTGTTTAGGGTCAGACACCTAGGGTCTTGAGAGTCGTGCCCCCGTACGTACTTCATATCTATATGATCTCTTTGACTCATTCATTGGTTTTCTTATCCTCACAATGCATCCTACTCTTTTAACCTTTAAGTGTTGAAGCCTTTATTGGTCATCATGGGAGACACGATCCTAAAAGGCATGGGAGGTCAGAGCCTTGCGAGATGCCCGTCAAGGGGGGGACGACCATGTGCGAGGCAATGCCTTGTGTGGCCCTTGGCACGAAGCGCTATAGCATGTGGGTGATACTGTTGTGCAAAATAGAAACTAAGTGCAAGTGTACACTGTCAACAAGTAATAAGGTGATAAGAACCCAATATCGTATCGACAAGGAATGTTTTTATGCTAAATTTTTTAAAATTAAAGTCTAGCAAAATGATTAAAAATAAAAGAACCAAACTCAAATTGAATTGGAAGTTGATTTTTATATGCAATTAAAAATAACTAACAGCTGAATTTACAATCTAAATTAATGGGATGCAATATGAAAATCAGTTGATAATGAAATGGTAAGCTAGGATAATTCATTCCCCCTATTATGCAATTACTAGAAACAATGCTATGAAAATGTTGTGGCACACTGACAGTTTACTAATCAAGAATTCTAATCAAGTCCATAAGTTTCTGTCGAAATCAAATGGGTTTAACTCTCTAATTAAATTACTTATGTCTAAGCCAATTTAATTTCAAGAATTTCATATCAAGCACCAATTCTATTAGATTATGCAAGGCAAAGATACATGTCTATACCCTCACAAAATTAAAATCAAAGAAATTAATCTTGCACCATTCAAGTCTTTTGTCCAATAATTATAATCCTTTTCAGCAATCTTAACTATTTCAATCACTTACTAAAGGTGATCAAGTAATAGTAAATGTTAAGCATGAAAATTACTTGAATGAATAAACCTCAATTAGCATTAAGCATCAATAGCAAAGTTTCACAATTGCATAACAAAGTTTCTTAATTATCCTAACTGTAAGAGAATTAGTTCATAGCTTTAAACACAAAATAACCCAACTTATAATCATCCATAAATCAAAATAAAATGCAAGAAAGAATTAAGTTCCAAGAGAAAAGGGGAAGAAAAACAAGCCAAGAATATTATGGAGTGTCCCCCAAATAACCCTTCTATTTTTGTCTTCTTCCTTAGAATCCTCTATCTTTTCCTTCTTTCCTCTTTTAATGGCTGCCAAAATGGGTATTTTTCTCTTGCACAGGCGGCTGGGTCTTTCTCTTCTCACCAGCCGTATATCTCCAAATTGGAAAAGAAGACAACTCTTTTCTCTAGGTCACTTCCTCCTTCTTGGGTCACATAGGCCTCTTTTTCTTTTTAATTCATTTTTTTTTGTCCTCTTTACCATAAATGGGTCCAAGGAAAAATGAATCCCAATCATCATTTATCTATTTATCATGCAGCCCAATTTAAATAATTTCCAAAGTGAGCTGGAGAATTAAATGGTAGCTTCCACGTGGGTCATCCAAGTAGATTGGCTGGCAAAACGCAGTGTTGCTGCAATGCTGCACATTCCCTCCTGCTGAGACCATTTAATGCTTCAATTTCTTTCCAAATGACCAAAATTCTACCAACCACCTGCCAAGGCAAAATTTCACAATTTAGGGTATATTTTTCCAGAAATTTAATATTATCTTATTATATTTAATATTTGACAAAACGAAAATAAAGACACTACAAAACACCCTAAACCACTCTTTCTTGATAAAATTATAAGTTTAAAAGCATAAAAATAACTCTAATTCCTAGAGTTATCACACCCCCAAACTTAATTCATTGCTCGTCCCGAGTGATGACACTAATGAACCTAAGAAGACAAACCAAACAACACAAAAAACAAACAAATTCACACGGACGTAAACACAACAATAGAACAAAACACAACAAAAAAATGGAACCAATTCTTTCAAAGGTCATGCCAAAGTAGGGGGACAAAGCTCTCAAATTTATAATGCAAATGATAACTCCAATGCGCTCACAAGCCAAATTCAACAAGTATTAAGATGCTAACAAAATCAAGATTTGAATGCTATTCCCGTGAGTGTGTGAATAATTCTTTCCAATCAACTTATATTCCCTAGATCAAGCTAAACCACAATCCTAAGTGTCACTTCATGCCGTCATATGTTGGACTTAATAACCCCTCTTGCTAAGAAATTTAGATCAATAGGTCTTTCTTAGGTTGTAATGTTGGCTAGGCTAAAGGTATGGATGGAGGTAAACATTTTTAAGCTAAAACATTCAACCTAGCTTGCCTTGGACCCCATAAACACATCACTTTTTACCCCTATGCACAATTAGAATGAGCCCTTAAAATCACCCAACAAGTCCCACTCTTTTATACTTTGAACACAAAGTATATGCTCAACTAATACAATTACAAACGCAACTATAAAAACTTTTATTTATTTACAACTTTTTTTTTTAATATTTCTGATATATTTTTTTTTTCTTTTTCTTCTCTTTTTTTTTTCTTTTTTTCGATGAATAAAACAACAAATACACGAAAATAAAAAGAACAAAATCATAACTATAAAGACTTGAGCATATAAATGTGTATGATTATTAACTGTGAACACCCCAAGACAGAAATATACTCCTTTACTCCCTCAAACTTAATCAAGATTATATCCAAGACAAGCTAAGCTTACGGTTTGGAAGAGAAGAAAAACAAGGGATATTCACAAAGGGATGGGTTATACAATTTCACGGTTCATCAACAAAATGTTTAGGCCATTGAGCTCAAAGTGGTTCAACTAGGGATAATTTTCAATAGGGTAGGCTCGAAAAGCTCAAACGGTCCAAGAAAATGCCTAAATCCTATCTAACTTGCTAAGCCTCCTAGGATTTTGCCTCAAGAGAATTATTAAGCCAATTCTAAAAGCTTGAACCTTCATGCATTCTTAGTTCTTCTCTAAGGAATTTGGAGTTTTCATGGTTGAATATGTGCATTAAATGGAATTCACACTCTCACTAAAATTCAGTTAGCATCAAAAACTTTAAGAACTAACAACTCATTTACACACAAAAGTTACCACATTACATCATTTTTTTTTTTTTAATTTTTATCATCGAGCAACCCCCAAACTTTGGCACAACACTACATTTGTTGATTCCATTTAACCCTAGACTCTAGACAAACTACACTTAAACCACACATAGAAATTAAGAAAATAACAGAAAGTAAAACAAATAACAGCAAGTCAAACACACTCCCCCCCCCCCCCCAAAACCTAGAGGAAAGCAATGTCCTCATTGCTGCCAAACACTAACAACAAAAATGACAATAAACAAAACAGAAACGGAAAACAAATATCAAAATAAACAAAGCAAAACAACATAAAGTGCATTAACAGAAAGGGTAAAGAGAAACTCCCTCCCACACTAGTCACTGCCCGTAACAACTCCCTCATCAGAATCATCGCTCTCTTGACTGCCAAACTCTTCATGAGGCTCCAGAATGTACTCGGGGAATGGAAACCAAGTGCGCAAGGCGTCGGGAAATTGTCTCTCTAGCGCATCCCGAAAGGATTCATCTCGCACCTTAGCATACTTCCAATAGGCCTTCTAATTGGCATACACTGTATGCAAAAGGTCCATCACTTGAGTGTTCGATGGACTAACACTAGGGGTCAAACTAGAGGAGGCTAGCGCTGAAGTAGAGTGACTACTCAGATGAAGGATTTTCTGAATGCAAGGGGGTCTAATGTCTTTACGGCGGCTGGGACCAACAGAAGTAGACAAGGGCACCCCTGCTGCCGAACATAAGTTAGAGATCAAGCATGGCAAGAATAACTCTCCAGCACATTTTTGAGAGCGCTCCCTGATTTGTTGCTCAAGTATGCGCCCCACATTGATTGTTGTTCTAGCCAACAAATAGTAAAGGAGCAGAGAGCGCGAGAACGACAAGTGGGTGGTATGGGTTGTAGGCATGAAGCTGTACCGAATGAAATAGAACCATACTGCAGTAGCGGGGATCAAATCGCCATGCTTGTACTTATGAGCTCCTTCTTGAAGAATTTTCCACTTGCTACCAGGAGCAGCGATGACTTTCAGTACCTGGGATCTCAATCCCTGGTCCTCGTTATCTAAGAATGTTGAATAGTCATCTTCCATATCTTCTAATCTGAATAGTTGGTTAATGGTGGCAGCAGAGAACAGGACAAGTTGTTCGCGCACCATAACAGTCACTTGATCTGATGAAATAAGACTAGCATATAACTCGCGAACCATTTCTTCATTGGGATTAGATTGTTGTTGACAAAAAGCTGTCCAATTTTTTCTGAGTTATCACATTGGCAACATAATTCGGCAAGGCTTTTGAATTAGAGCTAGAAAACCGAAAACCTCTTTCACACATCAACTGTTTAGTGGCAAATAAATCATGGAAGCATTGCTCAGCTTCATCACAGTGGAATTTCTTGGGCTGTCGAGCCTTGGCAGCCTTGGAACCTTTAGTTTTCGACATGATAATGACAATGAAACACAACAAAACCCCAATAAATTATCACTACAGCTCTGGAACTTCACCAATAATGCCACAAAATTTCAACCCCACGTTCCAATTAGTAATAAATCAGTCTATAATATCAAGTAGACTCAACCCATATAATCTCCTCCCCACAAAGAGAAATTCTTCACAGTAGATCACAAGATAATATAACAAAAGATCAGCAGCTCAAAGTACCAAACTCCATGAAAATTACACAATAAATTCGGCCAAGAAGGCTAGTGTGAGCCAAAATAGAAGAGAGTACCCTGAAATATATATGGTGAAGCTGGAGGCCGTGAGTCTCTCGAGGTGGAAAAACTTGAACAAGGATAGGCATGGATGCTTGAGTGGGGCGTCACTAGCCGTCTGGGCTAGGTGGTGCATGGGTTTCGTGGTGGCTGAGTCACTGCTTGGAGGTCGGGGTCGAGGGTTTGGGTTCGTGGGCTAGTGAGATGGAGATGGGGTTCAGGTCGTGAGACCAGGTGGGCTGTGGGTTCCGTGGTGGCTAGGTTCGTGGGTCGACTGGGTGGCACGGCTATGGGTTCGTGGTGGCTGGGAGTCATGGTGGGGGAGATCGGGGCTGGGTTTTTGGGAGGGGTTATGGTGGGTGGGGGTCTCTAGTTTGGTTTCTTGTAGGGGTGAGCACGGTGTGGTTTGGGCAGTTTGAACACTTTTTAATACACCACGCCACAAGTGCGGTTTAGTAACTAGAACACACCATGTGGTGTGATTTGGTTGCACCAAACCGACCAAACCAAACCATTTTTTGCGGTGTGGTTTGGGCGGTTTTCCACGGTTTGTGTTAAAAAATATGCCATAACAAAATTTAAATTTTTTAAAAAATACTAAATCCTTAGTTCATAACAAATTCTTAATAAGTTCTAAACAACATCACAAGTTATCAATTAAGTTTAGTGAAACACAAAAAAAATATACAAGTCTCCCATATTGGGTAACTATAAAAAATGGTATATATGTAAAGTTTATTTTTTTTAATATATTTGTAAGTATGCGGTGCGGTGCGGTGCAAACCAAAATTTCACACCGCCAAACCGCGCACCGCACCGCACCACGCGGTTTAGCTAAAATACAAACCATACCGAACCATTACACTTTTGACACCGCGGTTTGCGGTGTAGTATGGTGCGGTGCGGTCGGTCACCGCGGTTTGTCGGTTTAGATGCTCACCCCTAGTTTCTTGGGGTCATGGTGGCTGGGAGGCGTGGCCGTGGGTTCGACTGGGTTGGGTCGGCGAGGGGTGGTGGGAACCGCAAAGGCAGGAGATGGCTGGGGGTTTGGGTGATGGGCTTCGGCCGTGAGGTGCGGCTAAAAGGTGGGTTTCGGGTTTTGGCTAGAAGTGATGGTGAAACTAGGGATATGTAAAAGAATTAATTTTTTATTATGGGGATAATTTCTAAATTTTCTCAGATTTTCTTAAAAAGTCTCAGAGCTTAAAATTTCCCAGAATTTCGCCTATCTCCAATGCTGCAGCATTACTTCCAAACCTTCCAAAATCAAATGATTCACAAACCAGCCATAAATATCACCGAATCCCGACCTGAAACATGTCCAAATACACTGCAATTGACCCATAGAACTACCTGAATCCTCACAGCCACCCCATACTTGAATTTATTCAAATCCACAACATAGACAATGAAGGCAAGAGGTGCAAAAAAATAAGAACAAAAGAAATGAAACACTATATATTATATTATATAATTATATGTATAATTTAGCTGCTCTCCAAATGTAACTTTAAGCACAGCAGCTCAAGAACATGATTTCTCAAGGATCAACTAAGGTGAGCGAGGTCTTGCTGCGTGTGGCGTGCTGCCCCTTTGGCACACCCATATGGGGCCATTTAGTAAATGAGCATGCCTTAGTTCTTGATCATTAGTCAAGTCTTGCACCAAGCAACCTCATGGGATAGGGTAATGGCAGTTTTGTAATATTGCATATGTCTCCCAGACAAAAATCATATATGTTCCTGGGAAGACTTTATTTCCCTAGAAGGCTCCTTAGGGGGAGGTGACCTGGTGACTTAGGGAAGCACCATGGACATCAGCAGATAGGGGCCAAAGCTGTGTACTCCCTTGCCCTATCAAGGCTATATATTAATGAAACAACATTTATCCATACTTTCCCCTGTGTACTTCCTTGTTGCTTATGTGTTACTTGTTTGTTATCTTCGTTGGGCCATTGCGTGCCACTTTCCTTGTTGTGTGCTTTGTGTTGTGTGGACGTTCCTAGGAATGACTTGCTTTGTGCTTGCTCATACTTCGTTATTGCCCATTGCATGTCCGAGATGTGTATGTGGCTAACCGCTGAGTTTGTTTGCCTGTAGGTGTGTGTTGTAGGCTGACTTGCTAGCTTGAAGAGTCTACATGTGCCACACGTTCCGTCTAGTTGGAGTACCCAAATAGTCGGCCCGTGACACTGCGCTCAACCTCACCACCCCAATAGTGTTTCAACCTCTGCCGATTCACTTTGAATTCACCTCCTTCATTTCCTCTCAATTCCATAGCCCCATGAGGATACACCTTGGTAATAGTGAACGGCCCAGACCACCTAGACTTGAGCTTCCCAGGAAACAACATGAGTCTAGAATTGAATAATAAAACTTGCTTCCCTTCCTCAAATGACCGGGGTTGGATATGCTTGTCATGCCACCTCTTGGTCTTTTCCTTATAAAGCCTTGATTCTCATATGAAAACAATTGCATTTCTTCCAACTCATCAAGTTGTAACATTCTTTTCTCCCCCGCAAGTTGCAAGTCTAGATTGAGTTGTTGGAGTGCCCAATAAGCTCTATGTTCAAGTTCTACTGGCAAGTGACATGCTTTTCCAAACATTAGGCGATAAGGAGACATCCCCAATGGAGTTTTAAATGTCGTTCGATAGGCCCATAAAGCATCATCCAACCTCTTAGACCAATCCTTGCAATTCGGATTCACCACCTTTTCAAGCACACCCTTTATTTCTCTGTTAGACAATTCTGCTTGACCATTGGTTTGAGGATGGTATGCCGTAGCCACCTTATGTTTCACACTATACTTAGCCAATAAACTTGCCAACACTTTGTTCACAAAATGGGTCCCCTCATCACTTATGATAGCCCTTGGAGTGCCAAATCTAGTGAAAATATTCTTGTGTACAAACTTCATGACCACCTTGGAATCATTAGTCGGATAGGCAGCGACTTCAACCCACTTAGAGACATAATCAACAGCCACCAAGATATACAAGTTGCCATATGAAGGTGGGAAGGGGCCCAAGAAATCAATGCCCCACACGTCAAACAACTCAACCTCAAGGATACTAGTAAGAGGTGTCTCGTTTCTCCTTGAGATGTTTCCTACCCTTTGACAATGATCACATCTTACCAGATAAGCATAAGAGTCTTTAAACAAAGAAGGCCAAAAGAAACCTAATTGGAGAACCTTGGCAGCAGTGCGTGCTCCCCCAAAATGACCACCACATGGAGATGAATGATAATGGAAAAGAATACCCTTAATTTCATGTTCTGCTACACATCTTCTAATCATCTGATCTGCACATTGCTTATATAGAAAGGGCTCCTCCCAAAAATAAGACTTGACATCATGCAGGAATTTCTTCCTTTGTTGGCTAGTCATCTCTGGTGGCATCAACCCACTAGCCAAATAGTTAGCAAAATCAGCAAACCAAGGGAGCTCATGAGAATGGTTGACCCCAAACACTTGTTCATCGGGGAATGTTTCTTTGATGGGGACAAGAGAGTTGGAATCTTCTTCACACTCCATTCTTGATAAATGGTCAGCCACTTGGTTTTCTACTCCTTTTTTATCCTGAATCTCAACATCAAACTCTTGAAGCAAAAGCACCCACCAAATCATTCTTGGCTTTGAATCCTTCTTGGCAATCAAATACTTTATGGCTGAGTGATCGGTGTAGACAATCACTTTAGTTCCCACAAGATAGGAGCGAAACTTGTCAAAAGCAAAGACAATGGCTAGTACCTCCTTCTCAGTTACAGTGTAATTCAATTGAGCTCCTGTCAAGGTGCGGTTGGCATAATAAATAGAGTGAAACACCTTGTTCCTTCGCTACCCCATCACAGCCCCAACGTCATAATCGCTAGCGTCACACATCAATTCAAAGGGCAAACTCCAATCCGGTGCAATAATGATAGGGGCTAAAATTAATCTCTCTTTCAACTCTTTAAAAGCCTTCAAACATGCTCCATTGAAGTGGAAAGTTATATCCTTCTCTAAAAGATTGCAAAGTGGTTTGGAGATCTTAGAGAAATATTTGACAAACCTTCTGTAGAAACCGGCATGCCCAAGAAAGCTCCTAATGTTCTTCACTGAATTAGGAGGTGGTAGCTTCTCAATAACTTCAATTTTCGCCTTATCAACTTCAGTCTCTTGCTTAGATACCTTATGCCCCAAAACAATTCCATCCTTAACCATAAAGTGACACTTTTCCCAGTTAAGGACTAGGTTTGTCTCTTCACATCTCTTCAACACCTTACACAAGTTATTCAGGCAATCATCATAAGAATCCCCGAAGACTAAAAAATCATCCATGAACACCTCTAAAAACTGCTCAACCATATCAGTAAAGATAGCCATCATACATCGCTAAAACGTAGCAGGAGCATTGCATAAACCGAAGGGCATTCTTCTAAATGCGAAGGTACCATAGGGGTAAGTGAATGTAGTCTTGTGCTGATCTTCTGGGGCCACTGCTATCTGATTGTAACCAGAGTACCCATCAAGGAAGCAATAGTACTCTCTCCCAGCAAGTCTATCTAGCATCTGATCAATGAAAGGAAGAGGGAAATGATCCTTCCTAGTGGCCTTGTTTAACTTCCTGTAGTCCATGCAAGTCATCCATCCAGTCACAGTTCTATTAGGAATCAACTCATTGTCTTCATTCTTCCCCACTGTGATCCCACCCTTCTTAGGTACACACTGTACAACACTCACCCATGAACTGTCAGAGATAGGATAAATAATGCCAGCATCCAACCACTTGATGATTTCTTTCTTCACTACTTCCTTCATGATAGGATTTAATCTTCTTTGCCCCTCAACAGAACTGTTTTCACTGTCTTCAAGCAAGATCTTATGCATACACAAAGAATGACTAATACATTGAATATCTGCAATAGTCCACTCAATGGCCTTTTTGAACTTTCTCAATACTTCGAGCAACTTTTCTTCTTGATCATGGCTCAACTCCGCTGAAATAATAACAGGTAAAGTGGATGATGGACCCAAGTAGGCATATTACAAATGCAATGGAAAACATTTCAACTCCAACTCAGGTGGCTCTTCAATGGATGGTTTAGGAGCTTTGAACTCCCTAGACGACAACTCCAATGAATCAAATCGGTTTCTTATTCTTAACCCTTGAGAATTAGCCTCCAACCAAGCTAAGTAGTCCTCCTCATCTTCCTCGTTGAGTGAATCAAACAACAATAACCTCTTTAATGGATCGCCAACATTACTCGTCTCAAACTCCCTTGATGCCAAAGTATCTACCATTGAAACCACTGAGCATTCCTTAACCTCATCAGGAAATCTCATAGCTTGAAAAACATTAAAAGTCACCTTTTCATCTTGGACCCTCATAGTCAGCTCCCCCTTCTGCACATCTATTAAAGTTCTTCTTGTCGCAAGAAATGGCCTCCCTAAGATAATGGGCACCTCTCTGTCTGCCTCATAGTCTAACAAAATAAAATCAGCAGGGAATATGAATTTTTCTACCCTTACCAATACATCTTCAATCTTCCCATCCAGATGAGCAAGAGATCTATCTGCTAGTTGAAGAGTAACTATAGTAGGCCTAACTTCTCCAATCCCCAATTGCTTGAAAATAGACATTGGCATCAAGTTAATGCTTGCACCCAAATCCCATAAAGCCATGTCGCAATAAGAATTACCAATGGTGCATGGAATGGTGAAACTCCCAAGATCTTTCATCTTCGATGGCAGATTGTTTTGCAAGAATGAGCTACACTCCTTGGTAAGAGTCACTATCTCAAATTCCCCAATCTTCTCTTCTTTGTAAGGATGTCTTTCATGAACTTCACATAGTTAGGCATTTTCTCTAGGGCTTCGACAAGGGGAATGTTAATATGTAGCTGCCTCAAAATGTCTATGAACTTTTTAAATTGAGAGTCCAACTTTTGCTTTTGAAAACGTTGGGGAAATGGAGGTGGTTGCCTTGTACTTGAGCTGTCTGGGAGCTAATGTTGTGGCATTCCTGAAGCATTCTGGGCAGAGGCAGATTTTTCTACACTAGGAATTTCAGCGTCTTTTTGAATTTCCTCATTTATTTGGATTGAAGAGGGCTCATCCTCATGCCAAGAATTTTCCTTGGAATTCTCCAACTCCTTCCCACTTCTCAAAGTGACGGCTTTACAATGTTCATTGCTCCCATTTCTTGGATTCTCGGTGTCACTTGGTAACGTACCATGGAGTCTATTTCTGAGCTCATTAGCTAGCTGCCCAACTTGGTTTTCTAAGTTTCTCAATGATATCGCTTGGCTTTGGATCATGGCTTCATTCTTCACTATATACTCCTTCAACATGTTCTCAAGAGAGCTAGATTGCATTCCTTGTTGTTGTGGCCTTTGTTGTGGTGCTTGTGGGGGATAACCTGGTGGGAAATTTGGTCTTGGAGGCATAGAAAAATTGCTAGGGCCAGCCCCTTGATTACTCCACAAGAAGTTGGGATGTTGCCTCCATGATGGGTTGTAGGAATTAGAATAATGGCTATTCCTATTTTGGTTCCCCATGTAACACACAGCTGCTGGATTGGAAGGACAGATGTCAAAAGCATGGCCCTCACCACAATACACACAAGAAATGTTCTCCATAGGCCCCATTTGTGTCCCCATAGGCTGCCCCATTGATTGATTCATCCCCATATTCATTGTCTTGAGCATATTAGAAATAGAGGAGACTTGGGCTACCAAATAAGTGATGGCATCTACATCATGAATACCAGCTACCTTCCTACATGTAGACAATCTAGAAGTGGGCCACTGATAGTTGTTGTTGGATATCCTCTCAAGTATTTCATATGCCTCATTATAGGACTTAGCAAGAAGTGCCCCGTTCGTTGAAGCATCAACCACCATTCTAGTGTGGGCATTTAGACCATTATAAAATGTCTCCATCTGGATGCAATGAGGAATGCCATGATGAAGGCATTTGCGCAACAACTCCTTAAACCGCTCCCATGCCTCATATAAAGATTCTTCATCAAGTTGTTGAAATGAAGTAATCTCATTGCGGAGCTTGGCATTCTTAGTGGGAGGGAAATACTTCATCAAAAACCGCTCAGCTAACTCTTGCCAAGTAGTCACAGAATCAGATGGAAAAGAGTTCAGCCAAGCTCTAGCTCTATCTCTCAAGGAGTATGGGAACAACTTTAGTCTCAGTGCATCCTCTATCACTCTGGGCAGCTTGAAGGAATCACTCACTTCAATGAACAATTGAAGATGAAGGTGAAGATCCTCTGTTGGCATCTAGAACATGATTGGCTTCAATTCAAATTGTGCTGCCTGAATTTCTGGTCTAACGATGCCCGGATTGAGTTCATTGAAGAGGGGGAGAGCATATTGCCTGATAGCACGATCTTTGTCATCAGCCACAATAACTTCATTTTGCCCATTGTTGGTAGCTACTCCCCCTTAAGCTACTCGATCTTGAGTAGCTCTTGCTAGATTTACTGGTGGATCACGAGCGACGCTTGATAGATTTGCTGCCCTCTGGGTAGCTCCCTGTTGAGCCCCTTGCTCAACATCCATTACTACTACTTCCCTTTTTGACTTTTGTATTCTTCGCCTTCTTCCTAAGGTACGCTCGATTTCTAGATTAATGGGAAGTAGTTCAGGGTCTTGATTCTCATTCATACACTGTATAAACCTGAAATTTGCACAAGAATCACCCAAGTTAGCTCAAAAGAAAGAAAAATTAAACCAAATTGCAAGTAATTAACTTTACAATAATTGACTTTAAGCAATCCCCGGCAACGGCGCCAAAAACATGTTGTGCAAAATAGATACTAAGTGCAAGTGTACACTGTCAACAAGTAATAAGGTGATAAGAACCCAATATCGTATCCACAAGGATTGTTTTTAAGCTAAAAATTGTGAAATTAAAGTCTAGCAAAATGATTAAAAATAAAAGAACCAAACTCAAATTGAATTAGAAGTTGATTTTTATATGCAATTAAAAATAACTAACAGCTGAATTTACAATCTAAATTAATGGGATGCAATATGAAAATCAGTTGATAATGAAATGGTAAGCTAGGATAATTCATTCCCCCTATTATGCAATTACTAGAAACAATGCTATGAAAATGTTGTGGCACACTGACAGTTTACTAATCAAGAATTCTAATCAAGTCCATAAGTTTCTGTCGAAATCAAAAGGGTTTAACTCTCTAATTAAATTACTTATGTCTAAGCCAATTTAATTTCAAGAATTTCATATCAAGCACCAATTCTATTAGATTATGCAAGGCAAAGATACATGTCTATACCCTCACAAAATTAAAATCAAAGAAATTAATCTTGCACCATTCAAGTCTTTTGTCCAATAATTATAATCCTTTTCAGCAATCTTAACTATTTCAATCACTTACTAAAGGTGATCAAGCAATAGTAAATGTTAAGCATGAAAATTACTTGAATGAATAAACCTCAATTAGAATTAAGCATCAATAGCAAAGTTTCACAATTGCATAACAAAGTTTCTTAATTATCCTAACTTTAAGAGAATTAGTTCATAGCTTTAAACACAAAATAACCCAACTTATAATCATCCATAAATCAAAATAAAATGCAAGAAAGAATTAAGTTCCAAGAGAGAAGGGGAAAAAAAACAAGCCAAGAATATTATGGAGTGTCCCCCAAATAACCCTTCTATTTTTGTCTTCTTCCTTAGAATCCTCTATCTTTTCCTTCTTTCCTCTTTTAATGGCTGCCAAAATGGGTATTTTTCTCTTGCATAGGCGGCTGGGTCTTTCTCTTCTCTCCAGTCGTATATCTCAAAATTGGAAAAGAAGACAACTCTTTTCTCTAGGTCACTTCCTCCTTGGGTCACGTGGGCCTCTTTTTCTTTTTAATTCATTTTTGTTTTTGTCCTCTTTACCATAAATGGGTCCAAGGAAAAATGAATCCCAATCATCATTTATCTATTTATCATGCAGCCCAATTTAAATAATCCCCAAAGTGAGATGGAGAATTAAATGGTAGCTTCCACGTGGGTCATCTAAGTAGATTGGCTGGCAAAACGCAATGATGCTGCAATGTTGCAGCATTCCCTCCTGCTGAGACCATTTAAGGCTTCAATTTCTTTCCAAATGACCAAAATTCTACTAACCATCTACCAAGGCAAAATTTCACAGTTTAGGGTATATTTTTCCAGCAATATACTAATATTTAATATTATCTTATTATATTTAATATTTGACAAAACAAAAATTAAAACACTACAAAACACCCTAAACCACTCTTTCTTGATAAAATTATAAGTTTAAAAGCATAAAAACAACTATAATTCCTAGAGTTATCAGATACGGAGGCATGTGGTGCAAGGCCATGCCCCGTGAGGCGCTTGCGTGAGACGTATGCTTGTGGCCCGAGATGGAAGTTTGTGGCGCGAGGCCATGCCTCGAGAAGCGCTTGCGCGAGATGCTTGCTTGTGGCACGAGACTAAAGCTGGTGGCGCGAGGCCATGCCTCGCAAGGCGCTTACACAAGATGCCTGCTTGTGGTGCGAGATCGAAGCTGGTGGCACGAGACCATGCCTCGTGAGGTGCTTGCACGAGATGCGTACTTGTGTGCGTGAGACGGAAGCTTATGGCGCAAGGCCATGCCTCGCGAGGTCCTTGCGCAAGACGCACACTTGTGGCACGAGGCCGTGCCTCATGAGACTGTGCCTCGTGAGGCCTCGACGTGAGGTGGGCCATTATTAGCATGAACAATCTGCCCCCTTGGAACCCGCAGTGCGAGATGCACCGTTATTTTTTAGGGGTGATCCTACTTGAGCTTGGGCACAAAGCAAGGCTCTATAAGAGAGGCGCGTGCCTTGTGAGGCCTTCAGCGTAAGGTGCAAGGCTGGTCTTGGCTATATCCATTCTGAGCCTATATTTTGAGGGTCACGACACTTGCCCCCCAGTTTATGGGAGGGCCTTTAGGCGCTCCGGTAGACTTTTCTATATGGTGCATTTAAGTTGTTTGTGTTGTTGATGTGTTTCTTTGCTTTGGTGATGTGAAGTAAAATACATTGGGATGGTGATCCTCTTGATTCCTTGAGGATAAATATGAACCTATTATTTGGCTTCGTGGATCCCAATGTAGGTATTTTACTTCATTTTTAACCATAGATCAAATATTGAATTCAATGGTTAGGATGAGTTTGAGTTTCCTATATATAGGTCTTCTCCTTAAGGATAATTTCTAGACTTACTCCTCTTAGCTTGGTGGTGTTTCTGCCTTCAAAGCTTCCAAGAGGTGAGTGGTTCTATCCCTCATAAGAGCACTTTGTCTTTCTTTTTTTATATATATAAATGTCTGTATATGTGCTAGGAGACTAAAACATATATCTCCTTTCTTTTTGTAGGCGTGTACTTTGGACCCCTGGCATTTCTGCAGCTGCGACAGTGCGCGACTTTACCCGCTCAAGGTATGCCTTCACCTTTTTTTGTGCTTAAAAGGTCTAAATTAGCGTTACTTGGGAAGGGTTGTCTTGGCCGGAGCTCCTCGTGAGCTAATTCATGTACATGCACCCGTTTGCACATATACCCTCCCTTGTACCCAGTAGTTGGTTGTTTCGAGCACTTGTGTATAGAGGTTTCAGCTTATTCCTTTTTGTTTTGTAGTACCCTTTCCACTTACACTTGCACCCCTATTACCAATAAGATGCAACTTTATGGCATGCGAGGGGTCGTCTAGCATTTCTCTAAGGGTCGAGTTTGTAGACTTATCCTCAGACTCGGGGTCCCCCGAAAACAACCCTTACCAAAACTATGACACCTTAAGGAGGGTCCATATATGTCACCTTGAACGCATGATCAAGCTTAGGCGTAAAATCTGGGTGTTGGAGAGTGTGATAGATTCGGCTTTGAGGGGTGATGGAGTCCCTTTTTCCTTTGACCTTAATGATCACGTTGCAAGCCTTAGAGTGAGCCTTTTTGATCTACAAATGGAGCTGGATTTCATGGAGGGAAACCTCCCTCTTAAACCTCCTACCTCATTTTCTCCCTATAGTAGCCCCGAGGTCACCCATGGTTCCCCTCAACCTTTGTCCATAATCCACCCTTGTTCGATGCTTCCACACTCAATGCCTCGGTGGAAAACTCACGCAAGAAGAAGAAAATGGAGAATAAAGTGCCCTGTTTTAACCTCACCTTTTTCCTTTAGTTTTGCAGACATGTAAAAGAGAATAAGATGACAGGTGGCTCCTGAGAAGCTGGACTCCAGTCCTTTATTGGTGTCCACCATCATTTCCAACGTGTCGGAAAACAGGCTATTAGAGTTGTCCAAGAAGTACCACATTAGCGAAGAGTACAAGCTGTATGTACCCTCCAACAAGTGCCAGACTGATAATCCCCCTTAGGGATATGTCGCTATGAGCGAACATATCTTGAAGGCGAGTGGGATCATTCCCTTACACCCGTTCTTCGTCATGGTCATGAATCACTTCGACCTTGCTCCACTTCAGCTAGCACCTAACAGCTGGTTTACCTTAAGCTGCCTGTATATGGCATTCGTGAAGCTTAATGGTCGTGCTCCCACGACCCAGGAGGTGCATTTTATGTACAATCTCACACCCACTCCTAAATCCAAAGGTTTCTACTTCTTATAGAAAGCCAACACCCAGGTCTCCTTGATAGAGGGTTCTGTGTCTAACCCGAGTTCCTGGAAGCATGACTTTTTCTTTGTAAAAGGTCTTCTTTCTGTCCGCGAACATTTTCGCTCATCCCCAAGTAAGTACTTCAAGTCTTTCCTTTTATATTGAGTTTGCTATTGTGGAAATTATACTCATATTGATAACTGAGTTGATTGTTCAGAGAGCTTCAGTATCCCCGATGTTCCTAAGTCAGAGGCGGCGCCGGTAGATGTCTTCCTTGACGCAGACCCTGCAATGAAAATGGTTTCCCATCTCTTTACTGTGGCCAACCTTAATCATTATGGTCTATCAAGAGTTTCAGAGCTCGACCTGCTATGGCACATTTCTGAGCGAAAGAAGAAGGTAATTCCGGAAAAACCTCATTCAGACGAGGGTGATGTTGAATGGGTGCCTGAGGAGGTTTCCCCCGAATCTAAACGTCCAACTTGGCTATCTACATCCTCCAGGGGGTGTCCCTCTTTTGCTCCTATGGACTGCAACACAAATTCTCATTCTCGCAGTCCACAAACCATGCAAGGGCGCTTCTTTCTGCCTTTCTCCGATGAATTTGATAATCTTCCTTACGTTCCTTCTATTCATGGCCATTCAAGGTACCCTTTGTCTGATGATGCTACGCCTCCTCCTCCCTCGGTGAGTGGGTCATCTATCCCTGCTCACCCGGGCGCTCCTGATTTGGAGAGAACAACCTGGGTGGGTCGCACGTCAGCCCCTTACCTGCAAAGGTATGCCCGAGTTGCTGAGGGTATTCCTGAGACCGAGTGGAGAGGTCTCGAGAATTTTACCATGGCGGAGCTTGGAGAGACCCTTCTACACTCCACAACTTGGGTGAGTTCATGCGTCTTACATTGGTCTTTTTTGTGTTTTGGGTTCCTTGTTTGCTCACTTTTTGCTTCCTTGCAGGCTTCTCTGGTGGCTCAACACTTCGTGGAATTGGCACAGGGCCTATCTTCATCCAACGCTTAAAGGGATCGTCTAGTGGTCAGAGTTCAAGAGCTCGAGGGACAGCTTGCTGATGTCAACCTCAAGCTGGAGAAAGCCCTGGCGAAAGCCTCTTCGTCATCAAAAAAGAATGAGAGAATGGAAGCTAAGGCTGAGGTGTTACAGGAGAGGGTCGCTCTCCTAGAGGCTAATTTGGCAGAGGTTGAGTATAAGTCTGTAGAGCGCACCCTTTATGTAATATGGAGGCAGAATCCTAGCTTCGACTTCTCCTCCTTTGGTGACCACGCCGTTGCGAAAGTGGCCGAGTGGAATGCTCGTGGCGGGAGGCCTTGAGATTTCGTTTCTGCAATTTTTATCTTTCACTTCAATTTGGTTGTATGCTTATTCGAACCTTATTATACTGGAGAGGTTTCTCCTGGTTGTTTTTTTTTCTTCAGGAACTTTTCTAAGTCCTGCTATTGTTGATGCCAACTTTATCCTGGAACATTATCGCAACTTTCTTCTTTTATATATATATGTGTGTGTGTGTGTGTGTGTGTGTGTGTGTGTGTGTGTGATCATTTGTTTTCATTTCTTTATGCTTGAGGCCCTATTGAGCCATCTCAAAGGGGTTCGATAGGTCTCTCTTTTTTCTTTAAGCTTGAGGTCCTTTTGAGCCCACTCAAAGGGGTTTGATAGGTCTCTCTTTTTTCTAATAACTCGTCAATACTTTATTTGGGCCGGTAGTTATGGTCTCTTTGGTGCACCTTGATTGTATTTGTAAGGATATGTTGACCTTTTAGGTTCTATCCATCCTTTTATATATTTTTGCGCATGCTCGTGATTTCTTGCTAGAAGCATCCTTCTCGTCATTATGCATAGTACTATTTTTACAAGGGTCTCTTTTAGGACCCTTTTTGGCTAGACGGCTTGGTGGCCGCTCTAGGCTTATTGGTTGATGCTCTTCCTGAGGCCTTTCCTCTCATGGAGGTATCAGCCTTTATTGGGAGGCCTTTCCTGTAGGACCTTTTGACCCGCTTGAAGTTTGTAAGGGTAGCTAATCATCGTGAACACAAGAGATGCCTTGCAATGTTTTCTCTCTTATTTCCCTTTTTTTTTATAAGGGTCTCTTTTAGGACCCTTTTTTGGCTGTATGCTCTGCCCCACAAGTGGTTGACAAGAATTATCTCATTGGGCACTTTAATCATTTTGCTCATGAACTTTGACAATTCCGATTGGTGATAGGTAGACGAGAGTTAAATGCGTGCTCACGTAAATGAGGAGTGTGACATGCCGATAAGAAACATATTCATTGAAGATGAGTAGAGGACATAGGTATTTGTGGCAACATTGTTCTTACTAAATATCAGGGCATCTAGGTTACCCCTCTAATTCATAGCTTCTTTTAAAGGGAGGACTCACAACTATGTTGGGGGGTTGACTATGGTAACCCTTTTGATTATCATATTAAAAGTGGAGCTTTACCTGATGTTCCCTCTCAGGCGCGTATGCACAACCATCGATTCTGGTCTCCTTAGTAACTTTGGGGTTGAAATCACGTGGGTTTGTGCTCCCATCCACTACCATCGCCATAGGTTATGGCGGTCTCATGACTATGCGAAGGGACGTGTTATAACATTCCCTTGCTTCTTTTTGTTCCCCTTTCATGCTCACAATCCCCTAGGAGTTGGGAATTTTATAGCCAAGTGGTATACTGAGGTTATCGCCTTCAATTATCTCAAGGAGGGTCTCCCTAATACTGCGTTGAAGGCCGAGGAGCAGCTTACTACGTCAAAGTTCATCATTACAGTGGTCTATCTGGGTGACTCTCCCATGGTGAGGGCTAACTCGATTATGCCCATGGGCTGCATCGAGTCTCCTATAAACCCATACAGGAAGGTGTTGCAGGGCTTTAGGTTCCTGATGCCTAATCCCATCTTCTCTAAGTATAGGATGTCTGCAGAGCTCCCATTGTCTACCAGAACCCGATGCACCTTCATGTTAGTCAGCTGTACACTTAATACCAAGGGGTCATTGTGTGGAAAATGCACACCCCGCACGTCTTCTTCGGTGAAGGTTAAATTCTTTTGGGGGTCGTTATTCTAAGCTTAAAATGCACGGGGGTGGACTTCGTTTGACTTCCTTGGCGTATCTATCTCGCCCCTTTCTTGATTCTCCTCCGAATCCTAGTCCTCCAAAGATCGTCCTCACCTCTCCTTGCACTTCTGGGGCTACATCTCGTGCTCGTGGCGAGGGTGTTCTATCATCTGGTCTTTTATTTTCTCTTCGAACGTATCTACCCAAGTGCCCCCTGCATATGAGTTCATCAATTTCCACCTTAAAATGAGTTCATTCCGTTGTGGTGTGGCCAATGTCTTTATGGTACTAAGAGTATTTTTTGGGATCTCTCTTTGAAAAATCTCTCTTCATTGGTGGGGGTCTCCTGAAAGGGACCTGATTCTCGTTCGCTACGAAGATATGCTCCTTAGTATATGTTAGGTCAGTGTAGAAGGTGTGGGATGTTTGCCTAGGATTACCTCCGTGTTTGTGCTTCCTCTGGTGGTCATCTCTTGGACCTTCATACACTCTTTTCTTTTTTGCATCATTCGAACCTTCAAAGGCAGAGGGCTTCAAAAGTGATGCCTTCAGGTTCTCATGACCGTCTTCGAAATGAATGTACTTTTGTGCCCATTTGTAGAAATTGTCTAAGTCAGTGTCCTCCCTCTTTAGCATGTTATCCCACAGCCTACTACTCGGACGCACCCCGGCTATAATGGCCATTTTTAACTCCCCACGGGTTAGGCATCCCACTTTTGCTGCCTCCATATTGAACCTATGGATATAGCTCTTCAGGCTCTCTTCTTTTCCTTGTTTCACATTAGCGAGGCTAGTGCCTAGCAAGGTGTAATCACACACAGCGTGATGCTGCTGGAGAAATTCGTCAGAAAATTGTTGCCAAGACTTTATGGACCCTGGCCAGAGTCTCTTAAACCACTTATATGCAGGACCCTTTAACGTGACTGCAAAGCAGTGGCATCTGGCTCTGCTAGAAATTCCCCTTAACTTCATTAGGTCATTGAACGCATCAAGATGATATTTTGGATCTGTATTGCCCTCGTAAGGGGTCATGTGAGGCTCTTTGAAGCTGGCTGGGGGCTGCACGGCTTGGAGTTCTCTAATGAAGGGTGATTCGTAATCAAACTCATCATCGACAGCGTGCCCCCAGATGCGGTGATTATCTTTCTTTGTAGGCTCCTAATCTCGGAGTCTAAGTCTTGCCTTCTTTTGTTCAAGGAGTCTCTCAAGTCGGATTGGTTAGCCTTTCCTTTCCTTTTATCTTCTGGGGGTGCCACAGGAGGTGTGGTCCTCTCATTCATCCTTTTCCTTTTGAGTTCTTTTCTCAAGTGTATGGGGTTGTTTCCCTTGAAGTGACCTCCACTTCATTATGAGGGTTAGTGTTGTTCTCCCGCTCTAGCCTCTTAGGCTGCTTCGCCTATCCGAGACGCTCGTTCTGCCTTGGCTGAGGGGTATTGCTGGTGGAGAGTCGACTCCTCCCTTCATCTATAGGGACTGTGGTTTCTCCTACTTCATGGCCTTCCCTTTTTCGCATAGGAATAGGCATGCTTGACTTTCCCTGTAATAGGCTGTTCAACACCTCTTGCATATTTTCTAAGGTGGTTTCTAGCCTTTGATATTTTTGGTGTAACTCGCGTATATCCTCTTCATAGAATCGAGTCCTAGAGCTCGAGCTTATGGAATGTACTCGAGGAATCTTGTCGGGCCTGCACGTTGATGGACCCGGATCTTGCCGGCCGAGGTTTGGTACCTGCGGCGGCCTTGGAGGCGAAAATGCTCCGACACCTCCCGTAGGGGTTGCCGCCAATATTGGATGACTTCCATCTAGTTGGATAGCTGGGGATGAAGCCTCCCTTTCATCTTCAGGATCCATGGGCCCCTTCGACGCATCCATAATTTTCGGTGGAGGATTCCTCATGGAGGCCTTCAGCTGATCTCTGTCCAGGTGGACCTCAACCTCTCATGGTTCTTTCAGACACTTAAGATGTCTTGGCATCTTTCTCTGCCGGAATCAATAGAAGAACAGTGGCTTGACACTTATCCTTCCCACAGATGTTGCCAAACAGTTGACGGGAACAACTTGTCAACTAAGTTAGATCAAGAACATTGTGAGTTGTAAAAGAAGTGGACTAAAATCAACTGAAGTTCAAGCAAACTTTCTTATGATTTCAAGAACATCAAATGTAAATGCTGGAATTCTAGAATGAAGAATGGATAGAATGTTGAATATCTCTTTTCATTAGCAATAACTGGTGTTGACAGTGAGAACTCGTCAACGATGTTAGGTCAGAAAACACAAAGCTTAGTAAGTAGATAACTAAGTAAGAACTTAGAATAGACTTGAGGAAAAATAAGCGCAGATTAACAATGGAGTAAACATTCGTATATTCTTAATAGCCTGAGTATACAATGAATTTTCCAACCCCTTATTGTGAGGGGTCAAGGTCTATTTATAGATGGGCTCTAATGACCCCTTATACATGGTGGTCTGTGGGGACAAAATTGTACACGGGTACACTGTCAGAATAGTAGTGCAAGTGGTAGTGGTGTTGGTGGAGTGGTGGTCGGCTTTAGTACGTGTCAGGGGTCTGCAACAACACTCCTGCCTTTGTACCATGTCGTACCTCCCTTACTTGTCAAGTACGAACGTCATAGGCGTGCTTGGGGATTCCTTTGGTTGATATGTATGTTCTGTACCCTTATGTGTTCCACGTGCCCCGTAGATGTTTTCACCTTTCCATGATGTGCCTATGCCTCAGGCCACTCTATATTTTGCTAAGCATCAAACTACTTGTGGTCTGCGTGGATACACACTTGCAAAGTGCGAGGGGTGCCCAGCGAGATCTTGGGCGCAAGGGGCATATATCTTGCGAGGTGTTGGTCAGGCGTGTGCCATGTGGACCTAGGCGGCTGGAGCCTCCGCACGAGACTTGACATCAGTGTGAGGGGGTCCTTGTGAGACCTTAGGCACGAGGTGGTGTAAGGTAGGTGGGCCTTGCCCCGCTCAGTTTATAATGAGGATATTTCCATTTTTTTGATTCCATGTATTATTTTTATTATGTACATAAAGGAGGAGCCGTATGAGATGAAAATCTCATGTACGGTTGGAGGCATGGGGCAAGACGGCCTCGCTCAGGAGTGAGGTGAGACGGTGTTGCGAATGCATGAGGAAAGATAACCTCACTGAGGTGCGAGGCGAGGCGGCCTCGTGGAGGCATAGTGTGAGATGACCTAGCTGAGGCGCGAGGCGAGATGGTCTTCCGAAGGCACGGGGCGAGATGGCCTCATTGAGGTGCAAGGTGAGGTGGCCTCGTGGAGGCACGGTGCGAGACAACCTCGCTGAGGCGAGATGGTCTCGCAAAGGCACGGGGTGAGATGGCCTCACTGAGGTGCAAGGCAAGGTGGCCTCGTGGAGGCACGGTTCGAGACGGCCTCGTTGAGGTGTGAGGCGAGATGGTCTCGCGAAGGCACGGGGTGAGACGGTCTTGCGAAGGTGCAGGGCGAGATGGCCTCGTTGAGGTGCAAGGGACGTGGCCTCACAAAGGCAGAGTAAGAGATGGCCTCACTGAGGTGCGAGGCGAGACGCGACGCAACTTGGTGTGCATGTGCGAGACGGAGGGTCTCGCAAGGCTGGGGTCGTAACTCCGCGCAGGCGTGATGCAGCTGGGAGCACATGTGCAAGACGGAGGGTCTCGCAAGGCTGGGGTCATGACTCCGCATAGGCGCGATGCAGCTGGGAGCACACGCGCGAGATGGAGGCGTCTTGCAAGGGCCATGGCTAGAGCCATGCATGCGAGACAGAGGCATCTCGTGGGGGGATGCGGCTTGGAGGCATGTGCGTGAGACGGGGGCATCTCGCATTTGTCTCCCATGGGCATGGAATGATTTTGTGAGGCTTGAGGCCTCACAAATGTGTGGCCTCTTCTACCTCTATCACGTACTTGACGACTTCGGTGCCCCTTATCCGGTTACTTCAATAAGGGACCAGACCTTTTTTCCTTGGTGGATTTTTGGCATCTACACTTGCCCCCCAATCTATAGGAAGGCCTTTAGGCGTTCTTGTATACTCTTCTCTTTCTTTTTCTCCCTTTTTTTTCCTTTTCTTTTTTTGTGTGCCATCTTTGTGACATTCATGGTGCAAGTGCTTTTCTCCATTTAGAAGATATGGAAAAACATATTTCATGAGTGGCGATCCTTATGACTCTTTTGAAGTTTAATTAGCGCTAACCATTCTTTTATATAGATCCCAAGGGTGTCGCTTTTGTACAAATGTTGGGCCACAAGAAGAAGCTTGAGGCACTCTACCTGAAGTGCCAAATAAGCGTCGATTGGACAGGGTTTGCTTTCGTATGGTGCTCTTAAGCTATTACCTTGGGTGTTTTACACATATCTAGCGCTTGTCAGATTTCAAAGTGAAGAGTGCTTTAGCCATTCTTCCTTGTAGCCCCTTTGTCTTGTTGACTTCTTCTTTATTACCAACATGTTGATCACCTAGGAAGTCTATTAGTACTTGTCCGTTGATTGATACCATTGAAGTATAAGTGATGTCAACAAAATATATACCTTTTGCAAGGGCGGAGAATGATTGGATTATTGCCAAGATTCGGGGACTTGAGAAACAGTTTGTTGAGGCCATACATAAGGTAGGAGTGGTTGTAGAGAAGACTTCATCTCCGTCTAAGATTAAGAAAAGAGCAGAACCTAAAGTTCTTATATGGAACAGAATCTTGGCTCCGACTTCTCATCATTCAGTGACTGCAATGTTGCTAAGGTCACCGAGTGGAGTGCTCGCGACAGGAAACAATGAAGTTTTTTCCTGCCCCATATTTCGATCCCATGTGTTGGCAACTTCTTTATTTTGGTTGTAATGTGGATTGACTTATTTTACCTCAGACATTTTTTCGGATTTAATTTATTCTTCATGAGGAACTTGTAACGAGTCCAGCTATGTCTTATGCTTATCTTGTGACAGAGCATTATCATGTGTCTTTATGCACGCAGGTCTCTTAGTAGCACCCTTTTATTCTAAAAGGTTCCCTTTGGAACCTTTTGGAACCTCTCTACTGCATGTGATTCGTGTCTATTGGTGCACCTTGACTACTTGTAAGGATATGTTGGCCCCTTGGGCTCTTGCTATCCTTTTATATATTTTTACGCGCGTGTTTTATTTTCTGCGAGAAGCGTCCTTCTCGTCATTAGGCATAGTACTATTTTTGCAAGCGTCTTCTTTGAGACCCTTTTTGCAAGCATTTTCTTTGAGACCCTTTTCATAAGCGTCTTCTTTGAGACCCTTTTTTGGTTCTTGAGTGGATCTCCCCTCGGGTTGGGACCCTTATAGGGAGATGGTCCTTGTGAAACCTTGCAAACACCTATTTTCAAGACAATTTTTTCCCTTGGTAAGGCGACTCAGTCGATCGAGACTTGGGGATCTCTTTGGGCTTCCCTTTCATCTTTTATGACGTGGTCCCTTTGTAGGATGGGTTTGTTCATTAAGAGGTCACTTTTGAGGGACCTTTCAACTTTTTTAGATTCTATAAAGGTAGCTAGTCCTTATAGATTTAAATGTTGTCTCATAAGGTTCATCACTCTCACATATATGTATTATAAGTACTTAGATATATATATGTCACAAGGCAAGACGCCTGTTACGCACTTGGCCAAGCACCTATTGAGGCTCGTGAGTCTAGGCGCCTATTTTACACATGGCTAGGTGCCTATTGAGGCTCGCAAGGCTAGGCACCTATTTTGCACATGTCTAGGTGCCTATTGAGGTTCACGAGGCCAAACACCAAATTTGCACAAGGCGGGATGCCTGTTGAGGCTCATGAGGCTAGGCACCTATTTCGCACATGGCTAGGTGCCTGTTGAGGTTAGGTCTGATACCTCCTTAGTGGTTTGTGGGATATTTCTTACCAAGTACTTTTTTTTTGTTCTCTCCAATATACTTTGACAATTCCAGATCTACAGAATCAACTAGGCGACTTCTTTGGATCTTTATGGGGGTCGATTGCGATGATTTGATGAATCCTATTAGCTTCTTCTTTAAAGCCTTTTTGTAGTTCTCTTCCAATTTTCAACTTGATCAGCGACTCCTCTATTATGACGTTCTCTTCTACACGAAATCTTCGGATGTATTGGTTGAAGGGTGATTAGAGGAAGGTTTGTTTCCCTCAACATGCAAGTCCTTATGGTCCTCTTCCACACGTATATACTTCTGTGCTCTTTCAAAGAAATCATCTAAGTTTGTAACCTCTGTCTTGAGCATGTTAGCCCATAACTTGCTTCATGGATGAACTTCGGCTATAATAGCCATCTTGAGCTCTTCTTTAGTTGAACTTCCCAACTTTGTTTCTTCCATATTGAACATGTGGATAGAGCTCCTCAGACTTTCATTCTTGCCTTGTTTTATGTTAGCGGGGCTGGTAATTGGCATAACATAATCACAGACTGCACGGTGTTGCTGAAGAAATTTGCCAGAGAATTGCTGCCACGACTTGATGGTTCCGGGCCTTAACCTCTTGAACCACTTGTATGCAACTCCTTTAAGAGTAACAACAAAGCAATGGCACTTTGCTATGCTATTGACCCCCCTTAACCTCATAAAGTTATTGAAGGAGTCTAAGTGATACTTTAGATCTGTAGTGCCCTCGTATGGAGTCATGTGAGGCTCTTTGAAGCTAGTGGGGAGTTGCTCAACCTGGATCTCCCTTGTGAAGGGCGAATCATGGTCAAATTCTTCGCCATCTCTGTCCCCCTAGGTGCGGTGATAATCTTTCCTCGAGGGTTTTGCATTTCGATGTCTAGTTTCCTCCTCTTTTTGCTTAAGGAGTCTTATGGGTTCTCAAACTGAACCCTTGATTTGGTTGTGTCCCTCGGGGGAGCTGCAGGGGATGTGATTTTTACCTCAGACCCTCTTAAGTTAAATTTCTCCCTCAAGTCAGGAGAAGCTCTTGTGGGGGTAGTCTTGGGTTCGCACCTCCCGTTGGTCGGGTTCGCGCCAGATTTTGCCACTGGTGTACAATCTTCCTTACGTTCTGGTCGAGGGGTACAACAGTGGAGAGTTGCGTTTTGTCACCGTCCACGGGTATGGTGGTTTCCCCTCGTGCATGTTTTTTCTCGTATGCTAGGGAAGGGGCATGCTTGACCTTCCTTGTAGCAGTTCTTTCAACACCTCCTGCATGTTCTCTATTGTAGCTTCCAACCTTTGATTTTTATGCGCAACTCGCGTATGTCACTCTCATAAAAGCAAGTTCTGGAGCTGGGACTCATGGAGTGCACCCGCAAACTGTTATCGAGCTTGTGCAAAGAGAGGCATGGATCTCGGTGGCCAGAGCGCGGTGCAATCAGTGGTTGAGTAGGAGGTGTGTACTCAGGCCACCCACACAGATCATAGATGTTTCACGATGACCTCCCCTAGGCTGGAATACCGGGAATGATGCATCTTTCTCCTCTCCAGGAGTCGGATATTCCTCCGGCATGCTTCCCTTCTCAGGTGGTGGAGCGTCTATTCTGGAGGCTTTTAGTTGGCCACCATCAAGGTGAATCTCAGCATCCTGAGATTCCGGTAGGCGTTTTGAACGCCTTGGCATTTTCTTATCAAAATTGATGGAAGAATAACGGCTTGATAGTCATCCTTCCCATAGACGGTGCCAAACTATTGACGGTGAGAACTCGTCAATGATGTTAGGTCAGAAAACTCAAAGCTTAGTAAGCAGATAACTAAGTAAGAACTTAGAATAGACTTGAGGAAAAATAAGCGCATATCAACAATGGAGTAAACATTCTTAATAGCCTGAGTATACAATGAATTTTACAACCCCTTATTGAGAGCGGTCAAGGTATATTTATAGCTGGGCTCTAATGACCCTTTATACATTGTGGTCCTTGGGGCAAAATAGTACACGGGTACACTCTCAGGATAGAAGCGTAGGTGGTAGTGGTGTTGGTGGAGTGGTGGTCGGCTTTAGTACGTGTCAGGGGTCTGTAACAGCACTCCTGCCTTTGTACTGTGTCGTACCTCCTCTACTTGTCGAGTACGAATGTCATAGGGGTGCTTGGGGATTCATTTGGTTGATACGCATGTTCCGTACCCTTACGTGTTCCATGTGCCCCGTAGATGTTTTCACCTTTCTAAGATGTGCCTATGCCTCAGGCCACTCTATATTCTGCTAAGCATCAGATTACTCATGGTCTTCATGGATACACACTTGCGAAGCCCGAGGGGTGCCTCGCGAGATCTTAGGCACAAGGGGTGTATGTCGTGCGAGGCGTTGGTCAGGCATGTGCCATGCTGACCCAGGCAGCTGCAGCCTCTATGCGAAGCTTGACATCAGCGTGAGAGGGTCCTCGCTAGACCATAGGCATGAAGCAGGCGTGTAAGGTTGGTGGGCCTTGTGGAGGCACGGGGCGAGACGGCCTCGCTAAGGCACGAGGCAAGACAGTGTTGCGAAGGCACGGGGTGAGATGACCTCGCTGAGGTGCGAGGCGAGGCGAGCTCGCTAAGGCACGGTTCGAGACGGCCTCGCTGAGGTGCGAGGTGGGACGGTCTTGCGAAGGCACGGGGCGAGATGGCCTCACTGAGGTGCAAGGAGAGGTGGCCTCATGGAGGCACATTACAAGATAGCGTCGCTGAGGCGCGAGGAGAGATGGTCTCGTGAAGGCACGGGGCGAGATGGCCTCGCTAAGTTGTAAGGCGAGGTGGCCTCGTTAAGGCACAATGCGAGATGGCCTCGCTGAGGTGCGAGGCGAGATGGTCTCACGAAGGCACGAGGTGAGACAACCTCGTTGAGGTATGGGGCGAGACGGTCTTGCGAAGGCACGAGATGAGATGGCCTTGCTGAGGTGCAAGGTGAGGTGGCCTCGCGGAGGCACGGGGCGAGGTGAGGTGCGACGTAGTTGGGTGCGCATGCGTGAGATGGAGGGTCTCGCGAGGCTAGGCAGTGTCTCCACGCAGGCGTGATGCAACTGGGAGATGGAGGTTCTCACGAGGATGGGGTCGTGACTCCACGCAGGTGCGATGCAGCTAGGAGCACACGCGCGAGATGGAAGCGTCTCGCGAGGGGCACGGCTAGGAGGCGTCTCGTGGGGGATGTGGCTTGGAGGCATGTGCGTGAGACAGGGGCATCTCGCATTTGTCTCCCATGGGCATGGAATGACTTCGTGAGGCCTGGGGCCTCACAAATGTGTGGCCTCTTCTGCCTCTATCACGTTCTTGACACCTTCGGTGCCCCTTAGCCGTTTACTTCAATTAGGGACCAGATTTTTTTTCCTTGGTGGATTTTTGGCATCCACAACTGGTTACAAAATTCACCAAAAATTATCCTCCTTCTCACGTGAATGGAGGTCATATTTATAGTAGAGCACTATTGGCTCACTGTACATGGTGGTCCCTAGGGATATGACTCTGCATATGCAGTCTATAGATGGTAGTGGTGCCAGGAGAGTGGTGGGTGGCTCCAGTACATTCCAAGGGTTTGCGGGAGCACCTCCACTTTAGTACCTAGCTATACCTCCACCATCTATTTAGTACGAACGTCAGAGGTTGGCTGGGAAGGACCACCTCAGGTACCTTACTCGTACGACCACTACTTGTCTGTCGTCGTGTTTAGGGCCAGACACCTGGGTTCTTCAGAACTACACCCCCGTACGTACTTCGTATCCGTATGATCTCTTTGAGTCATTTTGTAGGTTTTCTTATCCTCACAATGCATCCTACTATTTTAACCTTTAAGTGTTGAAGCCTTTATGGGTCATCATGGGAGACACGTTCCCAAAAGGCATGGGAGGCTAGAGTCTCGTGAGATGCCCATCGCTGGGGGAAGGACCATGTGCGAGGAAATGCCTTGTGTGGCCCTTGGAACGAGACGCAATAGCATGTGGGTGATACAAAGGCATGTGGCACGAGGCCATGCCTTGCGAGGCGCTTGTGCGAGACGTATGCTTGTGGTGCAAGACGGAAGCTTGTGATGTGAGGCCATGCCTCGCGAGGCACTTGCACGAGACGCTTGCTTGTGGCGCGAGACAGAAGCTAGTGGCGCGAGGCCATGCCTCATGAGGCACTTGCACGAGACGTATACTTGTACGTGCGAGACGGAAGCTTGTGGTGCGAGGCCATGCCTCACGAGCCGCTTGGGCGAGATGCCTGCTTGTGGCGCGAGACAAAAGCTGGTGGCGCAAGGCCATGCCTCGCGAGGCGCTTGGATGAGATGCATGCTTGTTAGTGCAAGACAGAAGCTTATGGTGCGAAGCCATGCCCTGCGAGGTCCTTGCACAAGACGCACGATTTTGGCATGAGGTCGTACCTCATGAGACGCTTGCGTGAGACGAGGGCATGTGAGCGCGAGGTTGTGCCTCGTGAGGCCTCAGCGTGAGGTGGACCATTATTAGCAAGACATATCCGCCCCCTTGGGGCCCTCAGTGCAAGATGCATCGTTAGGTTTGAGGGGTGATCCTACCTGAGCTTGGACACAAAGCGAGGCTCTGTAAGAGAGGCGCGTGCCTTGCGAGCGCCGAAGAGGCGAGGCCTTGTGCAACTAAAATTCAAACATCCACACGTTCCAACATCTACAATATAGGCCTATCTCGTGCAGCTAATATTGACTTCGTACCATTAAATCCCTCTCACATATCGTTGACAAGTATATCACATTTAGGATGAACCCTAAAGTGTGATGTACTCCAATGGTGTGGACCTGCAGCAATTAACCAGTTGAAGGCATCCTTATTCAAAGCTTTTATCTTGGCCATAACACTTTCAAATCCTCACATAGTAACTTCTCTAGCAACCTTCCACAATAGATCATTTAATGTTATATCCTTGAAAACCTTGATGAAATTCTTCTCAAATGCTTGGCACAATTTCTATGCTTGGCCTCATGTATCCTTTCTTCCCACATACCCTTTGAAGCTTGTTCCAACCTTTTTTTCTTATTTGTAAGAAAGCTCCAATGGTTAAAGTTTTCAATTCTTAAATCCTCCCTCAAAAGGTTGACAAACCATCTCTAAGATTCCTTGTTTTCTATCTTTACTATAGCAAAAGCCACTAGATACATCTAGTTATTTGCATCAATGCCAACTGTTGTTAGTAGCTGTCTTGGATGTAACCCTTTTATATGACTGCCATCCAAACCTATGACTGGTCTACATCCCTCATTGAATCCATGTTTTAACCTAACATAACATATGTATAATCTCTTGAAACGTGGCTTCCCACCCTCACTTGATTCTGTCAGAAATTCTACAGTCGAACCCTTATTAGTCCACTTGATCTCCTCGGCATAATCCCAAAGAGCATTGTATTGTTCTTCATAAGTCCCTTCCAGGGTTTCTAAATCTATCCCGATGACCTTTATCCCTTGTTATTTGAAGCACTTGCTCATTACTCACATTTTGCATTAATGAAGCGATGGCCCATTTGTCGTGCATTTTAAACTCATTCAAATACTTCTAACTAAGCCATTTTTATGTTGCAAACTTGTTTGTATTCTTTCTTGCACACTTTTTTTCACTAACATATGCTATGGTCCCAAATATGGGAGTGTCATCTATGCATTCAACACCTAAGGACAATTGACACCCTTGCAGTGTACCTGAATCCTATGAGGGTCGTTCTTCTTAAAAAAAAATACCTCGCAAATTCCCTCACAGCTTGTTTAAAAACTGCTCCTGAAGCAAAATCTAACCCCAACTTGAATATTAGTTTGTCCATGTTTGCTATAGGCCTAAACTCAAGTAGAATTGGCAGCTTAGTTCTTCTATTCATCCTCTTTTTTTTATGAAAAATCGACATCTCATCCTCATTCTCTAGATCACATTCTTCCTCAGAAAAATAGTCATGTTCTATGTATTCACTATCATATTCAATGACACCTTCATCTTCTATGTCAATATTTAAAGGCCATTTTCCTAATACTTTCAAATGTTTATCTGTAGTATCACCAACATCTAGGTCATCATCATCCTATTCAACAAACAAACCTGTCCCAAAAGCGAATTCTTGTTCAGCCCCATTGTCTACTTAAAATCCTTACCCCCAATGGATCATTTATTGGCAAATTTAGCTCATCTAAAGAGCACTCTCATCCAGCAATTAAACAAGGCTCAACCTCTTCATTTTTGGACCAATCTGGGTCATCATAATAAGCACCAAAGTCACCCAATGCATGCTCATAATCAGCCCCAAAGTCACGAACATTAGGCCCATCCAAACCGCTACCAATGTCAACAACTTGGTTACATTTCCACTACCAAAATCATGCCCAACAACATCCATTTGTTGTAGTTTTTCAGACCCCAAACCAGCCCCATTACTCTCACCCAAGTCACCAACACTAGGTCCATCCAAACCACTACCAAAGTCATTAACTTGTGTTACATTTCCAGTACCCAAATTATGTCCAACTTCATCCATTTGTAGCAGTTTTTCAACCCCAAACCAACCAAACAGCTTTCACCCAAGTTTGTAAATGAGGTGGATATTTGCTATGTACAATAAACAAACAAGTTTACATAATTAATTTCTAAATAAATAAGACAAATTGATGCTCCCAACATATATAATGTGTAAAGCATTCACTCATACCAAAAGTTAGAAAGAAACACCCATTGATACACTCACACACTACCCCACCCACATACACCAAACAAGATTCCATAATACTTTTAACATCTAACCATGTGTACCCTGACACTGTTAATAGACAAAATATTCAACAAAATGAGCAAAATCTCCTCTTTTTGCCTACCAGAAAAGAACCATGTGCGCTCTATCCTTTGTTCAACAAGAAAATAACCTCTACATACCAGACGACTACAACTCACATATAAATTTTAAAAAAAAACTTTGACACATACCGTAAAATAGTATCACAAGACCTTGTTTATTTGGAAATCCCTTCTTCTTTCCAGTCCATTTCCTCCCCATGGTCGTAAGATCACCACCACTACGTCAGCGTCAATCACAATCCACGATCACCACTTCTCTCACCAAGCCTAATCTCCCTAAAGCGTGTGTTTTTTTTTTTTTTTGTATTTTTTTATTTAGAAAGAACTGGATTTCTTTAACTTTGCCAATTAATCTTCAGCTCAGTGACACATCACCATATATTTTCCCTCTAAAACATTGCTAATTTATTATTTTAACCATAATTAATATTGCCACATGAGCAACTAAAGGGTGGATTTAGACACAATCTAACAGAAGGGCTACATTACTGCACCTGAAATTGTTCAGGGGGACTTTTAACATGTATACTTTAAGAGGCATTATCTGGTAGTGTCATAAGTTTAGGGGAAAATTTTCTAATTACTCAAAAATATATATATATTACATGTTCAACAAGAAAATCTAGGAGCAGAAGCATGCTAGTCAGCAACTGTGTCCATTTCATTAGAAGCCTGAAGACTAGTGACAAAAGAAATCTCTTCATTTTGAGAAATACGAGGGTCATTTTCCTCAGCATGCTTTACATGTTAAGGAATATAATCAAAATCAACATTCTGATTACACTTCCAAAACATGTAAAAGCAGTTGAAATAAGCCCCTTGAAATGCTCAAGGTTGCTTTGGTTGTCTTGTTCGAGGGTTGATATCTTCTGTTCCAACTCGAATACTCTCTTCTCCAACCTGTTTGACTCATCTTGACTCTATGGGAGCTCCTTCTTCAACTTCAAGGCTTCATCCTTGTTTGCTTTGGTGATGCCTCTAGCCTTTTCCAATGATCCCTTGGCTTTTTCATGATCATCTGACACTTGCTTCTTATCTACGACCAGTGCCTCCTTCTCCCCGACAAGCTTCTTGTTTTCTTCGACAAGGCTTTCAAATCTCCTCCAACCATTGTTAAGAGTGAGGAGGGCCTGCGAATAGCAAACATAGAGGGATAAGTATATGCTTTTAAAAGAATATTTGAAAAATATAGCATGGAGATCAAGAAAGTTACTTACACTCAAAAACGTGTTGAAGCTCCGTCAAATAACCTCGTTGGTACCAAGATTTGGCATGCTAGAATATGCTTGACTGCTCAGTCTATGCTTTGCCACCTTATAAAGCTTGTCAACTGTCGAGTTGGCCACATTATTAAGAAGCCCAGAGATTGTGGCTAAGTCCACCTACTCGAAAGCTTATACTTAGGGAGGAGATGGAGGAGGGGGATTCCCTGGTCGACGGGTGAGTTTGCTCTCTGGTCAAGAGAGTAGTTTCCTCCATCCTCTACTTCTTAGTTGGGGAGGCCCTACTAGAGCCTTCCACATCTTTCATTGCTGGTCGTTTGGACCTAGTAGCAACGCCTTTAGAAGCATATATGTCAAAGGCATCAGACATGTCTTCATAAAAGATAACAGTTAGTGAACAATAGCAAGCAGCAGATAAAAGAATGTGAAGAGAAAGTTAGCTAGCAGTAATAAGCGAACTACATATGTTGGTTGTGACATTATCTAAGCTAGTCCTACTTCTTAAATAAGACTCATCTGACTAAAGAAACTCTGATTCATAATTACTGTTCGATGGAATAAAATTGTCATCCCTATCAAGAAACTCTGTAAAGATTGGGGGAAATTCAAACAAAGTATTGTTCAAATGAAAAATACTGTTACTATTGGGAAAGTTAGTGCCATTCTCATCTTTTAAGGAAGAGCACTCCATGCGGGCAACTCTCTCAGGAATTTTTTGTTTTCTCTTACCTTGAATTGGAGGAGCAAGGGCCAGTCACTAGTTCTCACCAGGTTCCCTGATGCTAACAACTGTCGTTCGTGGACTAGGCGGTTGAGAGACATTCTAAGGCTGCTCAGAGGATGTCTGTTCGTTAGTACCTTCTCTAGTGGCACTCTTAGTAGATAAATCTTTTGCAACCTGATGAGGCTGCAAAGACCGACCAGCCTAAGATTCGCTACAGTAATCAGGTACTTGCAGCTTTTCTGGGCATCAATTAGGTTTGCCAATATATCAATTTGGTCGCGCATCCCCTAGGTTGGTACTGGTTGGTGCCAGGGACCTAAATTACAGAAATAAATAAAATTGCTAAGGACGAAAGAAAAGAAAAATGATCGACTAAGAATGAGGATTATTATATCCAAAGTTACCTCCCTATGTGAAGGACAAGTTGTCTGCGACCAAGTATGTCGTTAAAAAGTATTCTCTCCGATACTTTCCAACTTTGGTTTTGTAGCCATCAAGAAAGTACATGAATTATCTTAACGATAGAAATTGAAAAACCTATATTATTTTGCTTCGGGTTCGATTTAAGATTGAACATGTAGTTAATCTCATGAGGAGTCGGTGTTGGCCATCTCCTTAGGTGATAAAGGATATACAATGCAGATAGCATTCCATATCCATTCGGGGTTATTTGGAGGCTGCAATGTCAAAGTACTTAGCAACCCCTCTGAAGTATTCATGAAGAGGCAAGGTGGCACCAACCTTTATGTTATACCTCGACCAGGTGCTAAAAGCACCCCCAGGGAGATTAGCCCTTTGGTCGGGTATTAGTTTGTTTAAAGTGACCCTATGAAGCCCATATTTCTTTGGGTAACTCTCCATCACCATGCTCGATAATTTGCTAGGTGCTAAAATTTACCACGACACTTGTTCTTTCTTGGTGCCCAATTTGATGATGGCGTGAGAAAGAACGAGTTCCAAAATGTATTCCTCAGCCATAGATGTTTCCTCATTGGCCACCGTACGACCAACTTGAGGGACTTTCTTCTTTCGTTTAGCCACTTGCTTAACCCGTGCCATAGGAGTAGAAAATTTTGAAAAATGAGTAGAAGATGATTCTTGAACAAGAGTCTGAAAAGTATTCTACTTGGTGTCATCAAACAGAAACCTGAGGAGACCGTCGTCTATTGTTCTCTCACCTCCCCAATAGTCTTGCATGAATATCTGAGAAGAAGAAATGGAAGCAAGAATCTAAAGACCAATAGAGTTTAAATAAACAAGGAAAAAATTAAGGTTGCTTGGGAGTAAACCTAATGGTTTATTCGACTAGCAACATTTCAGGACAAACAAGACACATTATCCGACTAGCAAAGATTTGAGATTAAAAAGTGAAATTAAAAGCTTTTCAAGAAAACTTTTCATCTGCCCAAGAAGGGAAAAATCAGTTTTACTTTGATTTTGTGTCCACAACTACGAATCTATGACAACAAATTCCACCCAATGTTCCAACACATCCTATAAACTACCATACAATTCTCTAAACCTAAGAATACTCAAGAACTATTCAATTTTTTTTACAGATTTCACAATTTTAAAAATCACAAATAATCGTGCATTTTGTTTTTGAAGAAAATTCAAAAAGATAAAAGACTAGATTTTGCAGACTTACTTGGAATGAAGATTAAGGAAGAAATCAACCTAAATTTTCTTGAAGTATGCTCGGATCGATCATGATGTGAGAAAGGTTTTATAAGTTTTTTTTTCATGTTCTCGAGGAAAGAGATAATGCATGTAAAAATGATATAAAAGGGAAGAAAGGGTTTATATACTCGAGGTAGATGAAAAGGTGATGTCAAAAAGTACCTTTTCTGCACATTGGAAATCATGAAGTCGTCAAATTCCTTTTTGAAAAAAGAGTAATTATGTTTTTTTTTTTTTTTAAATGCAGCTTGCTTGATAGGTTATAGGCACTGATTGTATATAGGTGTTGCTCAAAAAAGTTTATCTGATGCTGGTCGCTTCATGATAAACATGGGGGAAAATGTTTTCCCTAAAAACGGGCGTGATGATGTAGTAAGGATTCTACGCACATGGAAACCAAAAAACAACATAATTTCTTGAAGAGGCTCTTCGACCTTCGTCTAGCGGACAGAGAATCGTAGGAAGATTCATCATACAACTGGTCAAGACAGTCAAACCTTCAGTCAACATATTGCTCCTAGGCTGGTCGATACATACTCGACCAGGGCTGGTCGAATGTTGCGGGAAAAACACTCGCAGTTTGTTAGCACCGAGATATTTACTAGATATTTCTTATTTCTAAAGTAAAATATATTATTTATGAATTATTTTATTATTATTTCTCACACAAGTCATGTAAGACCCATGGTCCATCTGTGTAATTTTCTAAGCCTATATATAGAAGCTTAGTGAATCATTATTTTCTACGCTGAATAAACGCTAAACACTCTAGACAAAATGGTAGACGTTTTCATACTTTATACACAAATTCTTGTACTCTCTCTAGCTTACAAAACTCAGTTGACACAGGCTCATCTAATCATGGATTTAGGAAAATTCACTATAATGATAAAAGTATAAGTAGACATAGGTCATTACCAATATCTTGGGCAGAACCACTATAATTCTTGGTGTCATTTTCACATTCTTATGTTTAATTCTCATTTTTATATCGTTTACTTGACTTAATGTCGGTTGGTCAAATCAGTGGTCAACAACCTTAAAAACTATATTCAAATTAAAAATTTGTGTTCATCCAATTAAAAGAAATAAGTATTTTTGTTTATCCAACTCAGTAAAAAACATATATTCTAGATTTGTGATATTTTGACAAATGTTGTAAGACACAAATAAGTGAATAAGTTTAGTAAAGAAAATAAGAATTTATCTTGATTTTGGATATTCTAGTAACATGGATGAATTGTAAATTAGTTTTCTATAAAGCTTAAGATGGAATTATATGAACAAGATTATTGCTAAGGGGCTTTAATAATGTCCAACACCACTTTACATGGCATATTGTTATTGGTGTAATTTTTTCGAGTTTTACATATTTTAATTTAAAATAAAATATATGGAACACGATATGAAATTGCACCAATCAATATAAGGTGGTGTTGGACATCATAAGTGCCCTATAGGAATGCTTTAGTAACAAAGGAGACAATGTTGAATAACACCTAATGAATGACTATAGAAATGAGGTTGATATGTTGTCTTAAATGTAAATTTACTAGAAAATATTTTACTACTACAAAAATGTACTTAGACGACACACATGAGATGACATTTGTTGTAGAACTGTTGTGTCATGTTAAAAATATATATGACACAACAGTCACTTTCGAACTATCATGTCATGCAGATTAAAACTCACATCAAATGACAGTTCTAGTGAGACTAATGTAACATGACTACTTTTAACACAAGACAACATTTCTACTCAAACCATTGTCTAATGCAATACACATTTTTTAATTAAAAACTAATTTGATTTGTATTTTTAATATAATGGGAAATAGCGGCAAAAGTACCCAATGTTTTGAAAAATTGGTGAATTAATACCCATTCTTTTCTTTTGGTGGGAAAAGTATCCAATGTCCACTTCCGTTGGTATCCGTTGGTACCCAACCCATTAAGTCTGTTAAAAGCTGACCCTAGACCCACGTGTCAGCTCATTATTGGCCCATTTAAAAATATTTTTTAAAATTAATTTAATCAGTAAAAGAAATTAAAATCAGTAAAAAATATTTTATTTTTTTTACTGATTTGAATTTTTTTACTAATTAATTATTTTTTAATAATTTTTTTCTATTTTAAATTTAAGTTTTAAAAATATTTTTAAATAGGTCAATAAGGAGCTAACACGTGGGTCCAAGTTCAGCTTTTAACGGACTTAATGGGCTGGGTACTGACGGATACCAACAGAAGTGGACAATGGGTACTTTAATATATTGTGTAAATATATTCATAAAAAAATATTAATTAATTGAGTTTTTTTTTTTTTTGAAAATGAGTTATTCAAATAATAATCATTTAAATTTTTAATACTTTGTAATATCAATTGTTAATTAAATTATTATATATTTAATAAAAGAAGTTTTTGTAGGATTGGTAATCCAAAGAAAATCAAACCTGTTCTAATAACTTAACATCTTTTGTCAATTTCTGTTAAGTTAGTTACTAATCAGTTTTAGGTAGTTGTACACCTTGGGTTTCTCATTTTCAATTAGTTAGCTCGGATTGTAACTCTATTTATAGCTCTAACCTATTCATTATAAAGGTTAGAACAAAGATAGAGATCAAAAGTAGTGTTTTTGGGAGAGTGAAACAGAGAGAGAAAGAGAGAAATTGTAACAGCCATTGTATGGCTTTGTGAGCTCGAGTGTGAGAGTTCTTGGGGATTTCTTTCTGTGATTGTTTCAAGAGGTGTACACTACAACTATTAGAGATTGTAATTAGCTTGATTATAGTGGAGAAAACTCCTTGGGGGAGAGCTGCAGTAGGCCTTGAATTAAGGACCGAACCAGGATAAATTACTTTGTTCTCTTGTTTTTTTTTTTTACTTTTCTGTTGTTGCATTATGTTTGATTTCAGCTTGTGTTTTTCTTTGATTAGTGTTTGATCAACCTTGAAATTGTTGAGTCTTGTGTAGTAGGATTACTGCAGTGGTACTAGAGCCAGGTTTTGTAGATCGAAGACTTAATTTGAAGGTTATCAAGAACTCAAGAAAACAGCTGAGATGGCATCATCATCAACCAGATTCGATTTTAAAAGATTCGATGGATCTGGAGACTTTAGTCTGTGGAAGGAGAAGATGATGGTTGTACTGATATATCAGAAACTTGATTCAGCACTTGAAGAAAAGACACAGAAGGTTGAGAAGGACTCTGATGCATCAAGAAAGGTGATGTAGAAACTATAATGAAGCAAGCTCGATCAGCCATTATCATGAATCTTTTTGATAATGTGCTGAGGCAAGTGATCAGTGAGAAGACTGCCATGGGAATCTGGAATAAGCTCGATCAATTGTACATGGCAAAATCAACTACAACCAAGATTTTCTTGAAAGGGAAGTTCTATGGATTTAAAATGAATGCTACTGTTTCTTTAGAGCAAAATTTAGATGATTTGAATAAAATTGTTTTGGCTTTTACTAACATGGGTGAAACAATTAAGGAAGAAGATCAAGCTGTTATTTTACTCAATGGCTTGCCAGATCAATTCAAGGAGATGACAACTGTTATTATGTACAGGAGGGATACTCTAACTTTGGATGATGTTATGAGCACTCTCAGATCGAGGGATGCAGAGCTTAACTAGCAAAAGGCAGCAAGACAAGAATCAAGAACAGATGAAGGGTTGTTTGCTCGAGGAAGAACTCAAAGAAGAGGACAGTCTAGAGGGAATTACAGAGGTAATTCAAGGTCAAAATCAAGACCCAAGGAAACAAGAAAATGTCACCATTGTGGAAAGGTGGGACATCTGATCAAGAATTGTTGGGAACTGAAGAGGAAAAAGAAGAAAGAGAAGGAAGAAGATGAGAAAAACAGTGACTCAAATGATGTCATTGAGGATTGCTATAGCTCAGATGGAGATATATTCACTGTCACAGATGCAACTGTCAAAGACCAAGTCAAGACTAAAGGAAAAGTCTGCACTGGTTTACATGATGAAGAATGGAAGGAATGGATCCTTGACAGTGGATGCACATATCACATGTGTCCCATAAGAGACTGGTTTCACGAGTACACTGAAATCAGTGGGGGAAATGTGGTTATGGGGAATGATCAGAAGTGCAAAGTAGTTGGTATCGGTTCAGTGATACTCAAGAGTTATGATGGAACTCTTAAAACCCTTACCAAAGTGAGACTCGTTCCTGATCTGAAAAGAAATCTAATCTCACTAGGAACTCTTGATGAGGAAGGGTATGAATACAAGGTGAACAAGGGTGTTATGAGGATTTACAAGGGATCTTTGCTATCTCTCAAAGGAACCAAGAGACATGGACTATATTTCTTGGATGGAGAAATTGTAATTCAAGCACAAGCAGCTACTGTGGACAAATGCAATTCAGAATCAAAGCTATGGCATGCAATGATGGGCCATATTGGAGAGCAGGGCTTGATAGAACTATCAAAACAAGGTTTGCTTAAAAATTACAAACATGATAACTTTCCATTTTGTGAAATTTGTGTGCAGGGCAAACAACACAGAATAAAGTTCACAAACAGCAGCTATAAGGCCAAAAAGGTGTTGGAATACATTCATGCAGACCTATGGGGTGCCAGCAGAATTAAAACCTCTGGAGGTAATCAATATTTTTTGTCAATTATTGATGATTTTAGTAGAAAGGTATGGGTATTTCTGTTGAAACACAAGAATGATTCTCTTGAAGCTTTTAAAATATGGAAGGTACTTGTTGAAACTCAAACTAACACAAAAATTAAAGTTTTGAGAACTGATAATGGACTTGAGTTTATTAATGATGAATTTAATAAGTTGTGTTTGGAGTATGGCATTGAAAGGCACACGACAGTAATCAAAACTCCCCAGCAAAATGACATTGCTGAAAGGATGAACAGGACTTTATTAAAGAAAGTCAGATGCTTATTGTTGGAATCTGGTTTGGCTAAGAAGTTTTGGGGTGAGGCACTGTACACAGCATGCTACCTCATAAACAGAAGTCCAAATAGAAAAATTGACTCAAAGACTCCAGAAGAATTATGGAAAGGTAAACCTCCTTCCCTTGCTCATTTAAGAAGCTTTGGTTGTGCAGCTTATGCACATAAGATTGAAGATAAGTTAGGCAAGAGATCTGAAAAATGCATTTTCATAGTCTATCCAAATGGAGTTAAAGGTTATAGATTGCTGTCAGTTGAAACTAATAAGATAGTTATTAGTAGAGATGTAATCTTTAATGAATTAGATTTTCCTTTTAAAAGAAATGAGAAAGGTATGCTATCTGATGTTTCAGGTGACAAGAGTAAAACTCAAACCAGTAATCAGTTTGAGGTGGAAATAGCACAAACTTATCAAGAAGAGCAACCTGAAGTAGAAGTTGAAACTGGTGAGGATGCAGATAACCAAGATGACAATCTTGCAAATTATCAGCTTGCTCGAGATAGAGTGAGAAGGGAAATCAAAGCTCCTGCAAAGTATAGTGAAGCAGACACTGTGTGCAAAATTTGGTGAAGCCAACATCATAGCTTTTTCCTTGTCTTTGATAAATGAGAAAAACTCAAGAGTGCCAAAGAACTAATAGGAAGCAATAAGCTGCAAGGATGCTAAGAAGTGGGGAAAAGCTATGGATGATGAAGTTATATCCTTAAAGAAGAACAAGACTTGGATTGTGGTTCCAAAACCGCAAGGACAGAAAGTAATTGGCTGCAGATGGATCTATAGGGTCAAAGAAGGACTAATAGAAAATGAACCAAGTGTGTACAAAGCAAGGTTGGTGGCAAAAGGGCACACACAGGTAGAGGGTGTAGACTACACAGAATTATTTTCACCAGTAATCAAGATGAAGACCATAAGAATGATGATAGCAGTTGCTGTTCAATTTGATTGGGAAATTGAGCAAATGGATGTGAAAACAGCTTTCTTGAATGGAAAGCTTGAGGAAACTATTTACATGAGTCAGCCTGATGGATTCAAGGTGGAATCCAACTCAGAGGAACTGGTATGTCTGCTATAGAGGTCCTTGTATGGATTAAAGCAATCTCCAAGGCAATGGTATAAGAAATTTGACTCAGTGATCACCAAAGTAGGTTAGTCAAGATCCAAATACGACACCTGCCTATATTTTTCAAATCTGAATTCTCAAGTTGCTACTTTTTTACTCATCTATGTTGATGACATGTTGATTATGGGAAAGGACATGAATCAAATCAAGAAGTTGAAGTATGTCCTTAATAGTGAATTTGAAATGAAAGACCTCGGGCCAACTAGAAAGATCTTGGGAATTGACATTTTGAGAGATAGAAATGAGAAGAAACTAGTTCTATCTCAAAGTAAATACTTGGAAGGAGTTCTCAAGAAGTTTAAAATGACTGATGCAAAGGAAGCAAGTGTTCCACTAGCTGGACATTTTGTTTTTTCTACTGAACAAGCACCAAAGACAGATGTAGAGAGAAAATTGATGAAAAATGTACCATATGCTAAAGCAATTGGTATTGTCATGTATGCCATGATTAGCACCAGACCAGATCTTGCTTTTGGAGTAAGTGTTTTGAGTAGATACATGTCCAATCCAGGAGAGGAACACTGGAAAGGACTCAAATGGTTGTTGAGATACATAAAAAAAACTTTGACACATGGTTTAAAAGGTCAAGAAGACAGGGTCTAAAGTGGAACTTGAAGGATATGTAGACTCTGACTATTCATCAAACAAGGACACCAGAAAGTCTATGGCAAGCTATTGTTTTCAATTGAATACATGTTGCATTAGTTGGAAATCTCAGTCTCAATCAGTGGTAGCCTTATCAACAACAGAAGCAGAGTTCATGGCAACAACTGAAGCATTCAAGGAAGTTGTTTGGATCAAAGGAATTTTGAAAGAACTGAGTTTGATGAAAGGCAAGGCAACTGTGTATTCAGATAGTCAATCTGCAATACACTTGAGTAAAAACCCTGTCTACCATGAAAGATCAAAACATATTGACATAAGAATGTTTTGGATCAGAGACAAGATAGAAGAATGAGAAATAGAGCTTGAAAATGTACCTAATGAAGAAAATCCTGCTGATGCAAGGACCAAAGCTCTCTCAATAAGCAGATTCCAACATTGTTTGGAACTGCTTAACATTGGACCAGGTTGAAGATGGTGGTCCACTCCCCCTTGTGATGTTCTCTAGCTTGTTCTTCTTTGGATTAAGGTGGAATTTGTAGGATTGGTAATCCAAAGAAAATCAAATCTGTTCTAATAACTTAACAAATTTTGTCAATTTCTGTTAAGTTAGTTACTAATCAGTTTTAGGTAGTTGTACACCTTGGGTTTCTCATTTTCAGTTAGTTAGCTCGGATTGTAACTCTATTTATAGCTCTAACCTATTCATTATAAAGGTTAGAGCAAAGATAGAGATAAAAAATAGTGTTTTTCCGAGAGTGAAACAGAGAGGGAAAGAGAGAAATTGTAACAGCCATTGTATGGCTTTGTGAGCTTGAGTGTGAGAGTTCTTGGGGATTCCTTTCTGTGATTGTTTCAAGAGGTGTACACTACAACTATTGGAGATTGTAATCAGCTTGATTATAGTAGAAAAAACTCCTTGGGAGAGAGCTAGAGTAGGCCTTGAATTGAGGACCGAACCAGGATAAATCTCTTTGTTCTCTTGATTTTGTTTTTTTACTTTTCTGTTATTGCATTATTGATTTCAGCTTGTGTTTTTCTTTGATTTGTTTTTGATCAACCTTGAAATTGTTGAGTCTTGTGTAGTAGAATTGCTATAGTTTTCTATTATGAATAATTTATTAACTATACTCATTAAAAATTTATAGTATTAATTTTATATTTTCTTTTACAACTAATAAAAACTATTTTTTTTTAAAACAAAAAAGTTAATAAACTAAATTAAAAGTTGAACAATAAAAAAAAGCTGCCAACGACTCTTTTCTTCTTTATTTTTTTTTTAAGAAAGACTTTCTTTAACGATTTCTTTCTTCTCTTAGGTTTAAAAAATTTCCCCATTCGTGACCCCCTTTGTCCTCCTCCGTTCGACCTCGCGCGCATCACCTCCTCAGTGGCGGCGCCTCCCACCTCCGTTCGACAACTCGGGACCCACGACAGTTGCCCAGCCGTCGTTCGACCTCAGGACAACACCTCGTTCGACTTGATTCATTCGCAGAACAATATTTAACTGATTCATCCGATGAGGAAGCAGAAGTCACTGTAAATGCTGTTGAAAATGGTTGGTTTCACTTTTTGTCACATTAAGTGTTTGGTTAACTTTGGTTTGTTGTAGAAGAAGAATATTAGTTTCATTTATTTAACTATTTTGATACTTATTTGCAGGCAAAGGTTCTGAAAATGTTGAGGCAGCCAAGCCCGTTGTTGGTAAAAGTAATGTTGCCAAAACTGAAGCTTCTGGAAAGTCAAAAGTTAAAGTTGTGGAGCCAAGCAAAGATGATGAGGATGATGACAGTGATGATTCTGATGATGATGAATCTGCTGAGATGGACTCAGAAGATGAATCTGATGAGGTATATTATTGTAACTTTTATGTAGCTTTTGTTTATTAATGGTTTGGCTTGTAGTATAATCTTGATTAGCCTTGAAAGTAGATAAGGTTTCAATTTCTCTGTTAATTGATGACGAAAAATGTTATTTTTTATTAAAGTCATTTTAATGGCTTTTATGTTTAATTGTTGTAGGACATGATTGAGGGAGATGACAGCGACTGCGATGAGGAAGATGATGAAGAGACCCCTAAGAAGGTAAATAAATTTTTAATTCCGTTGATATAATTTTGATTTTTTTTGTTTGGCTTCAACTGTAATCTTTATTTTAGTGTCTTTATTCTTATCGTGTTTGATTTCAATTTTGAAGCCGGAAATGATCAAGAAAGGGCCTACCGAGTCTGCATCCAAGACTCCTGTGTCTTCTAAGAAAGCCAAAGTTGCTTCTCCCAAATCTGGTAATGTATTCCTTGATTCGAAGTTCATATTTCATTTACGTCAAGAGTTTTGGTTAGCTAAATTTTATGCGTTGAACCTCTTTAATAGTCTGGTATATATAATTGCATAAGCAATCTTCAATGAATTGCTATTATAAAGACTTTGACAGAAGATCCTTGTTCCAAAAACTCTTCTTTGGCTTATATTTGCTCAAGTTTTTTGTTCACTTTAGTACTTTTCTGTGCCTGTTTTTTTATTATTAGGCTCTTAATGTTATTTTATTTGGACAATGTAGATGTGTTTTTTAGTGATATATAGATATGCTCATGTAATGAACTTTTTGTTTCAGATAAGAAGGCTGCCCATGTTGGAACCCCACACCCTTCAAAGAAGGTTGCTGCCAAGAGTCCCGCCACAACAGATAAATCAAAACAGACCCCAAAATCTGCCGGCCAAGTCTCTTGCAAAACTTGCTCCAAGTAAGATTTGGGATTAAATTTTTGAAATATTTTCTTTTTCATATGATTATGCAGTGGAATATCTAACTAGTTTCTTTGTTTATGTATCATCAGGAGTTTTAATTCTGATAAAGTGCTCGAGTCTCATTAGAAGGCGAAACATGTTTGAGTTCAGAATGGGATGAAAGTAGGGAGGATGCTTTTGCATTTTCTTCTATAAGTTTCTACAATAATCTTTTGCAGCAAATGCATCTCTTTTAGACTTAATTGTGCTGACTCTTTGCTGGAAGTGACATATTTCATTGGCGGGTTCGGTATTGTTGCTTGGGTTGATGTCAAGGAATATGAAGCCATTCAACCTGATAAGATTACAGTTGATGGTGGGGAGGAGAATCTAAAGGTAAATAGTCTATTCTTATTGTTTTCAGTTATATATAAGTGGATGTGTATTTATACATATATATAAATATAAATTTGCATTCTTGTCCACAATTATTGTTGTTCTCTTTTATGAATTTCTTGTCTCGTTGTGTATTTTAGGAACTCAATGCAATTTTTTCAAAGGCTTTAAAAGAACTGTTGTCTGCTGAAACTGAAGTGGATGATGTTGCACTCATATCTATAGACAGCAAGGGAACCAATGTTTGGGTTCGTCAAGGTGCACAGGTATTGCCTTTTTGTTTAAACCAATAACTTTGCAATTCTTTTGATCCTTCTATACTTGTAAGTTGATTGATTTTATTTTTACTATCATATGCAGTTCAACATACAGAGAGTTTCATTTGATGAAGAACATACTGTGCAGACACTAGAAGAAGCCAAGGCTGCCCTTTGGAAGCTAATAAAGAAGGTCTAGTAGTATATAATTTGCAGAAATAAAAGTCGAGAAGAGTGGTTTCAACATAATTCTTTCGTTTAATAAGATTCAAGGCTTGCAACAACTCCCATCTTTTTCAACCCAAGTAGTAGAGTACAAGTATTTTACATCTTAATTTTTTTTTCCATTGCAATGTAACTTATTTGTTATCATTCTAGTCCTGAAACAAAAAGAAAGCTATGGTAGAGTATCTAAGTTTGAGTTTTTTGTTTTCCATTAGGTCAAGCTTGGTGTGCTTGTAAAAATTTTTGTGGGAAAATATGGAAAATTATATGTGAGAAGTATCAATAAGTTTGAGTTTTTTGTTTTCCATTAGGTCAAGCTTGGTGTGCTTGTAAAAATTTTTGTGGGAAAATATGGAAAATTATATGTGAGAAGTATCAATAATCTTTATTTGCCATTTTTTATAGGCAGCTCATGAAAACACCTAGTTTTGCATAGATGGCAAAAATGACACCATTTTATCATCTCTTTCACTAAAATATACATGTGCTTGTTTACTGTTGAATGTTATATGTGGGTTGTGATATTTCTTGATTGGTTTAAAAATTGAAATACTTTGGCAAACACTGTAAATTAAAAAAAAAATAGAAAAATACAAAATTACAAAAAAATTACAAAAAAAAAATACAGGTAACAGTTTTCTATTTAGTTAGTAAATAATGTTTATAAAATTGTAACATATGGTTATGAATATGTTAATTTTAGCTTTTAAAAAATTATTTTGTTATAACTTTGTAAATTTTGTTTAAAAAATTGAAGGACTATTCTTTGAATGAGACACCCATGCGATGACTAACTAGTAATGTAAGTGTATTTATAATTATTGAACTATAATTCTATTTAATTTAATTTCTAACTTAGTTTTTTATTTTGTGTCTTGTAGTGTGGTAGGAAGAATACATATACACTTGGCAAAATTAATGAAACTCGAAAAGAATGGGCAGCCAAGCTTCTTGAGTGGATGAGCTATAGCTAGAGTAACTTTTGAAATAAGAATTAAAAAATATACTAATTGTAGTTTTTAGTTAGCACTTGCAATAATGCAAGTGTATATTTGATCTTGTAATTTTTAGATTTGGAACATATTGAGTTCTATTGATTTTTTCTGCCTGTTGATTCTGTCTAAACTATGTTGTAATTACACAGGAAATTATGAATGAATATAGTGGTTGAAAATAGAGAAATAAAAAAATTCTCATATTTTACATGGGACGTCGGTCTCCACAAAATTGTCGTCTAATGTATTGCAAGGGACGATGTTTGCACATAAATTGTCATCTCATGTACAGCAGGACGATGACGCTTGAGTAGGAATTGTCGTCTCATTTACTGCAGTAGATGACGCTTGCACAAAAAATGTCGTCTCATGTACCACAAGAGACAACATTTGTATAGGAACTTTCGTCTCATACATGACAGGAGATGACACTTTTATTTAAATCGTCATTTCATACTTTACATGGCATGACATTGCATGGAACGACAATATTAGAACTGACGTACGAGAGTCTATGCGACAGTTTAAAACCATCGTCCCATGTCAATTTTGTAGTAGTAATATTTTGGTTCTACTTGGAATGGAAAATAAAGTGTATACATATATTAAAATTTTCCCTTTTAATTATATTAGATCTTTATAATTTTTTATAATGTTAATGTTGACAGTGAGAACTCGTCAACGAATTAAGGTCGGAAAACTGAAAGACTTAATAAGAAAGTTATGAACTTAGAAAGACTTAGAGAAAAATTACAGAAGAACAATGGAAGAAATCTTGTATATTGCTCATAGAATAGTCTGATGTTACAAGAATTTTCCAATCCCTCTCTCAGGTGAATGAGGGTCTTATTTATAGATGAGCACTATTGGCTTCAAATACATGGTGTTCTGAAGGGACAGTAGGACTCATCAGCAGGCTGCAGGCACTCGAGGAGCAGGATGTGGTGGACTGGAGGAATGGTGGTCGGTCCTAGTACGTGTCAGGGGTCTACAAAATTACTCCTGCCATGGTACAATGCCGAACCTCATAGGCATTCTAGGGGAATTCTTACCACGTACCATTCTTGTACAACGACTAATTGTTTGGCCTGGATGTTGTCCCTGTACTCAGACTCCCGTTGATTGGGACATACATTTCGTACCTACATGTGTACAACGCACTTGATAGACACTCCCACCTTCTCTAGCTACGCTTAGGCCTCAAACATTTTTGTATTCTGCTAAGTATCAGTCAACTTTTCGCCTTGATTGTGACACGTATGGGATGTGCACCTCGCTAGTGGCACTACCTTAGAAAATAGGGCAGTGACTCGTCAGTGAGGCGCATGTTTCAAAAAGGCTTGGGAAACAATGAACTTGTGGGTCGGATTATAGGGGCGAGATGTGAGACGTCACGCATGGAGCTCAGACGCGAGGCTATCTCACAAGTGCCCAGGCACGAGGCCGTGTCATAGGTGCTTAGGCGCGAGGCCATCTAATGGGTGAGCTTGTGTGCGAGACCGTCTCGCAGGGGCTTAGGCGCAAGGCTACGCATGGCGCGCCCTTCCTGAGAGCGAGACATATGCTTCGCGAGGAGCGCCCCTCCTGGGCGAGAGACGTAGGCACAAACGCAGGTGCGAGGCACAGGCGTGAGGCTATGCGAGGCACGCCCCTCCTGGGTGCGAGACGTATGCTTTGCGAGGTGTGCCTTTCCTGGGGGCAAGATGTATGCTTCGTGAGGCACGCCCCTCTTGGGGCTAGACATAGGCGCGATACATAGGCGTGAGCCCCCCCCAAGTCTGTGAGAGGGCCTTTAGGCGCTCTAGTAGACTTTTCGGTATGGTGTCTTCACAACACATGTGGTGTTAGTGTGTTTCTTTGCTTTGGTAGTGTAAAGAAACAAACATTGGAGGTGGTGATCCTCGTGATTCCTTGAGATGTGAGCCTATCATTTGGCTGTGCGGATCCCAATGTGAGTGTAAGGCTTCATTTTTTTTACCATGGACTGAATATTGGATTCAAGGGCTATGATTAGTTTGAGCTTTCTATAAATAGGTCTTCTTCTTAAAGGCACTCTTTACACTCATTCCTCTTAGTTTGGTGGTGCCTTGTCCTTTAGAACTCTAATACGTTGAAGGTTATATCATTCACATCATCATTCTACATATGCATTATTTATTTATTTATTTACACAATATACATATATATATAAAGATATGCATATCTGGATGGGATGCTAAACACTTGTCTCTTTTTCTTCTTATGTTTGTAGGCGTGGGGTGTGTGGTACCAAAGTAGTTGTGATGCATGCGGGCGCTTTGGTGGAAGATACTCTGACAGCGTTCCTGGCGAGTGGGTGTTTTTGTGCGAGGTACTTTGGTATAGACGATTGTGAGTATCTCTAACAACTACAACCTTTCACTAGTGGTTCCTCGTCTGCTTGAGGTATTCCCTTATTCTTTCTTTTAGTATTCTTATACTTGGAGAGTTTAAGATACCATTTGGAAGTGGTGTTGTTTTAGACCTGGTACCCCCTCATGTGAAGCATTTTGCTAGCGTCCATTAACATGTCACCTCACGCACCACTACCACACCCCATAGTTAGCCCTCCTTTTACACATAAGTGCCTAAGGGTTTTAAACCCATTCTTTTGTAATTTGTAGCACATCATATACTGCACACAAGTTTGCGCCCTTGTTCTTCATGAGGCATCATTCCTTGACTTTCGACGGGTTGACTAGCGTACCTCTTGGTGTTGAACCCATAGAGCTATCTTCATCGAACTCGGAGCCATCTATAAATAACCCACACCATGTGTACGAGATCTTATGAAAGGCTTGTATGTGTCACTTGGAGCGGTTAGCCAACCTTAGGCAAAAGCTTTTGGTTTTTGAAAGTGAGATAGAATTTGTCTCGAGGGATGAAGGAGTTTCTTCTTCTTGGGACTCCGACGACTACATTGCTAGTCTTAGAGCAAGCCTTCTTGACTTAAAGATGGAGCTGGCGTTTATGGAACAGAACATTCCTCCTAAACCTCCACTTCCTGGCTTTCCTCTTAATGAGGAAGCTTCCTATATTGATTTTGTAGCCACCTCTGGATCCCCTCAGCCATTTTTTATAGTGTATCCATTTCTAATGCTTCCAGTTCAACCATCTAGGAGTAAAACTCTCGTGGACAGATTGCAGCGGGAATGTAAATGGAAGGTAAAATGTCCTGTACAGACCTCACCCTTTCCTTTTGGTCTTGCAGATATGTCAAAGAGAGGCCATCAAAACGTGGCGCCCGAGAAGCCAGACTACGGTCCTCTACAAGTGGATTCCCTTGTCTCCCATATGTCAGTGAATAAGTTAACAGAACTAATGGAGAAATACCACATAAGTGTTGAGTTCCAATGCTACGTGCCCACTTCTAAGTGTCAGGCTCATCAGCTACCTACTGGTTTTACAGCGTTCAGTGAGCATATACTGAAGGCGGGAGGCACGATTCATCTCCATCCATTTTTTGTGGAAGTACTCATGTACTTCGAGCTTGCTCAACTTCAGTTGGTTCCAAATAGCTGGCTGACTCTCAGTTTCTTGTACATGGCGTATATGAAATGTGTGGATCATGCTCCTACGGTGAAGGAGGTGCATTTTATGTACACTCTCTTGCCGAACCCCAAGTCGAAGGGCATTTATTTTCTGCAGAAGGCCAATACTCAAGTTCCATTGATAGAAGGTGGTGTCTCCAATCCTGGCTCGTGAAAACAAGATTTCTTCTTTGTCAAGGGCTGCCTCTCGGTTCGTGAACGTTTTTGCACTTCTCCGAGTAAGCATCATATTTCTCCCGTTTTTTTTTTAATTATTATCATTGTTGTTGGGCTAACAATTGAGCTGGTGGTTTAGGGGGCCTCCCTCCTCCCAAAATATCTACTTAACAACTTCTTTACATTGAGGACTAGGTAAGGAAGATGTTATGGAGAAGATGGTGGCTTACCCTTACTACGACAAATCTCAATGCCTTTGGTCTTTCCGACGTCTTTGATCCGAATTTGCTGTGGCATATTACGGATCAGAAGAAAAAGGTTCTCCCGATGAGCCTCGAATCCTCTGAGGGAGATGATGATTGGGTTCAAGACAAACCTTCTCCTGAGTTAAAGCGACCGACCCTTGTGTTTCCTGGTTTTAGGGGCGGGGGCCTTTCACTTTTGTGTACCCAGACATGACCTCTCATTCATGAGCTCCGTCTTCCAATCTAGGGGGCTTTGTCTTGCCCACTTATGATGAGTTTAATGTTGCTTCTAGCAACCTCCCTGGTCATGGAATTTCTGGAGGTCCTCCACCTCGTTTGGCTAGTGGGTCGTCTATTCCTGTTCATCCAGATGTTCGTGGTTCGTACGAGGTTCCATGGGTGAATTACATGCCAGCTCCTTATGTGCAGAGGTATACCTGTGCAGTTGAGGACATTGCTAAGGATGAGTGGAGGGGTCTTGAGAGTTTAATAGGACAGATCTTGGAGAGACTCTCATGCATTCAACTTCCTGGGTAATTTTGTATCTTGCAATACTTTATTATGTGTGGTTCCTTATACATATGCTTCTTGTGTCTTGACCTTTTATACGCCTTTTCCTTTGCAGACATCTCTTGTGGCTCAACGCTTAATAGAAACAGCAAAAGACTTGTGCTCAGATGAGGCGAAGAAAAATCAACTCAGTGTTAGGATTTATGAGCTTGAGAATCAACTTGCCAAGGCCAACCTTAAGATAGAAGCATCTGTGGCAAAGGCTTCCTCTTTGTCTAAGAGTAAGAAGAGAGTGAAAGCTATAGTTGAGGCATTACAGGAGAGGATCAGTGCTCTCGAGGCAGAATTAGCAGAGGTTGAGTAAAATTTAGTGGAGCGCATCGTATAGGGAGTGTGGAAACAGAATCTGGGCTTCAACTCTCCTCATTCAGTGACCACGTTGTTGCCAAGGCTGCCGAATGGATTGCTCGCAGCGAGAAACCATGAAGTTTTCTATTGCCCTACCTTTTGCTCCATTGCACGAGATGCTTCTAGCTGCTCATTTCGACTTGGTTGTAATGCTATTTAGTTATTGTACCTGCAAGGTTTCTCCAGGTCATTTGCTTCTCGCGAGGAAATTTGACAAGTCCTCCTATGGTTTATTCTTGTTTTGTGACAGAACACTACTTTGTTCTTTTATCTAATTGGGCTTTTTATTAGCACCTCTTTATTTTGAAAGGGTTCCCTTTGGGACCTCTTTACTGCATGTGATACGTGTCTGTTGGTGCACCTTGACTACTTGTAAGGATACGTTTACCCTTTGGGTTCTCGGTATCCTTTTATATATTTTTGTGCGCGCGTTTTAGTTTGTGCAAGAAGCGTCATTCTCGTCACTATGAAAAGTACTATTTTTACAAGCGTCTTCTCTGTGACCCTTTTTGGCTAGTCGAATTCTGTCGTTCTAGACTTATATTAAGGACCCTTTGTGGGGTTCCTTTTCTTATATTTGTTGTTTTCTATTTTTTTTTTGGAGGGAGTCCCTTGGGACTTACCGACCCTTTCGAGGTTTGTAAGGGTAGCTAATCCTTACAACCATGAGGGGTTCTTCTATTGAGGTCTGTAGGCCTTGTTTCTTCATATGTGTGTTTTTATGTAGTCTCTTGCCCCCCAAGTGGTTGGCAAGATTTATTTGGTTAAGCACTTTTGATTGCCCTTTTCTTCCCATTTTTTTTGTGGCACATGCCTTTGGCAATTGGAATTCACGATGAGGGCATATTGAGCTGGTTAAACTCTTCGAATGACACCCATATTTGTCGAACAACAAAATTTCATTATGTTCAGGAGCGAGCTCAGGTAGCTCCTTTGATTAATTACATTGTAAAAATAAACAAAATTTTACTATTGCAACCTCTTTAATTCATTACATTAAACATAAGATCTTATCAGGTACCCCTCCTTTGGTGCGAACCACTTAGGCTACCTTTTACGTCTCCTCGTACTCACAATGGTTGACATCCAAGCTTTCAGGGTTTTTTGGGTCTTTGATGTAGGATGTTGTAGGGCTTGTTAGCTTCTTAGAGCGCTCATGGGTGTTTTGTATGGTTGGCTTCAAGTGCAGCCCCGACCTACCAGTTCTCACGTGGTCGCGGTCATCTTCCACCTAGATGCACTTTAGGGCTCTTTCTTAGAAGTCACCCATGTCTTCAATTGGTCTTTAGAGCGTACTCTCCCACATTTTAGTCTTTGGATGCAATCCTACAGTGATAGCCATCTTAAGCTCGTCCTGTGAAAACCTTCCCACTTTAACCATTTATACCTTGAAGCGATGAATGTACCCTCTTAAATTTTCACCTACAGCTTGCTTTACATACACGAGGTTCCCATGGGTGTCGTGTAGCCATGGGAGGCGCGGTGTTGCTGGTAGGAATCCCTTTCATAAGGTGTCATGCACGGTCCTTTGGAGTGCGTTACTTTGGAGTGGGGCGGGAGAGGGCTTGGTGGTTTCTCCCTTGGGATTTAAGCATTTGTATTGAACTCTTCTGGCCTCAGCCTTTCCCGTTGTGTGACTGCTATCATGGTTATAAGATCATGTATTGTCGCATCAAGCTCCTTCCTCTATGCAGTCAACGAACTCAAGAGGTTGGTGGTGGGTGCAGCTTGTGTCATAATCTCCTTCATGGGAGAATTTGGGAGGACTCTTTTTCCTCCCATCCCTTCTTCATTATGTTGGAATCTGTTTTCCTCATTGACTGGTGCCTTTCTAGAGGTAACACTACACCAAACACTCATTTCCATAACACATGAATATAATCCTAATAAAAAAGAGTTATGAAAAAGTATTATATTGGGAACTTAATGAAAAAAAGGGCGGTAATTTATTTAGCCATCCCGCCACTTAGCTTTTTTTTTTTTTTCATTTCCTTCAACATTTCTTCAACAAAGAACACAAAGAAGAGACCCATTTCTTCGGCTTGGTACGGTCTCCGAACTCCTCACTCTCTCAAATCTCCTCAAAGGAGCGGGAGCAAGTGATGAAGCTGAGGGGAGGATCAATGCTCGGGAAGAAGACGATTCTGAAGAGCGACCACTTTCCTGGCTGCCAGAACAAACGATTGTCTCCTCAAATCGATGGCGCTCCCAACTACCGTCACGCCGAATCTTTACATGTTCATGGCGTTGTAATTCCTACCATGGATGGGATCTGGAATGTTCTCAACCACATTCATGGAAAGGAGGCTCAAGTTCTTTGGATGAACCTTTGCGAGGAGCCGGTAAATTCCTACACAGATCCATTACTTGTTAGGTTCTTCAATTTCTATAACCAAATTCGATTTCCTAGGCGATTTCATTTTAGCTGTGCTTTCAAGTTCGCCCAACCTAAATTTTGGACTCACGAGCCTTTTGATGCTTTGACCATGCAAAAAATTTGAACCAGATAGTCCACTAGTGCAAGTGGTTGTTCTCAACCAAAAAAATTTCTTTCTTTTCTTCAAACAGGTAGTGTACATTAACGGACGCCCTTTTGTATTGCGTGATGTGGAAAGGCCTTTCTTAAACCTGGAATATACGGTATGTTGTTATAAAGTCCAGCCTTTTTTTCACTTGCAATTTGAGTTGTATGTTTTACTCCTATGTTTCTAAACTCCAAACATTATTGCCTTTTTATTCATGAACTCTAACATACGTCTTTAAGGCTATACCACTTTCTTCTTTCATGTAAGCAGAGTTTAGAGCTTTGGCGAAGGCTTTCCGAAACTTGAGAAGCTGAGCTTAATATGGTGCTCTAACGTCTCAAGTTCTGGCTTAATTGCACTCGCCAAGAAGTGCTCATTTTTAACAGCTTTAGATTTACAGGTGATTTTTTGGTCTACTATACTTGAAATTTGAAGTGTTTTATGTGGGTCTTATCTGTTTCTGTTAAAATAAATGAAAATATATTCATTGTTTACCTCATTTTTTCCCAAGTTTTTGTGACATATCATTTTGGTATGGTTTTCTTTAAGGGTTGCTATGTTGGAGATCATGGTCTAGCTGCTGTTGGACAGTCTTGTAAGCAGCTTGGGGATTTAAATTTGCGATTTTGTGAGGCCTTAACAGATGCGGGTTTAGTTGAATTAGCTCTTGGTTGTGGGAATTCATTGAAAGCTCTTGGTATTGCTGCTTGTGCTAAGATAACTGATGTCTCACTGGAAGTAGTGGGCATACATTGCAAGTCTCTTGAGACCCTTTCTTTAGATTCTGAGTTCATACTCATTTTGTTGTATTGTTTGCTCTTGGCATGGAGAAAGGCAGTCAGAATGTAAGGTTTTTATAATTACAACAATTCTAGATGTTATAATTTGATCTTTTTCTCTTGTTTTGTGAATTTTTTCATTTGATTCATTCTGATTATTTGAATGTTTTCTCTTGTTTCATTTATGCCAATGATGTTTTCCCCGACTCAAGGGGTTCCTTCACAAAATCCAGAGTGGAATGGGTATCAGGTGCTTTCATACTAAGAAACTTATCTGTTACTTTTTAAAGTACTGAGATTTAATTAACTTTTATTTCTTTGATGCTACTAGTGAGTATTTTAAGGATGAATTTAAAGCATGTACACTCTTATTTTATTTTTATCTCACTTTCTTTTTATTGAATTCTATTACTAAACTCCATGTATTTTTGTCATATAGAGATTTCATCTCCTCATCCATGGCTGTAAGCCAATTTTTTCTGTCCTTACAAGCAATAGCACCTTGCTTAGATTTGTTCTCATTCACTTTCATTTATGAATTTAACTGTTTGTTTTGTGGAAAATTCATATGCTTAGATTTGGCACCTTGGGAGAGTCCAAGCTGTCAATTATGGTGACTATTTTGGCCTAATTTAACTCCCAATAGGATGATCGGCTTGTAATTTTTTCTGTTAAATTTGGTTTTGCAGGCTGTAATTGAGGCCAATATCATTCACCCGCTTGTACATCTTCTCCAACATTCAGAGTTCGATATAAAAAAGGAGGTTGCATGGACCATCTCTAATACCACTTCCGGTGGCTCTCATGAACAAATCCAGTATATACTTGTGCTTCCTTTCTTGTTTACACATGCACTTCTGTTAAAAAAAAAGAAAAAGAGAATATATAAAATTTGAGTTGACTCGTGTAATTTAATATATTTATATATATAGATATAAGAATTTCTGGTCCTGATGCACTTCTGTTGTAGAAAGATTCATCTAATATATAGCTATTATAGTTGTAATGCATTTGGCATGACATTTCACTAACATGGACATTGCCTTGCAGATTTCTTGTTAGCCAAAGTTGCATTGGCCCACTCTGTGATCTCCTAAACTGTCCAGACGCAAGGATTGTAACTGTATGCCTTGAGGGTCTGGAGAACATTCTGAAGGTGGGTGAGGCAGACAAAGAAATGGGACTAAATGGCAGAGTCAATATATATGGTCAGGCAATTGATGAATGTGAAGGATTGGATAAAATCGAGAATCTTCAGAACCATGACAACCATGAGATTTATGAGAAGACTGTGAAGATCTTGGAGAGATATTGGGCAGAAGAAGAAGATGAGGAGCAAAACATCCAGGATAACGGGGATGGAACTCAACAAGGTTTTCCTTTTGGAGCAAACCAGCCTACCCTACCCCCTGGTGGCTTCAAATTTGGGTAAAAATAGTAAAGCTGCTCTCTACCCTGTTTTTTATCAGGATTTTTTTAAAATATATATATATTTATTGCTCTCTTTTCTGGGATGAATTACTCATTTGAATTTTGTCATGTCATTGTCGGGGGCTAGATTTTTAGCATGGCACATAGGCTCGTCTATGGAATTTGTTATATTGAAGTCTTTAAACTTCAGTTTTGCAATCTTGTTTCTAAATTAAATAGTAACCCTTTTGCCTTTTATGTGAAGAAAGTTGGCAACTGTGTATCTTTTTCAAATGGTCCTATAATCCATTCAATTTGGTTGTTTGTTTGTTCCATTATAAATCTGCTAGGTAAGTTGTTCTGTTTCTAATTATCATCTTGATACTAATTTGAAATTTACTAGGTTGCCAAGGACTTGTGTTCCTACCTAAACATCTTTAAAAAAATCCTCCTTGCTTCCCATTCTAGTTGGTATATTTCTGCTTTGATTTTCTAGTTGGGAATTGAGATCTCTTACTTTCATTATTTATGGAAATCCCATGCTTTTTGTATAGAGAAGCAATGCTAATATATATGTTCTTGCCTTGCTTTTTAACATGTTTATGCTTTAGCCAGCCATGGGTAATGTTTCATGAGCAATTTTTTCTTCAAATGATCTCTCTATGATTTCTAGCAAGAAGCCAATTGGCTATTTCAATTGCAAAATGTTTTATTAAAACGACTGTTAAGATTCTCCCTTCTTGAGATGATTTGAGAAACAATCAACTTTAAACAATTTGTAACCATAACATGTTATTGGCACTGATATTTGTTCCCTTTTTCTGATGAAGATAGCATAGATTTGTTTATTTATTTGAAGTTGTACTGTTTCATTGTTATAAGATTAGTTTATTGGTTAATGATTGGTATGTGTATATATGAGGTGGCTTCTCTTTGCAACTCATATCTACGTGTTTTTTCATTGATACAAGTTTCGTTAAAAAGAAAAATGATGTGGCTTCTCCTTTTTTTTTTGCTGGAGGATGGGACTTTTCTTTTATGGTGTTCTTTTTTACTTATTAAATTGGTATTGGGCCTATTGAAGTTGCATTTGATGCTAAATGAATTGAGACAGTTGGTAGGGGCTATAATTTAATTACGCTTGTTCTCTTGCTTTTAATTTAATTTCTTATCCTTTGTGGGTTTAGCTTCTATAAATATATATGTACATCTTTGTGCCTATTGATTGTCTATAGTCTGATTACTTTGAAGAAATAAGAATTTCTATTTAATGACACATTTGGTATATATATTGTTATTAGCTTGTTGTTGTAAGTTGAAAGTGCTTGTTTGTCATGTATATGGGATCCTGAAGGCAAACGGTATCTAGACTTTCTCTCTGCTTATTCTGCAGTTAATCGGGTAGAAAATGTTGGGAAATTGTGTAGTTAATTTAGTAATACTTTGAATTGAGATGTCATGTTTTATTATGTATAGTGGTGGAGGAGATTAAAGAATGTTTCATTGTAGAAATACCTAGCTAGCTTTAGAAGATTTTTTAGTCTTTTAACAAGCACCATTTTGAAGAGTAGTTGGACATGAGCTTGTGCTTAGATGAGTTTTTGTTGACCCTCTAGTGTCATCTGTGGTCTTTAAGCATTCCTCTATGAATTGTATATTTGATCAATTTCCCACTTTAAAACTCAGTGCCCTTTTTCACTTTGATAAGTTTGACTCTTTTATTTTTAGTTTTATGGATGACTTCGAATATCTTCTATTCGAATGAGTAAAGGAGTATGGTTTGTGAGAAACTAGATGTGCTTAGATAATACTATTCCCACCATGACCGTCAAGACCTCAATAATTTTTTGGTAAGTATATTTGCTTTTTCTGGTTTTAGTTGGTAATTTCGTTTGTTTTCCTTTGGAACTAACTGAGCAAAACATAACAAAGAAATAAAGAACAAGTAATATGTGAGATGTCACTTAGATATAAACCAAATTGAAGTCATTGGAAAAGAGTAATAAGTTAGCAAAATGGGTTGCTTCTATTTTGGTCTCGTTGACACTTTTGTCAAATCTATTAGTTTTATATTATTAGTAGCATTAAAATGTTTAGGTGGCTAGCTAGAATGAGTAAGTTTTTTTTTATATATATATTTGTATACAATGTAGTGGAATGAACGGAGCCAAGCAAGCAATGACACTCCACAATTTAAGTGCAGGTACTATTAATTGTTCTAGTATTATTTTTCACCCTTTTTGCTGACTCTTTTTATTAACATATTTACTAATTTTCTAAGTGCGATATCTCTAATTTGCAATGTCATTTAAGTTATTTTGATTCAGATATGGCTTTGTACCACTGTTTTTTTTTTTTTGTATCAATTGTTCTATAACCTTTGATTATGTTTATATGATCAACTTCAGTGGTAAAACTGCTAAAAAGTATCATGTAGTATATATAAATTTTGTTGTCTAATTTATTTAATTTTCTTGCTCTGTTAGGCTCTGATCTGATATGTTTGCAGATTATTGCTATTCATATATGGACTAAACAAGTCTCTTTTAGAAATGTGGTGTAAATCCTACACCCTTAAAGAACAGCAAAACAAGAAAGAGTAATCAGCAAAACAAGAAAGAGTAATGCTGAAACATAGAATAAAAAATGATAAGACTTTAAAACAAAAAATACACCAAACACATTACTTGGTTCAACTCAATTAAAATCCTACATCCAAGGTAGAATAGCCTCAAATAATGGCTGATTAGACTTTATTCTTTCTTGAGTATCAAGTACAAAATTACACAAAGGGAGACTTGCTCCATGTACAAACACTCTAAAAAAAATGCTTTAAAAAACAGAACAAAATAATGCTGAAAAAATTCTCTACTGATTCTCTTAACCCCGAATGAGAGTAGTGAAGACAATATATATAGGCTTCTATGGTAGCTAATGTACCAACTGTATTACCAAAATTTTGAACTTCTTGGAATAAAAGAATTGTCACATTAGTTGTCACTTAAGTGGCATATCAAGTCATACAATGTAGATAAGTGAGCTAGTTTGATTTGATTTCAAGTTTAATGGGTTCGATTTAATCTTCCCAGCATTATAATCAATCATGTTGTTGTGGATTTCGTTTATAATCAATCATGTTGTTGTATATGATTTTGCGTTTATACCTCAGATATTAGTGTAAAAGAACATATATTCACTTTATGCAGCAGTCTTAGAGCTGATGTGGTTGGGAAACTCATTGTCTAACATATTTTTCAATTTGATTGATTGACAAGCAGTTCAAACAGAGAGACACTGCTCCGAGCTTGCAAAAGTTGGTGTTGAATTGGAACCTTGGGAAAAACAACTTATTGAGCACAAGGGAAAACTTGAAGTTGCATCTATCAAGAATAAGCTTTTGAGTGAAAAGGTGAGGTTAATAATTTATATTAGGACTTTCAACATCAGTATATTGACACACTAATAGATAACCATTTGCCTTATAATTTATACTACCAGGAAGCTGCTCGTGCAGGTTTTGAAGATGCGGAAAAGCAGATGGAAGACATATTGGGAGCTATTGAAATAAAATCTGAGAGTATCACAAAAATTCAAAGTGATCTTGAAAGGAGCAAACTCGAAGCATTGGAAGCTCATAAAGTGGAACAAGTTCGTGTTTTAATGATGTATAGGGAGGGGCTCGGCAGGGACGGTGGCTGGGCGCGGGGCTGGCTGGTGGGGTTCTCAACTTCACGGCGGCAGCAGGTATATCTTTCTGTGGTGTTGAACTTTAGTTTGGTGATGTTATGGTCTTAGATTTTCTTGATAGCTCTCTTATTTTATTGTTCATCTGAAAATTCCCTAGCTTTTTCTTGATAGCTCTCTTATTTTATTGAACTAAAACAGATAAGTATTTATCTTAGTTTTCCATTTTCTTCTTTTGAAGTTTTCAATGTATCATTTAAGAAAAGACTGTAAGTTTGTTGTTGTGGTGGCAAGAACTTTTACTTTGTTCTGGGATAGTATTTTTTTTTCAACTATAATAATATTAACAATTGAGTTATTATTATTATTTAACAATTGAAATTGTAGACAACCTGGCTAGGTTTGAATATGCAGGGATTTGACTATAATGTAAAGAAATATTGATGAATCTCACAGCCAAGTAAAGAAATTTGTATGGATTCTCAGCTTTGCAGAATTTAACATTCATGTGATTTCTAAATACTATGAGTTAACTATATTCATGTGGTTTTCAAATACTTTTGCACATGTAGTTAGTTAGCTCTAACTGTAATATAGGTTCAGCTATAGTTAGTAGATTAGTGTGGTTAGTTTCTTGTTAATCACTTCTTGGTTTCCAGCTCCTTTTTCGCTCTCTTTGTATCTTTGTACTATTCAGTTATAAATAATAAAGTCCCATATCTCTGGTACATTTACAAAGATCATTTTATCCAATTCATTTTCTATTAAGTACTCTTATGTGTGTGTGATGGCAGCAATCACACAGGGGATATATTGACAGAATTTATTTTTAGTTTTATTGCAGAAATTAGGCTAAATCTTATATTAAAGATGCTAAAGAAGTTTCCAGGTGCATTTTTATTTTATTGTTTTTCTTTATAATTTTGTTGTATAAGAAGTCAAAGTGTGATTTTGTTTTTATTCTTTAATTTTTTTGGGGATATATTGATATAATTTAGAGTTCTAGAACTCACATACTTTTTGATTATCTTGATACATTTCACAAGCCTTGTTTGAAGTTGCATGTTTTTTTGCTTCAATCGTTGTTTTGCATGGTAGTACATCTTGCTATACCCTGCTGTTTCGTCAAGTTTTGGAGTTATTACAAATTTAATTTAAACTTTATATGCTTATAGGTGGAAACTAGCTTAAGTCTTATGTTCTTAATAATAATAGGACTTTTTTTTTTTACAATGTGCATGTATATTGAGATGATTTCTTTGGAGTAATTCTTGACAACATTTGTAGTTGAGGCCTTTAGAATGGAAGAATGTATTTCACTAATTTTTGTATACATTTCTTGTTTTGTATTTAGTGATAAAGGAATCTGAATTGGGCATAAATTATGTTGTAATATGATTTCTTAAGCCTAGACTAGTAGACTAAATATTGTAATTACATTTGAGTAATTAATAAAAATCTATTTATGTTATTTTATTTGGCTTCAACTTTCATATTTGTTTTCCTAGTTATGTGTAAGTAAAAAAAGATTATGTTTCTCTAAGCTAATATAACACATGTGTTATACTAAAGTGTAGTATAACACAAAAAAAGTGTTATACTAAAGTGTAGTATAACACAAATTTATAAGTATTGAAATGTGTTATATAATCGACTATAAATAACATAATTAAACACTTATCTATTTATTAAAATAACACAGAAATTGTGTTATCGTTGACAGTATAATAACACATTTGTATAACAATGATAAAGTGTTATGTAAAGTACCCTGACCTACGATAACATAGTTGGTCTTAACACATCAAAAAGTGTTATGGTATGTTTTGATAACAAGTTTTCGGTGTTATTAAAAGCATTTTTTCTTGTAGTATAAGGGTGTTTGCACCATGTGTCGAGTCCCACTTTCTTGGCCGCATTTTTGATATAGAACTCCAACGGGGCTCTAAGCATGGGGGGTGGTCCCTTGAACGTTGGATTCTTCCATTGCCAATGGGAATGTTCATTTCCTTTCCTCCCTGCTCTTCCCTCACATAGTTTGCGAAAGGTACATCGGACTTTGCTTGTACCATTCAATTAAGCACCTCTAAATTTTTTTGCACCGTTTCTTCAAACTTCTAGTTTTTAGTGCGTAGTTCATCTATCTCTCTCTATCATAGGCTCGAGTTTTGAGTTCCTCAATTACTTTGGGGTCTAATTTTTGGGGGTTTAGTTCCCCATGGATCATCATTGCCATAGATTCCTATGATTTGGCGGCTGTTTTGAGGGAGGTGTTGTAAACTCCATGGCTTCTCCATGTTCTCCTTTCAAGATTGCCACTCGTCATGGGGTGGGGAATTTAATAGAAAAGTGATATATTGAGGTCACTGCCTTCAATTCTCTCAAGGAGGGTCTCCCTAATACCGTATTGAAAGCCAAAGTACAATCTACTACAACAAAGTTTACCATGATGGTGGTTTTCCTAGGTTGCTCTTCCATGGTGAGGGCTAACTCAATTGTTTATATTGGTTGCATCAAGTCCCAAGTTAATCCGTATAAGGTGGTATGACAGGGTTTCAAGTTCCTGATGCCGAAGCCCATCTTCTCCAATGCTGGGCGATATATGATATCTACAGAACTACCATCGTCCACGAGGACCCGATGCACTCCCATATCAGCTAATTGGATGGTTAGCAGTAGGGGGTCGCTATGGGGGAAATTCACCCCTCATGTATCTTCCTCCGTGAATGTTATCGAATCATTTTCCCCTTTAAGGCTCTTTGGGGTTCGCTGCTCCAAGCTCATGGTGCATGGGGGTAGACTTCGTCTAGCTTCATTGGCATATCTATGTCGTCTATTCCTTGACGCTCCTCCAAATCATGATCCTTCAAAGACTGTTCTTACCTCTCCCTCCACTTCTGGGGCATGTCCTTGGGTTCGCAATAAGGCTGGCCTATCCTGACGTACCTGCCTAGTTGCCCCTGCGTATGAGTTCCTCGATTTACACTTTCAAATGGGTACACTCTGTGATGGTGTGGCCAATATTCTTGTAGTATTGGCAATACTTACTGGGGTCCCTTTTGGATCGGTCTCTCTTCATTGGCAGGGGTCTCTTGAAGGGGACCTGATCTTTATTTGTGAGGAAGATATGTTCCCTGGTATCTGTCTGCTCTATATAGAAGGTGTATGGCGTTTTCCTGGGTTCACCTCCATGCTTGTGTTTTCTCTGTTGGTCATCCTTTGGCCCTTCATACGTTCTTTTCTTCTTTGCAGCATTCGAGCCATCATGGGTCGAGGGCTTAGATAAGAGTTCACTTCTTCCCACCTTAAGGTTCTCATGGCCATCTTTGATGCAAATGTATTTTTGTGCCCTTTCATAGAAGTCATCTAAGTTAGTGACCTCTCTTTTGAGCATATTATCCCATAGCTTGCTGCTTGGGTGCACTCCAGCCATGATTGCCATTTTCAGTTCTCCTCCAGTGAGGCTTCCTACCTTTAGCCACTTCCATGTTAAATATGTGAATATAGCCTTTTAAGCTTTCACCTTCACCTTACTTTACGTTAGCAAGTCTGGTGCCTGGCATGGTATAATCGTGTACTACGTGGTGTTGCTGAAGGAATTCACCAGAATATTATTCTATGACTTTATGGTTCCTGGCCTTAGTATCTTAAACCGCTTGTATGCAGCTCCCTTCAGTGTGATGGCGAAGCAATGGCACCTTGCCCTACTATTGATTCCCCTCAACTTCATCAAGTTGTTGAAGGCATCAAGATGGTACTTTGGGTCCGTACTGCCCTCATAATGGGTCATGCGAGGCTCTTTGAAGTTGGCTAGGAGTCGTTGAACTTGAATCTCTCTTGTGATAGGTAACTCGTAGTCGAACTCATCATCAATAATATTCCCCTCCAAACGTGGTGACTATTTTGCTTCAAAGGTTCCTCATCTTAGTGTCTATCTCTTGCTTCCTTTTATTCAAGGAGTCCCTCAAGTATAAAGGGCTGGCCTTTCCTTTCCTCTTCTTCTTCAGAGGGGCCCTATGGGGTGTTGTCCTTACATCTAGCCTTCTACTATTGAGCTTTTCTCTTAGGTTAAGGGGTGTCTCCATAGAGGTGACCTCGAGTTCACTTCTACGACCAGCGTCGTCCCTCCTCCTTTGCTCTTGGGGATATTTTGCTGGGACAAGGCCTTCATTGTGCTTGTTACAAAGAGTGTTGCTAGTGGAAAGTTGGGTCCTCCCATCATCCATGGAGATGGACATCTTTCCTTTCCTAAGCTCATTCTCCCTATGCTTGGGAAGGGGCGTGCTTGACTTCCCTTGCAGTAGGCCATTCAACACCTCCTGCATGTTCTCCTGGGTGGTTTCCAACCTTTGATTCTATTTGTGCAACTCACATATCTCATCTTCACAAAGGCGAGTTCTAGAGCTGGTGCTCCCAGAGTGTGCCCACAGACTCTCATTGGGCCTGCGTGTAGAAAGACCTGTACCCAGGTAGCTGGAGTGCGATGCAGTTGGTGGTCAAGGGGGAGGGTGCATACCCAGGCCACCCACGGGGGCGGAAGATGGTTTTTGATGACCTCCGTTAGGTTGGACAACTGGGGATGATTATCTTTCTTCTCTCTAGGGGCTAGATTTTCCTTTGGCATACCTCCTATCTTAGGTGGTGGAAGGTCTCTTCTGGAGGCTCTTATTTGGTCTCTGCCAAGGTGGATCTCAACACCATAAGATTCCTATAGGCATCTTGAACGTCGTGGAATTTCTTCTTGTCGGAATTTATGGAAGAATAGAGGTTTGATAGTTGTCCTTCCCACAGATAGCGCGAAATTGTTGATAGTGAGAACTCATCAACGAATTAAGGTTAGAAAACTCAAAGAATTAGTAAGAAACTTATGAACTTAGAAAATCTTATAGAAACTTAGAGAAAAATTGTAGAAGAACAATGGAAGAAAACTTGTGTATTGCTCTTAGAATAGTTTGTTGTTACAAGAATTTTCCAACCCCTATCTCAGGTACAGGAAGGTCTTATTTATAGGTGAGCACTATTGGCTTCAAACACATGGTGGTCCCGAAGGGACAGTAGGACTCATCAGCAGACTGCAGGCACACGCAGAGCAAGAGGTAATGCTGCTAGAAGAGTGGTGGTCAGTCCTAGTACATGTGACGGGTCTGCAAAAGTACTCCTACCATGGTCCCATGTCGAACCGTATAGGCATGCAAGGGGAATTCTTACCACGTACCATTCTTGTACAACAACTAATTGTGTGGCATGGATGTTGTCCCTATACTAAGAACCCCTTTGATTGGGACATACATTTTGTACCTACACGTATACCACGTACTTGATATATGCTCTTACCTTTCCTAGCGATGCTTAGGCCTCAAGCGTCTTTGTGTTATGCTAAGTATCAAAAAACTTGTGGCCTTGAGTGTGGCATGTATGGGAGACATGCCCCACTGGTTGCACCTACCTTAGAAAATAGGGTAGGGCCTTGTTTGCAAGGTGCGTGTTTTAAAAAGTCTTGGGAAAAAATGACATTGCGAGTTGGATTATAGGGGCGAGAAGTGAGAGGTCACACGGGGTTGTCAGGAGCGAGGCCATCTCACAGGTGCCCTGGTGTGAGGCTGTGTCACAGGTTCTCAGGCGTGAGGTTGTGCCTTGGTAAGGTTGGGTGTGCAGCCGTCTAGCGGGGGCTTAGGCGCGAGCCTATGCGAGGTACGCCCCTCCTGGGTGCGAGATGTATGCTTCGCGAGGCGCACCCCTCCTAGGCGTGAGAGGTAGGAGTGAGGCTATGCGAGGTGTGCCCATACTGGGTGCGAGACGTACGCTTTGCGAGGCATGCCCTTCCTGGGTGCAACACAAGTGCGAGATGCAAGTGTGAGGCGCACCCCTCTTGGGCGCGAGGCACCTCTATTAGTGTGAGACACAGGCTTCGCGAGGCAAGGTGTATGCCCCTGCAAGATACTCGGTGCGAGACTATGTTTGGTAGTTTCAATCCCGAGTTTATATTTTGAGTGATACGAGGTGGAGGCATTTGTAAACTCAAAGTTTTGGCATCCGCAGTTAATTTATATATATTTATAAATAAAATTTATTCATTGTACATATCATGCCACATGGCATACTTGTGTTAATGTGTTAGCCCAATCACTATTACGAATTGGGTCGTGTCTATGCATGAACATTTAAGAGAAATTTACACTATATATGACATATTTTACCATTTACTTATTTATATGGGAATTTCACTTTGTTAATGTTTCTATGGCTTTTTATATCTAATGTAAATGTACAATTTCTAAAATATATCATAGGTTTTTGCATAATTAAGATGTATTAATTTCTAATGTAGTTTTGTAATTTTAAATTTTGTTGTTTTAGCATAATATTTAAAAAATAAAAAAAAATTATTTTGCTAAACCATTTTTTTAAAAAGTATTTTACTAAGAATATTTTCTAATGTAGTTTTGTAATTTTTTATTCAATTTTTATTTGAAATTTAGAAAAAAAAATATGATTTTACAATTTTTTTGGTCTTTTTTATTTTTTATTTTGAAGCTATATTAAATCAATTACACTTTAGAAAAAAGTAGTAAGTACTATTACTATTTCACTCTTGTCAATTATTATTTTTTTAAACTGGTTTTTCACCAAGAGTTGATTAAGAAATTCGACAACAGAGAGATTAGGCTTTCTTACTAAACAGTGATTAGACAGATGATCAATATCACAAACACTTACCGTTTAACGTGGTTCAGTGATTAAAATCAACCTAGTCCACGAGACAATCTTATTAATCTCTTTATGGCTCTGGGTAAAAAAATTTCTTACAATTTTAGCAGAGTTTCTATCTATCAAGAAGCAACCCCTTTTTCTATTCATTCCCCTACTATTTATAGAGGATTTTCTTGGACAGCTTTGGGTAACAGTGTGCATAAATATGGTAAATAATAAATTAGAATAATCTCTTGTTTAAATAGGGATATGATTGCCTATGGAATTTACAACTGCTATCTCGGGTAACAAACATGTAATAAAATCTGGGCATTAATGAGTGTATAAGGAATCTCCGAGTCTTTTGGAATCCTTCACTATGCGTCATGATCAGGCTTCCACGAGCAGAACACTTCCTTCGAGCTGGATGTCGAAGAGATAACCTAACTTGACACGGGCCAAGTTAAGTCCAGAAGGCGATCTTGCCATCACGCATCTTGAACTAGGATGTTGATGCAAGAGGTGATCTAGAGATTATCTGGTTGTCGTACTATCAAGTTTGACTCGAGCTGCTCACACTAGAGTTAGCTAAATTTTCTACCTGTACACTTTGTCCATACGCTTATCTGCCAGTTGTACTCCAGGCTGAGTGATTCAGTTCGTATTTATTTTGGGGCACAACATTTGCCCCCAAAGCTCCTTCTCGTGCATGATGTCACATCTGACAAGCACAACAGGGGCTTTTAAGCTTTTGTTATGTGAAATTGTGCCACCAACTATTCAAGTGTTAAACATGTGTCAGCCTGTAATAGGTGCCTGTTCAGGTTTTGAGTACTATGACAACTATCTTGTCAACTTTTTTCCTAGGCAGGGGTTATTTAATTTAGGCCCTTGGATCCCGAACTAACCCAATCGAGTGGCCCAGATTGGTTAATGAAGTTTACGTATAAATAGGAGACACAAACCTGAGCCTCACAACCTTTGCATTAAAATTTTTTCCCTTTCCTTCTCAGACTACCTCAAGAAACATTTGGCATTCTCTCATTCTCCATAAGCTTTCAAGCTACTATCTTTAGATCTATCATCACATCCCTTGATCGAACATCTTATCTGTAAGCATTTTTATGCCCGGTTTAAATTTCACACTCTTTTTTTCAATAAGTTTTACGTAATTTTCCAGTATAGTTTCTTACTTCGACAATGTTCGAGATTAATAGGGGTTTTTGATATGACAAAACAATAGTACTAGGCCTGATTAGAAATAATGTGCATAAAAAACGAGTAATTTTCTAGGTTTCAAAAGAGTATCGCCTATGTATGCATAAAAAATTGAGGGTTTTTAGGTTCAGTTCTAGGTAGCTTAAGGGTGAAAATTCCCTGAGTGGTTTTTCATTAAACTGTCTTCAAAAAGGTATTGTGTCTGACATGCGAATCTCAAAGTATCAGGGGTTTTCCCGAGTTTACAGTGCGTGGTTACTGAACATGCGTGGACACATGCATTGCTGTTAGGAGATATCTTAGCATGTGTGTATCTTAGGTCGAATAAATCAAATTCAAACCCTCGGGTCGTCGTACCTTTATCGTCGTTGCAAGGTTTTATCATAGGTTGCCTCTAACAAACCGCTTTATTGTCAAGCGAGCTAGATTATGGACCATCAGAAGAAGTCAGTCGCAAGCTCCTCTTCCCAAAGCAAGAGTAAGGGCCAATAGATTGCATATGAGACTCATATTCCCCACTTCAACCTGGTAGTGGATAGGGAGATTGTAGTTGATTCGAATGCCTGTTTTGAGGCTGAGCACATCAAATCCCAAATAATGACTCAGGGCAAGGTGAATAAAATTTTGCTGAGCCACGAGATCAAATTGGTGTCTGAAGGCCTTGTTTCCTGACCTTCGTTGGAAGGAGAGCGGAACTGTACTCCACTTTAGGATGACTTCCTAGCCTAGAATGACTAGCATCTGAAGGCAGGTGCCTTTCTCCCTTTGGACCAGTACTTCATCGATTTTTTGAGCTACGTCAAACTGGAGCAATTCTAGCTTCCCCCCAATTCATATCGGCTTTTGGCAAGGCTGAAATAATTATTTTTGAAACATGAGTGGGACGTCCCCATCCCTACTACCATCATGTACTTCTTTTATCTCAAAGCCAACCCCAAACAGAAGGGGCGAGGTGATGACTTATAATACCTCACCAGATTCCCTAATACGGCCTCCGTCATCGCCCTCCCTAGCCACGCGAATGAATACAAGGATCAATTCTTCATGACAAACGGGTTAAGAACTGCATCCATCGGTATTTCAACAATCCTCGTAAGTTTCTTAGCTCTTTAAAGTTTGTACTTGAAGTCCTTTTTGATCAAGTTAAACATATTCTGATTGAGTTGTTACTTTGTGCAGCTATATACAAGAAGACGAGGCAGTTAGAGACCATTGGAGGTCAATATAAGATGTTCTCACGTATTCTTATTAAGGAGAAGGACTTTTTGATGGTAGTTAATAACACTACCATGGTGGCCTGCAAATTGATATAGACAGATCAGACACCGTCCATTAGATCTCGAGGTCCTCCCCCCGAGCTCCCTCCTCCTCAAAAATCCATCCCTGTCGTTGAAGACACTAAAGAGGAAGAAGAGGTCACACAGCTAGTGTGCAAGAGAAAGGTCCCTGAAAATGGACAATATCCTAACCCAAACCGAGCTGAATGGGGCCAGCAGCCATCACTTCTGGCCATGGTAACCCATATAGAGAATTAAACTGAGCTGCTGCAACTTTAGGCTAGTTCGATTCAACCCACGAAAGCTCGTGAGTCGACATCCGGTTGATCCGGACCTGAACATGTCCTTCCTCTAGTGTGTGGATCACTTGGTTGTACATTATGGCCCTAACTATCCCTGGTGTACTATAGTGGTAGATAACACCCTTCACATTAGGTCCACCATATTTTAGGAGTACGGTTCAAATCATTTTTCGTGGCCTTCCCTCTGTCAGGATGTTTTTTCCCCTGGGTATTAGGCAAGTCGCGCACGAATCTAGTTCAGATGAAGAGCCTGAACCCCGTAGGACCCAAAACGTAATAATATTAGAGTCCCCTCTCCTTTGATAGGTAAAGAGTTAGAGCTTTTAACCAGTCCAGTTTGTAACCCAAAGCCGATCATAGTAGTTTCCTCCTCTTACTCGGAGGGTAGGGTTCTTACTCTATTCTTTTCCTTGCAATACCCTGACTAATCATTTCTTGGATCTGAATTTTCTGCTCGTCCTTTTGCAGGCAAAGATATGGACCTGAAGGGCGCCTTCAAACCTAGTGGGGCCAGAACTGGACCAGTAGTCAAGAAGACAAGAATATCAAAGAAGAGTGCCCCCAAATCCGGCGCTGCCACAGAATCTCATGCAAAGGATAAAGGTGCCAGCTCCACTCGAAAACGATAGCACCAAACACAACCACCACCTCTAGTAACTACAGTTACCATTCTTGAGGCTCATCCTCCTCGTCCACGCGATGAACCTGTTCCAGTTCCCAAAGTTGTTTAAGGTGAAGTCCCATCTGTTCAGCTCCCAATCAAGCCCCTCGACGTGGCATGGTTCCCAGAAGCTCTTCAAGGGGCCCACCATCAGGAGATGCTTTATCAGTGATGGGCATACAACCAGAAATGGTATGTCTCCTTTCTCGATGTGGAGCTTTGGGAACGTTCTCTTGCCAAGTTTCAGAGCCGACTCTCGCAAGATCCCTCTAAGATAGTGGATGCTTCTTGGGCTACTGAGGGGGGTGGCGATGAGGTGTCATCACATGGTCAAGTTACTGGAGCTCAGTGATGTTTTAGGGTGACCTAATCTCTCTCTTTCTTATTCTGTATATATATATCCTGTGTAACTATGTTTTCACAAGCTGAAACAATCGCCTTCGAGCTTAGTTCGAGGTTATTTTTCCTGGTGATATTCATATACTTGTTTTAGTGTATTTTCGTTACTTTATGATCTATTTTTGTTCCCCTTAATCTATTATCTTGCTATGCTTATGAATTTCATATTCTTGCACACTCACAATTATATGGGTTATCTTTAGATTGAGATAGGTTTCTGATTGGTTGACCAATTAATTCTGGTCGATATCCTGGTTATACCATGGAATTTTCCTACCTAATAGAATTATACCTGTTAGGAATCAGGTCTCGGACATGGTTATGTCCAGGAGTTTGTCTACTTAACATCATTATACCTATAACAAATTTGGTTTCAGACCTGGTTATGTCCAGGAGTTTGTCTGCTTAACAGCATTATACCTGTTAGGATTCAGGTCTCAGACCTAGTTATGTCCAGGACTTTGTCTGCTTAACAACATTATACTTATCAGGAATAAGGTCTTGGACTTGCTTATATCCAGTAGTTTATAGTTGAGTTTTGTTTAACTTAGTTCATATTTGGGATTTCTTTGAAAATTCGATCCAGCTATAAAAAGTCGCTGAATAATCAATTTTCCAAATTCGATCGACGAGTTTGGAGGTGCGATGTGAGGTCTTATAGGCCCAAAGTACTTGTGGGAGATAAGTCTTGAAATCTTTTAATAGAAAAACTCGCGTTCTGCTTGATCTTGGCCTCAAGAAAACTCAGGTCGTACTTCCAGTCCCACACCATCTACGACTTAACCGATCAACCTTTAAGGCATGTCTTGCGAAAGGCTGAATCATCGAGATGTTTGCTTAAGTAGTCCATCAAACTTAGCCAGTCGAGATATTGTATATGCCACACACAACAATCAAGAGTCAACCGCTCGTTTGACTTTGTGGTCGAATGTATAGGTTTTCTGGACGAGCCAATAGTAGAACTAGTGTAAGAGTTGTGGAAACTCTTCGTTGATGGATCATCTAACGAGAACGGAGCTGGAGCTGGGATAATTATGATATCACCTAAGGGACATCGATTCCATACAACCCTAAGGTTCAAGTTCAAAATATCCAAAAATGAAGCAGAGTACGAAGCTCTATTGGCAGGTATAAGGGTGGCAAAAGAACTGAAAGCAGAGGTGATACAATGTTATAGTGATTCCCAACTCGTGGTTAATAATATAATAGGGGAGTATTGAGCTCAAGGTATCAAAATGGCGGTTTACCTAGCTAAGGTTAAAGATGAGTTGTCTGAGTTTGAGTCTTACTCCATTAAGTAGGAACCCCGCGAGAAAAACTCTAATGCAGATGCTTAAGCCTGACTTGCCACCACCAAAGAGGCGAATACACTAAACATAGTCCAATTGGATTTCATAGAAAAACCAAGCATAATGGAAGAACCGATTGAGGTCAGAGTGATTGACTAAAAACGGACCTGGATAACCCCCATAGAGGAATACCTCACAACCGGTAAACTACCAGATGATCGAAAGGACACAAGAAAATTATTATATCAAGTCCCACGGTATGTTATGGTTAAGGGCTTTCTATACCGACGAGGGCATTCGCTACCTCTCCTGTGGTGTGTTCTAATCGAAGAAGCATAGACCATCCTACAAGAGATACATGAAGGCTTCTGCGGAGACCACGCTGAGGGCCAAAACTTATCTCTAAAGATATTGAGACAGGGTTATTTTTGGCCTACACTCAAAAAGGATTCGGCCTAGTACGTACAAAAATGCGACAAGTGCCAACGCTTCGCCAAAATTTCTTGGGCAGCACCCATTGAGTTGAGCATGATCTCATCCTCCTAGTCATTTGTAGTATGGGGGATCGACCTGATTGGTTCATTACCAACAGGGAAAGAAGGAGTTCGCTATGCAGTTGTGGCCATCGTTTACTTTATGAATTGGGTCGAGGCCGAGCCTCTGGCGACTATAACCTCGAAGAGTGTCCTGGATTTTGTCGTGAAGAGCATCTTGTGTTGTTTTAGGCTTCTGAAGAAGATCGTGTTTGATAACGGAATTCAATTCGATAGTGATCTTTTCTCAAAATTTTGTCAGAAGTACGACACAATCAAGAGATTCTCTTCAGTGGCTTATATGCAAGCTAATGGGCAGGCCGAGGCTATAAATAAAACCATAAAGGTGAGCTAAAAAAAGAATAGATGAAGCCAAGGGATTATGGCCTGAGCAGCTCCCTTCTCTTTAACCTTTGGAAGTGAGGCTATGCTCCCAATTAAAGAAATAGTGATGAAACATAGACAAAAAACCTTCGATCAAAATCAAAACCACAAATTTCTCAATGCATCCCTAGATCTAATCAAAGAAAAGCGGGAAGAATCACAATTACAGCTTGCCCATTATCAGCAAAGAATTATGCATTACTTTAACTCAAAGGTAAAAGGAGATAGACTCAAACTGGGTGACCTGGTGCTTCGAAGAATGTTTTTGGAGAGTAAGGATCCTAAAGATGGTGTATTGGGGCTAAACTGGGAAGGACCATACCCGATCGTGGAGATTTTACGTGAATGGTCATTCAAATTAGCTCAGTTAAGTGGAGAGTTGGTACCACGGACTTGGAATTCTCTTCATCTTAAAAAATATTATTAGTAATAAGACAGTTCTGTTAGCTTTTGATGTTTCTATGATTTTTTCATGTAAGGCTTGTATATAAAATCCATTCTATTTAAATGACATAGTATGGCTATGTGTTTATCTTATTCTCGCAATGTATCACGTACTCATTTTATAAAAGTGACCTAGACTATTCATAAATTCTTATCACTTGGGGGGCATATAACCCTCAATGAGTTTAAAAATATTTAGTGTGATTAAAAAAAAAAATTTTAAAACTTAGAATTTGGAAAATTAATTTTTCAACAGCATTTTATAGGTGGATTGAATTTTTGAAGAAATTCCAAATACGAATTAAGTTAAACAAAATTCAACTACAAACTCCTCGATATAACTAGGTGCAAGACCTGATTCCTAACATGTATAATGTTGTTAAGCAGACAAACTCCTTGACATAACAAGGTCCGAGTCTTGATTCCTAACAAGTATAATGTTGTTAAGCAGACAAACTCTTGGACATAACCATGTCTGAGACCTGATTCCTAATAGGTATAATGTTGTTAAGCAGACAAAGCCCTAGACATAACCAAATTTGAGACCTGATTCCTAACATGTATAATGTTGTTTGGCGGGCATATTCTAGGGTATAATCAAGATATCAACCAGAATTGATTGGTCAAGCCATCAGAAACCCATCTCGATCTAAAGATAACCCCTATAATTGCGAGTGTGCAAGAATTTGAAATTCATAAGCAGAGCAAGATATTATAGAAAGGGGAACTAAAATAGATCATAAAGTAATGAAAATAGACTAAAACAAGTATATAAATATCACGAGGAAAAAGAACCTCGAACTAAGCCCAAAAGCGATTGTTTCAGCTTATGAAAGCATAGATACAAGTGATATATATATATATAAAGAATAAGAAAAAGAGAGACAAGGTTGCACTAAAACATCACTGAGCTCTTGTAATCCACCCATGTGATGACACCTCATCCCCATCCCCCTCATCAGCTCCAGAAGCATCTGCGGTCTCGGAGGGCTCTTGCGAGAGTTGGCTCTAGAACTTGGCTAGATAACGTCCCCAAAGCTCTGCATCCAGAAAGGAGAAATCCTCTTCCTGATTGTATTCCCAACAGTGATAAATCATCTCCTCAAGGGCATTCGTTGCTTCTGCAACATCTAGCTTCGCTTGTTCAGCAATCTGCTTCGCCTTCTCGACATCTTGCTTTTCCTTCTCAGCATCGTCCATGGCTTTGGCCTCGACCTCAGATAGCTTATTTTTTAGAAAATCGACCTCCTAAAGTTTCTTGTTGAGGTTATCGATCTTGGCTTACAGTTGATCTTGTCGTTAGCTCACCTCAACAACTTGGTCCTTGGCTATTCGCTCGTTCTCCTGGGAGGCAGCCAGGGCGGCCTTGGGCTCTTCTCTTTGAGCTCAGATCAGGCGATGCCACAGATTTGAGCTAAAACAGACAACAAAATAAAGACACAACACAGGATTAGCTCACAAAACTAAAAAAGAAAAAAAGGAAATACTCTAGGGGGAAGAAAGAAAACTCATAGTCAAGTTCATTCCCAAGGTAGACTCCATGACATCCCCTGGGGAACGGTTCTCTATGGCCCTCAGGTCCTTGATGTTTTCTTGGTTTGCGTGACCCAACATGTGGTTCACCATGTCATGGATGGTCCCTTGAAGCACTTCTGGGATCCTTGCCACCTCGAGGGGCTTGACTGGTAGCTGAACAGATGGGGCTTCGCCCTGAACAACTTGGGGACCCACATCAGGTTCATCGCAAGGACAAGGACGAGGATGAGGAGCCTCAAGAATGGTAATTGTAGTTACTAGAGCTGGTGGTTGTGTTTGTCACTGCTATTTCTAAGTGGAGCTGGCACCTTTATCCTTTTAGGAGATTCGGTGGCAGCTCCAGATTTGGGGGCACTCTTCTTTGATATTCTCGATTTCTTGACTACAGGGCCAGTGCCAGCCCCACCAGATTTGAAGGCACCCTTCAGGTCCATATCTTTGCCTTCAAAAGTACGAGCAGAAAACTCAGATCCATGAAATGATTAGTCAAGGTAATGCAAGGAAAAGAATAGAGTAAGAACCCTACCCTTCGAGCTAGAAGAGGAAACTACTATGATCGACTTTGGGTTACGGAGGGGCTCTAATATTATTATGTTTTAGGTCCTACGGGGTTTAGGCTCTTCATCCGAACTAAATTCATGCGCAACCTACCTAATACCTGGGGAAAAAACACTGTGAAGTAGGGAAGGCCATGACAAAAGATTTGAACCGTACTCCTAAACAATGGTGGACCTAGAGTGAAGGGTGTTATCTTTCGCTATGGTACACCAGAGATAGCTATGGTCCTAGCGTACAACCAAGTGATCCACACACTGGAGAAGGGTCACGTTCAAGTCGGGATCAACCAGATGTCGATTCATGAGCTGTCGTGGCTTGAATCGAACTAGCCTAAAAGTGGCAAAAACTTGGTTTAATTCTCTATAATGGCTACCTTGGTCGTAAGTGTCAGCTGCTACACTCGATTCAGCTCAGTCTGGGTCAAGATGTTGTCCATCTTCAGGGACCTTTCTCTTGCCCATTAGTTGCACGACCTCTTCTTCCTCTTTAGTGTCTTCAACGACATGGATAACTTCTTGAGAAGGAGGGATCTCGGGGGGAGGACCTCGAGCTCTAATGGCCAAATTTGATCTTTCCAGATTAGTTTGCAGGCCACCATGGTAGCATCATTAACTACCATCCGGAACTCCTCCTTGGCAAGAATACGAGACATTGTCTCATATTGACCTCCACGAGTTTTTGATTGCTCCATTCTCTTGTATTTAGCTTCACAAAGTAACAACTCAATCATAATATGTTTAAACTTGATTAAAAAGGAATTCAAGTACAAAGTTCAAAGAGCTAAGAAACTTACAAGGATGGTTGAAATACTGATCGGTGCAGTTCTTGAACCCGTATGAAATAAAGAATTGATTCTTGTTGTCATTCAGGTGGCTTGGGAGGTCGATGACGGAGGCCGTATTAGGGAATCTTGTGAGGTAGTAGAAGTTGTCACCTCGCCCCTTCTGTTCGGGGTTGTCTTTGAGACAGAAGAAGTACATGATGTCGACAGGGATGAGGACCTCCCATTTGTGTTTCAAAAATAAATATTTTAGCCCCTCCAAAAGCCGATATGAATTTTGGGGAAGCAAGAATGGCGCCAGTTCAACATATTTCAGAAAATCCACGAAGTACTGGTCCAAAGGTAGAAAGGCACCTATCTTTAGATGCTCATCACTTTAGGCCCTGATGTCGCCCTGAAGTAGAGTGCAACACCGCTCTCCTACCAACGGAGGTTGGGAAACAAGGCCCTTAGACCCTAATTTGATCCCGTGGCTCAAAAAAGTCTTTGGGGTCAACTACGATCTCCCTATCAACTACTACGCCGAAGTGGGGAATATGGGTCTTAGATGTAATTTATTGGCCCTTACTCTTGCTTTGGGTAGAGGAGCTCATGACTGACTTCTTCTGATGGGCCATGATCTAGCTTGCCTAACGACAAAGCCTCCTATTAGAGGCGACCTGTCATAAAACCTTGTTGTGGCGATAAAGGTAAGGCGACCCGAGGGTTTGAATTTGATTTATTCGACCTAAGAAACACACGAGCTAAGATATCTCCTAGCAACAATGCATGTGTCCACGTGCGTTCAGTACCCACGCGCTGTAAAATCAGGAAATCCCACAAATACTTTGGGATTCACGTGTCAGACACAATACCTATTTGAAGGCGATTTATTGCAAAACCACTCGGGGAATCGTAACCCTTAAGCTACCTAGAACTGAATCTAAACACCGTCAAATTTCTACACATACACAGGCGATCCTCTTTCAAAAACCAAAAAATTACCTGTATTTTATGCACATTATTTCTAATAAGACCTATTACTATTGTTTCGGCCTATCAAAAACACATATTAAACTCGAAATGGCCAAAGTAAGAAACTTATTAAAAAATAAGAGGCTCAAATTCAAACAGGTTATAGAAATACTTACAGATTAGATGTTTGAACGAGGGAAGTGATTGTGACACCCCTAAGACAGGGTACGTCTGCCACATACTCATAATTCCAGGGTTTACGGGTATGTTAGGCACTTGACCAAATGAATTAAATAAAATGATACTAAGAAATACATAAAAATTTAAAACTTTTATTTAAACTTATTAATAGAAATTATTACACGTATGAATACTTTAAATTTAATGCAGCCATATGAAAACCCTAAACCACTATTGCATCTGAGTCCGTGCTCCACAAGTTGCAACATCTAAAGTCACACCTGGAAAAATGCTGGAAAATAACATAATGAGCTAACGCTTAGTAAGCAAATCTCATGCATACACATACACATGAATGTCGTGAGTTTGAAGTACACATATACTAATATGCTGACTTATATACTTATGCATAACATTTATTGCTCATGCACTTTCAAACTTTACTTTAATGCTCTTTCTTTTACTTTCACATTTTTATGGGCCCAATTTCACTTGTGCACACTGTTTGATTCGGCCAATGCCTGCAGGGCTTGTTACACATATCATATAGAATCCCATGGGTTCTCCTCCGGCTAGCCATCATCACAGCTAGGCTCATCATAACACTCATTTCATCGTTGCCATAGCTGCCATACTTATTACACATATGGAGGAGAAAGATGGGAACATGGCAAACATATCTGAATGGTCAACTCTAACCTAGCCCACACTAGTGGGCAGCCACTATAAGTCTTATAGACCTCCGTCTTCTTTACTAAACTTACTTAATTGCTTCCTCGAAACAGTGGCACCCTTTTCAACATCTTATTATCACATTGCTTAAGCCTTGTTGTCATTAAAATATTTAACTTTACATAATACTTTTCAAGGCATTTCACAATTTTTCTCATATTCATATGCATGGTCTTATATCACATAATAATGTATCACATAACTATACATGCCATGCATACATGCTGATGCTGAAATGCCAATGTTCATGTTCATGATTCATGTTTGATGGTATTCAATCAAGGCATTGTATCACATCTCATATAACTCAAAACATCTTTAGTCATAATACATGAAGCTTTGGGTTGGTGGCGTTGTTATACCTTAACGTAGAGCTATGGCTCAGGTCTAAGGTTTCTAGCCTAAAAACTTAAATGCTTCATATATCATAACATATAACAAAATTATGAACATAAAAGTAATACACATATTCATCAACATAAGAACACATACTTGCACATAATTATCAATCTTAACCAAGTAAGACACCTTTCACATATCACGAAATTCATCAATTATATATCACACAACACCATTATGATAATTATATAACCATTCTTCACATACTTATCATATGCATCATCATCATCCCATACTTACTCATCAGATATACATAATCAATGTAGTCATGCATCTTACACTTAAGCACAAAAGGTGAGATTTACTTACCTTAGGTCCTTAGCTTATTTTAAAACTACTCACCAAGAGTCAATCAATCAAATCCATACAAATTCTATTCAAGGCACATCATTTATTAAATTCTATCAAAATCGTAAATATATACTATTGATAGTGTATATTAATAATACCAGAAACTATATAAATGATAATAATAATTATTATCAACGTAATGCAAATAACTCTTCATATACAACCATGCTTTAAACCTTGCTCATAAGATAATGTACTCTTATGATAATAATAATAATAATAATAATAATAATAATAATAATAATAATAATAATAATAATAATCACAACAACAATAATAATTATCGTCTATAAATAAACTTATTTCAATATTAATAACAAAATACCTCAATAACAATACGTATGTGAATGTATATATTCAAATAGTCATTTTATAAAAGAAATCATATTTTTAACATAAAATTGTAATAATCAATATAATCATAATAATATAAATATTTATATTATTATTAAGTAATCATAATATCAATCCCAGTGATATAATAAATATACTTTCTCCAAAATTCACTGGTCTTACAAATATCAATAACTGTAAGAAACTAATATTTGATATTATTTTAATATTAAAATATTAATATACAATAATAATTGTTAAATAATAGGTTTACTATAAATCACACTTTTCATATATATATATATATATTTACATGAAACTATATTCTTGATTTACTTAACAAAACAATAACAATAATAATTAAAATTAATTAATCATAATAATTTCCATATTAATAGAAAATCAATTAAATATGTATTTTTATAATTTATTTAATATCTAATATTTTCTAGAAAGTTGGACAGCATAACGACTATAAAATGGACAATCCCAAAATCAAAACCTGTATCAGAAATACATATAATCCTAGACAGCCAGTATAATTACAGAAAAATATTTAATATATCTAGAATATATAATTATATATTATAAATACACATAATAAAAATTACTCGAATCAATAGCAATATAGGTCAAAGAATTTATACCACAATGATCGGGTTCCACAACAAGTCAAACGATGATTTTCTGAAACTCAAAATGAACTTCAGAACCTCGAACACTAAGTTGACCGTCAATCTACGGTGGATCGTGGTGGGCCCACCACCCAACTACGGTAGACGCAGGAAAAATTCATTGGGTTTTGAAGCCCGCAACATGAGGAACACGATGGTGGTGACGGATCGGCAAACGGATGCCCGAGGTGGCCGAATCGCAACTTTGAAGTCGCGGGGTGGCCGAACTTAAATCAACCGGTTGAGGTGTTTAATCAGTGAGTGAGCTCTAGATTCCCACGCGGTTGATAGTTCGGAGGCCTCTGAATCCAACGGTTCAACGCATGGCTATATGTGGCAGCAGGAAAGTGGTCGTTCATCGTCGACAATAGTAACACACAAAGAGGAAAAAGAGATATTAAGAAAGAGGAAGAGAAGGAGAGAGAAAGAGAAGAAAAAAATTTCTGAGGAGAGAGAGAGAGGCTACGGGTAAAAGGCTGAAGCCCTTTTTTTTAAATTACACTTGGACCCAAAATATTAATATTTTTTCAAATAAGCCCTTTAACAAAACTTTCTTGATTTTATAAAAATTCCTAATTAAAATTATATGACAATTGGGTCCAATACTTGACTACTCCATTTTCTCTCTCTCTTTAATCTTGTTAATAACATAAAATCATATTTTAAACACTATTTTTCATTACAATTTCTTAAATTTGTAAACTTGTACATTTTATATATTAAAACTCTAATTTATAATAAAAAAATGTATTATGAAAATGTTGGATATTACAGTGATGACAACTCCAAAGATAGTAGCCTAAAAGCATCTGGAGAATGAGAGAATGTCGATGGTTTCTGAAGGTGCTCTGAGAAGGAAAGGGAAATTTTTTGAATGCAAAGGTGGTGAGGTTCAGGTCTGTTTCTCCTATTTATATGAAAACTTCAGGAACCAATCTGAGCCACATCATTAGGTCAATTTGAGATCCCAGGGCCTAGATTAAATAACCCCTACAGAGGCAAAAAAAATGACAGGACAGTTGTCACAATACTCGAAACCCGAACGGGCACCTATTACAGACTGACGCATGTTTAGCACTCGAGTAGTGGGTGGGCATGATTCACATAACAGAAGCCTAAACGTCCCTACTGTGTGTGTCAGAAGTGACGTCATGCACGTGCAGGAGCTTTGTGGGGGCAAATGTTGTACCCCAAAATAAATACGAACTGAATAACTTATCCCAGGGTACAGTTGGCAGATAAGTGCATGGAGAAAGTGTATAGGTAGAACATTTAGCTAACGCTGGTGTGAGCAGCTCGAGTCAAACTTGATAGTATGACAAATAGATAATCTTCAGTTCCCCTCTTGTGCCAATAACCTAGTTCGAGATGCGTGATGGCTAGATCGCCTTCTAGACTGAACTTGGTCTATGTTAGGTTCAGTTATCTCTCCGACATCCAGTTCGAAGGAAGTGTTCAGCTCATGGAAGCCTTCTCATGACGCATAGTGAAGGATCCCAAAATACTCGACGATTCGTTATACACTCATTAATGCCCAAATTTAATACACATGTATTACCTGAGATAACAGATGTAAATTCCATAGGCAATCATATCCCAATGTAAATGGGAGATTATTCTGATTTATTATTTAGCATATTTATGCACGCAGTTTCCCAAAGATGTCCAGGAAAATCCTCTATAAATATTAGGGGAATGGATAGAAAAAGGGGATGCTTCTTGTTAGACAGAAACTCTATTGAAATTAAGAAACAATTTCACCTAGAGCCTTAAAGAGATTAATATGACTATCCCGTGACTAGGTGGATTTTAACCACTGAACCACTTTAAAGTGTGAGTGTTTGTGATATTTTTTATTTGTTTAATCACGGTTTAGTAAGATTGCCTAATATCTCTGTTGTCGGATTTCTTAATCCACTGTTGGTGAAAAACCCCATCATCTAGTCTTTTTTTTAAGCTTGCCTTTATGGTTTTATTTATATCCTTGACCTGTCCATTAGCTTGTGGATACACCATAGAAGAGAAACTCTTGATTATGTTGTACTTCTTACAAAATTTTGTGAAAAGATCACTATTGAACTGAGTTTTGTTATCAAACACGATCTTCTTCGGGATCCCAAAACGACACAAGATGTTCTTCACGACAAAATCCAGGACTCTCTTCGAGGTTATGGTCGCCAGATGTTTGGCCTCGACCCACTTCGTAAAGTAGTCAATGGCGACAACTGCATAGCGAACTCCTCCTTTCCCAGCTGGTAATGAACCAATCAGGTCGATCCCCCATACTACAAACGGCCACGGGATGAGATCATGGTTAACTCAATGGGCGTTGCCCGAACAATTGTGGCGAAGTGTTAGCACTTGTCGCATTTATTTACGTATGAGGTCAAAAATAGCCATTTCTCAATATATTTAGAGCTAAGTTTTCCCCCCAGCTCAGTCTCCACAGAAGCATTCATGTATCTCTTGTAGGATGGTTTATGCTTCTTCGAGTAGAACAAATTGTAGGAGCGGTAGCGAATTCCCTCGTCGGTATAGAATTCCCTCAACCATAACATACCATGGGACTTGATATAAAAATTTTCTTGCATCCTTTCAGTCACCTGGTAGTTTACCGGTTATGAGGTATTCCACTATGGGGGTTTTTCAGGTCAGTTTTGTGCCAATCACTCTGACCTCAACTGGTTCTTCTGTTATGCTTGGTTGTTCTAAGAAGTCTACTGGGACTACGTTTAGTGTATCCACCTCTTTTATGGTGGCAAGTTGGGCTAAAGCACCAACATTGGAGTTCTGCTCGCGGGGTACCTGCTCATTGGAGCAGAACTCAAACTCAGACAACTCATCATTAACCTTAGCTAGGTAAGCCGCCATTTTGATACCTTGAGCTTGATACTCCCCTAATAACTGGTTAACCACGAGCTGGAAATCACTATAACATTGGATCACCTTTGCTTTCAGTTCTTTTGCAACCTTTATTCTTGCTAATAGAGCTTTCTACTTTGCTTCATTATTGGATGCTTCGAACCTGAACCTTAGGGTTGTATGGAATCGATGTCCCTCAGGTTAGATAAGAATTATCCCAACTCCAGATCTGTTCTTGTTAGATGATCCATCAACGAAGAGTTTCTACAACTCTTGAAGTGGTTTTCTCATTGGCTCATCCTTAAAACCTGTACATTTGGCCACAAAGTCAGCGAGCGCTTGACTCTTGATTGCTGTCTGTGGAAAATACAATATCTCGAACTGGCTGAGTTCAATGGCCCACTTAAGCAAACGTCTCGATGTTTCAGGATTTTGCAAGACCTTCCTTAAAGGTTGATCGGTTAAGACGTGGATAGTGTGGGACTAGAATTACGACCTGAGTTTTCTCGAGGCCAAGATCAAGCAGAAGGCGAGTTTTTCTATTAAAGGATATCGGGACCCAGCTCCTAGAAGTCTTTTACTCGCGTAGTACACTCGAACTAATACAGCACTGACCACATTTTTTGTCATAGCTAGGTATAAGAGAAAACATTCTCTAGTTGTCGGTTTCGATAGTATGGGGAGTTCAACCAGGTGAGTTTCCAGATCTTGAAATGCCTGCTTGCTTTCTTCGGTTAACTCAAACTTTTTGTTTCCTCTAAGCAAGTTGTAAAACGGGAGACACTTGTCAGTTGATTTTGAAACGAAGTGGTTTAGGGTCGTTACTTTCCCAGTTAGGCTCTGTACTTTTATACACGACCTGGGTGAGGGCATTTCTAACAACAACCTGATCTTCTATGGGTTCGCCTCTATCCCCCTTGTGTTGACTATGACGCCTAGAAATTTTCCCGACGAAACCCCAAAGGTGAACTTCTAGGGATTTATCTTCATGTCATATTTCCTTAGCACGCTAAAACATTCTTCTAGGTCAGATACATGGTTATTGCCATTCTTTAACTTAACGAGCATATCATCGACATACACTTCCATGTTTTTCCCGATCTGGTTAACAAACATTTTGTTGACAAGCCGTTGGTACATTACATCGACATTCTTCAAGCCGTTGGTACATTGCGTCTACCAACTGATCGATTCGAGGTAGTGGAAAAGAATCCTTAGGACAGGCCTTATTGAGGTTGGGGGAGTCAATGAAAGTTCTCCACTTTCCATTGGGTTTTGGGACCAAAACAGGGTTAGCAATCCAAGCTGGATATTTTGCTTCCCTTATGATTCCACACTTAAGTAGGTGAGCTACTTCTTCTAAAGCTTATGATCGTTCTTTCCCCAAAAGCCTTCATTTTTGTGCCTTTGCAGGCACATTCCTGTCCAAAGTTAGAGTATGCATTATTACATTTGACTGATTCCCACAATATCTTCATCCAACCAGGCGAAGATGTCAAGGTTATTTCTCAAAAACTCAACCAGCTCTTTATTCCTTTCTGTTCCAATATTTTTTCCAACCTTTTCTACCGTTGATGGTACTTCTAGGTCAATACTGATTTCCTCCAACTCTTCCAACGCTTGGAGATCAGACTTTTCTTCGCCTAATCCTGGATCAATGTCGTCTTCCTGGGTGACCTCGTTACTTCCTTCATGAGGTTCTTCTGCCACATGGGCAATTTTCATACCCGAGGTTTTCTTCTCCCTCAATAACGACAATTGCTTGCTGCCCGGGTTGTGATTTTCCCTTCATGGAAATGCTATAGCATTCTATGGCAGCGAGTTGGTCTCCTCTCACAATACATATACCTGAGGTTGAGGGGAACTTCATCGCTAGGTTTCAGATCGAGGTGATAGCCTCAAAAGTCATCAGCGCGGTTTGTCCCAAAATCATGTTGTATGTGGCTGGAAAATCGAACACGATGAACTCCAGTATTTTAGAAACATTTCGCATATCATCCCCTACCGTAACTACAAGTCTGATCGTCCCTATGACTGTCGTTCCTTCTCCTAAGAATCTGTATAGGGGTGAGGTTGCCTTAAGATCAGTTACGGACAATCCAATCTTCTCTATGGTGGACCTGAATAACATGTTTACTGAGCACCCATTATCAACAAATATCCTTCGTACCCTTTGATTGGCAAGCTAAACGGTTACCACCAGTGGATCATTACGAGGGAACTGAACGTGGCTAGTGTCTTATTCCGTGAAAATGTTTGGTTGTATCTCCAACCTTGTTGTTTTGATAACCTTTGCTCTAGAATAAATTCAATACCTTTTTGGGGCGTCATTACTTGTGCTCGCAAAATGAGGTCCTTTGTTGTAGTGGTTATATCCTGTCATACAATTGGAGGGGGGACGACCTGGTTCCTTTGGTCTGTTTGAGCCGGGGGTCGGCCGACCGGATTTTCCGGAACTGGATGAGTATTTTTACTGGTTGGCTAATTGGGAACTACTCAATTTTGGGCATACTTTGCTAATGGTCCAACTCAAATGAGAGTTTCGATCTCGTCCTTTAGTTAACGGGAATCTTATGGCCGATGTCGTTGTGATATCGGTAGAACTTATCAGGGTCTCTCTTCGCCCTCTAGTGCCTCAAAGGCCCCGACCTTTTCCATGGAAGGCGATTAGAGTTCGCCAAGAAAATATGCTCTCGCGTATTAGTCAGGTCTGTAGAGGTGGTGTAGATAGGCTTGAACTTTTCCCCGAGCTTGTTCTTTTTGGTTCCGTTCTGGTCACCCTCACCAGTCCACTTCTGCTTATTGTTCCCCGCCTAGTTATTATGGGTAGTAGGTTCAGCCGTAAATGCAACATCCGCCACCACTCCAGCTAGCTGAATAGGGGTCTGGCTGGTTCCTGCAACAACCGATTGCAACTCCTCTAGATTATCCATTCTTGAGCATGGGCCAGGATTTCATCTACACTCTTTACACCATTTCGCTGGACTTCTTGCCATAAAACACCTCCTACCGTGATCCCTGTCCTCATTTCCATGAGCTTGTATCTATCATCAACATCCCTAGCTCATGTTGTTGCATTGGTGAATTAGTTCAGATATGCTATCAGGGACTCACCAGGTTGTTGTTTTATGTTAGCCAACGAATCGACTTCAACGCGAGTTTCTTTCAAAGCTTGGAACTGTCTCTTAAATTCGGAAGACAATTTCCTCCATTTGGTGATTGAATGGTTGTTGTACTTATTGAACCGCAATCTGGCGGGTCCGGTCAGAGTTGCGGGGAACAAGATACATCTTAGTCGAACCTGACATTGTGGGCAATCATTAACGTATTAAATGTCCCGAGGTGATGGACGAGTCAGTGTTTCCGTCATATGTGGGCATGGTCGGCATCCTAAAGCCAATAGGATATGGAGCTGCCTCAATATTTGGAGCAAAAGACTTGAGCTCCTCATCAAAATAACAATCATCGACTCCTTTTCTAGATATGAGTCTCTTCATCTGTTCTTCCATCAAGGCCAGTCGCTCGAGGGTTATTTCCTTGGCCTTTAGTTTATTTGGGAGCTGATCATCAGCCCTCATCCTATTGTACGTGTTAGGTGGGTTGTTTTCCCTCCAAGCTTGAGCTCGATTAGGTTGAGCATTCCCATTATCGTGTATGATAGACGGATCTCCCCTGTTATGAGTATAACTCAAATCATCATGGAGAACTGGATATCTTCTTTGTGAATTCAGATGATCACACATGTCAGGATGTGAGTTAGAATGAAGACTTTGTGTGGAGCTCAAATGATTCCTCAGGTCGCTCACAAAGCTACCTCCACGCTAGCTCTCCATCTAGTAACTTTCATTAGCGAAACTTACAGCCCACGGTTGGGATCAAGGATGTAACGCCCTGGATAGCCAAGACCGTTACACTGTGTGTTTATAAAGTGCCAGACTTGCTAATCAAGTCGTTTAATTAAAACTGTGTTACTGAACTGTAAAGGAACTAGGGTTCAAAGCATTTTGGTCTCAAAAGCCACATTTTCATTAAAGAACGTTATATGTTTACACGGGATCCCAAAAATACAAGTTTAAAGACCGTTTACAAAAGTTATAAGACCCAGATACAACAACCAGCCATACTAAGGCAAAATAAGCAATTAGGTAATCCTTGTCCTGGTCCACTCCTCGACCATGGTGGTCGAACAACTGGCTATGTACATTTCACCTCGGAGCTCTCCACCTTAGGCTTGGTCCAGCTTGCCATTGCCTCTACCTGCACCACGTAGCACCCGTGAGCCAAGGCCCAGCAAGAAAACACAACAACAACAGAGCATAAGCATTAAGAAGTCATGTCAATATCTCACAATGCATCACATGGCCTCAGCCAAATAATCATTCAATATAGTCAAGTATTCCACATACTAGGCATATCAATTCATAACGTATGCAGTTTATAACGATAACCAGGGCTAGCGCTCATAGGCTGCTCCCTCTGTTATCCCAGTGTTCATGGCTCCCAGTTGCCAAATCGCGCTCTATGCGCTAACAGTATGTACGACACCCTTAGGCCATTTTACATGTCCCATGGCGTGATACCAACATTGACACGATACAATTCACGGGAGCACTTAGTCCCATCACAATCATATAACCGGGTGCAGTTTTCTTACCTTTCAATTCAATAGCTTTGATCCCTCGATTCCATGAGCATGATCCCACTCGAGCCCTAGCGCTCACCTAATCACAATCGTGAGTCAAAGTTATTATCAATCCCCAAGTTCAAAACCTAGCCCCGGGCCAATCCCGAGCCCCCGGGAAGTCCTAGTTCCACCAAACAAGGTGGTGGAACCAAACCCCAAACCTTAGGTTAAAAACCCTTGCAAATAACCTCAAAATCCCCTTCAGGAAGCAGGGTAGCGCTACAACACTCTTGGGAGGGCGCTACAGTGCTACAAACAGAAGCCAAACTCCCTTAAGCAAAATGGCCTAGCGCTACAGTGCCCAAAGGCTAGCGCTGTAGCGCTAGTCATAGACAGCCCTGCATTGATTTTTCCCTTCTGCGATTTCTTCGAACCAACCTCAACCAAAACTCTTCCAACTCTTTCCCAAACCCAAAAACAACCTCATGACCACACTCCATTCATCCCAAGCACCCCAAACACCTAAAACCCAAGCACATGCATCCACAAACTCAGATTTCACCATAGCCACTCCTAAGCTCTAAAACCCAATAAAAACCAGCTGAATATCAAAGTTTAGAGTTTAGACCTTATACCTTTGATAGAATTTCGACTACAAGCTGCCTCTAGACTCCTTTTTCTTGCTCCTCCTTAACCTTTGCCCTGAATTTCCCAAAGTCCCCATCAAATTCTACTCATACACCATAGTTCATAAACCAAACCAACAACTGAAGAGATTATAGAACCTTACCTCAAGTGATGGCCTAATCTTGCTAAACCCTTGTCAAACCCTCAACCTTAGCTCAGTAACCTTGTGGCTTAACTGGGCTAGCTTCCCCCTGAGTTTTACTCCAGGAATCCTCAAGAATTTGGTGAAGAAAGCCTGAACCGACTTAGAGAAAACTCTCTCTGTTTTTCCTCTTTCTTTTCCCTTCCTTTTCCTTCTTTTTCAGACTTCTTTGATATTCTACAAATTCCACTGACATAAAACCTTAGTATAACCTAACTTCTATAAAGAAAATGTCCATTATGCCCTCCCTATTAATTCTAACCCTTTAGTCCACTTAAGGGCATTTTAGTCACTTCACCCAATTCCCGCTAATTCCTCGAGTGTCTTTATTATTTCCCGCTTAGTTCCCGATACTTAATTAATCACCAATAATATTCCTCAACATCAAAATAAAGTCCAGTATATCCGCTAAATTCCCATTTATACCCCTAAGCTCACCCCGAGCCAGGTATAAATCCCCGCTATGACTTTTCTGCTACTTTGCTCACTAGGATCGTCTCGAGTCACAGATCACAGATATATCCACATAATAATGTGGTCTCGACAATTATCACATATATCAAAGCAGTTATGCCCATAATGGCCAAAATTACGATTATGCCCTTCTAACCTAATCAAGGCCTATATACATACTAATATACATAGTCATGCATCTCAGATATTCAAGTAATCATATAACATGCTTTAAATCATAATCATGCATCTTAATCATTGAAACCACACATAATTCCCATTATGCCCTCCAAGCACACTAATCAAGGCCCTTAAGCCTTATTAGCGAATTTGGGTCGTTACAAAGGACTTGGATTATTAGCACTAGGTCATGGGGCATAGATGTCTTATGAGGGAGGAGGATTTCTTCTACTATCCCCCCGAGTTGGAGTGTTCCTTTATGGGCGAGGTAGCATTGGATGTTGAACTGGTGACGACAGATGTCTTATCTGTGAAGCTATCCTTGTTCCATCAAGGCGCACTAGGTTAGCCCATCTATGTTCTACCTTAATTTCCCACGTTGGAGGTATAACCGGTTGATTTCTCCGTGCCGAAGGTTCTGACCGTGACACATATGGATTTTCTGGGGTGTTTTGCCTCCTCGAATTGGTCCAAGCTTGCCTTGTTAGGTTGTTCTGAACATTCTGTCGAATCTGATCAGAAGGCACGGAGCTCGGGGTCATAGTTCGAATAGATCGATTGACATGGGGCCAATGGTTCCTATGTGGATTGGCAGGTTGAGTATTTCACTGATTCCACTCTGAAGGTATGGAGCTTGGAGTTGCAGTTCTGTAGAGCAACTAAGATTGGGTCGGTTATTCTTGTGGGAACTATGGAACCACTTTTCCTCCTTCTGACATTAACATCGGTTGCTGGAGGGGGTAATCAAGCCAAGATTTCCTCAATCTGCTTGTTAGCCTTTGCGAGATGGCTCCTTAACTGAGCATTTTTCATCTCGATGGCTGTCAAATTCCCCGGGTTGGGATTTGGTGGGCGTGATGTTTAGCTCCCAGTATCCTCTTGGCCCACATGTTGCTTTCCAGGACGGTGCTGAGCGTCTGGGCCTTTTCCAACGAGAACAGCCATATGATGCACCTCCTGATCACCAGGTTGTTCCATCTCGTTGTCATGCGTAGACCGTGTGACCACCACGGTGAGTGTTGGGTGAAACATGGGTGGGGGATTAAGCACTAATAAGCTCTCAATGAAAGCACTAATATGTTGACACAGTTTTACGCCAACAGTGGATTAACAAATCTGACAACAAAGATATTAGGCTTTCTTACAAAACCGTGATTAGACAAATGAACAATATCACAAACACTCACACTTTAACGTGGTTTAGTGGTTAAAATCCACCTAGTCCATGAGACAATCTTATTAATCTCTTTAAGGCTTTGGGTGAAATTGTTTCTTACAATTTCAGCAGAGCTTTTGTCTATCAAGAAGCAACCCCTTTCTCTATCTATTCCCTTGATATTTATAGAGGGTTTTCTTGGAAAACTTTGGGTAACCGCGTGCATAAATATGGTAAATAATAAATTAGAATAATCTCTCATTTACATATAGATATGATTGCCTATGGAATTTACATATGTTATCTTGGTAATAAATGTGTAATAAAATATGGGCATTAATGAGTGTATAAAGAATCTCCGAGTCTATTGGGATCCTTCACTATGCATCATGATCAGGCTTCCACGAGCTGAACACTTACTTTGAGCTGGATGTCAGATAGATAACCTAATTTGACATGGGTCAAGTTCAGTCTAGAAGGCGATCCAGCCATCACGCATCTCGAACTAGGTTGTTGACGCAAGAGGTGATCTGGAGATTATCTGGTTGTTGTACTGTCAAGTTTGACTCGAGCTGCTCACACCAGAGTTAGCTAAATGTTCTACCTGTACACTTTCTCCATGCGCCTATCTGTCAGCTGTACCCTGGGCCGAGTGATTCAGTTCGTATTTATTTTGGGATACAACAATATTCTATGGCCCTACGAAAAAAAAACAATATCAACAGTAGTAGTAGATATACCAATATATTAAGTACAATTACATAATAATATGAGTATTAACTAATGAATTTCTTATTATTTTGTATGTTAATAGATTATAATAAGTATCGATTTTTTTCTTACCACTTATGAGATATATGAATATTAATTATATAATAATAAGAATACTAGGAGTGTAATTTAATTATGAGTTTTTATTATTTTTTATATTATTGGATAATAATTATTTTGATCATGTAAATATATGGTATAAAATATCTATAAAATTAGTTTATGAAATCCTAAGTTAAATATTAGATTTGAAAAAATAATACTTTAAATAAATTAAGAAACTGTATACATAGTTTAATATATATATATATATATATATATCCAAAACAATCTATTTATTCAACTTATTTCTAGTTGTATTTGTGTATATGTACACCCCAAAGTTGTATTAAAATAAGAAAAAAAAAATTACCAATCTAAAAACTGTAAATATTGTGGCATGTTAATTTGTAACCGATTATCACTGTACAAAACTGTAACCAATTAGTGTCATATTTGTAAACGGATACCCACTTTAAAAATTGTAATATTTTTAAATTAAAAATTGTAAAATATTAATCAAGTGAGATAAAAATATTTATTAAAATCCTATCTTTGTAACCAATTACCACTCCCTCTGTTTTACATTGGTAACCAGTTACAATATTTCTCAATTTAAGAATAGTAATGAGTTACAAGTATGGAACCAAAAGAAAAAAAAAATTCGCAAACATGGAACCAATTACAACATTTATTGGTTTTAGAATGGTAACTCGTTACAAGTCTAGAACTAAGTTGAAAAAAAATATTTGCAGACATAGAACCAGTTACAATTCTCAAACAGGGAATAGTTGTAACTAGTTAAAACATTTTTATTGCAATCAGTTATTATGACGTGATTTCAAGATTTCGAAACAAAAATACAAATTCGAATTCAAATTTCACCCAGAAATCAATTGTTATTATTTTAATGGAATTGTAGATTGACTATTATAGAAATTGGGTAAAATAAAATTAATTATTAAGAATATATATAAGCAAAAATAAAATAAAATAAATTGAGAATATATATAGTACTAGTCATTCAATTATTTTTTTAAATATTTTTACATTGATGTCTTCATACAAGAAAAATTTGAAAATTAATTAATAATTATATATTTATAAAAAATAAACTCTGTTATATAAATAAATATAGTAAAACTAGATATATATATATATAAATATATATAAGTATATATATAAACTACCCATATATATAAATTATAATACTTATTCAAATTTTAATATAAAGTTTTATATAATTATCCTCACATTATAATTTTTATCTATTACAATTAGCTTATATATATAAACTATATAATAAAAAAATACAAAATATATAAAAAACTACATAGAATAAAATGAAAAAATAAATAATAAAAAAAACTACTTATACGTAAATAAAAACAAAAACAACAAAATTTATTTATATATATATAAGTTTATCAATCATATAACTTTTTAATTTTGATTTATATTTTATATAAATAGTTTATTAAATATTTACTTTTAATATTATTCTTTTGTTGGTGTATTACTCAACACATGTGATATAATGAGAGTTTTTAAAACTTATTTGCCAAACTTACCCGCGTGGTAAAACCATATTTTTATATATTAATTTTGAAAAGAAATATTTTTAAAAACTTCCCAACATTTAATACGTTTATTACAATCTATTTTGACACATCTAGTTTACTCCGTGGAACTTGGAGTTATTCAATTTATCTTGGAGTTCGTTTGAATAACCTAGAAAGTTTACCAACTAAATTATCAATATTCAATAGAACAACTTGGTTGAACTGATAGTGTCGATGAATTATAGAAAAACAAGAAATATTACAAAGAGTTACCAATTTAGTTACTGTTGTAATGACTTATAAATACCCTTATTTTTCAATGCTAGGCAAATATACCACAAATCTGAAGCTTAATTGAGCATTACACTCATGCGTGTTGGGGCTTTGGAATTTCTGAACTTGGGGCCAGTTTACTTTTTTCGTTTTCGAAAACTACTGGGACAGTTTACTTATTTTAATTTAAAACACTCCTAAATTTTAGGCTTCCAAAATTGGTTGAAGTATTCGGATTTTTTTCCCAATAAGATATCCACTTGGATTTTTAGTTGTCTTTAGGAAAGTAGCGATAGTTTTGTAATCAAGACCAAGTAAATTGGTTCTGCTTTCTAGCAAACTATTAGCCAAGCCCAAGAGATAGGCCCAATAGAACTGGACCCGAATGCTGTCCAAGAGCAAATGAAAAGCTCGGAGGACAACACAACCCAACTGAATGAAGAAGCACCCAAGTCTGCCTGCAATGCTCGGGCAAAAGCAGAGGGGAGTCAAAGGGAAACAGGGGAGGAGATGGTGCAGACCAAGAGGGTGAGTAGGCAGCCACGTTGGTGGAGGGACTATGTCGCTATACTGAGGCGTTGAGAGAGGAGAGAGAGAGTAACTGATTCTGTTAGACATTGCCCAAAACTGTTAATGGGGTATAAATAATTTTTCTTGTATTTTGGAGTTATTGTTGAATGAATTTGCAATTTGTTGCCCTGGGAGATTGGCTCTGTCTCGAAGAGAGCTTGTTACCTATCATTGGTGCTTTCATTGACCTTCTTCATCATTATCACCATGAAGAACGAGGAGATTTCAGCCATGTTCCAGTCGTTGGACCTCAAATTCCAGCAGTACTCTGATTCTCAGCTGGAAAGTTTCAAGTCCCTTTTGGAGCAGCACATTGCCAAGATGGATGAGCATTTTTCCCAGCTATTGCGGTCACCATCACCACCGGGGGAGGGGGAAACCAGTATCGCCAAGGACTCAAGTAAGTTTCTGGGTAAACAGGTTGAGTCTGAATCTATGGGTCGTGACCTTGAGTATGTCCTTAAGTCATTTCGGGTTAAGGTACCACGGTTTGATGGCACTAATGTTGAAGACTGGATTTATAAAATCAATAAGTTTGTTGACCTTCATCTTGGCGACTAGAGCAAGCGATTACCGATTGTTGCTTTTCACTTAGATGGAGCTCCTTCCACTTGGTTTCAATGGATGGAAAAAGGGCGGGGGGGTCATTCTCGGATTGGGAATCATTCTTACGGGCGTTGCAGACCCGTTTTGGTAATTCGATTTACGATAAACCACTAGGCCGTATATCCAATCTCACTTAGACGGGGAGAATGTCCGACTACCGCACTGAGTTTGAGTCGCTGATGCCACAGATTTCTGGGGTGGACGAGTCCATGTTCCTGAATTTTTTTGTGTGGGGTTTGAAGCTGGAAATACGCAGGGAATTGTTGATGTCAAAACCAATGGATTTGGCCGATGCAATGGTGAAGGCTCAATTGTTTGAAGACCGTCATGATGACCTTAGCAGCCGTACTCGTTTCGAATTGGGGCGACCCAATTGGTCTTCTCGTGCGACCAATTTCACACCACCCACAAACCCTATGCCACAAGCCGTGCACAAGCTTTCCACACCTTCACCGACAGCTTTAGCCAAAGCACCAATTCTGGGTAATTCTTCGTTACCAATTAAACGGCTGTCCCCGACAGAATTGAAAGATCGAAGGGATAAGGGCCTTTGTTTTACTTGTGATGAGAAGTTTAATTATGGGCATAAGTGTAAGAATCGTATGCTTATCTTGTGTGGACATGAGGAAGAAGATGGGGCCTCTATCGATGATACAGAGTTGCAGGAAGCCGATGACACTCCCGAGGACGAAGTTAGCCTCCATTCACTATCCAATTCGATGAATTCGCGGATTTTCAGAATCAAGGCGAGACATGGGGCAGAAACATTAGAGGTTTTGATTGAAGGGGGAGTAACAATAACTTTATTCAGGAGTCCTTAGCGGAGCAATTGCAGTAACAATAACGTGGGAGGAGACCAAACAGTTTAAGGTGTACATGGGGAACGGTAATTTTCTGCTTTGTTCAAAAATCTGCAAAGGAGTGGAACTATTATTACAGGGTCACAGATTTGAGGTTGATCTGTACATGCTGCCAATCTGTGGGTTGGATGTAGTTCTTGGAATGCAATGCCTGCAAACCTTGGGCCCGTGTGTGCATGATAATAAGGCATTAACCATGGAATTTGTGTGGCAAGGAAGTGCAGTGAAGTTGGTTGGGTCTTGTGATATCTCCGCGCACCAGCTGTCATATTCACAGTTCAATGCTCTGTTCAATTAGGCTGGCTTCCATAATTGAGGAAGATGGTAAGGGGGTGTCTGAGCTGCCTGTTTTGGAGGCTGCGTTTCCTCCACAAGGGAAGGGGATCCCAACTCAGTTTGGGGACGTGTTTGAGGAACCCAAATAGCTGCCACCCTATCGGATGGTGGACCACAAAATCTTTTTACAGCCATCCCTATGAATGTGCGACCCTACCGATACCCATATTTCCAAAAAGATGTAATCGAGCAGCTCGTTAAAGAAATGATGGAGATGGGTTTCATTCGCCCAAGTACCTGCCCATACTCGTCGCCTGTTTTGTTAGTTAAGAAGAAGGATGGGTCTTGGCATTTTTGTGTTGACTATTGGGCCCTAAATGGTATCACAGTCAAGGACAGATTTTCGATTCCGACAATTGATGAACTCTTGGATGAACTCGGCAATGCAGAGGTATTTTCGAAGCTAGATCTCAGGGCCGGTTATCACCAAATCTGAATGGATCGCCGAGATATCCATAAGACAGCGTTCCAGACTCATGAGGGGCATTACGAGTTTACGGTCATGCCATTTGGACTTACCAATGCCCTGTCGACTTTTCAGGCAGCAATGACCCAAGTTTTTCACCCATTTTTGAGACAGTTTGTCATTGTTTTCTTCGATGACATCCTAATATATAGCAGCAGCGAGGAAGAACATGTGGGTAACCTCGGCAAGGTCCTCCAACTACTTCGGGAAAATTGTTTCTATGCAAAGGCCAGTAAGTGTCAGTTCTTTCAGCGAACAATAGAATATTTGAGCCATTTGGTATCTCCCCATGGGGTACAAGCCGACCCATCCAAAATCACTAAAATGGTCGAGTGGCCAATACCGAGCTCACTGAAACAATTGCGCGAGTTCCTGGGTCTCATTGGATATTATCGACAATTTGTAGCTCATTATGACACCATTGCTGCGTCACTCACAAAACTCCTTAAACGGGATAACTTCCATTGGTCGGAGGAAGCGGCGCGGGCATTTGAAGAGCTGAAATCGGCCATGACGGACACGCCAGTACTGTAGCTGCCAGATTTTTCGAAATAGTTTATCGTTGAGACGGATGCCTCTAATGTCGGCATAGGGGGGTATTGATGCAAGAGGGACATCCCTTGGCCTATTTCAGTAAGAAGCTCGGTCCAAGATTTGTTGGGGCCTCGGCATACATTAGGGAAATGAGAGAAATTGTAGAAGCTATCACTAAGTGGCGCCAATATCTGCTTGGATGGCATTTCATCATTCGAACGGATCATAGAAGTTTACGGGAACTGTTAACACATGTCATTCAAACTTCGGAACAGCAACACTTCATCCGCAAACTACTGGGTTTCCAATTCTCTATCGAATACAAGGCTGGCAAACAAAAATCCGCGGCTGATGCACTGTCAAGGCGGAATGAAGGGTCTCTCTCGGTTCTATATTTGGCAATGAGTAGCGGCTGTTATGAGTTTCTGGAAGCACTGCGCTAGGAGAACATAACCTGTCCAAATTTATGCCTTTTACACGAGCAGCTGCAACAAGGGAAATTAGATGAGACAGTATATTCAAGTAGGGACGGCTTACTCTACTACCACCAGAAACTATTTATCAGCGACCATTCCAATTTCAAGAAACAAATACTGCAAGAATTTCATGCATCTCCAGTTGGGGGCCACGCAGGAGTTGATCGGACTCTATTACAGTTGGGAGAAATTTTTTTCTGGCACGGGATGCACAAGGATGTGCGCCAGTTTGTATCCGCTTGTTCAGTTTGCCAAACGATTAAGTACTCTCCGATAGCCCCCTACAGATTGCTTCAGCCACTTGCAATTCCAGAACGGGTTTGGTTAGACTTAGCTATGGATTTTATTTTTGGGCTGCCTAATTCGCATGGTGTCACCAATATATTAGTGGTGATTGACAGACTCACTAAGTATGCTCATTTTGGGGCATTACAGAACCACTACTCTGCAACAAAGGTCGCTGATCTCTTCTCCCATATGGTGATTCGGCTTCATGGGCTACCACGAACTATTATTTCAGATAGAGATCCGATTTTCACCAGTACATTTTGGAAGAAGCTCTTTTAATTGAGGGGTACAATGCTGAAAATGAGTTTCGCTTACCACCCACAACAGATGGTCAGACCGAAGTAACTAACAAATACTTGGAACAATATTTACGCGCCTTTACAGCCGACAATCCAAAACAGTGGAGTAAGTTCCTGTTGTGGGTTGAGTATCATTACAACACTAGTTTCCACTCCACTATTGGTATGACACCATTTCAGGCGGTATATGGACGCACTCCCCCAACGATTCCCGCATACATGCGTGGTGCCACAACCATTCAGGCGGTAGAGGAAGACTTGCTTACTCGGGATGCTATTTTGCAAGAACTGAAGCAAAATATTCAAAGAGCTCAGAATCGTATGTGCAAACAAGCTAATAAAAAAGAGAAGAGATATTGATTTCAAACTTGGTGACCTCGTCCTTGTTAAGCTCCAACCATACCGGCAGACAACGGTTGCTCACCGTTTAAATTCCAATCTATGTCATCGTTACTTTGGCCCATTCGAAGTCATAGCCCGAGCTGGTCCAGTTGCTTATACATTGAAGTTGCCCCAAGGTAGCCGAATTCATCCTACTTTCCATGTCTCCCTACTAAAGCCGTATCATGGTGAGCAGCCCACCAACAGTTTTCCCTTGCCAGCGTTGAGCCTAGCCAACCGGCCTCTCATGACTCCATTGGCTATCCTCGCTACCTGCATTCACAAGACTACTAACAAAACCAGCCGACAGATCTTAGTCCAGTGGTCTTTGTGCCCACCCGAAGATGCAACATGGGAAGATTTTGAAGCCTTCATAGAAATGTACAAATTACACAACCTTGAGGACAAGGATGAATTCGTGGAAGTTTGTAATGTTAGCCAAGCCCAAGAGATAGGCCCAATAGAACTAGACCCGAATGCTGTCCAAGAGCAAATGAAATGCTGGGAGGACAACACAGCCCAACTGAATGAAGAAGCACCCAAGTCTACCTGCAATGCTCGGGCAGAAGCAGAGGGGAGTCAAACGGAAACAGGGGAGGAGATGGTGCAGACCAAGAGGGTGAGTAGGCAGCCACGTGGGTGGAGGGACTATGTGGCTATACTGAGGCGTTGAGAGAGGAGAGAAAGAGTATCTGATTCTGTTAGACATTGCCCAAAACTGTTAATGGGGTATAAATAATTTTTCTTGTATTTTGGAGTTGTTGTTGAATGAATTTGCAATTGTTTGCCCTGGGAGATTGGCTCTGTCTCGAAGAGAGCTTGTTACCTATCACAAACAAAAAATAAAAATTGGTAGGGTAGAAACCATAAATACTATGTTTGATATTTTGGGGTCTACACTATGTGTTTTATTTTTTTGCTACGTTGGTCTTCACTATGTAGTTTGGTCGATTTCACACCTTTTCATATCTATGTCAAATCACACTTACGATTTATACAAATAGATAAGTAGAGACATAAAGAGAATTCTTAAGCTCTCATAAGGTGAGGGACCTCGTCGAGTACCCATACACAATGACTAAATGAATAAATGAAAATTAGGGGTGAAAAAATACATGTACTCTTTCTGGAAAACAATGTATCAAAATCTGACAAGTGATTTTATAAGACACATTTTAGTTTCTGCAGTATATTATATATGCATGTAAGGTTTCTGGACCCTCCTACTCATTTTTTTACTTATTAGCTATATGGTTCTTTTAGATAATAATGAAAATGAACACAGTAAACGTAAGGCACGTGTGCCTATTCTATTACATATAATTAAGTAATATACGAAAAATCTCTAAAAAATAAAATAAGACCATAGCACGTTTCAAGCGTTCATTATTTTCTTTATTCTACCTATTCTCTCTCTCTTCTCTCTCACTCTTTCATAAGTTACATTCATAAACTGTAGGGTCCCAGAATATTAACTTATCTAGCTAGATAGTAGTAGTAGTAGTAGTAGTAGTAGTAGTAGTTAGTATTAGTTTGTAGTATGTTAGATTCCGTGGATTTTGATTCAAGTCGGGACTTAGTTGGAAACTCGTAGCAACGGTTATGAATTTTATAAGTTTAACCTATAGATTAAGAATATTAATTATAACATAAGATTTGATTAATATTGCTGTTCCTAGAAATATATTTATTATAACCTAAGGTTTAGATGGAACCATTAAGAGCATGACACTTGTCATAATCATGTTTATTTAAGGATTTAAGTGTTTTTAAATAAAGGAAAGATCTAGAAACTCTAGAACCTTCCAGAACCATTAAGAGCATGACACTTGTCATAATAATGTTTATTTAAGGATTTAAGTATTTTTAAATAAAAGAAAGATCAAGAAACTCTAGAACCTTCCAGAATCATTAAGAGCATGACACTTTTCATAAACGTGTTTATTTAAGGATTTAAGTAAATTTTTTTAATAGGATAGTTTCACTCCTCAAACTCTATAAATAGGACCTAGTGCTCAACCATTTTCTTCATCCTTCAAGCATTTGATCAGAGCCTCTAAGGTGCTAGTATTACTATAGAGAGAAAAACTTGGGTTTGGGATAAAAGCTTTATCATTCGAAGCTTTTTCTAAACACTTGAGAAGTGAGAAATAGTGTGATTTTGGTATTAAGGTTTAGATCAATCCATAAGATCAATCAAGGTATTCCTATTCCTATGTTCAGTTCTTTATAATCCTTTAGTTTTCTTTAGTTTCTTTTATTCAGATCCTAACTCTTATTTATGATTCTTGATTAGGTATTTAAGTTCTTGAAACTTAAGGTCCTTCTTGGTAATTTTTTTCTTGATGGTTTAGTTTTCATATTCATCTTTATTCTTAGAGATTATCACCTTCTCTACTGTTGGTTTATAGGAGTGTTCTAATCCCGTTCTTGTTCCCAAATATCCTGACTTTTGGTAAGGAAAATAGGATAGATTTTATGGGTTTATGTTATGATATGTTTATGTTATGATAAGTATATGTATAGTATGTTTTGTAGTCCTTGGGCATACGACAAGCCCCAAGAATTTATGATTAGATATATGACTTGCTTAGATAAGGATGTCCCAAGAAGTTATATTGGGCATATGACTTGCTTAGCTAGCAAGCCCCACAAAGTTATGGGCACATGAATTGCTTAGCTAACAAGCCCCAATAATTTATGATGGCCATTATAGTTATAGTCCTATATGATATATGTTGTTATAATCATACATTTTATAGTATATGTTTATAATATAGTCTTACGTTATGATATGTGATACTTAGTAGATTTTCCTTGCTAGGCATTAGGCTCACTCCTTTATTTTTAGTGTGATGTAGGAAAATAGATATGGAGGTGGAAGGATTCTTGGTAGCTTGGCTTGTGTGTTAAGGATGAATGGACTGAGTGGACTACGTGTCAATCGAGGATGACGTTTATTTAGTCTTTTGAATTATGTTTCTGTTGAAATTCCGCATTTAGTTTTTGAACAATTAATGTAAATTTATGTTTTTCTTTTAAACAATGGGTACCTATGCCATATTACATTTTAAACTTATAATTTTATGTTATTGATACAATATTTATTTTGGAGTTTTAATAAAGTTATGATTATTTCTTATGTTTCCTTCAAAAGTAGTAATCAAGTCTAGTAGTTTTTAATGATCCAAGGTCTTAGAAATAGTTGGGTCGTTACAGTTGGCATCAGAGCAACAATTTCATATCCATGAAGTTCTCCTTGATACACACGCTCAAGCTCCGAATCTAACTGCAAATGTAAGTGTTTATGTTTAGTATGTTTATGTTTATGTTTATAGCTAACGTATTAGCCATTATGTATCCCAATTTTTTTTTTAGATTTACCCTAGTTATGTTAGTTTCGCTTATTATTTATTTATTATTTTGCATTTATGATTGTACTTAGTGAAAACCTTTTTCCAAATGAATATCATTGTTATTTTTGAATAACATGTATGAATTTGATTTTTTTTTACAATCATAATAAATAATAAATTTAATAAATAATGACCAAGTTCGGTGAGGGTGGATACAAATAAATGGACCGGGTTCCATATTGAGAGTTTAGGGGGCCATAGTAGTGGGAACGATTTTACTGATCCAGCCCTCCCTCAATATGGTTAACTTTGGAACAACGATGAGTTTCGAGCCTGAGGATTAAGTCATATAGGATGATTGGAAATACACTTAGAAAATAATAAATATGGCTTATTTTTCTAAGTTTAGAAACACACCCTAATTATAAATAAGGCTTACATAATTTTTCATAAGAAGTCATAATTAATAGGTCCGAGTTATGTTTGCTTAGATTAAGTTTTGTTTTAGAGCCTATTAGGGTAAGTTCTAACATATCTTTCTCGACTATTAGAACTTTGCTGAAGATGTCGCTCAGAAGGTCTGCACGCACCAATGCCTCCAGCGTCGCTCCTGAGACTAATGAATCCCCTCCAGTTCGAACAAGGGGAAGGCGTGCAACAAATGCTGCTGCTAACAAAAGTGCACTGCCGCCGGTTGAAAACACTGCAGAAATTGTTAGACTTCGACAACAAGTGGAAGAATTGCTACAACAACGACAACAGGCTCAGCCGCAGCCACAGCCTCAGCCCAACAACAGCCTCAGAAAACGGCTCAAGCACCCCATCAAGTAGGTCCTTATGGGGGATGGCCAATGGAAAACTATGCACCATACCCAGATCAGTACATGGAGCCAATCTACGAGCGGTTTCGTAAGAAACATGCTCCTAACTTTGAAGGGACAATAGACCCCTTCGAGGTGGAAGAATGGCTTAGAAATGTAGAGCTGATCCTAGTGCACATAAATCTCGGCAACGCAGATCGTATATCTTGCTTGTCATCTCTGCTTAAGAAGGAGGCTAGAATATGGCGGGACTTAGTTCAGCAGACTCATGATGTCGCCACCATGACATGGACCAAATTTGTGGAGCTGTTCCACAAAAAGTATTACAACTCGGCAGTCATTTCCATAAGGGTCGAGGAGTTCACTAGTCTGAAGCAGGGAAACTTGACGGTAGCAGAGTATGCTTGGCAGTTTGATCGATTAGACAAGTTTGTGCTAGAGTTGATTCCAACTGATTTTTTGAGGGTTACCAAGTTCGTTAGAGGACTTAGACCAAATATCGAGTTAGGGGTTATGCTAGGAAACCCTGGAACTCCTACGTATGCCGATGCTCTTGAAACAACTATAGAAGTGGAAAGGCTTCAGGCGAATGTTAGTAAGGAGGAAGCCAATAAGCCTGAGCCTAAGCAGTAGAGCCAACCTAAGAATGTTCAGAACAACCACTTTAAAACATCCATTAGTCCAGCAACAATAATGGTCAGAAGAGAAGGCATTCTGACAATAAGCAGTCCGACAACGATAAAAGAGCATGAACAAACAATGGAGGCAATAAGTCAGGTTATGTAGAATACCCACAGTGCTCTAAGTGCCAAAAGAAACATCCTGGTGAGTGTCGTGCAAACACCAAGGGATGCTACAACTGTGGTCAGGAAGGTCACAAGAAGAGGGAATGTCCCCAGCTCAAGCCAGAAGAGAAAAAGGACAACAAGATGGTTCTTGCTAGAGTCTTTGCATTAACCTAGGGAGAAGCTAAAGCTAGCAATAAAGTGGTCACAGATCAGATTCCTATCCTTGATAATTTATGTTCTATATTATTTGATTCGGGAGCAACACACTCGTATATCTCCTTAGGAATGATAGAGAAATTAGACAAACCTTGTGAAAGATTTAGAACTAGGTTTGTGACAGATTTGCCTTCGGGTGAAGTAGTCCTATCATCACGGATAGTACGAGGCGTACCGATCAAAATTGAGGATGTAGAACTAGAAGGAGACCTGATAGAGTTAGAGATCAAAGACTTCGACGTGATACTGGGCATGGATTGGCTAGCAAGTCATGGAGCAACCATCAGCTGTAGACGCAAGCAAGTGATGTTCGAGACTCCTGACGGTCAAAGACTATGCTATATGGAAAAAGTTTAAGGACTACGTACGCCGCTTATTTCATCTCTCAAAGCTCATAGAATGATAGAAAAAGGATGTCACACATTCTTAGCCAGTGTCATGGATGTGGTAAAGGAATCACCATTAAAGGTTGGAGATGTTCGCATTATAAAGGAATTCCCAGAAGTATTTCCTGACGACTTACCAGGGTTGCCGTCGACTCGAGAAATTGACTTCACAATCGAGCTAGTACCGTGCACCGAGCCTATCTCCAAGGAACCATATCGGATGGCACCTACTGAACTCAAGGAGTTAAAGACGTAGCTGCAAGAACTCTTAGACTTGGGTTTTATTAGACCAAGCCATTCGCCATGGGGAGCATCAGTTCTATTTGTGAAGAAGAAGGACGGAAGCATGCGGATGTGTAATGACCCAACTATTTCTAAGACCTTGGACCATTAAAACTACTAGACATAGCTACTATTTCGATACAAACATAAGAAATAACATGCCTTTATTGAAAACCCAAAATATAAGAAATAACATGTCTTTATTAAAAATGTAAAATAATATGTGATATGGTATGGGATCCCATTGTTTACAAAACATAAAACATAGCTTTAAAAACAAGTTCAAAAAAAAGTTGAATGCAGAATTACAAAAGAGACATATTTCAAAAGACTAAAATAAACGCCATCCTCGATCGACACGCAGCCCATCCATTCCATTCATCCTCAACACACATGCCATGCTACCAAGAATCCTTCCGCCTTCATAATCATTTCCCTACATCACACTAAAATTAAGGAATGAGCCTAATGCCCAGTAAGGAAAATCTACTAAAAACAAAACATTCATTGTAAACATAAGCATAAGACTACATCAAATACTATAAAAGAACATAAGACTATCTAAAACATATATCATATATCATAAGCATACACTAAAAAACATATGGCTATAAAAACATCTATTACAATGGCCATCATACATCTTGGGGCTTGCTAGCTAGGCAATCATATGCCCATAATTCTATAGGGCTAGTTTTCTAAACAAGTCATATAAATTTATGGGGCTTGTTATCTAAACAAATCATATGCCCAAAGAATATACTATTGGGACTTGTTATCTAAACAAGTTATTTGTTATCTAAAAAAATTATATGCTTGTTATCTAAACAAAACATATACCCAAGAACTAAAACATATCATACATATACATATCATAGCATAAACATATAACATAACATATCATAACATAACATAACATAACATATAAGCACATAAAATCTATCATATTTTCCTTACCAACACCGGGATATGAGAACAAGGACATGATTTGGAACACTCCTAAAACCAATAATACAAATGGTGAGTATTTCTAAAGAATAAAGAATGAATGTGGAAACTAAACCATCAAGAAGAAACTTACCAAGAAAGAACTTAAGTTTCAAGAACCTAATCAAGAACCAATAGCGAAAGTTAGGATCTGAATAAAAAGAACTAAAGAAAACTAAAGAGTTTTAAAGAATTGGACTTAAAGAATAGGATTACCTTAGTTGACTTTATGGATTGGTCTAACTCCAATACCGAAATACACTAAACCTCACTTCCCAAGTATTTTATAAAGCTTAAGAATGGCAAAGATTTTTCCCAACCCAAGTGTTTATCACTCTATGGTAGTACTAGCACCTTGGAGTCTGATCACAGCTAAAGAGTGAGGAGAAGGGCTGGGTTCTAAGTCCTATTTATAGAGTTCTAGGAATAAAAATCTTCTTTTTGGCTTTGAATAAAAATAATGAATATTAAATGAAAATATTTGAATATTCGTCAGTCAAAGGCTTAGGTCTCGGTCAAATTTTTCAGAGGTAGGTCTAAGGAGTCAAAGCTTGTTTTAAAAATTAAAAACAAAAATAAAAAAATAGAATCCTAACTTCTAACTTCCTAAATCTCGTAACTCTAAACTCACTTGTAGTAAAATCAACATAACTGGAGTTGTAGGACTCCGATTTAGACCATCTTTATACCGTTAGAAATCTAATGCAATTATATACAACTTTCTAGAAATACTATTTTCCGAAATTCATAATATAACTGGGTCAAAAATAGGTCGGAAGTTATAGTACCCTAAAGTTATGAGAAAATCTAGTTAATTATCTAAATAACAACGTAATCCACAAATTATCTTAACTAACCATAAAATAACAAACTCTAATTCCCTAATAATCATGCTTATGACAAGTGTCATATTCTTATTGGCTTCATCTAAACCTTAGGTTATAATAAATAATACATCTAGGACCAGCAATATTAATCAAACCTTATGTTATAATTAATATTCTTAAACTATAGGTTAAACTTATAAAATTCATAACTATTGCTATGAGTTTCCAACTAATCCTGACTTGAACCAAAATCCACCGAATCTAACATACTACAAACTAATACTAACTAATACTAACTACTACTACTACTACTGCCACTGCTACTGCTACTGCTACTGCTACTGCTACTGCTACTGCTGTTGACGGTGAGAACTCGTCAACTAAGTTGAGTTGGAAGAAATTATCAAGTTAGGATTGTCAATAAAAAAGCTATAGAAATCAAAGCAATAACTCAAGAATTATGACAGAATAACAATGGAGAAATCAATCAGTCTTTCATTAACTCTCAAGCCTTTGCTACAGTAAAACTTCCAACCCCTTTTCAGGTGGTGTTCCAGTTCATTTTATAGTAGGCTCTAATGGCCTTAGGTACATGGTGGTCCAGGAGACCAAGTGGTACATATGTACTATGTCAGGGGAGTGGCTTCAGAGGTTGTGGTCGTACATCCAGTACAGGAGCAGGTGTCAGGAGGATGTCTCCACTACTTGTCTGTACCCATGCCTGATGAGTGGTGGCAGGCATAGTGGCGCAGGTGGTAGTGGTGTTGCCTTTGACCCCGGGCCGTAGACGTACGGGCCACGCTCCTATTACAGTGCTCCCCTTGCCCCACTAGTACAGATGTCCGTATTTCGACGTACAAGGTCTTAAGGGCCGTACCCATTATAAGGTCGTACAGGTACATTCCATTCAACTCGCACCCGGGCCCCCAAGGCATAGGGAATGGGGCGCTTGGCGTGCGTAAAGGTGATGGCGTGAGGTGAAGCTCTCGGGTCCTTGACAGATGGGTGCGCGGTGTGATGACTTCCACGCGAGCCCCTTGGTGTCAGGCGTGGCCGAGCGAGGCCACCTGGTGCGCGCGGGCGTGGCCGAGCGAGGCCACCTGGGGTGCGCGCGGGCGTGGCTGAGCGAGGCCATCTGGTGCGCGCGGGCGTGGCCGAGCAAGGCCATCTGGTGCGCGCGGGCGTGGCTGAGCGAGGCCACCTGGGGTGCGCACGGGCGTGGCCAAGCGAGGCCACCTGGGGTGAGCGCGGGCGTGGCTGAGCGAGGCCATGGCTTCTATGTCGTGTAAATGGGGGCTTCATGGCATTGATCTCATATTTTCCCTTGGTGAGATTTTGAACCTCAACACTTCCCCGCAGTCTAGGAGAGTACCTTTAGGTGCTCTTGTAGACTATTCACCTTGGTTCTTATAAATAGGCCTTCATGCTTGGCTTAATATATCCACCTTACTTCCTTGGCCTAGTGGTTTGGAGAACCCTTCCTTTTTCAAGAGGTAAGGGGTTCAATCCTCCACAACCCCATTTTTTCCATAGTTTCATTTGTTTTATTTTTTCACTTCATTTCATTTTTTTTTTTTACATATGAGCTAGTTTTATGGTGTGTCTATTTAGTGACTAACACATCCTTTTTGCCTATTTTTGCAAACGTGCATTTTCTACCATTTTGGTGCTTTCGGCCCTCGTCCTCCTTTTTTTTTGTCTCGACAGCCCCCAATTTCTACATCTTGAGTTATGTTCTCTTTTTCCCTGGTTTTTGTTAGGTTCACATAAGCGTTACTCGGGATGAGGTACCTTGGCCTGAGCTTGTAGTGAGTTTGACCATATGCACGCCCCTCCTCTTTTTTTTTTATACCCTGTAGTGGGCCATTTAGGGCGTTTTCATCTAGAGATATTAAGCCTATTCCTTTGTGTTTTGTAGCCTTTCCCTCATTTATACGTGAACCCCTTTTTGCTGTTGGGACGTGGTTTAATGGCCAGTGACGGCCCGTCCGACATACCCCCCGGGGCTGAGTTTATTGACCTGTCCTTAGACTCAGAGTCCCTTGAGGGGAACCCTCACCAGGACTATGACTCCTTAAGGCAGGCCCGCATTCGCCACCTTGAGTACATGGCCGAACTTAGGCGTAAAATTTGGGTGGTGGAGAGCGAAATTGACTCGGTGTCGAGAGGAGACGGAGGACCTTCCCCCCCAGACCTTAGTGATCACGTAGTGAGCCTTAGGATGACCCTTTTTGAATTGCAGTGGGAGTTAGAGTTTATGGAGGGGCACCTTCCGCCTGAACCTTCCAGCCCATCCTCGCTTGATGACTGTCAGGGGGCTGCTTCTGTTTCTCCTCAGCCCCTAGTCTCAGTTTGTCCTAGCTTAGCACTTCCGCAGTCGTTCCCTCGATGGAAGACTCTTGCTAGGAAGAAAAATGGAGGGTCAAGTGTTCTGTCTCTTCCTCACCTTTTTCTTTTGATTTTGCAGATATACCGAAGGCACGCCGATAGGTATCTACCCACGAGGAGGACGACGCCCCTTTACTAGCGTCCGAGCTGGTGTCGCGCGTGTCCGACAACAAACTGATGGACATCGTGAATGACTATCGCGTCCCTCCAAATTATGCTCTATACGCCCCTTTGGAGGCATGCCGGGTCGACTGCCCTAGACTCGGTTTCGTGGCCCTCAGCGAGCAAATTCTAAAAGCGGGTGGTACCATTCCGCTGCACTCGTTCTTTGTTGCAGTCCTCAACTACTTCGACATTGCCTCGCTTCAGCTGGCACCCAATGGCTGGCTGAATTTGAGTTGCCTTTTCATTGCATATATGAAACTGTTGAAATGCGCCCCTACATCCACCGAGGTACATTTCCTCTACAACCTCATGCCCCTCCATAATTCAAAAGGCTTTTACTATTTACAAAAAGCCAACAACGGGGCCTCTTTGATAGAGGGTTCGGTGTCTAACCCGGGGGCTTGGAAGCGGGACTTTTTCTTCGTGGAAGGTCCACTCTCTATCCGCGAGGGTTTCCGGACCACTCCCAGTAAGTATTATGAGTATCACTTCCCTTTTTGTTTGTGCAACTTATGGTTTCGTGCCTTACGCTCACACTGACTATGGCTCGTATTGTACATAGCGATTCACCGAACCCTCCGTCGTCGGGTTTGAAGAAAAAGACATGAGACAGTTCCTCAATGCTGAATCTGCCAGGAAAGAGTCGGCGCACCTTTTCACCGTAAAGAATCTGAACCGCTACAAGCTATCTCCCGTCTCTGACCCCAAGTTGCTGTGGACCATCTCTGGGTCCACGAAGATGAAGGAGACCTTGGCTGAGCCTTGCCCAGATGAGGATGAGGATGAGGAGGGGCCGGATGAAGCCCCCCTTGACCGCGGGGGATTCCACCAGCTGCCTCCATCTCCTGGGGGGTGTCCTCCATGTGCTCCTTATGATCCGGACATAGCCCCTCCCTCACAAGACCAGCAGGACATTCCGGGGTGTAGTATTTACCCTGACCTTGAGGGCCATGACGCCTTCCCTCAGGTTCCTCTCGACCTTGGATCGCCGGGGGTTGATTACGTCGGCCTTACGGACCCCCCCTCCCCCCTTGGTCTATCAGAGCCTCGACCTTCCACTTTCACCGCGCCCCCTCCCGCATCGGCAAGCGGGTCGTCTGTCCCCATCTAGCCAGGTGTCCCTGGTACGGATGGGGAGCCCTGGGTGACTCGGATGGCAACGTCGTTCGGACAGCGATACATCCAGCTTGCCTTGGGCCTCCCCGTATCCGACTGGAATGGCCTTGGGAACGTGGCTCAGACGGACCTTAGGGAGAACTTAAGGCGCTCCATGGCTTGGGTGAGTCCTTGCTCTTCGCGCCGACCCTATTATGTATAGGTGTTTATGCATATATTCTTTTTCTTTTCTTTGTTACTTATTGCTGCTGTTGCTAACTCTTTTTTTTTTTGTGCAGACCTATACGTTGGCTATACGGTTTGTCGACTCGTCTAACAACCTCTCCGCGTCTGCTACTGAGAGGAACTGCCTTACAGCCCGAGTGCAGGAGCTTGAGGGAGAGCTTAATGAAACCAATGCTAAGTTGTCAGAGGTCCAGACCAAATTTTCCAACTTGTCATTGAAGAGGAAGGAAGTTAGGGCCAAGACCAAGAGGCTTGAAGGCAAGGTTACTCGCTTGGAGCGTGAACTCCAGGAAGCCAAGGACGTCGTGGCCGCCTCGCAGCAGAGAGTTACCCTGTTGGAGGCCGAAGTCGAGGCCCTCAGGGCCGAACTTCAGTCAGCGCAGGAGAGGAGTGCTTCCTTGGAGGCGGAGAGGGCTACCATCGAGCGCAGGTCTATAGACCGTGCCCTCTACAATGTGTGGAGGTAGGACCCTAACTTTGACTTCTCTTCTTTTGGCGAGCATGCCGTTGCTCAAGCGGCCCTGTGGAGCGCCCATGGTAGGAGGCCTTGAAGTAGTCTTGCTTTTTTTTTTTTTTTTTTTAGCTTTGTAATACCATTATCACTGCTACTTTTCTTTTGGTAACTCTTGTACTATCTCAAGAACTCTTTTTTTTCTAATGTATAAATACATGTGTTGCTGTTTATTTCTTGTTCTACTGCATTTGAGGCCCTTTTAAGCCTGTATGATGGGGTTTGGTTGGTTCACCTCTTTTATCTACCAGGCTGGAGGTTCTTTGGAGCCCATGCGAGAGGGTTCATTGGGACCTCTTTTGGAGCCTCTTGGTTGCTTCTATAAGGATATTTTGACCCCTTGGGTCCTAGTTATCCTTTTATGTATTCTTGCGCGTGCTTATTATTTCTTTGCGAGAAGCGTCCTTCTCGTCGTTATTCATAGTACTATTTTTGCAAGGGTCTCCTTTGGGACCCTTTTTGGCTAGGCGGCTTGGTGGCCGCTCTAGACTTATTATAATTATCGTCACCATACATGTTTTGTAAGTCCCTATGGCCTCCCTTGGTGTTCACCAGGGTAGCTAATCCTTGTGATCCCAAGGGATGCCTTGTAAGGACTTCGTTTAAGGCCCTAGTATAGGGGCTCCCTTTGTTTTTGGGTCACCTCCTCCTGATGGAGGGCCCTTTTTTGGATCCTCTTGGTAGAGGGTCCTTTTTTTAGGGGCCTCCTTTTTAGAAGGGCTAGGGGTCCTCTTGGTAGAGGGTCCCTTTTAGGGGCCTCCTTTTTAGGAGGGCAAGGGGTCCTTTTTAGGATCCTTCGTTATAGGGCCCTTTTTAGGTTCCCTTTGCTAGCCGCATGCTGTCGCCTCCTATCCTGCCCCCCAAGTGTCTGGTGAAATTTATTTCGGCAGACACTTTGGCTGATGCCCATGTAGCGAAGGAAAATAATACATGAGGTTGCCAACAGTTTCTCCCATAACATGCAGTTTCATTCATCACATTCATAACAAACAGTCTCATACAAACAGTTGTAACGGTACATAGGAGATTTTTATAGAAAATAAAATAAAAAGACTCACACCTACTCAGGAGGTCATCTAAGTAACCTCTTTGATTCCTCCCTATCATATTAGGTTAGCGTGCAACACTTGTCCTTTTACCATCGGACGTGGGCGCCTTACTGGTAGTACTTCCTCAGGTGCTCCGCATTCCATGCTCGGGGTATGATGGTGTCGTCCATGCGCGCCAGCTTGTAAGTGTTCAGGGGTATGCACTGAGCAACCTGGTAGGGCCCCTCCCAGTTCGCCCCCAGCACTCCTGCGCCTGGGTCTCGTGTGTTAGGGAGTACCTTCCTTAGCACCAAGTCGCCAACTCTGAAAGTTCTCTCTCGCACCCTCGAATTGTAGTACCTTGCGGCGCGCTGCTGGTATACTGCCACCCTCATTTGTGCTTTTTCTCTCTTCTCTTCAAGCATGTCTAAGCTTTCTTCCAGGGCTACGTAGTTGACCTTGTCTCCATATGCCTGTACCCTGTGGGACTCAACTCGCATCTCAACCGGGAGCACGGCCTCGCACCCATAGGCCAAGGAGAATGGGGACTCCCCAGTAGTCGTGCGTGGGGTGGTTCTGTAAGCCCACAACACATTTGGTAGCTCATCTACCCAGGCTCCCTTCATCTTTTCTAACTTTTTCTTCAAGTTCTTCTTAAGGACCCTGTTTATGGCCTCCACCTGTCCATTGGCCTGTGGGTGCACGACCGCGGAGAAACTCCTCCTTATGCCCCTTTCCCTACAACACTCCTCGAAAGCTCCTCCCTCGAATTGGGTACCATTGTCAGAAATAATTTTGTAGGGTACTCCATATCTACAAACAATGAATTTGTTGACGAAAGAGGTGATGTGTTTGGCGGTTATCTTCACAAGTGGTTCTGCTTCTACCCACTTAGTGAAGTAGTCCACTGCCACTACCGCGTATTTCGCTCCACCCCTGCCTGTAGGAAGAGCGCCGATCAAGTCTATCCCCCAGATAGCGAAGGGCCAGGGGCTGGTCATGCTGGTCAGTTCACTTGGGGGTTTGCGAGGGTAGTTGGCGTGCCTCTGGCATTTGTCGTATTTTGTGGCAAAGTCATGCGCATCTCTCTCCATGGAGGGCCAGTAGTATCCTTGTCTCATGGCCTTCCTGGCTGTGGAGGGTCCGCTCTCGTGGTTGCCACACTCTCCCTCATGTATCTCATGTAACACTTTCAACGCCTCCTCTTCTTCTACACACCGCAGGAGTGGTATTGAGAATCCTCTTTTGTAAAGGACCCCATCTACCAGGGTGTATCTTGCGGCCCTGTACACCAACCTCCGGGACTTGTTTTTGTCTGCAGGCAAGGTTCCTTCTTCCAGGTACCTCTTGATTGGCTCAATCCACGACTCCCTTGGGACATTAATCATATGCACGTCCGCGCCTTCGATGCTGGGCTTGGGTAAGTACTCCACGGATATCGACTCCAAGATATCACCATCCTTGGTAGACGCCAGCTTTGCGAGTGCATCGACATGGGTATTCTTTTCTCTGGGGATTTGCTCTATATTATATGCCATCAACCGTCCCAGATAACCCTTCACCTTCTCCAAGTAGGCTGCCATCTTGGCTCCCCTCGCCTGGTATTCCCCATTTACTTGGTATACTACCAATTGAGAGTCACTGAAGATATGAAGGCACGTCACTCTCAGTTCCTGGGCTAAACGCAGGCTAGCCAGGAGCGCCTCGTACTCTGCCTCATTATTGGAGGCCTCAAACCCAAATCAGATTGCGTAATACATTCTGTGTCCCTCGGGCCCGGTCATCATGATGCCCGCTCCGGATCCTCCTTCATTAGACGCCCCATCAACATGCAAACTCCATTCCTCTAAACTCCCTCGCTCTTCCTTCGTAATAGGCTGCTCCCCTTCTTCATTCCTTCCTTCATTTGGCTGATGGGTGAGCTCTATTATAAAGTCCGCCAGCACCTGTCCATTGATGGAAACTCTTGGGGTGTATACAATGTCAAACTGACTCAACTCGATCGACCATTTCATTAGCCTCCCTGAGGTCTCAGGTTTATGCAAGACCTGCCTCAAAGGACTATCCGTCAGGACTTCAATTGTGTGTGCATGGAAGTAAGGCCTCAATTTCCTCGAAGCCACAACTAACGCATAGGCCAATTTTTCGATCTCCGGATATCGGTTCTCCGCGTCCACCAAACGCTTGCTGATATAATACACGGTTTGTTGTTGTTTCTTCTCTCCTTTAACCAAGGCTGCGCTGATGGCATGCTCAGACACTGCTAAGTATAGGTAAAACTTCTCGCCTTTCTCAGGTTTTGCCAACAGGGGTGGCTTCCCCAAGTGCTCCCTCAACTTGGCAAATTCTTCCTCGCATTTTTCATCCCAAGCGAACTTTTTGCTCCCTTTGAGGATGTCAAATAAGGGGAGGCACTTATCGGTGGACCTTGAGATAAATCTATTAAGGGCCGTCACCCTTACCGTTAGGCACTGCACTTCCTTCTTGTTCTTTGGCGGGTTCATCTCTATTAATGCCTTTATCTTATCAGGATTGCCCTCGATGCCTCTGGAATTGACCATGAAGCCCAAGAATTTTCCTGAGGATACACCGAAGGTGCACTTGATGGGATTTAACTTCATCCGGTATTTCCTAAGTGTGTCGAACATCTCACCAAGGTCCTTATTGAGCTGTGTTGCTTCCTTGGTCTTTACTAACATATCATCCACATACACCTCCATATTCCTCCCTATCTGGTTAGCAAACATTTTATTCACCAACCTCTGATAAGTGGCACCCGCGTTCTTCAGCCCGAAGGGCATCCCCTTGTAACAGTAGAGCCCTTTGTCTGTAATGAATGACGTGTGCTCCTCATCTACTGGGTTCATTGGGATCTGGTTGTATCCTGAGTAGGCGTCCATGAAACTCAGTAATTCGTGTCCTGCCATTGCATCTACTAGCTGATCTATCCTTGGAAGTGGGAAGCTGTCCTTAGGACAAGCTTTATTCAGGTTCGTGAAATCGATGCAGGTTCTCCATTTCCCATTTGGCTTCGGCACGAGTACTGGGTTCGACACCCATATAGGGTAGAAAGACTCACGGATGAACCCATTGGCCTTCAGCTTGTCAACCTCCTCTTTTAATGCAGCGTATCTTTTTGGGTCTAGCGCCCGCCTCTTCTGCCTGACAGGCCTCGCTTCTGGGGAGATATTCAGATGGTGGCACATCACATCGGGGTCGATACCCACCATATCCTCATGAATCCATGCAAACACGTCCAGATTATCCTTCAAAAATCTTATCAACTCCTCCTTCACGTCACTTTGCAGACTTCTCCCTATCTTCAATTTCCTTAGGGGTTCCTTCGTCACCGTAACCTCCTCTACTTCTTCCACAGGTTCTGCTCTTGACTCATCCACGACCCAAGGGTCCAGCTCCTGCGGACCCCCTGTGGGCATACGTAGGGCCTCATGTATCACCATGGCCATTGGTTCCCGTGGTTTCACAGGCGCGCGGAGTGAGGTGTTGTAGCACTCCCTTGCCTCCTTCTGTTCTCCCTTCATACTAGCAACCCCTCCTGGAGTCGGGAACTTGACAACCAAGTGATATATTGAAGTTATGGCTTTCAATTCTCTTATGGATGGTCTCCCCAATACTGCATTGAAAGCTGATGCACAATCTACTACAACAAAGTTAGACATAACTGTAGTCTGCCGGGGTTGCTCCTCCATGGTAAGTGTCAATTCGATCATTCCTAGGGGTTGCACTGAGTCCCCCGTGAATCCGAATAGGGACGACTGGCAGGGCTTCAGATGACGAATGCCCAGTCCCATCTTTTCCAAGGCAGGGCGATATAGGATGTCTACGAGCTTCCGTTGTCCACTAGGACTCGATGCACGCGCATATTTGCCAATTGAACTGTCAACACCAGCAGATCATTGTGGGGAAAGTGTACCCCCCGCGCATCCTCCTCAGTAAACGTTATCGAGTCGTTTTCCCCCTTGAAATTTTTCGGGGGTCGCTGTTCTAAACTCATGACGAAGGGGGGCGGACTTCGCCGAGCCTCCCTTGCATATCTATCTCGCCCCTTCCTAGAGTCTCCCCCAAATCCGGGACCTCCAAAAATGGTTCGGACCTCCCCCTGTATTTCTAGGGCTCGCTCTTGTGCCTGGGGTGCCACAGGCTCGTCCTTTGGCCTTTGCCTTTCTCTCCTGACATAACGGCCCAGGTGTCCTCAGAGGATGAGCTCCTCAATTTCTTCCTTCAAATGGATACACTCTGCCGTGGTGTGACCGATGTCCTTGTGGTACTGGCAGTATCTACTGGGGTCCCTTTTGGACCGATCCTTTCTCATTGGTGGGGCTTTTTGAAGGGAACTCGATCTTCGTTGGTGATGTAAATATGCTCCCGGGTATCTGTGAGGTTCGTATAGTAAGTATAAGTCGTTTTCCTATGATCACCCCCTCGTTTGGTTTTCCTTTGCTGGTTATCTCTTGACCCATCGTACGTCCTTTTCTTCTTTGCTACATTCGACCCGTCATTAGTTGGGGGCTTCGCGTGGGGCTCCTCCTTCCCCGCCTTTAAGTTTGCGTGGCCATCCTCCACACGGATGTACTTCTGCGCTCTCTCATAGAAGTCATCTATGTCGGTAACTTCCCTCTTCAACATGTTGTCCCACAACTTGCTTCCTGGGAGCACTCCAGCAGTAATTGCCATTTTTAACTCTCGGCGAGTTAGGCTCCCCACTTTTGCGGCCTCCATATTGAACTGGTGAATGTAGCTTTTCAGGCTCTCATTCTCCCCTTGCTTCACGTTGGCCAGGCTAGTACCTGGCATCGTGTAGTCCCGCACGGCGTGGTGTTGTTGGAGGAATTCGTCAGAAAACTGCTGCCAGGATCTGATGGACCCCGACCTTAATCTTTTGAACCATTTGTAGGCGGGTCCTTTCAGAGTAACAGTGAAGCAATGGAATTTGGCACCACTTCCAATCCCCCTCAGTTTCATCAGATCATTAAACGCATCCAGGTGGTATTTTGGATCCGTGTTCCCTTCGTAGGGGGTCATATTGGGCTCCTTAAAGTTGGCAGGGAGCCGGATCGCTTGAATTTCTCTCACAAAGGGCGACTCATGGTTGAATTCCTCCTCAAAGACCTGGCCACCTGATGCGGTGACAATCTTGCTTCATAGGCTCCTCATCTCCGTGTCCAGGTCCTGCCTCCTCTTGCTTAGAGTGTCCCTCAGAGCTGACGGGCTAAGATCCGCCTTTCCCTTGCCCTCCCGGGGCGCCATAGGGGGCATGGTCCCTTTGCCCGCCCTCTTTTTATTGAGCTCCTCCCGTAAATCTGAGGGTGCTCTTTTAGAGGTGACCTCGTCCTCATTGCGAGGGGCAGCGTTGGTCCTCGGCGCTGGTTTCTGGGCCTGCCTAGGCGGTTCGGGGTGCTCATGTTGCTTCGCTCAGGGGGTGTTACTGGTTGAATGTCGGGTCCTCCCATCATCTACCGGTACAGTGGTCTCCACCCCATCCTTGCTCTTCTCCTTCCTCTTAGGCAAGGTCACGCTCGACTTATCCTGCAATAGGCCGTTCAGGACCTCTTGCATGTTCTCCAAGGTGGTTTCTAACCTTTGGTTCTTACGGTGGAGCTCACGTATTTCCTCTTCATAAAACCGAGATTTCGAACTCGAGCTCACGGAATGGACCCGGGGGTGCTTATCATGCCTATGGGCACAAGGGCCCGGGTCCTGCCGGCCGGAGTTTGGTACCTGCGGTGGTTTTGGAGGAGGGAACTCAGTAGCATTTCCCGGTGGTGCTCTTGGAGGACTTTCTCCAGGTGGAGCGGCCGGTGACGAGGCCACTCTATCACCTCCGTGAACCTCAGGGTCCTTAGGGGGCTCCATGTATCTAGGTGGAGGAGCGTCCTTCATGGAGGCCTTCAGCTGGACTCCGTTAAAGTGAACCTCTACCTCTCGTGGCTCCCTCAGTCGCTTTGTACGTCTTGGCATTTTCTTCTTGCCGGAAATAATGGTGGAACAGTAGCTTGAAACTAACGTTCCCACAGACGGCGCCAAACTGTTGACGGTGAGAACTCGTCAACTAAGTTGAGTTGGAAGAAATTATCAAGTTAGGATCGTCAATAAAAAAGCTATAGAAATCAAAGCAATAACTCAAGAATTATGACAGACTAACAATGGAGAAATCAATCAATCTTTCATTAACTCTCAAGCCTTTGCTACAGTAAAACTTCCAACCCTTTTTCAGGTGGTGTTCCAGTTCATTTTAAAGTAGGCTCTAATGGCCTTAGGAACATGGTGGTCCAGGAGACCAAGTGGTACATATGTACTATGTCAGGGGAGTGGCTTCAGAGGTTGTGGTCGTACATCTAGTACAGGAGCAGGTGTCAGGAGGATGTCTCCACTACTTTTCTGTACCCATGCCTGATGAGTGGTGGCAGGCATAGTGGCGCAGGTGGTAGTGGTGTCGGCTCTGACCCCGGGCCGTAGACGTACGGGCCACGCTTCTATTACAGTGCTCCCCTTCCCCCACTAGTACGGATGTCCGTATTTTGACGTACAAGGTCTTAAGGGCCGTACCCATTATAAGGTCGTATAGGTACATTCCATTCAACTCGCACCCGGGCCCCCAAGGCACAGGGAACGGGGCGCTTGGCGTGCGTAAAGGTGATGGCGTGAGGTGAAGCTCTCGGGTCCTCGACAGATGGGTGCGCGGTGTGATGACTTCCACGTGAGCCCCTTGGTGTCGGGCGTGGCTGAGCGAGGCCATCTGGTGCGCGCGGGCGTGGCCGAGCGAGGCCACCTGGGGTGCGCGCGGGCGTTGCTGAGCGAGGCCATCTGGTGCGCGCGGGCGTGGCCGAGCGAGGCCACCTAGGGTGCGCGCGGGCGTGGCCGAGCGAGGCCATCTAGTGCGCGCGGGCGTGGCCGAGCGAGGCCACCTAGTGCGCGCGGGCGTGGCCGAGCGAGGCCAATTGTGTCCATGCCCGACTGGCCGAGCGAGGCCATGGTTTCTATGTCATGTAAATGGGGGCTTCATGGCATTGATCTCATATTTTCCCTTGGTGAGATTTTGAGCCTCAACAACTGCTATTGCTACTGTTACTCCTACCACAATTCATAACTTATCCCCACTACTACTACTGCTACTGCTACCGCTATTGCTACTACTGCTACTGCTACCGCTACTACTAGTTAAGTAAATAGTCTGGGACTCTACAGTATGTGTATAGATTACCGTGAGCTGAATAAGGTAATGATTAAGAATAAGTACCCACTACCTCGGATTGACGAATTGTTTGATAAACTCCGAAGAGCAACTATGTTTTCAAAGATTGATCTACGGTCCGGGTATCACAAGCTCCAGGTATCACCAGCTCAAGGTACAGGAAGAGGATATTCCCAAGACAGCTTTCAAAATTCATTATGGACATTATGAGTTTTTAGTTATGTCCTTTGGTCTTACCAACGATCCAGCCGCATTCATGGATTTAATGAATAGGGTCTTTAAGGATTACTTGGATAAATTCGTCGTAGTATTCATCAACGATATCTTGGTGTATTTAAAGGACAAAGCTGAGCACGAGGAACATTTAAGGATGACCTTGTTACTGTTGGGGTTTTATGCCCTAATTAAAACCCAAATTCTTTGTAATCTCATTTTATTATCAATAAAAGAATAGAAATCAATTTTTGACTTAGTCAATCACTTTGCTCGCATGTTTTATTTTCATGATTGTTTAATATAAACTTCTATTAAATCCCGAGCATATAGCTAATCTTATTTATAGTGACGTAATCACAGTGGAATATAAATATGATTATATGTTCAAAATAAGTTAGTCCTAAGATTAGTCAGTGCATCGGATTTACACTGACTTGCCAATCTACGATATGATCTACTTACACATTACAGTGTTATGTTCTTTCCAAAACATTAGCAAAGTATATAAGATCGGATGTATTTGTTACATTGGACAGGACCGATATTGACAGTTGATAAGATAAGTAAACATATCGTTATTATCTATTCTAGTCATATCATATAGTTGACCATAGGACAATTCAATCTCAATTCTGAGTGGTTAGTATTCTAACTGATTGTATTATTTGAGTTCTTTGACTTGTTCGTTACCAGCTTACCCTACGGACTAGCCCATACTTACATCTTGGGAACTCGGTAGTATAATTGAGTGGGAGTGTTAATCATAGATATGAACATCTATAGCTTCTGATGAAGAAGTGAAACAATGGTTTCCTTTTAGTTTGGTTCAAGGTGTTGAATGATAGAGATCTCATTTCAGTAATTAAATTAGTTTATTGAAATATCATTTACAAGGAACTAAGTGTTTTAAGGATAAAATACAATGAGGGGTAAAACGGTATTTTAGTCCTATCTCATTGTAGACCGTCTATAGTGGATTGAGTGACAATTATGGTTGTAACAATGGATAATTAATAGCGTATCTATATTTTTTATAGAGCGTTCTATGAATTCAAGAGTGCAATTCCGAGTCTATAGTGGAGTCACGAGGAATTAATAAGTTAGTAAATTTATTTGTTAGATTTATGATAACTTATTGGAGCTTGATTTCATAGGCCCATGGTCCCCATTGTACCTTGGATAAAATCATCTAGATAGTCTCAATTAATTGATTTAATCATCAATTAGAATTATCAAAGTTGACCAGGTCAATTTTGGATAGTTTCACAGAGTTGTGTAATTTTGAGAAGAAAAGAGAAATTATGGCAGATTTATTAATTAAGATAAACTGGTATCTAAATTAATAAATAAGTTTAAATCAAGATTCAAATTATAAATAATTAATTTGATAAAGGATTTAAATAATTATTTAATTAATTAAATCAATAGAAAATAATACATGCCTTGATTTTAAGTCCAATGGGCTTATAATCAAATGGGAAATTTCACGTGCCTATAGCCCATGATAATTTCGACCTAGGGCTTCAAAATGGCTATTATTTTATTGATTTTTTAATTAAATTAAATGGCCTAATTGAGTCTATAAAAGGAGTGCTTAGAGAGAAGTCAAAAAAGAAGTTTGATAAATCACAAGTTAGATTTTCTGATAGTTTTATATTCTCTCTATACACAAGTCCTTTTCTAAGCCACTTTGTTATTTTCTCTTCTTCTCTCTATATCTATCTCATGTGTTGAGAATTGCCCACACTAGTCTAGATGGTTCTAAGGATACATTGGAAGATCGTGAAGAAAATAGAAGATCGGTTCAGTTTCTTGATAATACTCTGCGACAGAGAGGAAACAAGAGTTAGAGAAACTGAAGGAAGGACTCTTAATTCCGCTGCGTATACTGTAAGTATTATATTATTTGTTTCTCTTTGAATTCAGTTTTAGAAACATGTTTTTGGCTATCTCGTATTAATTTGTTTAATATTAGATATACATGAAAATAAATAAAGATCCTGTATAAGCTAATCCTATAGTTATGACTGAAGGAGGATTAAATTTACGCCAAGTTCAAGAAGTGCGAATTTTGGCTGTCGCAAGTAGCGTTCCTCGGCCTTATAGTATCCCAGGATGGAGTTGCTGTAGACCCATCTAAGATAGAGGCTCTGAAGGATTGGCCAAGACCTAAGAATGCGTCCGAGGTAAGAAGTTTTCTGGGACTAGCAGGTTATTACCAGAGGTTTGTAGAAGGCTTTTCTATGATAGCCACTCCACTCACCAACTTGACCCGGATTCAGCAGACGTTCAGTTGGACGGATAAGTGTGAAGAGAGCTTCCAGTTGCTTAAGGATAAGTTATGCTCAGCACCAGTACTCTGTGTACCAACACCCAACGACAAGTTTGTAGTCTATTGTGATGTGTCGATGCAAGGTTTGGGTTGTGTGCTAATGCAGAATGACAAGGTAATAGCCTATGCCTCAAGCCAGCTAAAGGAATATGAGCAACGCTATCCAACGCATGATATGGAGTTGCCAACGATGGTCTTTGCATTAAAAATCTGGCGTCGTTATCTTTATGGACAACGGTGTGAGATTTATACGGATCACAAAAGCTTAAAATATTTATTCACACAAAAGGAGCTCAACATGAGGCAGTGCAGATGGTTAGAACTAGTAAAGGATTATGACTGCGAAATACTATACTACCTGGGAAAGGCAAATGTAATTGCTGATGTGCTAAGCAGGAAGAGTTATGGAAGTCTAGCAACATTAGCTGGAATAGAAAAGCTACTACAGCAGGAGCTGATCAATGTTGAAATAGAAGTAGTCATTGGTAAACTGGCTAACTTGTCCACAGTTAAGTCTGTTAGAAGATATATGGATTGGGCAAGGGCATGATGACACATTAGTAGCACATATGGATGCCGTTAAAGAAGGCAAATCCACTAATTTCTCGATATCAGGATAGGGGTTCTTGAGATATAAGGATCGGGTATGCGTACCGAATGATCAAGGAATTAAGATGACGATTTTAGAAGAAGCACACAATACCCTATAATCAGTTCACCCAGGGTCGACCAAGATGACTCACGACCTCAAGGAATTGTATTGTTGGCCAGGAATGAAGAAAGATGTAGCTAAGTATGTGTCTAAATGCTTAGTATGCTAGCAAGTGAAAGCGGAACATCAGCGGCCTGCAGGCTTATTGCAGCCACTTAGTATTCCAGAATGGAAATGGGAAGACATAGCCATGGATTTCGTGACAGGGTTACCACGAACAAATAAGCAGCACAACTCGGCTTGGGTAGTAGTAGATAGACTAACCAAGTCAGCTCATTTCCTGCCTGTCAAGACTACTTACACAGCAGATCAGTACACAGAGGTTTATGTTTAGGAGATAGTACGACTGCATGGAATCCCTAAGACTATAGTGTCCGATAGAGGATTAGTGTTTACATCGAGATTTTGGGGAAGCTTGCAGCAAGCTATGGGTACCAAGTTAAGTCTTAGTACGGCATTTCATCCTCAGACCGATGGTCAGTTTGAGCGTACCATACAGATTTTAGAAGATATGTTGCGCGCTTGTGTACTTGATTTCGGAGGATCATGGAGTAAGTATTTGCCACTAATGGAATTCTCCTACAACAATAGTTACCAGTCAACAATCGAGATGGCACCCTACGAGCTACTTTATCGAAGAAGGTGTCGATCGCCGTTACATTGGGACGAAGTAGGAGAAAGGCAACTTCTTGGACCCGAAGCTGTTAGAGAAGCTCAGGATGCAGTAGCACTGATTAGAAAGCGTATGCTCGCTGCTCAGAGCTGACAGAAAAAGTTATGCAGATGCCAAGCAGCGTGATGTGGAATTCAAAGTCGGAGATCAAGTCTTTTTAAAGATATCTCCTATGAAAGGTGTGAAGCAGTTTGGGAAGAACGGCAAGTTTAGTCCACGGTTTATAGGTCCTTTTGAGATATTGGACAAGGTGGGAACAGTTGCATATAGATTAGCCCTACTGCCAGCTCTAGCAGATAGTCACAATGTATTTCACATCTCGATGCTGTGTAGATATGTGTCAGACCCATCTCACGTCCTCAAGTACGATAGGATAGCACTCCAGAAGTACTTGAGTTACGAGGAACGACCGGTTAGCATCCTAGATAGAGGGATGAAGGAATTACGATCTAACAATATTATGATAGTCAAGGTCCTATGGAGTAATAGTTCTGAAAGGGAGGTAACATGGGAGTTGGAGGAAGACATGTTAGCCCAGTATCTGGAATTGTTTGGTAAGTAAATTTCGAGGACGAAATTATTTTTAGTGGGGGAGAATTGTAGAGCCCCAGAATATTTACTTAACTAGCTAGATAGTAGTAGTAGTAGTAGTAGTAGTTAGTATTAGTTTGTAGTATGTTAGATTCTATGGATTTTGGTTCAAGTCGGGACTTAGTTGGAAACTCGTAGCAACAGTTATGAATTTTATAAGTTTAACCTATAGTTTAAGAATATTAATTATAACATAAGGTTTGATTAATATTGTTGTTCCTAGAAATATATTTATTATAACCTAAGGTTTAGATAGAACCATTAAAAAGCATGACACTTGCCATAATCATGTTTATTTAAGGATTTAAGTATTTTTAAATAAAAGAAAGATCTAGAAACTCTAGAACCTTCCAGAACCATTAAGAGCATGACACTTGTCATAATCATGTTTATTTAAGGATTTAAGTATTTTTTTTAATAGGACAGTTTCACTCCCCAATCTCTATAAATAGGACCTAGTGCTCAGCCATTTTCTTCATTCTTGAAGCATTTGATCAGAGCCTCTAAGGTGCTAGTATTACTATAGAGAGATACATTTGGGTTTGGGATTAAAGCTTTATCATTCTAAGCTTTTCTAAACAATTGGGAAGTGAGAAATAGTGTGATTTTGGTATTAAGGTTTAGATCAATCAAGGTATTCCTATTCCTAAGTTCAGTTCTTTATAATCTTTTAGTTTTCTTTAGTTTCTTTTATTCAGATGCTAACTCTTGTTTATGATTCTTGATTAGGTATTTAAGTTCTTGAAACTTAAGGTCCTTCTTGTTAAGTTTCTTCTTGATGGTTTAGTTTTCATATTCATCTTTATTCTTAGAGATTCTCACCTTTTCTACTATTGATTTATAGGAGTGTTCTAATCCTGTTCTTGTTCCCAAATATCCCGGATTTTGGTAAGGAAAATAGGATAGATTTTATGTGTTTATGTTATGATGAGTATATGTATAGTATGTTTTGTAGTCCTTGGGCATATGACTTGTTTAAACAGGATGCAGTAGCACTGATTAGAAAGCGTATGCTCGCTGCTCAGAGCCGACAGAAAAAGTTATGCAGATGCCAAGCGGCGTGATGTGGAATTCAAAGACGGAGATCAAGTCTTTTTAAAGATATCTCCTATGAAAGGTGTGAAGCAGTTTGGGTAGAACGGCAAGTTTAGTCCACGGTTTATAGGTCCTTTTGAGATATTGGACAAGGTGGGAACAGTTGCATATAGATTAGCCCTACTGCCAGCTCTAGCAGATAGTCACAATGTATTTCACATCTCGATGCTGTGTAGATATGTGTCAGACCCATCTCACGTCCTCAAGTACGATAGGATAGCACTCCAGAAGTACTTGAGTTACGAGGAACGACCGGTTAGCATCCTAGATAGAGGGATGAAGGAATTACGATCTAACAATATTCTGATAGTCAAGGTCCTATGGAGTAATAGTTTTGAAAGGGAGGTAACATGGGAGTTGGAGGAAGACATGTTAGCCCAGTATCTGGAATTGTTTGGTAAGTAAATTTCGAGGACGAAATTATTTTTAGTGGGGGAGAATTGTAGAGCCCCAGAATATTTACTTAACTAGCTAGATAGTAGTAGTAGTAGTAGTTAGTATTAGTTTGTAGTATGTTAGATTCTATGGATTTTGGTTCAAGTCGGGACTTAGTTGGAAACTTGTAGCAACAGTTATGAATTTTATAAGTTTAACCTATAGTTTAAGAATATTAATTATAACATAAGGTTTGATTAATATTGTTGTTCCTAGAAATATATTTATTATAACCTAAGGTTTAGATAGAACCATTAAAAAGCATGACACTTGTCATAATCATGTTTATTTAAGGATTTAAGTATTTTTAAATAAAAGAAAGATCTAGAAACTTTAGAACCTTCCAGAACCATTAAGAGTATGACACTTGTCATAATCATGTTTATTTAAGGATTTAAGTATTTTTTTAATAGGACAGTTTCACTCCCCAATCTCTATAAATAGGACCTAGTGCTCAACCATTTTCTTCATTCTTGAAGCATTTGATCAGAGCCTCTAAGGTGCTAGTATTACTATAGAGAGATACATTTGGGTTTGGGATTAAAGCTTTATCATTCTAAGCTTTTCTAAACAATTGGGAAGTGAGAAATAGTGTGATTTTGGTATTAAGGTTTAGATCAATCAAGGTATTCCTATTCCTAAGTTCAGTTCTTTATAATCTTTTAGTTTTCTTTAGTTTCTTTTATTCAGATGCTAACTCTTGTTTATGATTCTTGATTAGGTATTTAAGTTCTTGAAACTTAAGGTCCTTCTTGTTAAGTTTCTTCTTGATGGTTTAGTTTTCATATTCATCTTTATTCTTAGAGATTCTCACCTTTTCTACTATTGGTTTATAGGAGTGTTCTAATCCCGTTCTTGTTCCCAAATATCCCGGATTTTGGTAAGGAAAATAGGATAGATTTTATGTGTTTATGTTATGATGAGTATATGTATAGTATGTTTTGTAGTCCTTGGGCATATGACTTGTTTAAACAACAAGCCCCAAGAATATGTTTTCAGTCGCTTGGGCATACAACTTGCTTAGATAAGCAAGCCCCAAGAATTTATGATTGTGCATATGACTTTCTTAGATAAGGATGCCCCAAGAAGTTATATTGGGCATATGACTTGCTTAGCTAGCAAGCCCCACAAATTTATGGGCACATGACTTGCTTAGCTAACAAGCCCCAATAATTTATGATGGCCATTATAGTTATAGTCCTATATGATATATGTTGTTATAATCATACGTTTTATAGTATATGTTTATAATATAGTTTTATCTTATGATATGTGATTGTTAGTAGATTTTTCTAGCTGGGCATTAGGCTCACTCCTTTATTTTTAGTGTGATGCAGGAAAATAGATATGGAGGCGGAAAGATTCTTGGTAGCTTGGCTTGTGTGTTAAGGATGAATGGACTGAGTGGACTACGTGTCGATCGAGGATGACGTTTATTTAGTCTTTTGAATTATGTTTCTTTTGAAATTCCGCATTTAGTTTTTGAATAATTAATGTAAAGTTATGTTTTTCTTTTAAACAATGGGTACCCATGCCATATTACATTTTAAACTTATAATTTTATGTTATTGATACAATATTTATTTTGGAGTTTTAATAAAGTTATGATTATTTCTTATGTTTCCTTCAAAAGTAGTAGTTAAGTCTAGTAGTTTTTAATGGTCCAAGGTCTTAGCAATAGTTGGGTCATTGCAGTTGTTGGCAACGCCGACAGTTATTAGGTGTCGTGATTGGCTGTCTATGGTGACAGTTTTTAACTGGCGCAGTTTTCACACCAGAGGACACTGCAAATAAGTTGTCATTGCCCCTGGTTTCAAAATTAACGCAGCAATTGCAGTAAAAGAATGCACATAAAAAATTAAATTAAATCAACATTGGTAACATTAACTTTATATTTGATTAATTCTAACACTTTCTAAATAAAAGAAATACATAGTTCCAAAAAAGTTTGTCATAAAATGGATATCTAGCAAAAGTTCCAAAAAATCTAGTTTGTCATAAAATGGATATTTAGCACAGTATGCACATCAAAAAGCTAAATTAACTCAACCTATAATTTGTTAGATTGATTTTGTATTTGATTAGTTCTATCAATTTCTAATAAAAGAAATACAAAGTTCCAAAAATGACTAAATCCCTTCACATAGGTAGCGAGATGTGGTAGAATATATTTTGTCCACTCCTCTTGAACTTCATTAAGTTCAGCGTCAGTATACAGTAAATCTGAATTGAACTGCAAATAATTGAAATTATAAGTTACATGTCAAATATATATGTAATTAAAATATAACTTTCTTAAAGTTAAAAGGTAAACACATTTAATTATTACATTATTCGATAGATATGATCTAGTTCTTTATTGTGAAATGAGATCCCTAGCATACTTCATGCAGTAGATACCGCACTCTGTGGTTTTTGGTTGTTGTCGGCACTGTTAACATAGACAAATATAAAAGTATATTACATATACTTGTTAGTATACTTATAATTTAAATCTTATGTTTTATAAAGTTGAATGTTACTTACCTTTGGACTATAATACTTTAGACTTACAACTCTTTTTCCTTTTTCCGTATGATATAGCGTTAAAGCACTATACATAATAAAAGTATTTTAATTAGCAAACAAGTACTATTAAAAAGATAATATACTTTAAGGAATGAAACTTATATAAACTTACACCCTAACTATATTTTGAATCTCAATGCATAATTGAAGGTTAATGGGATCCAAGAACGCCACTGAATGTGAGTGAGGTTGAAATAGCAATAACACCCAATGTTCACTAGAAAACAAACAATCAAATATTTAGAAGATGACTATATGAACTTATCATTTCAAAACCAATATAAACTTATTATTCCAGGGACAAATAAGGAACTGCTTCTCGCCCATTTGAATGAATCGATCTTTAAGTGCTTGGGCATGCTTATTCTTATGACCCACACTAACTTCACGTGGATGTTAAAATGCGTACAAATGATCCAACCAATTTGTATGTAGTCTATCATCCAACAACTGAGAAATTAATCATATTTAATTATAAAACGCATGCATATAATTTAAGCTTTAAATTATAAAAGACATGAATATATACCTCAAATACAATATCATTGGAGTTTGCCCAATCTTGTCCATGTTACAAAATTGTGTCACATCATCCTTGAAAAGCGTAGCAATCATGTTGTATCCAAAAACATGCGATGGGATATTAATCTTCTTGTGGTAGTCATTATCCCATGGTGATACAAACTTCAATAAAGAGGTCAAAGTGCTTGACATAGATGCCAAATCATTATGAGAGATTGACACTCCTCCTGTGTCAATGGCTCTACATGTGGAAGCTTTGGGGGTTGTGGCTGTTGAGTGGAATGTATCATCGCCTCAATATCTTCTTGCTTTCTCTTCTGCTTACGACCCAAGGAAAAGTTAAAATAAATAAATTTCAAAATAAAATAAGTTAGGCGACAATAACTTATAGACATTACCTATCCCTGCTCACTTTCATCGATAATAAGATGTTTATGCCATGTTACTGGTACCCCAACTGCTTGACCTACCAAAGTGATCCCTGAATTCAAATTAGGAAATTTTAGCCTAGCCATCTCTTCGTGGGCTACCTCAACGACTACACGAGCAACTTCTTGAGGCATCTTTTTGCCATGGATATCTGTACTATCAGTCTTAAGGATGTATCACGATGCAACTATGTTGTCACTCGTTTTGATAGCAAGCATACATTTAATATGCTGCATTAGAAATAAATAATAAATATAGTAGAATAGCATTGCCTCATAATTGATAATGGCATGAATTTTTTTGTATTGCATGCCTAACGAACGCAATGTCTTCTTTGCCTCATAAAACGAAAAGGGCATTTCATTATTTTTGGGTAATAACTCTCCTAGAAAGGAAAGTATATCCGTAAAGCTCTTATTGTAACGACCTGGATTTTCAAGACTCGATAATGCGGAAATAAAAATGTTTTCATTTAACAAAATGTCTCAAAAACCCATAGAAAAAAAAACTTTTAAAAAAGTCGTATGGCCATACTTAACATTTAGTTACAAACATGTTTTATAAAGAGTAGAGTGAGCCTAGTTTAGGAAAATTACACAACATTTCCAAAAATAAAACGGCTTCCCAAAAGGTCGGTCCACATGTACATTTGCAAGGAAGACTCCAGCGCTCACTGCTCTGCCTTGCCCTTGCCCTTACCTACAACATGAAACAACTAGGTAAGCGAAAACGCTTCGTAAAATCAACTTTCAAACAAAGCATGTAGAGAATTAGGGTTCCGGACCCATCCGGACCCTACACAATCAATTTCAAGAACGCTAAAGCGTCCTGGAAAACTTATGGTCATGCCTGATTACCAAGGATAAATTAATTCATAACTAGATAAAAATCATGCACTCAGAAAAATCCCAGAACAAGCAGATATATTATATCACAACTATATCTTATCAATAAATATATCCCTGCACTCAGAAAATCCCAGAGAAAGCAGATATATTATATCACAACGTAATTCGAGACCAACGCTCGACAATTTCCAACAATTCATGCGTAACGCGCCCTCCAACATAATTGCTAATCTGTAAAAGAGAACCGAGTCCCCACACTAAGATCTAGCCAATAAATATTCTCATCAAGGGTAACTATCGTGTTACCTAGGGCATCGCTACTTATTCAAGAGTGTAATCCAATTTACATGGTTTTACGGAGACTTCTATGTTAATCAGTGGTGCTGGTGAGCAGTTGCCCCTAGGGTGTTCATCCTCACTCAATCTTGGCAACCCCTAGTATCTCTAGGCACTCTCACTGAATGGCCAATATTCACGGCTGCTATCCGGGAATAACTTATCAGAGCACTTTCTCGGATTCTATCCATCCAATGATTAAGTAAGCATGAGGGCCCCTAGGTCCCATTTATCTTGGCACCCCTAGGTTTAACCAGCTTATCCTCATCTCATGGCCACTCGTCGCGATAATGAACCGGACATAAATAAAATCAAGCAGTGTGACGGGGATCAACCGTCTAGGATATGACGGACATCTACCATTCATATTTTCTAAATCAGCACTCACTAGACTAACGTCTCTAAGCAACTTTCTATGACAGCCTATATATGTGAATGTATCCCTATACTAACATACAAGACAATAATCATTTCACGTTGCAGTCATACAATATAAGTTGACTTACTTGGAGTCCTTAGCGCTCAGCAGGTTTTCACCCTCCAACGTTCAGTCCAGTTACGCTTAGCCAATACTGTAGTTATCCATACAGTATACTCGGATTAATTATGGCACTCATAATTCATTATTATTATTTTCGGCAGTTTGGTCATTTTAATAAAAGTCATTTGTAAGGATTTATAATCCTTATTTGGTTTTAAACCTATTAAGGAAAGTCATACAAAATTTTCGAGACTAAACCCTAAGTCTCGGGGAGGCCTATCCTAAGGTCTCGATACCTAGGCTCGGGTATCACAATGGTATTTTCCCACAATCCGCTAAAAATCTTATTCTTTCAAGATATCGCTATTAACACGCACTTTCGACTAGTCGGTTAAAATATGTAAGATTTTAGCCGGTATTATATCCAGAAAATACTAATAAATTCCTTAATTATTTTTTTTAAAGAAAATAAACTCTTAAATTTTCCTTTTATTTTTCTTAAGGTTTTAATATCTAAAAACCGTTTTAAGAAAATTGTCTAATTTGTGTTAATTAGGAAAACCGTTAAAAATTTCCCATTTTGACTAATTTATTTTCCAAAATCAATTAATCAATTTTACTTACTAGAAAAATAATTCATTTAATTATTTTCTCAAATTATAGGGTTTTAAACCCTCTTTTAATTTATTAACTATTAATAAATTAAATCTCTTATTTTTAGAAAGAATAAAAGCTCTTTAATAAAAATAATTCATTTAAACTCAAAGGGGTAATTTTAGTGAAAATATGATTTCAAGACTTACCAATTTATATATTGAAATAAGCAAAATTTTACTTTTTACCTTATGTTCCAAAATCTCATTTTTACACTAAGTGTGAAAAGCCTATTTTTCACATTTTTAACTACATATTTCGTTAGTTCATAACTTGAAATTTACTACCCAATTGTTACCAAAATTTCCCAATTCCATTTTTGTTATGCCATTTAGGTCTTTGTAAAATCTTAGGTCAAAATGAGCATTTTTTATTGGTGAAATCATTTTCCAACAGTGAGGTAAAAATGACATTATTTTCAAGTCCTTATTTTTTCTAAACTTTGACAGTTAATAACTTTCAAACCCTTTAATATTTTCTTACCAAATTTTACAGTGGAATAATAGGTTATCCCAGAAATATGTCCACAAAATTTTAGAAAAAACTGGGTTCATTTGCCCTATACAGTGGCTGTCCAAACTTGGTTCCGAAAATAAGAATACGAAAAAACAGTTTTTTACCTAAACTTTGAAATAGCATAACTTACTCATTTATAAACATTTTTTAGTGTTTCAAAAGCTCAATTTTATGTACTCAATCTCAACAACATCACAGTACAATTTAATTTTACAAAAAAAATATACAGTGGCTGCTTGACCCCATGGAAGTCACAGCTCAAAACATGTTTTGTTTTAGGATATCCTACAAAACCCTTGGGGGTTTTGGTTCCCATTTTCAAAAATCAATACACATGCATCATAAATATTATTAAACAACTAACATAACCTTATTACATCACCAACAAGAAACTTTAAGCATTAAATATACAAAATCATGCTTAAAACTAAAAACCCTACAACAAAATCATCAAAAGTAAACTTTTTACCTCTTTGGTGTTCTTGCTTAAGGTTTGGACCTTCCTATAAGCTTTGACTCCTTCAAAACCTTTCAAAAACCCTAACCAAGTTCCCCCAACAACATAGTTAATTAGCTATTTGAAACTCTATGCTTAAAACTTTACAAAAGCCTAGATTAGTGAAACTTTACCTTAGGGAAAAATACTTCCTAGACCAAGACTTAGCCTCCAAGTTTCCTTGGTGTTCTTGAGGTTGAATATTGAGATAACACTTTGAGAGGTCTTCAAAAATCAGATGAGTGAATGAGAGAGAGTGGTGTGGTCGGTTGGGGAGGGTTGGAAGAGTTTATACTATCTAATTTACCCTAAAAACACTCAAGTGTTTTACTCCCACTTGCCCACTTGACAATATCCCAAACCTTTAAATAAATGGGATTTAAACTCAATTAGTTAATAAATGGGGTTTCAAAACATCACTTGGCCGGTCACCCCTTGCTATATATATGATCATTTCATTTTTTTTTTATAAAGGTTAATAAATGTTTCATAAGAAGAAAAGTCCAAATTGGCTTTTGACACCTTTTTCACTCTTATTAAGTTTTAATCAACAAACTTAACATTAATTAATTAAATTAAATGTCTCTCACATTTAATTTAATTAATCACATAATAAAATTTAACCTAAGGTCCATTCATGGAATAAAATTCCCCATTTCGGCAAAATTAGGCATTTAACACAAAATGCCTTAAAATTTCCATTTTCTTTTAGGTTTATTATTTTTTGACCAAAATTTAACTTTTATGAATGTATTTTATGCCCAAAATATAATTGTCATAATTTTTCATTTTATTTTCCGAGATTTTTACCTGATCAGGGTTTTTGTGTCGGTCCAAGACCGAAAGTCTTATCTTGACTTTTAAAATCACAAAATTCATATTTTGGCTAGCAATAACTCATGGAATACTTACAAACAAAATATAATATTATTTAAAATAATATTCTTAACCCGGGGGAAAAATCCCGACCTGAGTCGTTTAAGGGTACCCGAAAACGTAGGACGTTACACTTATCACTCAACCCATGGTTAGCTTTTATATTATAAAACCTAAGAAGTGATGATAGTTTAGTGAACTTATTACAACCAGGGTAAATGGGTTTCTCAGCATCCTCTAAAATAGTTTGAAATTTTACTTGATCAAAATCTGATTCAAATTGTGCATCACCTATCATTTCTGCAATGTCATCTCTCTCGTCATCAGTCACATAATCACAATTATTCTTGTTAGATGGAGGTTCTCTACTAAATGTGATTTTTTCTCCATGCAGAAAACACATCTTATAACTTTTATCTATTCCATACTTAAATAAGTGACCATTTATCTCAGTAATTTTCATTGTTTGAACATTACCACACTTAATACAAGGACAACAAATGTTATTAGTATCTTTAGCATTTCTTACGCAAAACTCCATGGAATGCTCAACTCCATCCTTATATTTCACTAATAATCTATCCGCTGACATTCAATCTTTATTGATTGCCATTATTTTGTCTAAAAATGTTGACAAAAAAAAAACTATAATCACAATGAGTGTTTTATATGTATTTAGTCAAAGTTTTCATAAATAAGACATTGCAAGAGATAAGTTAATGATTTGGAATGCAAGCTTTAGAAACTTAACATTCCAAACTGAAATAACTATGTTTGAGTCGTTCATTCCCTTTAGTTGGTGTTGATTGTGACAAATGGCTAGGCTAGAAAATTAGAAGATGTGATGTCTGATTTCCTATAGATTTTTTTTATACTTAGTTTTGTTTTGTTTTGTATGTTTATTTTATTTTCATAATATGTATTTTTTATTAAAGAAAATAGACACAATATGGAAAATGCATGCTTTGGCTTTGGTTTTTGCATATAGGAGTTTACTCAATCAAAAATGGTATTTTATTTTTGATTTGGATCCTATTAGTATTTATTAATTCAATTGATACCAAATTAGCTCAAACCCCATGTATTAATACTAACCCTATAAAGATTAGTTATATATAGTTATAACACTATAAAAAAATGAAATTAAAAAGTGGCGTGCATGTAAAAACATGTTCTTTATGACGTGCATGAAGTTTCTCTCTCCACGTTTGCCATTATATAGATATATGCAATATATTACTAAAAAGAAGAAAAAAATTTGATCTTGGTCAATCTCTACTAATTATAAAGTTTAAAATTCTTTATTGGCTAACTTTAAATTAGACAAAAATATTTTAAAGCTATTGAGGAAAATCAGTAGCATATCCTTATTGATTCATGATTTATTATCAAATTGATTTAGCTGATTTTTTAGTGTGAAAATATATTTTAAGTGTGAATACATTTTCACCTTATTTATCACAAATAAACATTATTTGGTAAAAATATGTATGTCAAGTATCTTAAGATTATTTTAAGGGAATATGTTCATTCTGGAATAAAGAAGGTGTTGAAAATATATGTTAAAAGAAATGACCATGTTCGTTCTGCCAGATAAAACTGATGACATTGCTTACTCATCAGTTTCCTTTTATGTCGACACATAATTCATCTGGCTGGCTGATTTCCTAAATCAAAGAAATTTGCAATTTGATTTCAAAGATCTCAGAAAATGTTGGCCTTGGACGATTTCCTTGCCTATAAATATCTTGCCAAGGCCTTTGGAAAATTTGTAAACATTACGTTATTTTGAAGAGTGTTTTATTTGTAGAGATTAAGTTTGTTCACCTTAATCTTTGTGAGAGTGTTGAGTATACTTGTGGATATCTATCTAGTCCTTTGTAAATAGGTAGTGTCTATTGTGAACGTGTTCATAAGGATCTTTGGGAGAGGATTCTATCTAAGTCTCACTTCGGGAGGAAGTGAGCACTCACTATTCTTTGAAGGGATTTCAAGAGAATTAACGTTGCATCAAAACCAGATTCGTAGAGAAGAGTACAACAAGATTGCGGCAATAGTTTAAGAGGGAGTCTTACATTGTTTAAGTCAATGCTTTTGTACACATTGTTTCTTTACTAATTGGTTTATTCTCTGGGTTTGGGCCCGTGGATGTAGGTTATCTGAAAGGATTTCTGAACCACGTCAAAATTCTCGTGTGTTGAATTTTTACCTGTTTTTTTTGTTTTTGTTTAATCAGTTGCATAAGTAGTGTGAACAAAACTGAAATTTGTCTAAACAACTTAATTAGTATTCCGCATTTAATTAATTTGTTTATTTTAAATCACTTGGTAATATTAAAATATGGAATTTCAATTGGTATCAAAGCGGGTCACTAAACTCTTAGTGAGATCTTGTATTTTTTCCGTTTGTTTTGTGCCTTGTGAAATGTATTTCTTTGCAGAAGGTGGATCTATAACTCACCCTCCCTTACTGAATGATTCTAACTATCCTTATTGGAAGGTATGGATGAGAGCCTTTATTAAATCTCAAGAAGAAAAGGCATGGAGATCAATCTTAACCGGTTGGACACCTCCATCTGAATCAAATGATGTAACAAAGGTAAAATCTGAACTTAACTGGACCGATGCTGAAGATAAATTGTCTAGTTATAACAAAAAAGCCTTGCATGCTTTCTTTAATGGAGTTGGTGAAGGATACATAAAATTAATATCCTCTTGTGAATCTGCCAAAGAAGCTTGGGAAATCCTTCAAACTCAATTTGAAGGAACTGCTGATGTCAAGCGTTCTAGGCTTGTTATGTTAACTACAAGATTTGAAAATCTTTTTTTTTTGATCAAGAAGAAAATGAACTTCATTGAACAATTGAACAATACAAATGAGAGTCAAAGACTCAAATACAAACAGGCAAACCAACCAGCCACAAACCAGATAAGACACTCAACTAATTACATTGAAGGTTCCGAATGTACACTTGATCTTTGACAGAAATCTGACTATTGGTAACTATGTAAAGTCTATATTTAATTATGTATTTAACTTCCTTTAGTAGATTCAAAACAGTCAAATAGTAACCATCATGAAAACACCTGTTTCTATTCCTCCAGATGCTGTAAATAACAGCTGCTAAAACCATATTCAATATAGCAGCCATTACTCCATTCCGAACTCTAGCCAGCCAAACAATCCAGCCAGTAAAATCAATAGGCCAAGCTTCGAACCCCAACCAGTCAAAGATGAGTTTAACAAACTGTCTAGAGAGTAAGCAGTCAAAAAATAGATGAGAATGACTCTCGGGATACCTCTCACAAACAGGATAGACCAATGTGGTCATAGGAACATGCAGTCTACTGAGATTATCTCTAGTTAATAGCTGAGAGTTGACCACCTACCATAGCATAAATCTGTGTTTAGGAAGGATTAGTTTACTCCAAATAACCTGATAATAATCTACCCTTTGCTGGTCTAAAAGGCTGTTATATAATTTTGAAGGCTGGAATTTCCCTTGCGCACCAGCAGTGAGAATAGCAGCAGGGCTAAATTTATCTTTGAGATGGCAGAGCTTCCTCCAATACCAGCTACAATCTGACTTCAGTTCATAGTTCCAGATATTGACTCCTTTCAGATAAATGGAATTGATCCATTTAACCCATAACAGATCTGGTTTTGCAGAAATAGCCCATACATACTTAGCTAAAACAGCCCGATTCCAACTAGCTCAATCTCTGAATCCCAGACCACCATAGGCTTTGGGGAGGCAAACCTTCTGCAAAGATGGGATATGCAGCTTGCTCCTATGCCCAGAAGGGCCCCACAGAAAACTCCTACAAAGCTTTTCTATTTCCTTGATAATACTTTGAGGCAAAACAAATATGGTCATCCAATAATTTCGAAGCCCAAGCAGAACTGAATGTATAAGTTGGATACGCCTAGCAAAGGGGAGATGTCTACTCGCCCAATTCTGAAGTTTCAATCGAAATTTCTGAAGGATTATCTCACAATCTTCATGTCTCCATTTAGTAGGTCTCATGGGCACCCCTAGGTACTTAAGAGGAAAAGTTCCTTCAAACAGATTAATTTATTAAGCAATCCGAGTTCTTTCATTGATATTAACTCCTCCAAAAAAAATGAGATTTTCCTGAGTTGATTGAAAGCCCAGTAGCAGCTGCAAATTCCTCAAGAACCTCCTTAATAATTATTACAGCTGAGAGAGATCCCTTACAAAATAAGAGCAAATCGTCCGCAAAGCACATATTAATAAGCTTGAGACTTTTACACATTGGGTGATATCTATAGGAGGATTTAAGCGCTGCTAGTTGAAGACTTCTTATCAAGTATTCCATTATAAGAACAAACAAAAGGGGAGACATGGGATCACCTTGTCTCAGCCCCTTTTCACCTTTAAATTTGCCTTCAATTCTACCATTCATCAGTAGAGAATAAGAAGTATTACGCACGCAAGACATAACCCACCCTATGAATTTCATAGGAAAACATAGAGCTGTTAAAAGGTCTTCAAGAAACCTCCAGTCTACTGTGTCATAGGCCTTACTTAGATCAATCTTGATAGCGCATCTTGGTGAAGTAGAAGGCCTCCCATAGTTTTTGATGAGATCTTGACAAATCATTATATTATGAGCTATAGAGCGACCTTTAACAAAAGCTCCCTGATTTGGCTGTATAAGATCTGGGAGAACTAAGGCCAGTCTCTTACAAATCAATTTAGCCATGCACTTGTACAATGTAGAGCAACAGGCTATGGGTCTATAGTCAACAGCCCGGGAGGGGTTAGCTACCTTAGGAATTAGAGACAAGGTTGTTTCATGCAACTTAGATGGGAAACAACCTGTTTCAAAACACTGAGTTATAGCATAACAGACTTCATCCCCTAAATCATGCCATATAGCTTTGAAAAAGCCTGAACCAAACCCATCAGGTACTGGAGATTTGGTTATTGGAATGCCAAACAATGCATCCCGAATCTCCTTCTTTGAAAAAGGTTTAAGAAGCTTCAATTGCTGCTCAACAGAAAGCTTAGTACCCATCTCAATATTCTGGATATTAATCCTACCTGTAGCCAAACTAGAACTCCCTAAGAAACATCTGAAATGACCCACAAAATGAGATACAACTTCAGAGAAATTATCAACTATTTTGCCTTCATCCGTGATAAAAGAGACAATACCATTCTCAGCTTTACGCTTCTTCAAAAAAGCATGAAAGAAGGAAGTATTCATATCTCCCTGTCTCAGCCAAGTTATTTTGCTCCTCTGGATTAAAAAGCTATGATACAGCTTTTCCTGAATCAAGAAAGTTTCAACAGCCATCCTCTCTTCTTCCTGATAGCTAAATACATGAGGGTGGGCTTGAGCTTGCAATTGAGCTTCTTGGCAGATCTCTTTAGCCTTATAATAGTTTAATTTCAGATCACCAATTTTGTCCCTGTTAAAACTTTTCAATCGGTGTTTAAGTCTCAACACCTTTAGAAAAATAGCTTTTATACCTGTGGCTCTTAGAGGTGACCTCCAGCTGTTTAAAACCAGCTCTCGAAATTCATGGTGATCTGTCCAATAATTGTAGAAATGAAAGAGCTTTAACCCCAGCTTCTCCAAAGGCTAAGAGCTAACTAGACAGGAATAATGGTCTGAAATGGTTTCCCATCTAAATACTGTAGTGGACTGAGGGAACAAATCAATCCATTTCTCATTCATAAGAACATGGTCTATTTTTGAGTATATTCTAGCTGCACCATTTTGGTTATTAGTCCAAGTAAAATAGGAACCTACACTTTTTAGAGGCTCAACATGAGCACCCTCAAGCCACCGAATGGAATCAACCAATTCTAAAGCTGAAATAGGCTTACCACCTGATCTGTCTTTACCTGAAAAAGGGGCATTAAAGTCCCCTAAAATTAACCAAGCTTTGTCCATAAGAGCAGGCCTTTGCAACCCTTCCCAGAGATTTCTCCTTCCTTCAATCGAATTAAAACCATATACAAAAGTGACAAAAAAATCTTGTTGCACACCAGCCATCTTAACCAAACAATGAACACATTGATTAGATTCCTCAAGAATCTTGACTTTAACAAAGATCTTTCTCCAAACTATCAACAGCCGGCCTTCAATAACTGAACTTGTATGAAAATCCCAATTCGGAAATTGATGTTCCATGAACTCTCTAATTTTATTTCCCTTCATTTTAGTCTCTAAAAAACCACCAACTCCTATTTTATTTCTGCTACCAAGGTCATTAACAGGGCTATGCTTATTAGAGCTATTAAGCCCTCTAATATTCCAACTCAAAATGTTACAATTATCCATTTGAAGAGACATAAATTGTGTTACCTTCTTTACCACCTATCACTTGCTCTTGAAGCACCACAAACTTCTTTGATTTCTTGTACTTTTGCCCTGAATTTTTAGCATTAATTTCTGAACTCTGTCCTTCCTTGGCTTGAGTAGCAACCCATTTAGGGGTAAGCCAAGGTTGGCTTACATGAGTACCTTTGTCATTAGCAGCTGATTCCTCATTGTTGGGCTGTAAAGTCTCAACTGGGTTGACCTGAACCTTACCTTCGTCTGAACTAGCCTGAACCACAGGCTTCTCCAACTCTACATCCTTAACTCCTTCATTCCTCTGATCCTTCCTCTCTGTTTTAGCTGTAGACTCCTTCATGACCCATTGAGCTTTCTGGTCTTTCCTACAGTCTGTCATTGAGTGACCAAAACTAGCACAAGTCTTACACTTAATGGGTAACCATTCATACTCAACCCCCTGCTCCATGATTTGGACATGCTCATTGATATATTGTATACTTCTAGGGGGGTTATCAGTAACTTCCATTTATACCAGAATTCTTGCATACTGAATACGCGAACGCTCCCTTGTGAATTTGTCCACCATTATTGGTTTGCCAATTGTACTCACTAGGGCACTAGACATTTACTACCCCAATACTGAAGCCCCAAATCCTATAGATGAATCCAAAGAGGAACTGATCACACAAGTCGAATAGCACTCATATCTGTCGTCCATGGGCGTATAATTACAGGCTTCCTATCAAATTGGAGAATGCCATTTTCTAAAACATGATCCCTTGTAGCATCATCATTAAATTTGACCATAGTCAGACCCATTGTCATTCTTGCTATCTGACCAATCCCTAGATGACCCCAAACCCTTTTTATGAACCCTTCAAAAGCAACCATTGGGGGGTTAGCACCTAGCACCATGCAAATGACTGCCGAGCTCCAATTTGTGGATTGTAATTTGACCTCTTCTACATCAATTCTAGCAAATTTCTGTCCCTCCCTGCATAACGGTTCAGTGAACTCAAGCTTCTGGTCAGAGAAGGACACTTTACTAGCCGTGAAACTTTGCCACTGTCGCTGAGTTGAAGCTTGAAAGTCTCCTTCATCCACCTTGTCTGACCAGGAAGCCATCGTAGAAGTCGAAGCAACATTTCCATTCCCTACAGTGTTAAAAACCTGGGTTCCTTTTTCCCCCGACCCACCAACCTCTTCGATTTTGTGATTCAAATCCACAACACTTGTCTCATCTTCTTCAAACACTATAGCAATCTCATGACCTTCAGGCACCCGATCGTTGTCCAAAGAATGAATTGGAGTCTTCTCTTTCGAACTCAGCTGTAGATCTTGCTCACCTACTCGAGAAACAGGCTTACGTATCAGCTTCTTCTTCTTCGCCATGGGAGAGAACAAACCAATACTTAGTCTATCAACCTACCAATTCTTAGATTTGAAAATCTTAGAATGACAGAAACTGAGTCTCTCACTGATTTCTATGAAAGACTATGTGACATTGCTAATAAATATTTTTCTTTGGGTGAAACATTGGAAAATAATTTGTTAGTTCGAAAGATTGTTAGAGTGCTTCCTGACAGGTTTCAAACGAAGCTCATAGTAATTGAGGAGGCAAAAGATCTCGACATAATGAAAGTAGAGGAGTTGATAGGTTCATTACGAACGTTTGAACTCAGTAAGCAAATTCTTCAAAAGGAAAAACCAAGTGCTCCCAAAGAAAAATCAGTTGCTCTCAAATCATCAAAGATAAAATATTCAGATGAAAATGATGATGAAGATGAAATGGATTTGTTGACCAAATTTTTTAAAAAATACATGAAAAAGATACCTCTAAAACTCCTTACGAAATCTTGAAAGGTAAAAAGTCCAATGTAAGTTATTTTCATGTTTTTTGGTGTATATGCTATATTCTTAGAGATCGTGAGAATGTCGGAAAATTTGATTCAAAAAGTGATGTATGAGTATTTCTTCGATATTCTATGAATAGTAGAGCTTATCGTGTTTATAACACGAGAACTCAAACTGTTATGGAATCATCCAATGTTGTTGTTGATGATTTAAAAGATTTTTCTTAATATTCAAATAAAGAAGAAATTGATAGGTTCATTGCCGAAACTTCTCAGACAGAATCTCCTGCTGTGATAATAGGTGGTGTTATGCCTTCTTATTCAGAAAAAGTTGTAACAGAAGCTGGATCTGTTCCAACATCATTTGAACGACCAACAAAGGAAGGGCCAGAAATCATCATAGATTCAATACAGAGAGAACCTTCTGCCAGAATTAAAAAGAATCACCCTTCAGATCTCATTCTTGTTGATATTGAAGAAAGTATGGTGACAAGAAAAAAGGTATGTGAACTTGGTTCAATTCGTTTGCTTTACATCTAGCTTTGAACCAAAAAATGTGAAAGAAGCTTTGAGTGATGAGTCATGGATAAAAGCAATGCAAGAGGAATTAGAACAATTCACAAGAAATGAGGTATGGACTCTTTTTCCTAGACCAAATCATACCAATGTTATTGGTACCAAGTGGATCTTCAAAAATAAAATGGATGAATTTGGTACAATAATAAGAAATAAGGCTAGGCTAGTTGCTTAGGGGTATACTCAAATTGAAGGAGTTGACTTCGATGAAACTTTTGCCCCTGTGGCAAGACTTGAGTCAATAAGATTGCTATTGGTTGTTGCTTGTATTGTTGGTTTCAAATTATTCCAAATGGATGTTAAATCTGCCTTTTTAAATGGAATTTTGAATGAAGAAGCATTTGTTGAACAACCAAAAGGTTTTGAAGATCCACATTATCCTGATCATGTTTCTCAACTTAAAAAGGCTCTCTACAGTTTAAAACAGGCTCCTAGAGCTTGGTATGAAAGATTGACTAAATTTATTGTTTTGAATGGTTATAAAAGAGGTGGAGTCGATAAAACTCTTTTCATAAAAAATGTTGATTATGGTATTGTTATTGCACAAATCTATGTTGATGATATTGTTTTTGGCTCTACTTCTAACACGTTAGTGAGTTTGTCAAACAAATGACAGATGAGTTCGAAATGAGGATGGTAGGTGAGTTAAACTATTTTCTAGGATTGCAAGTCAAACAGTCAGAAGATGGAACCTTCATCTCTCAAAGTATGTATGCAAAAAATCTGATCAAGAAATTTGGGATGGAGTGTGCTAAACATGCTAAAACACCAATGGGAACCACGGTCAAACTGACCAAGGATGAAAATGGTGTTAAAGTAGATCCAACATTACAGAAGCATGATTGGAGGTCTTCTGTATCTCACAGCTAGTCGTCCTGACATTAGCTACAGTGTTGGGGTATGTTCTTGGTATCAAGGGAATCCTATGGTATCCCATGTGACAGTTGTAAAGCGAATCATTCGCTATGTGAATGGTACTCAAGAGTATGGAATTTAGTACTCAAAGGAAACAAACTCTAACCTTGTTCGTTTTAGTGATGCTGATTGGGCAAGCAATGGAGATGACAGAAAAAGTACAAGTGGTGGATGTTTCTATCTAGGAAACAATCTGGTTTCTTGGCATAGAAAGAAACAAAATTTAATCTACTTGTCGACTGCTGAGGTTGAGTACATAGCTGTAGGAAGCTGTTGTACTCAATTATTATGGATGAAACAAATGATGACAGATTATGGGTTTGATCTTAAAACCTTCACTATTTTTTGTGATAACACTAGTGCAATTAATATCTTAAAAAATCCTGTGCAACATTCTCGCACTAAACACATTGACATTCGTCATCATTTTATCAGGGAACTTGTTGAAAATAAAACTTTGATCTTAGAATATGTTGAGACGGAAAAACAAATTGCAGACATTTTTACAAAAGTCCTTGATACACTCAGGTTTGATTCCCTCAGGAAATCCTTGGGGGTGTGTTCTAATTAATATTTTTTTGTATGTTGTGCCATATCCCTGTGCTGGAACAAGTTGCGTAATTTCTTCTGCCATTGTCCACCAAAAATGTCTCAATCATTTTGTCAAAATGTATTTTTACTTCAGGTTATAATTTATAGTTAATATATATCATGCACATTTTTAAGAAAATCAAAATCAAAATCAAAATAAAAAGTCCCTCCAATTTATATTCTTCCAAATCAATCTGTGTTTCTAGTGTATGAGCATTTGATCTTTGAAAAGTATTTTCAGGCTCCATCTTAGAATAGAGCTACCTACACGGTTGTGTAATTGTTATATTTGAGTAAGTTGGAACTATGTAACAAAAATTATGTAGAAGATACTCTACCACTGATAAAGGCTACCTTCAGTGTAGTGTGAAAGCGTCTAATTTGGGTATTCTTTGAGAAAAAGGCTAAAAATTGCCACATAGGGTAATGCCCCTGAAAAAGGCTAAAATTGTCATACAGGGCAATGATCTCTGCTTTCACAATCACACACAAATGCTTAAGATGTACTGTTGGAAAAATTTGTAAGTCTCATATACACTCATTGATTTGAATAAAATATTTTTTGAGATAGGAGTAAATATTTTGTGATATTTTATTTTATAAAATAAAAGCATGATTTATATTAAATATATTTTCTAACCTTATAGTAAAAATTTGTATTGAATTAATGATTGTTTCTCTCTCCACAGACAAGGGCACGAAGACTTTGGGCACAAATAAAAAAATGGGATATTTTTGGTACATTTGGTTATATATATATAAAAGATTTTAATAAACAAATAAATTAATATATATATACACATTTAAAGGAGAATCAAATATGTGTGTACCAAAAAGGGCATGTTGTATCAATTTTGTTTTGTTTTTATCACATATTATTTTAGGATCAAAAGTTTCCTATTATGGCTTGTTTCCCAATTTTGTTTTGTGTGCTAATGTTGGTAGTTATTTTTTTTTTTTGGGGATATTATCGTGTACTTTACGAAAGTGTGTATTCCATTTCATTCTCAAAAAGGGAATAAATATCAAATCCCGATCTCTCTCATTCTTTATATTCGGACATCCTAGGCCCCATTCTCACAACCGTCTCCATCCTTCTTCTTCTTTTTTCTTTTTCACTTTCTTTTTCTTTTCTTGTGACAGTTTTCTCTCTTTCTCGTGAAACCATGGTGAAAACTAGAGGAAGTGGCTCTCGGTATATCAAGGATTTGAAGGCTGGCTCGTTGACTGCATCTCCATCTCTTACCAAGAAAAAGCCTTGAAAGAGTACATTGTCTCAACCCAACCTCATTGACGCAACCACCACAACGAGCAAAATCGTGGTCATTCCTGACCTCGAAGCCCCCAAAGCTCCATCTAGACCTCCTTCATCAGCGGCTCCACTCGCCACTGTTCCTGGGTCTTCCAAAACGGTCCGAGCATCCCTCTCTGATGATGTCTCTGATCATGAAGGTGCGTCGGCCAAAACCCATTCTGACTCAACCGAATCTCCTGATGTTCTTGCTGTTGGGGTTTTATGCCCTAATTAAAACCCATATTCTTTGTAATCTCATTTTATTATCAATAAAAGAATAAGAAATAATTTTTTGACTTGGTCAATCACTTTGCTCACATGTTTTATTTTCATGATTATTTGTTTAATATAAACTTCTATTAAATCCTGAGCATATAGCTAATCTTATTTATAGTGACATAATCACAATGGAATATAAATATGATTATATGTTCAAAATAAGTTAGTCCTAAGATTAGTCAGTACACGTGATTTACATTGACTTACCAATCTACGATATGATCTACTTACACATTATAGTTTTATGTTAGTTCCATAACATTAGTAAAGTAGATAAGATCGGATGTATTTGTTACATCAGACTGGACCGATATTGACAGTTGATAAGATATGTGAACATACTGTTATTATCTATTCTAGTCATATCATATAGTTGGCCATAGGCCAATTCAATCTCAATTCTGAGTGGTTAGTATTCTAACTGATTATACTATTTGAGTTCTTTGACTTGTTCGTTACCAGCTTACCCTACAGACTAGCCCATACTTACATCTTGGGCACTCGGTAGTATAATTTAGTGGGAGTGTTAATCATAGATATGAACATCTCTAGCTTTTGATGAAGAAGTGAAACGATGGTTTTTTTTTAGTTTGGTTCAAGGTGTTAAATGATAGAGATCTCATTTCAGTAATAAAATTAGTTTACTGAAATATCATTTACAAGGAACTAAGTGTTTTAAGGATAAAATACAATGATGGGTAAAATTGTATTTTAGTCCCATATCATTAAAGACCGTCTATAGAGGATTGAGTGACAATTATGGTTGTAACAATGGATAATTAATAACGTATCTATATTTGTTATACAGCGTTCTATGAAGTCAAGAGTGCAATTCCGAGTCTATAGTGGAGGTATGAGGAATTAATAAGTTAGTAAATTTATTTGTTAGATTTATGATAATTTAGTGGAGCTTGATTTCATAGGCCCATGGTCCCCATTGTACCTTGGATAAAATCATCTAGATAGTCTCAATTAATTGATTTAATTATCAATTAGAATTATCAAAGTTGACCAGGTCAATTTTGGATATAGTTTCACAGAGTTATGTATTTTTAGAAGAAAAGAGAAATTAGGAAAGATTTATTAATTAAGATAAATTGGTATCTAAATTAATAAATAAGTTAAAATCAAGGTTCAAATTATAAATAATTAATTTGATAATGGATTTATATAATTATTTAATTAACTAAATCAATAGAAAATAATACAGGCCTTGATTTTAAGTCCAAAGGGCTCATAATCAAATGAGAAATTTCACGGGCCTAAAGCCCATGATAATTTCGACCTAGGGCTGCAAATTGGCTATTATTTTCTTAATTTTGTAATTAAATTAAATGACCTACTTGAGTCTATAAAAAGAATGCTTAGAGAGAAGACGACAAATAAGTTTAATTACTGGTTTTCTGATAGTTTTAGATTCTCTCTAAACACAAGTCATTTTCTAAGCCTCTTATTTATTTTCTCTTCTTCTCTCTATATCTATCTCATGTGTTGAGAATTGCCCACACTAGTCTAGGTGATTCTAAGGATACATTGGAAGATTGTGAAGAAATTAGAAGAACAGTTCAGTTTCTTGATAATACTCTGCGATAGAAAGGATGCAAGAGTTAGAGAAACTGAAGGAAGAACTCTTTCATTTCGCTGTGTATACTGTAAGTATTCTTATCTTTGTTTCTCTTTGAATTCAATTTTAGAAACATGTTCTAGGTTATCTCATATTAATTTGTTCAATATTAGATCTACATGAAAATAAATAAAGATCCTGTGTAAATTTCCCAACAACTGGCCTCAGAGCCTTTTGATAATCTTATATTCATGCATGAACATGTTAAAAATTGGATTATTTGATGTGTTTGAATAATCGGATGGTTTTCATGTTTTTATACAGCATATTGATTTTATGCGATTATTAGCAATTTTTAGGTTATTTTGTTATGTTTTTTATGCTAGTAATTTTTATATATGCTTTATTTTGTGTAAAACAAGTTAAAAATTAATTATAAAATGATTTTGGTTTGAAAATTGCTAAATTTGTTTTTTTTGGAAAAATTGGCCTGCCTGCCCATGGGCGCGCACGCCCAGCCACCAGCCACGCATTGGACAGTACCTGTGGTACTGTTCATCCAAATTTTTTTTAATTAAAGTAATAAAAATTGTGAAAATAAATTATTTATAATCAAAAGCCAAAAATATCAAATTTGTTTTTGCATTTAAAATAAGATATTTTTGTTAGTTGAGATTTAAATAATTAGATATTTTCTGCAAAGATTCAAATTAAAATTTAAAAATAGACTAACAACTTAATTAAAAATCTTTTAATGTATTAATATATTAAAATATTATAATTAAGTTATCAGATATTTAAGATAGTTTCTTTTATATTCTTGATATTTTTATTAAATCTTTATTTGAAAATATAAATATCTGTTTATTCTATAATTTTTTAATATTTAAATTATTTGAAATTTGAATATTGTTAGTTAGATATTTTTATGGATATTTGAATTCGATTAACTGTTTTGTGATATTTTATGATTGTTATAACTATTAATATTTTATTATTTTTTAATGGTTAAAATATTTGTTTGTAGTTGTAATAACACAAGATATTTTTTGAAAAACAGTTATGTTGACGCGGTTCTTCGGCAACAAGTAATTTAAGAAAGGAAGAGAAATGGATTAGTGCTAATAATGAACCGAAAAAGATATATGGTCTTAGGAAATGGAAAGGTGACTCAAGACACGGTTTTTAAGTGGTTCAAAGGTTAAAATCCTTCTACTCCACTAGTCAATATTATTGCTCTATTCTGGGTATATGATTACAGGATATTTCTTACAAGAGATCATCGAACCCCTATCAACTCCCAGGGTCTCCATATTTATAGGAGAAGGCACCTGGGAGTTGGTAAGAAGGTCATCCCGTGACCTTCTTACCTATCATATCAACTTTGTGACATTCATGATTAATTCCTAAACCTGAAACATAAGTGTGGTCAAATCGATAGGTAAGGAGATAATGGGCCACACGGGCCAACCCAGTCGTGGGTGTCTGAATACGCACGTTCCTGCTGCGTGTCCGAGAAGTCAGGGGCATATCAGACACGCAATGTCTGATATATGCATGTTTACCTTGCGTGTGTTGAATTTACAAAGGGTCATAGCCTCCATATTCAGCTCGTACCACGAGCTGGATACTTAACTCGACCCTCGGCCTTTAGAGTCCAGGCTCAAGTCTTGGGCAATCTTGGCGAACCCTTGGGTTTCCTCGAGCTAAGGAGGTACGACCTTATGACGAAAGCTCCGGTCTTGGGGATGTCCATGAGATAATCATGATTAGGCCGCAACTCAGCTTGCTAATCAGCCCGTGGGAAAATCAAGGCGTACATCTGCCCCCCAAGCCCTGCTCGTGGTATACCACGTCGTATAAGACCACAGTAGGGGATTTTAGGCTTCCCCATGAACTCTTCACATTCCACCTCTTACGCAGGCGCCTGATACGTGGAACATCGTGGTTGGTGACGGTACGCTTTATGAGAACCGCATTTAATGGCCTAGCCTATGCCCAACCGTCGTTTCGTATTTCGAGTGGAGGGCCTCGGATCCCTCATCAAGGCCATCCAACGGCCCTCTACACATGACCCTTCACATATATAAAAAGGGGTTGCCACCCTACGCATGGCCACCCTTTCATTTGAAATTTCTCAGAACTTCTCTCTTCATCTCAGAAGAAAAAACCCTCTTCTCTGTGACTGCTACACTCAGCGTTCAAGAAGCTCAGACGTAAGGATTTCTTCAAAGCTTTGGAAGCCAATACTCCGACGAAGCTTTCACCTAGGCGATACCTTCATCCACCTCCTAGCCAGACACTGTAAGTTTCCTGACCATGTGTGTTTTGAAAATATATTTCACTGTAGCTTAGGTAAATATTTTACTGTAGCCGCATGCAAGGGTTTACTGGGTTTTGTGGATACGGAGGGTGAAAGCCTTTTAGGTTAGGGTATTTTTGCTGTAGGAAATCACTTAAGAGTATGGTTTACAGGATGCTTTTTCTGGGGAAAATTTCTGGGTAGGAGTTTTGGAACTTTGGGTGCAAAACCGGGTAGCTTAGGGAACACGCTTCACAGGCAGTTTTGCAATTTTTGCCTACTGAAACTTTCCTCCCAAGGAAAATTCTATCCTTACCCTCCTGACACACGAATTTCGAGTAATCGGGGATCTGTTGGGAGCACAGGCGCGTGTTCATTGAACCGCGTGGTCCCACTCTCCACGGGCTGGGCTTACCTCATCTCGTGCAAATAACACTGCTTTTTCCTTATGCTTGGGTTGCCTTTTCTAAAATGTTTTCTTTTGTTCCTTAGGCGACCAGATGGCCCCGAAATGGAACGCTCCCAAGAAGACCGTCAGCAGCCCGGCCTCACAGCAGGACAAAGGAAAGGCGGTGATGCCGGACTCCCCAATCCCCAACTTTGGGCCGGCGGTGGAGTAGGAGGTCGAGGTCGCCCCCGATGCCTTCTTTGAGGCGGAGAGGATCGTCTCAAAGGTCACCAACCAGGCGAAGATCGAAAAAATCTTTCGCTCCCACAACATCCCCTTGGGGAGAACATCTGTGGTGGCCCGACCTCTCGCAGAAGGCGAGCGGAGCTGCGCGTCGCTCAACGAGGTATTCGCGGCCTGGAGCGGCGAGCATTTCAAGGCGGGGGCATTCCTCCCGCTGGACCAGTATTTCGCGGACTTCCTCAATTATGTGAGGTTGGCACCATTTCAGCTCCCCCCCAACTCTTATTGGTTGTTGGCCGGGTTGAGATATTTATTTTTGAAGCACGAGTGGGAGGTCCCCACTCCAACAAACATTTTATACTTTTTCTGCCTCAAGGCCAGCCCGGATTAGCGGGGGCGAGGCGACGGGTTTTACTACTTAACCCGATTCCCCAATATGGTTGCGGTCATCGAGCTGCCCAGCCACCCCAACGACTTCAAGGATCAATTCTTCATGTCGACGGTGTTCAGGAATTGCGAGCTCCACTACTTCAATCGTCCTCGTAAGTGTTTTTCATCCTTAGCTCGTAAGTTAAGTGTCGTTTTAGCTCCTCCCGTACCCCTTTCTGACTTAGACTAATTCTGCAGCCATCTTCGCGAGGACAGAGAAATCTGTGACCCTTGGGGCCCAATACGAGACGCTGGCGGGCTTGCCCCCCAGTGAGAAAGATTATCGCGTGCTCGTAACAGACGAGACGATGATAGCCTGCAAGCTAATTTTCCCAAATCAGACTTTAAACCTCAGGAGGCTCCGTGGGCTTCCCTCAGCTCGCGACACCAGACCCATCATCGTGGAGGAGGCCATGGGAGATGAAGATGAGGAGGACGAGGGTGACGAAGTTCCCCTCGTGAGGAATAGGAAGTGGGCCTTGGAGGTCGCCCCGAGGACGGGCGAGGAGAGGATCCAATCCAGAGCAGCCGCGGGTCCTTCTGGTCAAGGTAACCCTTACATGTTTAGGAGTCTAGATAGGGCCAACACAGACCCCCGGCTGGCTAGGTTCAATCCTAGGCAGCTCGTCCATCGTCACCGAAGTGATCCGGACCTGAATACCACCCTGCTCCATTGTGTCGACCGACTTGTGCTGGACTACCAAGATACCCGGCCTAGGGGTATCGTAGTAGTAGATAATACCCTAGCTTTTAGGTCGATCCTATTTGAGGAGTATGGGACTAACCTTCGGACATGGCCATCACTCTGGAGGGGTGCCGTAGCTCCGAGGCTTAGGCAATACGTAGAGGAATCTAGCCCTGAGTCAGCCTCGGAGCCAGAACCTGCGCCAGTTCGGGAAGTAATCGACTTAGATTCTTCTTCGAGCTCGGGGGGTAGGATTCCCTTAGTATTCATATAATTTTTATCTTTACCCCTTTGTTTTCGTATATGTATGGTTGGTAACACGTACTAACCATGTCTTTGTTTTGACAGAAGAGATGTCTCAGCCCGAGGTGCGGTCTTCGGGGGGAACCCCTCAGCTGGGCCAAAAATGAAAAGGCTCCGGACGTCCGAGAACATCGCTGGGGTTCCCACCAAGTCTTCGGCAAAGGAGAAGAAGCAAACCCCAGCTGCCCAGGTCGCAGGAGCGATTCTTCCTGCTGCAGAGGGAAGCAACATGCCTCCACCCGCTCCGCGAGCTCCAGCCGCCGCCCGGGACGCAGGAACGGAGCTCGGGACTTCGGCGGTTTTACCCTCCGATGTACGCATCCCAGTCAATCCCCAAGACCTAGAGAAGATCCCCGAGGTCTTCCAGGGAATGGTGAATGAGTCGATGAACTATGCCGTCAACCACATATACAGGTTCACCGAGAAGGAGCTCCGGGCCATCGAGACACTGAGCCCGGTGGGCGTGCTGACGGTAAGCTAACTTAATTTTTTGTGGTTTTTATCATTACACTTTGCTCTGCTTTTCCTTCCCTTTTTTCTAAGGAAATTGTCTTTTCAACTTCGCAGAGCGCCGTTTCCCTTCACTGGAGCATCGTCAGGACCAAAACTCAGCTCGAGGACATGAGGAGCGAGCACCAGACTACCCTGCAGGCGGCCTCGCAGGTTGAGTTGGAAAAAACCCACTCGAAGGTCCAAGAGCTCGAGGCCTCTCTTGCCACCTCGCGGATAGACCTAGATGCCGCGAAGACTGAGGTACAGGTCGCCCAGGCTGCCCTAGAGGCGGAGCGGACAACTTCGGAAAAGTCCATGGAAGATCTGTTCTACCATTGCTGGGTCTACAATCCTGATGCAGACTTCTCCTTCATGTCAGCAAGCCTCTGGGAGCGCTTGCTGGTGAAGTTCCAAGCTCGCCTTGATAAAGAGGCACCCTCGGAGATCGGGGATGGTTCTTGCGCAACTGAGCAAGGCGAGACGGCGACCTCAAAGGGGCCACCTGGCGGAGCTTAGGGCGTTTCTTCTCTTGTGCCCTTCAATATTTTTAAATACTTTTTATGTAACCTTTGCATGAGGTGCTTTCACCTCGAGACAATTTGATTTAACGCTTTTAATTGATCCTCTTTCTTGCCTTTACGCATTTTCGTTACAACTTTTTTTTTCGAAAAGCTTAGTTCGCGTTAACTTTTAACCATATCTCGAGCTCTTTAGGAAGAACAACGATCAATAAATTTAAATCAACTTCTAAGTTTTATGACCCGGTTAGGACCAGGAACTTAATTTGAAAACTTAGTTCTTGTTAACTTTTATCCATATCTCGAGCTCTTTAGGAAGAACGACGATCAATAGATTTAAATCAACTTCTAAATTTTATGACCCGGTTAGGACCAGGAACCTAATTTGAAAACTTAGTTCTTGTTAACTTTTATCGATATCTCGAGCTCTTTAAGAAGAACAACGATCAATAGATTTAAATCAACTTCTAAGTTTTATGACCCGATTAGGACCAGGAACTTAATTTGAAAACTTAGTTCTTGTTAACTTTTATCGATATCTCGAGCTCTTTAAGAAGAACAACGATCAATAGATTTAAATCAACTTCTAAGTTTTATGATCCGGTTAGGACCAGGAACTTAATTTGAAAACTTAGTTCTTGTTAACTTTTATCCATATCTCGAGCTCTTTAAGAAGAACAACGATCAATAGATTTAAATCAACTTCTAAGTTTTATGACCCGGTTAGGACCAGGAACTTAATTTGAAAACTTAGTTCGTGTTAACTTTTATCCATATCTCGAGCTCTTTAAGAAGAACAACGATCAATAGATTTAAATCAAGTTCTAAGTTTTATGACCCGGTTATATCCAGGATAGGACTTAGTTAGCGTTTAATCCTTATCAATATCTCGCGTTTTTTAAGAAAAACAACGGTCAATCGATATGAATCAACTTCTAAGTCATATAGGAGACCTGGTTATATCCAGGCACCATATGCCCCCCAAGTAACTGGGAAAGGGTCTTTCGTGGTTACTTTAGATTACACTTGCAAACATGTACAAAAAGCTGATTCTCATCCATACATAAAAAGTGGCCTTCCAAGCCTTACAAGTGAATCATTGATAATATTTCTTTAAGTGGATGGCATTCCAAGTCCGCGGGACCGCCCCTCCATCAAGTCGAGCTAACTTATAAGTTCCCTCCTTAATGATTTCGATGACCTGGTACGGTCCTTCCCAGTTTGGTCCCAAAACTCCTTCTTTGGGATCTTTCCCGGCCAGGAAAACTCTCCTTAGGACCAAGTCGCCAACGCTAAAGGCGCGTTTTTTGACTTTGGTGTTGAAGTAGCAAGTGATTTTCTGTTGATAATGGGCGAGCTGGAGTTGCGAATCCTCTCGCCTTTCATCAACTAGATCGAGGGAATTGCACAGGAGCTCGTGGTTTCGATCTTGGTTGTAAGACTGGACTCTATGCAAAAGCACCTTAATTTCCACGGGAGGACTGCCTCACTCCCAATGGTTAGGGAAAAGGGAGTATGACCCGTAGGAGTCCGATGCGAGGTCTGGTATGCCCATAGGACCTGGGGGAGCTGTTCTGGCCAAACCCCCTTTGCTTCGTCTAATCTCTTCTTGAGGCTCGCCTTTAGGGTCTTGTTGATAGCTTCGACCTGGCCATTAGCCTGAGGATAGGCCACGGAGGAGAAACTTTTTACGATTCCGTATCTTTCACAAAACTCGGTGAACAGGTCACTATCGAACTGAGTGCCGTTGTTGGAAAAGATCTTCTTAGGAAGGTCGAACCGGCAGATAATGCTCTTAACCACGAAGTCAAGCACTTTTTTGGACGTTATTGTTGCCAAAGGTTCTGCCTCAGCCCACTTCGTAAAGTAGTCGATGGCTACCATGGCGTAACGGACCCTACCTTTTCCAGTGGGGAGGGCGCCAACCAAGTCTATTCCCCAAACGGCAAATGGCCATGGGGACGAGATCATCTTCAACTCGACTGGTGGAGCTCGGGCAACTGCGGCGAATCGCTGGCACTTGTCGCACTTCTTCACGTATGAGATCGAGTCTTTGGATAGAGTTGGCCAGTAATACCCCTGCCTCAGGACCTTTAAGGCCAAGCTCTGCCCCCTAGGGTGGTCTCCGCAAAATCCTTCGTGCACTTCCTGCAGGATGACCTTTACTTCGCCTGGAAGAACACACCGGAGGAGAGGTAGGGAGTGCCCACGTCGGTACAACACCCCATCGACTATCGTATACCTAGGAGCTTGGTACAGGACTCGTCGTGCATCGTTACGTCCTTCAGGTAGCTTGCCCTCGACGAGATATTCAAGGATGGGGTTCATCCAGGTCGGCCTGGCATCGATCATTTCGAGCTCCGTCTTGACATCTTCTACGCTTGGTTTCTCCAAGAATTCGACTGGTACTAGCCCCAAGGTCTCCGTTTCCCCAGAGGTGGCGAGCTTGGGAAGAGCATCTGCATTAGCGTTCTGCTCCCGAGGTATCTATTCGATCGAGCCTCGCTAAAATGCGGACAGTTCAAATTTTACCTTCGCCAGATAGGCGGCCATCTTGGGTCCCCGTGCTTGATATTTGCCCAGGACCTGGTTTACCACGAGCTGGGAGTCACTGAAGCACTGGACAGAGCTTGCCTTCAACTCCTGGGCAATCCTCAGTCCTGCCAGCAAAGCTTTGTATTCGGCCTCGTTGTTGGAGGCTTTGAATCTGAATCTCAGTGCCGAGTGGAATCTATGTCCATCGGGGGATATCAAAATGATTACAGCTCCAAAGCCGTTCTCGTTGGATGAACCATCTACAAAGACCCTCCACGAAGCCTGGGGCGAGCTGATTTGGGGTGAGTTTTCTGCGGGATCCTCCTGGAATCCCGTGCACTCTGCCATGAAATCGGCCAGGGCCTGACTTTATATAGCAGTTCGAGGAGTGTACAGAATCTCGAACTGATTGAGTTCGATGGCCCACTTTAACAAACGTCCCGATGCTTCAGGTTTTTGCAAAACCTGCCTTAAAGGTTGATCGGTCATGACGTGAATCGAGTGGGACTGGAAGTACGGCCTGAGCTTTCACGAAGCCGTGATAAGGCAGAACGCCAATTTCTCCATCAGCGGGTATCGGGATTCAGCCCCGAGGAGTCTCTTGCTGATGTAGTAGACTGGCTTTTGAACTTGGTCCTCTTCTCGTACCAGTACGACACTAGCTGCGTCCTCAGTGAAAGCCAGGTAGAGAAAAATGGGCTCTCCTGCCTTGGGTTTGGATAGCACGGGCGGCTCAGCCAGATGTGCCTTCAGGTCGAGGAATGCGCTTTCGCATTCTACTATCCATTCAAACTTCTTGTTTCCTCGGAGCAGGTTGTAGAAGGGCAAACACTTATCGGTGGACTTGGAAATAAACCGGTTGAGGGCTGCCACTCTTCCTATCAGGCCTTGGACATCTTTTCGGGACCTTGGCGAAGGAAGCTCAAGCACTGATCTGATCTTGTCGGGGTTTGCCTTGATTCCTCGGGTATTGACTATGAACCCCAGGAATTTCCCTGACGCGACTCCAAAAGTGCATTTCTGTGGATTGAGCCTCATGCCATATTCCCGTAGTATCTTAAAACATTCTTCCAGGTTGGAAACATGGTTATCGGCAGTCTTTGACTTGACTAGCATATCATCAATGTACACTTCCATGTTTTTTCCGATTTGGTCTGCAAACATTCTATTTACTAGCCTTTGGTAGGTAGCTCCGACGTTCTTCAGACCGAATGGCATGACCTTGTAACAATAGACGTTAGTCGAGGTCATGAATCTGGTGTGTTCCTGGTCCGCCAGATTCATCGCGATCTAATTGTAGCCTGAGTACGCGTCCATAAAGGACATGAGCTCGTGCCCTGCCGTGGCATCTACCAACTGATCAATCCTTGGCAATGGAAAGTAATCCTTGGAGCAGGCTTTATTCAGGTTGGAGAAGTCGATGCAGGTCCGCCATTTCCAGTTAGGCTTCGGGACCAGCACGGGGTTGGCAACCCATATTGGAAACTTGGCTTCACGGATAAAGCCACATTTCTTGAGCCGGGCTACCTCTTCCTTTAGGGCTTCAGCTTGAGTTGTTGCTAAACACCTTTGCTTCTGGGACTTGGTGGGAACGCTCTTATCCAGATGAAGTGTATGCATGATGACACTTGGGCTGATTCCCACCATGTCCTCATGGGACCAGGCAAACACGTCCAGGTTATCTCGCAGAAACCTGGTCAGCTCCGCCTTACTCTTGCTACAGAGGTTTTTCCCAAGCTTGACCATCCGTGATGGATTCTGCGGATCAATGTTCACTTCCTCGAGCTCCTCAATCGCCTGGAGCTCGGATCTGTCCTCGCCTATTCGGGGGTCAATATCCTCACTTAAGACGACATTTTCCCCCTCGGCGCTTTGAGGTTTTTCAATCTCAGAATCTGCTAAGGGTTCCTGAGATTCCCCTTCACCTTGAATGGCCATTGCCAGCTGCCCGGGTTTAGATTTTCCCTTCATGGAAATGCTGTAGCATTCCCTGGCAGCGAGCTGATCGCCATGGATAGTGCAGATTCCCGTCGAAGTAGGGAATTTCATCGCAAGGTGGCGAATGGATGTGACGGCCTCGAAAGCTATGAGCGTAGGTCGTCCCAAAATGGCGTTGTAGGCGGCGGGGCAGTCAATGACCACGAACTCGAGGAGTTTGGAGACTGTCTGAGATCCTTCACCTAGGGTGATCACCAGCTTGATCGTCCGTATCTCTGCCGATCCTTCTCCCGAAAAACCATACAACATCATGGAGGTTTCCTTCAACTCGGCGACACTCAAACCCATCTTCTCTAAGGTGGATCGGAATAGGAGGTTCACCGAACTCCCGTTTTCTATCAGTACCCTCCTCACTCTCCGATTGGCGAGCTGGACTGCTACGACTAGAGGATCAGTGTGAGGGAACTGGACATGGCCCGCATCTTCCTCCGTAAAAATGATTGGTTGCCTCTCCAATCGCTGCTGCTTTGACTGACGCTGTTTCGGGACAAAATCCACTCCGTTATGAGCCTTTAGTTCATTCACGTATCTCTTCTGGGCGCCTCTGCTCATGCCATCCATGTGTGGACCTCCAGAGATGGTGGATATCTCTCCTCCCACCACAAGAGGAGGTACATCCTGGTCTACCCGAGACCCGGGCTGACTGGCCGGGACTTCAGGGGCTGGCCGACTTGCTGGAACCCTGTTCCGTGCGTATTAAGCCAAGGGGCTGACTCGAATGAGAGTCTCGATCTCATCCTTTAGATGTCTACAATCATCGGTATTGTGGCCAACATCGTTATGAAAACGGCAAAACTTAGAAGCGTCTCTCTTCCCCTTGTGGTGCTTTAACAGCTCCGGCCTCTTCCAGGGGACTCGAGTAGAGTTGGCTAGGAAGATATTCTCCCTAGACTGGGTGAGCTCGGTATAAGTCGCGAAGACGGGCTTAAACTTGTCTATGGACTTATTCTTCTTTTGACCGTGTTGGCTGCCTTCACCATTCCCCTTTCTTTTGCCTCCTCCGAGCTGGTTGTTCTGTGTGTCGTTCTGGGTTGCTGCCACGACCTCCGTTCCCACTCCAGCGGTCTGTTCGGGGGCCTGGCTGGTTCCCGCAGCTGAGGCTTCGGCCTCCTCCAAGTTAATCCATTCTTGGGCCCTGTTAAGGAATTCGTTAACCGAGCTGACTCCCTTCCTTTGTATATCCTTCCAGAGATCTCCTCCAACAAGGATTCCAGTTCTCATGGCCATGATCTTGGAGCTATCATCTGCGTCTCTGGCTCGAGTAGCGACATTCGCAAATCTGCTCAGGTAGGCCTTCAGAGTCTCACCGGGCTGCTGCCTCACGTTAGCCAGGGAGTCGGCCTGAACGCGGGCGGCTTGGGAGGCTCGGAATGCCCTTTTGAAATCTGCCGAGAAAGTCTTCCAGGAGCTGATTGACTGCTTTTTACCTTGTTTGAACCACTGCCTAGCAGGTCGTGTCAGTGTGGAAGGGAAGATTAAACATCTCAGCTTGGGGCCAATGTTATGGGCCATCATGAGGGTGTTGAACATCCCTAGATGGTCCGATGGGTCTCCGTCCCCATTGAACTTTGACAAGTGAGGCATATGGAAACCAGATGGGTACGCCGTTGTTGCTATACTGGGGGCGAAGAGTTCCATCTCGTCCCCTGAATCGTACTCATATTTTTCTTTCTCCATCAGGAGCCTCCTCATCAGCTCCTCCATCTGAGTTAGGCGTTCGAGGGTTTGGTCCTGGTGTCCTTGGTTATTCTGGGGCTGTTCAACAGCTCCGGATCCATTGTACATATTTGGTGGGTTATTGCCCCTCCTATCTTGAGATAGGTTATTTGGGGCATTCCCTCCGTTACGTACTTCGGACAGGGCCCCCCCTGAGCGAGCGTGGCTATCTCCTCGCACCTGCTCCCCTCTATGGGAGTTGAGGCGATCTCGAAGGTCGCCTCCTTGGGTGACTCGAGGAATTTGCGCCGAACTCAAACGCTGGTACAGGTCTCCCCCAGAGAGATCACTCCGGCGAGTGCCAGTCCACTGGCTTTTGCTAGATAGGCTTGGAGTCTGCCTTTGGTGCTGAGGACCTGGGCATTCCCCTGGCGCCCTGCTATGCCGGGAAGGTCTAGCTGATGGCGGATCTCTCCTACTACTTCCGTAGGCAGGAATATCTCGAACGTGTCGAGGAGGAGACGGATGCCTGATCAGAGACGGACGATGCCTGACTGGAGAGGCAATCCTGGTTCCGTCAGGTCGGATTAGATTCAGTGGGGGCCTTTTGGCCCTGCCAACCCACTGGTCCCGCGCCTGGCGATCTGGACGAGGCGCAGGACGGTTGTTGGGGATGGGCTGATGCTGTGAGCCCTCCCAGGATCTCCTTCGGGAATTTCCTCGAGCTCTCCTGGGTGCGCTCAAGGATGGTTGGGAGAAAGGAGTCGATGTTCTGACCGAACGGCTGTATTACTGTTGTTCGGCTCTAGGCATTCCTCTGAAGTCTGCCTCTCGATGGTGTGATGAAGGAGTGGAGTTGGGCATCGGAAGTTTGTCTGAACGGCTACGCCTGGATCGATTACCCCGGCGAGACTTAGAAGCCTCGCCTTGCCTCTCTTCGACGTTAACGTCGGTTGTGAGAGGGGGTAGTCGGGCCAGCACATCCTTGATCTGCTGACTAGCTATTGCTAGCTGGCTCCTCAGCTGAGCATTCTCCATTTCCACCACAGTGTAATAACATGGGTTCGGGTTAGGCGGCCGAGGCGCCGAACTTCCGGTGTCGTCTTGGCCCGCCGGCTGTTTTCCTGGCCGCTGCTGGACTTCATGAACTTGTTCACCAGGGGTGGCAGTATGATGAGCCTTCTGCCCATCATGTTGCTCTGCCTCGTTACCGTGCCTGGATCGAGTTGTCACCATAGTTGGATGTTTGCGACAGCACTGAATCGGACTTGCTCTCAATGAAAGCACCAAACTATTGACGCGGTTCTTCGCCAACAGGTAATTTAAGAAAGGAAGAGCAAGGGATTAGTGCTAATAATGAACCGAAACAGATATATGATCTTAGGAAATGGAAATGTGACTCAAGACACGGTTTTTAAGTGGTTCAAAGGTTAAAATCCTTCTACTCCACTAGTCAATATTATTGCTCTATTCTGGGTATATGATTACAGGATATTTCTTACTAGAGATCATCCAACCCCTATCAACTCCCAGGGTCTCCATATTTATAGGAGAAGGCACCTGGGAGTTGGTAAGAAGGTCATCCCGTGACCTTCTTACCTTTCATATCAACTCTGTGACATTCATGATTAATTCCTAAACCTGACACATAAGTGTGGTCAAATCGATAAGTAAGGAGATAATGGACCGCACGGCCCAACCCAGTCGTGGGTGTTTGAATACGCACGTTCCTGCTGCGTGTCCGAGAAGTCAGGGGCATATCAGACACGCAATGTCTGATATATGCATGTTTACCTTGCGTGTGTTGACTTTACAAAGGGTCATAGCCTCCATATTCATCTCGTACCACGAGCTGGATACTTAACTCGACCCTCGGCCTTCAGAGTCCAGGCTCAAGTCTTGGGCAATCTTGGCGAACCCTTGGGTTTCCTCGAGCTAAGGAGGTACGACCTTATGACAGAAGCTCCGGTCTTGGGGATGTCCACGAGATAATCATGATTAGGCCGTAGCTCAGCTTGCTAATCAGCCCGTGGGAAAATCAGGGCGTACAAGTTAAGATATTGACTTTAAAATTTAAAATTGGTTAAATTTTGAAAAATATCATTTTTTTTCAACCAATTAATAAAATATTTTTTTTAATAAATGAGATTTAAATTAACTTTGGTTAATTGTTGATAAATCCTATTTAAATTAAATTAATATTTTTTTCCAAATTAACTTAAAGCTAAGTTGATTGTTGATAAATTAAATTTAAATTAACTATTGTTAATTGTTGATAAATTTCATTTAAATTGACTTATTTTTTGTAAAAATTTAATTAATTTGACTTTTTCGATAAATTCTAGATAATTAATTGTGGTATTTTTGCAAATGAAATAAATTGTGGTATTTTTGCATAAATTCATAGAATTTCTCATATAGTAACATGATTAGACCCATCCAATTATAACATGTCTGTTTGCACTATATGTGATATTATTGCAATTGAGCTTAGATGCATATAGTGGCCCATATGTTTGTTAGATATATGGATTTTTCCACATAAAATATTCATAAAATGATAGGTTTTATTTGGGCCCATTAGAAAATGTAAAGTTTCAATTCCTCTCTTGTGGACGATCACTTGTGAAGGCCCATTTGCTTTGCATGACTATAGTGGGTCTAATCAATTAATAAACCGAAGGTTTAAATTCTTGTCTTTTGGACCTTGTATGGAAAATTGGGGGCCTTTGTAGTGGGAACGACATATTGGACCCGACCCTCCTCCATACAAGCCCAATTGTTAAGGCCCATTTACTTTAGTTGGACTTAATTGTATAGGTTCATTATATTAGTTAAACCTAAATATTGATTAGCAACAAATTAAATTTAAATTAATTGAATTTGTTTCAATGTGACACTTTAGAATTAATAGGAAATTATAGGATTTTGGTTTTAAAAATTTAATCTTTTAATTTTTTTTGGAAAACCATAGTCATTAATTTCTAAAAATAAATAATAAAAATACTTTTTTTTTTAATTTTAATAATGAGCTTATTTTAAGATTTTTTTTCTATCTCAATCGTTGGTTTAACATAGTCAATAGCTTAATGGGGCCTCGGGGCGCTTTGATTCGTCCCCCTACGGAAGATGTTCATTAGTTATTTTGACAAGGTTAGATCTCGAAAAATAGATAATTATAGGTCAAATTCTTCTAGACTCACCCCTACTGTGACTACTAGGACTAAATCTATGATTATCGAAACCTTGGGTCTAGCTCATAAAATAAGAGATTTTGCTTTCTTATTTTGATCGAATAGTAGGTTGTTAATAGTGCTGTCCATTATTAAATGAGTTTACAACTCTTTTTAGCTAGTGGTATTTCTTACTCTCGCCAACCGGAGCAAGGATATCATAGATTAGTTAAAAATCTTAAGAAATAGAGATATGATTGTTTTTGGTATTTTTTCTCATATCTTACATATTTTTGGTATATGTTGTGCTATTTCTTGAAATTTGTGTGAATAGAAGTTTTATTGAGCAAATGTGATTGATTTTTATTTTATTGATAATTTGTAGTTTTAAGTTAAGTAATGTCTGTGTCTACTCCCATCCTTTCTCAACTTTCAATGGAGAAACTCACTAGAGAAAACTTACTTAATTGGAAGCAGAATATCGATTGGTGAAAACTCGAAATTCGTCATGATTGAGGAATCCCCAGAACGAGCACCATGTCTGCACGTTCACGATGGCACCATCAATGCTCGCGATGGCACCATAAATGCTTGGATAGCACCATCTCCGTACATACATGATGACACCATGAATGCTCGAATGGCACCATGTCCGCACGTTCGTGATCTACTCAACTATGGTCTGACGCAGCTCATGAACAAGCTTCAGATTTTCGTGTCTATCATGGGTGGACCTAGTAAAGGAGGAGAAAATAAGAATACTGTTGTTGCTACTGATCTAGCTAAGGCTGAAGCTTACCAAGCTTCGTCTTCGAAAGATGGAAACAAGAGGATAGGTGGAAAAAACACCAACCCTAAGCCTGCAAAGGCTGCAAAGACGAGTGCACAACCAAATGCACAGACACCTAAGGGGAAGAACAAGAAAAACAAGAAAGGTAAAGGTAAGTGTTTTCACTGCAAAGAGATGGGGCATTGGAAATAGGATTCCCCCAAGTTTCTAGCAGCGAAAAACAAAGGTAATGATTATAGTTCATTTATCTTAGAAACATGTGTTTTAGAGAATGATAAATTTTTTTGGATTATTGATTCTGGATCTACCAACCATGTTTGTAACTCTTTACAGCTTCTTGAATCGTGGGAGGAAGTGGATGAAGGCGGCTTAAAGCTTAGAGTTGGGAACGGAGCGTTCGTTGCGGTCCAAGCTAGAGGAAGAGCTCGTCTGAAGTTCGGAAATATATACTTAATTTTAAAAGATGCATTTTTTATTCCGGATTTTAGTAGAAATTTAATTTCAGTTTCCATGTTGCAATTAGAACAATTTGTTATTACTTTCACAAGTTCTAATATATCTATTTCCTTCATTGGATCACAATTGTGTATTTAATGTTTGGAAAATGGGCTTTATATTCTACGACCTAACGAACCCCTCGCTCTTAACAATGATTTAATCAAAGTAGCTAAACCTAGGACCAATAAATGTCAAAAGACCGATAAAGTTAATATGATGTATTTATGGCACTTAAGACTAGGTCACATTTGCTATGATAGGATTCAAAGACTTACAAAGGACAGGCCTTTGAGGGAACTCACCTTAGGTGAGTTACCTATCTGTGAATCATGTCTAGAAGGCAAACTGACCAAGCGTCCATTCTTTGCAAAGGGTGATAGGGCCAAGAACCACTTGGACTTGTTCATTTAAATGTTTGTGGACCTTTGAATGTACAAGCCAGGGGTGGTTTTGAGTATTTCATCACATTCATAGACGATTACTCTAGATACTCATGTCTTTACCTAATGCATAGGAAATCAGAAATTTTTTCAAAGTTTCAGGAATTCCTAGCAATGGCTCAGAACCAATTAGGTAAAACGTTAAAGATCTTGCGATCTGATAGGGGTGGAGAATATTTGGATATGCAGTTCTAAGATAATTTAACTGAACTTGGGATTTTATCACAACTTACTACCCCAGGTACTCCACAACAAAATGGTGTAGCGGAACACCGGAACAGAACATTATTGGAAATGGTTAGATGCATGCTTAGTTACTCAACTCTACCAACTTCATTCTGGGGACATGCAATTGAAACCACGAATGGAATTCTCAATGTCGTGCCGTCTAAATCAATCCCCAAAACACCTTTGGAACGCTAGAATGGTCGTGAACCTAGTTTACGCCATTATAGAATCTGGGGGTGTCCCGCCCATGTCCTAAGGAAAAAGGAAGGAAACATAGAACCACGAACTGAAGTTTGCATGTTTGTTGGCTATCCTAAAGGTACTCGGGGTGGAATTTTCTATAGTCATTCAGAAAAGAAAGTGTTTACTTCTACGAATGCTACTTTTCTGGAAAATGACTATGTCCAAAACTTCAAACCTCAAAACAAAGTAGTTTCAGAGAAGATTGTTAAAGAATTGATTCCAACCGATGTTCCATCTTCATCAACGCAAGTTGATGATTCAATTCCCGCTCTTCAAGTCCAACCAACGCAAGTCGATTTAAATGAAGATAGTACAACTGTTCCTGAGCAAACAGTCACAGAACCTCGTCGTAGTCGGAGGGTTTCTAGGAACCAAGTTTGCTATGGTTTGGATGGTGAAACCAATGTGGTTGTTGGTGACACTAGTGATGGTGATTCCTTGTCTTTCAAATAGGCAATGGCTAGCCCTGAAAAGGAACTATGGCTCGAAGCCATGAAACAGGAAATGGAGTCCATGTACTCAAATTCCGTCTGGGATCTTGTGGAAGCACCTAGTGACTTTAGGGCCATTGGTTGCAAGTGGATCTACAAGAAGAAACGAGGTGTTGATGGAAATATTGAGACTTATAAAGCTCGATTAGTGGCAGAAGGTTATACCCAAAGAGAATGCGTGGACTATGAGGAAACTGTTAGTCCGGTAGCCATGCTCAAGTCCATTCGCATCCTCCTATCCATAGCCGCCGCTCTCGACTATGAAATCTGGAAAATGGACGTCAATACATCTTTTCTTAATGGAAAGCTTGATGAAGTCATTTATATGGATCAACCAGAAGGATTTAAAGTAGCTGGACAAGAAAGAAAAGTTTGCAAGTTGAATAGGTCAATTTATGGACTTAAGTAAGCTTCTCGTTCCTGGAATCTTAGGTTTGATGAAATAATCAAAACCTATGGTTTTGAACAAAATATTGATTATCCCTGTGTTTACAAATTGAAGGCAAGTCAAATAGTGGTATTACTAGTTCTTTATGTGGATGATATCTTACTCATTGGAAACAATGTTAAGAAATTATTAGATGTGAAGAATTGGCTGAGCACTCAATTCCAGATGAAGGATTTGGGTGAAGCAAGTTATGTTCTAGGTATCCAGATCATCAGGGATAGAAAGAACATACTCTTAGCTCTATCTCAAGCAGCTTACATTGATAAAGTGCTTGAACATTTCTCAATGACAAATTCTAAAGAAGGACGTCTACCGTCCCGCCATGGAATTCATCTTTCAAAGAAGCAGTCTCCCCAGACTCTTGAAGAGGATGATGCAAAGAGAAAAGTTCCTTACACATCTGCAGTTGGAAGTCTGATGTATGCCACGTTGTGTACTAGACCAGATATCTGCTATGCAGTGGGAGTAGTTAACAGGTATCAGTTAAAACCAGGACCGAAACATTGGATATCAGTTAAGCATATCCTGAACTATTTCAAGCAGACTAGGGATTGTATGTTAGTCTACAAGGGTGGTGTTTTGAACCCTGTACGCTACATTGATTCAGATTTTCAGACTGATGTCGATGACAGGAAATCTACTTCTGGAATGGTGTTTACTCTTGGGGGTGGAGCTGTGATTTGGAGAAGCATAAAGTAGTTTGCAATCTCAGATTCCACCATGGAGGCTAAGTACATAGCCGCGTCAGAAGCAGCTAAGGAAATAGTATGGCTAAAGAAGTTCTATTCGGATCTCGGTGTTATTCCAGAAATTGATAAACCGCTTGTGTTTTATTGTGACAATGCAGGAGCGATAGCCAACTCGAAAGAACCTCGAAGTCACAAGAGGAGTAAGCATATATAAAGGAAGTATCACATTATTTGAGAATATGTGGCCAGGGGAGATGTGAAGGTTATGAAGATTGCAATTGAAGACAATCTTGCGGATCCGTTTACAAAGACACTACAAGAAGCTACATTTGATAAGCATATCAAGGAAATGAGATTAATAAAATTAAGGCATTAGTTTCAATTAGTGCAAGTGGGAGTTTGTTGGGGTTTTATGCCCTAATTAAAACCCAAATTCTTTGTAATCTCATTTTATTATCAATAAAAGAATAATAAATCATTTTGGGACTTGGTCAATCACTTTGCTCACATGTTTTATTTTCATGATTATTTGTTTAATATAAACTTCTATTAAATCCTGAGCATATATCTAATCTTATTTATAGTGATGTAATCACAATGGGATATAAATATGATTATAAGTTCAAAATAAGTTAGTCCGAAGATTAGTCAGTGCACATGATTTACACTGACTTTCCAATCTACGATATGATCTACTTACACATTATAGTGTTATGTTATTTCCAGAACATTAGCAAAGTAGATAAGATCGGATGTATTTGTTACATCAGACTGGACCGATATTGACTGTTGATAAGATAAGTAAACATACCGTTATTATCTATTCTAGTCATATCATATAGTTGACCATAGGTCAATTCAATCTCAATTCTAAGTGGTTAGTATTCTAACTGATTGTATTATTTGAGTTCTTTGAATTGTTCGTTACCAACTTACCCTACTGACTAGCCCATACTTACATCTTGGGAACTCAGTAGTATAATTGAGTGGGAGTGTTAATCATACATATGAACATCTATTGCTTCTGATGAAGAAGTGAAACGATAGTTTCCTTTTAGTTTAGTTCAAGGTGTTAAATGATAGAGATCTCATTTCAGTAATTAAATTAGTTTACTGAAATATCATTTACAAGGAACTAAGTGTTTTAAGGATAAAATACAATGAGGGGTAAAATGGTATTTTAGTCCCATCTCATTGTAGACCGTCTATAAAGGATTGAGTGACAATTATAGTTGTAACAATGGGCAATTAATAGTGTATCTATATTTGTTATAGAGTATTCTATGAATTCAAGAGTGCAATTCCGAGCCTATAGTGGAGCCACGAGGAATTAATAAGTTAGTAAATTTATTTGTTAGATTTATGATAACTTATTAGAGCTTGATTTCATAGGCCCATGGTCCCCATTGTACCTTTGATAAAATCATCTAGATAGTCTCAATTAATTTACTTATTTATCAATTAGAGTTATCAAAGGTGACCAGGTCAAATTTGGATAGTTTCACACAGTTATGTATTTTTTAGAAGAAAAGAGAAATTAGGGCAGATTTATTAATTAATATAAATTGGTATCTAAATTAATAAATAAGTTTAAATCAAGGTTCAAATTATAAATAATTAATTTGATAAAGGATTTAAATAATTATTTATTTAATTAAATCAATAGAAAATAATACAGGCTTTGATTCTATGTTGATAATTTCGACCTAGGGCTTCAAATTGGCTATTATTTTATTTATTTTTTAATTAAATTAAATGGCCTACTTGAGTCTATAAAAGGAGTGCTTAGGAGAAGACGACATATAAGTTTAATCACTGGTTTTCTGATAGTTTTAGATTCTCACTAAACACAAGTCCTTTTCTAAGACTCTTTTTTATTTTCTCTTCTTCTCTCTGTATCTATCTCATGTTTTGAGAATTTTCCACACTAGTCTAGGTGATTCTAAGGATACATTGGAAGACTGTGAAGAAATTAGAAGAACAGTTCAGTTTCTTGATAATACTCTGCAACAGAAAGGATACAAGAGTTAGAGAAACTGAAGGAATGAATCTTTCATTTCGCTGCGTATACTGTAAGTATTCTTATCTTTGTTTCTCTTTGAATTCAATTTTAGAAACATGTTCTAGGTTATCTCATATTAATTTGTTTAATATTAGATCTATATGAAAATAAATAAAGATCCTGTATAAGTTTCCCAACACTTGCACCCAAGAAGAAAAACAAAGGGTGGTTCCAAGTCTCCTCTTCTCGAAAATCCCCTTGATCCATAGGTAGTAATCCTTCAGATTCCACTCCAAAGGCTTCTTCTCCCATGGGTTCCACTCCTCTCTCCATGTTTCGGACAAAGGTGAAGAAGATTCCTTCCCCTTGTTCCTCATCTGAAACTGACCCATCTAAAGCGTTTGTACCCTCTGATGATGATCCCCTTAAAGATGATGCCTCAATTTATGATGATGTTGCATCCAAAGCCAAATCTGACCCATCAGAGGACCCTTCTATTTCTCCAAAGGGCAAGAAAGCTATTAAAATTCATGAGATCCGCACAAAGTCACAAGTGGTTCCTAAAGCCACAACAAGTTCGTCTTTTAAAGCTCACTCTTTGAATTTTTGTTTCAATGATAATGAGAAAAATATGAAGCATTATGTGCATAGAGATGTTATTTGTGAGAAAAAAATTTCATTCTCTACCCATAGAGTGTTTGGGGTCATTAAGAATATTGTAGATACAGGGTGGTTAGGATCTTTAACTGGGTTTGATGGTTTTGTTCCTCGGGTTGTTTAGGAATTCTATGCTAATCTTAATGATGATTTGTTTGATAGCAAGTCTTTTATGTTTGTTCAAGTTTATGTTCGGAGCCATTGGTATTTGTTTAGTGCTGTTGAAATTGCCAAGGTTCTCAATGTGCCTTGTGTTGTTATCAATGATGCTGTGGATTTCAACAAAGATAAAGTTTTATCTAAGTTGTTAGCACAAAATATGGTTTGGGAACAACATTCAGTTCTCAAAGTGACCGATCTTACTCATATGTCGTGCTTCACAAATTTTCCATCAACCACTGGATTCCCACCACTCATACCTCTACCATTAACTTTGACACGACCTTCTTTCTGTTCAAAGTCGGGACTGGTTTCCAAGTTGATATTACTACTCTCATTTTTTATCGGATCACTGCCTTAGGAAAAGCCAAAAAGAAAGGCCAATATTTGGTGTTTCCTCATTTGATCTACAAGTTGCTTTATTCTCAAAAGCCTCTCCGGTTGGAATATGAAATCATGACACCTCCCACTGCCGGTGTAGATGACAAACTCAAGAAGGAATCCTCATCTGCCAAGATGACTAAAAGGATTGCTCTCAAGGCTGGCGATGCTGATTCTATCATTACGGAACTCACTAGTGTCAAGACCACTCTGAAAACTATTCAGACAGAAGTTCTCTGTCTCAAGAATTGTCTCTCGACCATAGAGCAACTTCAGCACACCATGATGTCTCAATTTGTTGCAGGTCCTTCCAAATGAGGCCATTTGTTTCCGCCTTTGTTTTGATTTCCTCTTTTAGGTTTAAATAAATTGTAAAAGAACGCTTTAAGTGTCTTTTCTTTTGGCCTTTGTCGTTTGTGTTGTTTTACTCCTTTGGCTTATTGATAGACAACATGGGGGAGTAAGAAAGGTTTATTTATTTTGTTGTTTGTGATTTTATTTTGTTGTTTGTGATATTAGTTACAATTGAGATGATTTTATTTTGCTATTTGTGATATTGGTTACAATTGAGATGTTTTTCGCAAGGGGAGTAATTACATTACTATTTTGCTCTAACCTGTTTTTTCTTTGCAGGGTCTTTCAAAATAAACTCTTAAAATATTTTTTTCTATCAAGTTGCCAAAAGGGGAGATTGTAAAATCCTTTATTGGCTAACTTTAAATTAGGCAAAAATATTTTAAAGTTATTGAGGAAAATGAGTAGCATATCCTTATTGATTCATGATTTATTATCAAATTGATTGAGCTGATTTTTTAGTGTGAAAATAGCTTTTAACTGTGAATACATTTTTACCTTATTTATCACAAATAAATATTATTTGGTAAAAATATGTATGTAAATTATCTTAAGATTATTTTCAGGGATTATGTTCATTCTGGAATAAAGAAGGTGTCAAAAAGGAACATGGGCAAAAGAAATGACCATGTTCGTTCTGCCAAAATTCATCTGATGGCATTGCTAACTCATCAGTTTCCTTTTTCTGTCGACACATAATTCATCTGGCTGGTTGATTTCCTAAATCAAAGGAATTTGCAATTTGATTTCAAAGATCTTAGAAAATGTTGGCCTTGGACGATTTCCTTGCCTATAAATATCTTGCCAAGGCTTTTGGAATTTTTATCTCTTCCATTTGAAAAATTTGTAAACATTATGTTATTTTGAATCGTGTTTTATTTGTAGAGATTAAGTTTGTTCACCTTAATCTTTGTGAGAATGCTTAGTGTACTTGTGGATATCTATCTTGTCCTTTGTAAACAGGTAGTGTCTATTGTGAATGTGTTCATAAGGATTTTTGGGAGAGGATTCAATCTAAGTCTCACTTCAAGAAGAAGTGAGCACTTGCTATTCTTTGAAGGGATTTAAAGAGAATCAGTGTTTCATCAAAAATAAATTCGTACAGAAGAGTACAACAAGATTGCGGCAATAGTTTAAGAGGGAGTCTTACATTGTTTAATTCAATACTTTTGTACACGTTGTTTCTTTACTAATTGGTTTATTCTCTGGGCGTGGGCACGTGGATGTAGGTTATCTGAAAGGATTTCTGAACCACGTAAAAATTCTCGTGTGTTGAATTTTTACCTATTTTTCTATTTTTGTTTAATCAGTTGCATAAGAAGTGTGAACAAAACTGAAAACTGTCTAAACAACTTAATCATTATTCCGCATTTAATTAAGTTGTTTATTTTAAATCAATTGGTAATATTAAAATATGGAATTTCATAAAGTATTGAAATCTCACATAATAACCACTTGTGAATTATTAAGAGTAATATTGTCTACGAGTTGTGACCATCGACTAGTCTAGTTCACATCATTTTATACTTTTTTTCTTCATGTTATGGAAAAATGTTTGCCAAAAATTACATTTAATTTAATTTGGTCATGAAACAGAAATTAGAATCCTAAATTCAAACCAATAATTAATATGTACAATCCACTTAATCAATTAATATGTGCCTTAATGAATTTCCAACTCTAAGATCTAAATTATTCATACTATTTTTTGTGATTTAGTTAGTGTAGTTAAGGTCTTCAAGCAAAAAAAAAAAAAAAAATTTATCTCTTGCCCCATTATATTTAATTATCATTGCTAAATTTAAAACGGACAACACTTCCCCTATATTTGTAACCTAACCATCTGTCAATATCAATTCAAATAATTCAATAAATTCAAACAACAAACATTTTTTCTTCCTTATATCTCCCATAGCACGCAATTATATATATATATATATCACAGAACCTACTTCACTTAGACATGCAAGTTCTCAACCTTCCGTTATCACCGCAACACACAATTATAATCTCATAACCTACTTCACTATGGATGAATATTTAAGATATTCAAACTCCTCTAACATACACTTGTATAATAGTAAAAAGAATATACCTCTTCCAATCAATATCAAGCTTTTCTAATGCTCCTCACTAATTCCACTTCCTAAAAATAAAATTAATGCTTGAAATATTATAACATGGAATATATTGTACTCAAAAGTAATACAAGTATGAATGGGAACCAAAAAAAAGTGTTGTGCTCAAATAAATGCTAGTCCAAAAGAATGAAACTTAGAGTCCAATATAACTATGAATTATCAACCAATAAGCTAATGTCAAACTTTTGTATAGCACTTTATACTATTGAACCTAAACGTGATCACAAGAACCAAAAGTGATGCTCAATGTTATAAATCACCTCACAAAAGACATTAGAACATACCATTATATAGTTTCAATTTTATTGGTAAATCTCATTGAAAAGAATTTTTAAAATATCGAATATCAATTGTAAGTGTACTATGTCAATATTTGTAAGTGTATTATGTCAATTGTAAGTGTACTATGTCATAAACAAGCTAATATAGTAGTAAGTGTTACACCCAGATTTCAAGACCTGAGGTTGTGACCTCGAAAGCTGGATTCGTCAGGTGTGATCTCGCGATAGCTAAAGTGCATGTTCGTGGCCCAGAGCCAAGCCTCAAAGCAAGGTGGCAACCTCGAAGATATGTAACCTCGAAGTTCTTTCTAAGCTCGAAAGACGTAGCATCGAAGTATATCCATTGTCGGGTGTCTTTGGATCAAGTAGCCCGAGCTTGGTATGGGTATGAGCTCAGAATATAACGACCTCGGTGGTATTTACCAGCTCCAAGCTGGTCTCGGGCAAATTTATATAGCTCGTAATTCACCTAGAGACCTAGATTGACATGATGCTGATTGCTGATCTCGAACGACTTAGTGGGTCATCTGATGAGACACAGTCCATGCATTCAAAAGATATTTATTATTGTAACTTCCCTACATTAAAGGGATATTAACTAGTCTGTTATATGTCTCCTTGTCTTCAAGGGACGTTTCCTTGAATATAGGAGTTACAGAATTTAATGTCATTATTCCTATCAATAAAGAGGAGTATCTTCCTGAAATATGTGGGAATGAACTCTGAAAACTCTCTATAAATAGAGATGACATGAACACTTGAGATGGAGGGAATTTTGTGATCTTGAGAGAATTTATGGAGAATTCATCCCTGAAGGATTTCCAGAAATCTCCAAAGTCCCAATAAAAAAGACTCGTGGACTAGGCAGAGTTAACTGCTGAACCACTTAAAAAATCCTCATTGTTCTACTATACTATTCATCTTTGCCATAGTTTTATTGTGTACATGCTCTACATTTTAAGTTGACAAAAAATGACATCAACAGTTTGGTGCTTTCATTGAGAGACCTAAGTAATACAATCCTCGATTAGCTATGGCCACGAATGATCAGAATATTCCTGAAGAAAACTATCCGCGGCGCCCTGGGAAGCAGCCGATGACGAATCCTGAAACTGAAGAGAGAAGTGAGTCCTCCGATTCTCGGGGACCTCCAGCACCTCCGGCTCCAAGGGATGATGAGGAAATGTACTATAATCTTGAACGGTACGTCCCCATTGTGGAACTTGAAAACCGACAGTTAAGAAAACAATTGGCTGAGGCCAACAAACGGAACGAAGAGTTGGGTAGGTTAGCCATAGATGCGCAGGCGGCTCAGCCTCAACCTCCGCAGGAGAACCAAGACCCACCTCCGCGGTACGTTCACGTTCCTCCTCGCAGGCCTCGTGGGCAACCTCGGAAAAACACTGCCACAAGAGGAGCGGAGCAACCTCGTCCACCAGCAAAGCAACCTGCTCCTTTGAGACCCCAAAGAAATACCCGGGCTAGGGCTTCGGCTAACTCGACTGCGGAGTTACTAGCAGAAACTAGGAATAACCGAGCCCCTGCAGAGGCTCGAACTCAGGTTCCTGGTAACACGTAGAATGTTACCGAGTCAACACGGGCAAACTCGAGGCCATCCAGGCCCCGAAATGGTTGGCAGCCACCGTCACCCATACGGTTCCCACCATCACCAATAAGATACCCCTCACCACCTCGGAGGAACGTACAACCAACTCTGGGTGATGAGGCAAGACGGGCAGGACAAAAACAGGGGAATAGAGAGGCCACTAGAGAACGGAGAGGCGACCAACCTGTGAGAAGCCAAATGTCTCGATCTCGCACTGCAGAGACGAGGCGGCATGAAAGAACTCCATCTCGGAACAATCATGCGACAAGCCTCGCCAGTGACAACTCAGGGGACGGCAGATCAGTCAGCACGTATGATCAAGGTCGAAGAAAAACTAGAAACCATAGGAACTTCTCCGACCTGCGGGAGCACCTGAATCAGAATCGGGGTAGTGGTAATCCATCGAACCCAGACCTGAGAGATCGCCTAAATGGGCGCAAAGATCTCCTGCGAAGGCGTGAGCCTAGAATTGTGATCAATGATAGCCAATTTTAGGAAAGACCCCCTGCGGACCCGGTTCAAGAAAGAATTGATCAGCTGGAAAGGGAATTTAGGCTCTTGCAGAATGAGCAAGGTCGGAGTCGGGATAAGGATTCTGATGAGGAGCTCGAACCATTCGCTCCCCATATTTCCAACACTCCGTTTCCTCAAGGGTTTCAGATTCCTCATGTCCCGTACAGTCATTTGAGTACATTTAATACCATAATGAGAGCAAGTAATGTAGGTTACGAGCTCAGATGCATGTTATTTCCAGCATCACTTACAGGACCAGCAAAAAACTAGTTCGAAAAATATAAGAGACATTTAATCACTTCTTGGGATCAGCTTTCAAAGGATTTCAAGAAGCACTTTAGAGCCATGATCGGGGTAAGACCCGAAGCATCGACCCTGACCAATGTTCGGCAACAGCCAGGAGAAACGTTGAAGAGCTACCTAACAAGATTTAATCTGGAAGTCACCCGAGCTTCGGATGTAGACGACAACGGTCATCTAATGGCCGTCCAAGCTGGGGTAATGCCGGGAAGTCCCCTCTGGGATGATATGCAGAGAAAACCTGTGAGGTCCTTAACCGAGTTTAATAGGCGAGCTTAGAGGTTTGTCAACACTGAATATGACCTCTCAGCCCATAACTACAACGATAAATGTAAACTCTGCCTCGGCCTCGGCAGACCCATCAGCCTCAAAACCTCCAACAGAAAACCCTTCCAAAAGGAAGAAGAACGAAGGAAGTAACCCCGACGCGGAAGGGGGAAAGAAGAAGAAAGGGGAAAGGTATTTCTCCGTGTACAGAGTGTACACCAAGCTCAACAAGTCTCGAGAGAATATATACTTGGCTAATGAAAACCAGGTCCCTCTCAGGCATCCAGACCCCATGAGAAATCAGAAGTCTAAGAGGGACTCCAGCAAGTAGAGTCGATTTCACAGAGATACTGGGAACAGTACTGATGAATGCAGATAGTTGAAAGAACAGTTCGAAGGACTGATCTCGAGAGGATACTTTCGACAGTATGTCATGAACCAGAATAATAATCAGGCTTCTACTAGCCAAAGGGCAGCTTCGCCACAACCTGCTCAAAACAATAATTCCCGAGCTAGAGAAGAGGATAGGCCCCCTCCGATTGATGGAGAAGATGTGATAACCATCTCGGGCGAGCCTCATCTCACAGGGACGGGTAAGAATGCCCAAAAGCGATATGTGAACGAGCTAAAAACTGGGGATGGGTCCCCCTATGAACCCAAACCTAGAGCTCCAAAGTGCCAAAAGATTGAATCTCAGCCGATAACCTTTACTGAGGACGATGCGTCCCATGTTCAGTTTCCCCACAATGACCCACTGGTCATCACTCTCTAGCTCGCGAATAAGAGAGTTCACCGAGTTCTCATTGATAATGGGAGCTCAGTGAACATTCTTTATAAGGCCACCTTAGAAAACATGGGACTCGCGTTTTGAGACCTAAAAGCTTGTGCAACGACCTTGTACGGTTTTTCAAGAGAGGGGATTGCCTATATGGGGTCCATTGAACTCCCTGTAACCTTGGGAGACTATCCAGTCTCAGCAACCAAGATGATGGAGTTTGTAGTGGTGGACCTGCCATCAGCCTACAACGTGCTGCTCGGGAGACCCGCCCTAGTAGGGCTAGGGGCAGTCTCGTCTCTAAGGCATTTGGCCATCAAGTTCCCGACTTCTAGTGGCATCGGGACATTGAAGGGAGACCATTTGGCCGGGAGGGAATGCTATAGCATTTCCATGCGAGGAAAGAAGCAGGTAAGCGCACAAACGCTCGTCATTATTCAGAATAAAGACGGGACAATCTTGGAGATAGATGAAGAAATCGACCCAAGAGTGGAGGAAAGAGCTGATATAAAACCATTAGAAAAGCTCGAAGAAATCAGGCTCGAAGAATCAGACCCCCTGAAAATGGTAAAGGTTGGGAAAAACCTCCATGAAGAAACTAAATAGCAATTAATTTGCTTTTTGAAGAAAAACCAGGATGTCTTCGCGTGGTCACATTCGGACATGGTAGGAATAAGTCCAAATATAGTGAGCCACGCGCTAAATATTGATAAAGCTTCCCGCCGAAGCAACAAAAGCGAAGACAACTGGACGACGATAGGAAAAAGGCCCTAAAAGAGGAAGTCAATAGGTTAAAGGCAAACCGATTCATTAGGGATGCTTTTTACCCTGATTGGGTAGCCAATCCGGTACTGATCGCGAAGCCTAATGGAACGTGGAAAACCTGTATTGACTACTCGGACCTCAACAAGGCCTGTCCTAAGGATTGCTTTCCTTTACAACAGATTGACCAGCTCGTGGATGCCACGGCAGGGCATGGACTAATGTCATTTATGGATGCCTATTTCTGATATAACCAGATTTCCATGCATGCCCCTGACCAGGAACATACGAGCTTCATAACAGATAAAGGGTTATATTGTTATAACGTCATGCCATTCAGACTCAAAAATGCTGGAGCCACTTACCAGCGGCTTGTGAACATGATGTTCTCCGAGCAAATAGGGAACAACATGGAAGTTTATGTTGACAATATGTTAGTCAAATCTCAACTTAACAATAACCATGTTGATGACCTCAAAGAATGCTTTGCCGTGCTCCAAAAATATAACATGAAACTTAACCCTTAGAAGTGCTCTTTCAGAGTATCTTCAGGAAAATTCCTGGGTTTCATTGTAAATGCTCGAGGAATAGAGGCTAATCCGGATAAGATCCAGGCCCTGATCGATATGCCTTCACCTCAAAAACACAAAGATGTCCAGAGTTTGAAAGGCAGGATGGCCGCACTAAGCAGGTTTATATCAAAATCTACAGACCGTTGTCTTCCGTTTTTCAACCTGTTGAGGGGAGGCAAGAAATTTGAATGGATAGAGGAATGCGAGTTGGCTTTTCTGGAACTCAAGAAACACCTCGCAGAACCCCCTATATTGTCAAAATCAGTTACGGGAGAAGTTATGTACTTATATCTTGCTACGACCGAGCACGCCATAAGTGTAGTACTCGTACGAGAGGAAGAAAAGGTGCAAAGGCCCGTGTATTACGTCAGTAAAAGGTTACTGAAGGCAGAATAAAGATATCCCTTGATGGAGAAGCTAGCTCTCAGCTTAATTCACTGATCTCGAAAACTTCGACCCCTTTTTTCGAGCGCACCCTATCCATGTAATAACTGATCAACCACTAAGAAGAGTCGTGTCCAAGCCGGAAGCTTCAGCTCGGCTTCTTAAATGGGCCGTTGAACTCGGGAAATTTGAGATCACCTATCATCCAAGGACGACCATTAGGGCGCAAGCCTTAGCAGACTTCACAGTGGAGTGTACAGGCATGACCAACGATGAAGTTATAACCTCGACCCATGAGCTGTGGAGACTTTATGTTGATGGGTCATCTAATGAAAATGGATCAGGGGTAGGAGTAATTTTGATCACTCCTGCAGGAAGCAGATTTCACTATGCCTTGAGATTTGACTTCAACGCGTCAAATAACGAGGCTGAATACGAGGCTTTTCTGGCGAGACTTCGTATAGCCAAAGAGCTCAAAGCTAAAGCAATACATTGCTACAACGACTCCCAGCTAGTGGTTAACCAGATCTTGGGAGAGTACCAGGCTCGTGGTACGAGAATGGCAGCATACTTAGAAAAGGAAAAATCAGCATTGGAACATTTCGAGTTCTATGCGATAGAGCAGGTCCCTCGAGAGCAGAACTCGAATGCGGACGCCTTAGCCAGGCTCGCTACCTCTATTGAAAATGACGAATTGAATGTCGTGCCAATTGAGCATCTCTTGGCACCTAGTATTGACGAGACAGAGCATGAGGATGTGTGTATGATCGACTCCGAGCCTACCTGGAGGACTCCGATAGTTGAATATCTCGAGATCGACATCCTTCCGAAAGAACGGACCAAGGCTCGAAATTTGATGTATCAAATCCCTCGTTATACCATTATAGATGGAAGGCTGTATAGAAGAGGATATTCCATGCCATTACTTCGGTGTGTGACTCCACCCGAAGCTAAGAAAATCATAGAAGAAATTCATGAAGGGTTCTGTGGAGACCATACTAGGGGGTATAGCCTGTCCAAGAAAATCATACGCCAAGGTTACTTCTGGCCTACCATCAAATCAGACTCGTTTGATTTCGTAAAAAAGTGTGATAAGTGCCAACGATTCGCCACAATTCCTCGAGCTCCACCATCCGAGCTAACTATGATGACCCCCCCATGGCCATTTGCGGTATGGGGAATCAACCTCATAGGCTCTCTTCCGACTGGCAAGGGCGGGGTAAAGTACGCGGTGGTCACCGTAGATTACTTCACAAAATGGACAGAAGCTGAACCTTGGGTGACCATAACCTCCAAAAAAGTCCTTGACTTTGTGGTGAAAAATATCATATGTCGATATGGGATGCCGAGGAAGATTGTGTCCGATAACGGAACCCAGTTTGACAGCGATCTGTTTACCAACTTTTGCGAAAAAAATGGAATAATAAAGAGTTTCTCGTCAGTGGCCCATCCCCAAGCGAATGGCCAGGTCGAAGCTGTAAATAAAACTCTAAAAGGTTCGCTGAAGAAAAAGTTGGAAGAAGCTAAAGGAAGATGGCCCGAACAATTGCCCCAAGTCCTATGGGGATATAGGACTACGACCCGTACATCAATAGGACATACCCCGTTCTCTCTGGCGTATGGTTATGAGGCTATGTTGCCAATCGAGGTCAAAATTCCCACAATTCGAGCCCTCACTTATGATCAAGCCTCGAACCACTCTCAGCTCGAAGAAACTCTTGACCTGATCGAAGAGAGAAGGAACAAAGCTCAATTAAAAAATGCTGCATACCAACAACGAACTACCCGGTACATCAACAAAAGAGTTCGGGATCAAAAATTTGGTATGGGAGATTTGGTGCTAAGGCGTGTATTCCTGGCAATGCGGGATCTAGCAGCTGGCGTGCTCGAGCCAAATTGGGAAGGACCCTACCTGATAGAGTCAGTCATCCAACCCAGTGTTTACAAGCTGGTGAGATTAGATGGAAGTCTAGTACCAGGAGCATGGAATGGCGAACACCTACGACCTTACTATCAATAGTATAGGAAGAATGTTGCCTGTAACCATGCTTGTTTATCTATACTGTTTTTCTATTTTTGGATTTTTTTTCAAATAAAGGTTGATTTCCTTTAATATGCTGTATTTTTTGCAATCTCTCTCAATCTAATAACCTATGTTCTCACTCATAGCATATTAAGGAGGCATCAGTGGCACATATACCACCAGCTCGAAAAAATAAAACAGCATATACGAAATGCATATAAGTGTTTAGACGTAACCAAATACGCAAGCTAAGACAGTCTGGATATAACAAATTGTCAAAAGTACATAAGTATTTGGAAATAAACAAGTGCGCGAAATAAGTTAAGTTTGGATATAACCAAACTGGCAAAAAGATAAAAATGTTTGGATATAACAAAATATGCAAACAAGATTAAAATGTAAGTGTATGGATTACAAACCTAACATGACCTTAATAAGTTTGGAACAAACCAGTTAAAACTAATTGGCAGTAAGTTGGAGCATAACCCACTTCGTATAAGCCAAGATCGAGGCTGGAATATCTTACAAAACATTAGTTTTGACCTCATAACTTCGGAAAGCTAACCGAGGACGAGAAAAAGTAACTAAAAAGTAAGATATAACTAAACCATTTGCATTACACACCATAAAAGTACTTTCGGGTGCATGGTAAAAGTAATATCTGACCTTGACAAATAACGAGATCGGAAGCGGATAATTCGAGCAAACTATGCATGAATGCATTGAACCTCGAGTTTAAATCCAAACTATGGTTGTGTGATTCAACAAGCATATATGGCACTTTAATATAAAATGTGAAAAATATTTCAAACCGAGAAATGTAAAGCATGTATATTAAAATGAAGTCAAAAAGAAAAATTGTATCAGCCCCATGGGCATAAATTAAAAGAACAATTGCAAAAAATAAAGGGACGCAACCCCGAGGTGTCATCTAAAGAGAAGGAGCAATCTCCTTAGCCTTCTCAGCATCCTCCTTGGCCTTCTCAGCATCAGCATCTCCCTCGGCTCCCTCTGCGTCATCTCGAGCAGCCTCCTCCTCATTAAACCGAGCCTGCCATTTGGCCATGAGCTTCGCTTCAAGATGGCCTAAGAAGTTGGAATCGAGGTCGACATTGTTGTCCCATATTCTGTACATGGCCAGGTCGACCGCCCGATCCTTTTTCTCCTTAAACTCTTCAAGAAGACTAGCCTTCTCATTCTCAATGATCTCAAAAGTGGCGGCCTTATCTTCTTCAAGCTTGGCATTGACCCTCTCGAGCCGAGCATTCTCCTTCTCAAGTTCTGTGAGCCTGGCGTTCTGCTTCTCAAGCTCGGATATCTTGACCTTAAGCTCCTCAGCTCCTGCCTCTACCTTTGTCTTTGTTGCCTTGAGCTCATCACTCAGTTTGAGATGAAGATCCTTTGCCGCCTGAGCAAGAGTCATGCTCGAGTGGACTTTATTGTTCATCCTATAATTAAGCTGAGCATCGACAGCAAGAACCTGACATACAAAAAACACAAAATTAGTATATGGGCTAAGTGTAAGTGCAACTAACTGGTGGAAGAAGAAAGATTACCGCAGTGTGGAGCTCAACACTCTTCTTCTAAATAGTGTTGCAGTCTTTGGCATTATTCAGAAACTGCCAGTGAGGAGCGTTAAAGCTCCCAAAGCTTTGGCCCACCTGAGACAGGATGTCCGAGCCTAATGTTGCCCAGTGGGATCCAACAGCATTGTCGATCACATACTCATCAACATGAGTAGAGATCGAGAGCAGTGGTGTCTTCGAGGACGACGGTTTCTTCGGAGGCAGGCCAGTTGGGGGATTGACTTGGGATGCGGAAGGAGTCGGGGGTAGGGTTGATGAGGAAGTCCCGACCTGGGCAGATGGACTTCTCGGTACAACAGGAGCCGGGGGAGGTGGTGTATTCTCGGTCCTCTTAAGGACCTTGGCAGGTCGGTCGGTCTTTCGCGACCCCATGGGACGCTTACTCCTCTTGGCTCCGCCACTCTCAAGGATGTTGTCTAGATCGGAGTCCATCTCGCCTGCAGAGTTACACCACAATATGAGTTATTGAAAAATAAAGTAACTCAGCATAATGCAAACATACATGGGATAAAAAGACAAGTGGAGAGAAACCTAACTGGAACTCTCTCCCAAGCTTGAGCTCGGTGACCATGAAATTCCCCCATCTTCGGAAGAGGCGGGGGGAGTACCTTCCTAATAGGTGGACGTCAACCTTGAAAGGTTCCTATAGTCGTTGGTCCCATATTGGACGGTTATTCCCTTCCATACCTCATTCAGGCTATACATATTGTCGTATTTCCCGAGCCAGCTATCGAACCTATGAACTCGTTCATCTACCCAAGACCATACATAAAATTGGTTCCTATCGTCCTCACACAATACTAACCTATTAGGTTTATGCTTCAGTAGGGATGGGGACCACATATTCGAGCTTAGGATGACTGTACCTTGCTCATCCAAGCCCGAGCTTGAGGCCTCATCGTTGGCCTCGTTCCCCGATTGTGGGCTCCTTTGACGAGCTGGAGGCGGAGGCCTCGCCTCTCTCCTTGGGGGGAGGTTGCCCGTTGGCATAGGCTTGAGCTCCCACCGGTCATATTTTTTATTGGACCAGTCCGATGTAGACTGATCCTCTCCTAAGAGCCCACAAGCCCGGAGCTTGTCTTCATGCAGGAGATAGGAAAGGGATCTCCTGCCGTGAGGAAGTTGGAGCAGAGTCTCTCTGTGCTCCTTCATCTCATCAGTGGGAGTAGGGCGATGATAGTTGGCTGGAAAGTTAAGCACATTGTAGCTAAGTACGAGCCTAAAGCAAAGTTCGAGCATAAAAAGAAGGAGGTTGAAATACTTACGAATCCGTCTGAATGAATAGAATCGAGACGGGGCTAGGCCATCTGTCTAGAACAAGGCCTTCTTGAAGTCGGGAGGATGATTGGGAAGATCCTCAAACATCCTCTTCTCCTTCGGATAGCTCGAAAGATAGTAGAAGCCGTCCCTTCCCCGAACCTTGTACAGGATCTCGAGAGGGATTTCTTTTCAAACAAAAGAGGTACAGGATCTCCTTTGGCGATGGTCCTTCCCACTTTAGTTCGTGGTACAGTGACCTCAGCGCAGACAGAACCTTGTAAGAATTGGTGTTGAGTTGGAAAGGGGCCAACCCAACAAAATCTGTGAAGTCCTTGAAAAAAGACTTCAAGGGTAGTACCGCCCCTGCCTTCATGTGCTCCTGGCTCCAAGCTGCGTATCTCAGCTTGCTGTCAGGATTTCCATCTCCTGGAGCGCGGCAGCTTCGCTTGTGGGATGTCGAGGCTCGACACTTTAGCGAGCCATATAGTCCTATACCATGAAAGGCCAGGATATCGGTTATCTGGCCTAGTGATGTAACCGAGCTCCAATAATGCTCAGCCTCGAAAAATTCCCTCCTTGGCTGCGAGGTAGAGGGTTCCCCCATCAGTGAAAACTGAAGGTCACCTGGCTTGAAAGCAATCGTCACTTTAAGCGAAGGGTCGAGTGGAATCGGTTTAGGCTCGTTGTCTAGATCTGGATGTAGGGCGACCCTTAGTCTTTTTCTTTTTCCTTCTTCGACCTCATCTATCTGACATCGGAAGTGATCTCGAGTGTCCTCTTGCTCACGCCTTAGTTCGTGTTCCCGAAGTAAACGTTGATTCCGAGTGAAAGGAGATTCCGGGCTCGGAGTTACTGGCGAATAGGGGATTGCAAGCTTTGACCCCCACCACTTTCCCGAATTCTGCGGCATCTAACAAGAAAGTAAAAGGGTGAGGGCCAAGCAAGCAAGAAGTACAGAGATAAATAGCACCGAAGCTCGAATGATCGAGGCTACAAGGCAAGCTCGATCCAAAGGACGAGACCAGTCTCAAAGCGTGTGTTCCACCTAAGGATAGGAAGGTGGATTTGTCATGGGAAATCCTGAAATATTATAATAGAAAGGTGGATGTATTTAAAAGGTGATATTTTTGGGAACCGTGCACTCCTTAAAGGCAAACCCTAATTTTGTACCTGATATCTTCGTGTGCAAGATACGGTTTCTAAAATTTGAAAACCCAAAAAAGGAACCATTTTTGGACCCTTTTTTCGCAGAAGCTGGGTTTGAATCTATTCCTAGTGCGATTAAACTAGTAAAATGATAAATGGGACGAGAACAAATCCTAATGCCCACGGTGTAACAGAAGTATAAGCATGCAAAAAAAAATGTATATACGTAACGCAAAGAAACCATAGACCGAAAACTTACAAAATCTAATCAGTGGAAATAGAGAAATGGATGATTGAACGAGCAGTTGCAGATACAATTTTACTGAATCAAAAAGTCCAACCTTGCTTTGTCTTCTTGGCTTGGAGAACATGCAAGAACTAGGCGAGGTTTTTGTTGAGTATGAAGAAAAAATGAAGAAGATAAAGGGTGACATATTTATAGGCCCTCAGAGATTGTAAAAACGTGAATTAATCTGAGCCATTGGCCAGACTCCATATCCGATCCGATGGCCAGGGACAAGTGACATGATGGGACCATAAATTTGGTAGTCGAGCGATCGTTGGCAGAGTCTCAAGGCACTCGAGTACCTTGAGTAAGCAACACCCAGCTGACGCGTGTCTATACTCGAGTGTACAGTGGAACGGTCCCCGAAGAAAGTAGTTCAAAAGTTTCCTTCTCATAGGATTCGAACTAATACTTTTGAGGGGGCAAAATGTTACACCCAGATTTCGAGACCTGAGGTTGTGACCTCGAAAGCTGGATTCGTCAAGTGTGATCTCGCGATAGCTAAAGTGCATGTTCATGGTCCAGATGCCAAGCCTCAAAGTAAGGTGGCAACCTCGAAGATATGTAACCTGGAAGTTCTTTCTAAGCTCGAAAGACATAGCATCAAAGTATATCCATTTTCGGGTGTCTTCCGATCAAGTAGCCCGAGCTTGGAATGGGTATGAGCTCGGAATATAATGGGCTCGGTGGTATTTACCAGCTCCAAGCTGGTCTCGGGGAAAGTTTTACAACTCGTAATTCACCTAGAGACCTGGATTGACATGATGCTGATTGCTGATCTCGAACGGCTTAGTAGGTCATCTGATGAGACACAGTCCATGCATTCAAAAGATATTTATTGTTGTAACTTCCCTACATTGAAGGGATATTAACTAGTCTGTTATATGTCTCCTGGTCTTCAGGGGACGTTTCCTTGAATATAGGAGTTACAGAATTTAATGTCATTATTCCTATCAATAAAGAGGAGTATCTTCCCGAAATATGTGGGAATGAACTCTGAAAACTCTCTATAAATAGAGATGTCTTGAACAATTGAGATGGAGGGAATTTTGTGATCTTGAGAGAATTTATGGAGAATTCATCCCTGAAGGATTTCCAGAAAACTCCAAAGTCCTAATAAAAAAGACTCGTAGACTAGACATGGTTAACTGCTGAACCACGTAAAAAATCCTCATTGTTCTACTATACTATTCATCTTTGCCATAGTTTTTATTGTTTACGTACTCTACATTTTAAGTTGACGAAAAACGGCGTCAACAGTAAGTACCAAATATGCTTTCCTTGGGGATTATTTTAGTAATGAATTGTGAAAGATCAACACTCACAAATTTGAAGAAAATACTTGAAATAAATTGATTTAAAATGAAAATAAAGTAAATATGAAACTGAAAAGTGCACAAACTAAATGTGAACCAATTTGAAATAATTCTAATGCCGATGCACACTAAGTGCGTTTTATCAAACACTTTGTGTGCAACTCAAAATCCAAACTAAAACACATAGTTATTTACCACAAATTCAGACCCTAAACTTTGAGATTTTAGGATTTAAACTTTGAAATCTTTAAATCTATACAAAGAATTATATATAATCATTGGTACATATAAATACCAAATAATATATATACCTTAAAATCAAAACTGGTTTTGGGAGACTTTGTTCGTAGCTAATCAGAGAGAGAGAGAGAGAGAAAACAAAGTTAATAAGCAGAAACAAAATTAATAAGATAAAAAAAACAATTAAACATTTATGTATATATAACTGTTGAGAGATGAGTGTACCGACATTGGCGTCGTAGAGGCGTAGTTCGCAGGTACTGACATTGGCGTTGGCTTCGTAGAGGTGGCAGTGTCGTTTGGAGGGCAGATCGGTGAGAGAGGAGAGAGAGTGAGTCGCAGAGAGAGGAGAGGAGAGGACTTGTCAGAGAGAGAGAGGGAGATCTGAGGACACGGACAGGAAAAGAGAAGAGGGAAAAAGAAAGAAAGAGGGAAGAGGAAAAAGGAAAGGTGGAGGGAAATATTAAGAGGCTGAACTTTTTAATGAGGCAATGCCGACAACTATAATGCCATTAAAAAAATTCAGACTACTCTATAATTTTCCAATAGCGAGACCTTTTAACTGTCGACATTAGTCCAATAAGTTTTTATAAAAAATTATTTCAACATATATATATATATTAATAAGAAAAATCATAACTAATAAATTTATATAAAAAAATCTTACAATATTTTTCCAATTAATAAAACAACTCTTTTTTTACTAATACAAATTTTATAAAGGTGTTAAAGAATAAAATAGTTAATAATATAGTTAATTTGATAAATATGTTAAAGAATAATAAATTTAAATTTTGATATAAAAATTATTATAAATACAAAAGTTAATAGTATGAAAAACTTAGAAACAAAAACAAATCTAGTTTTAAAAGTTTTTAATAAATACATAATTTATTTATATATTTACATAATTTTGTTTATTTTTAAAATTATACTATTCATTAATTTTCTTACAATATTTTTCCAATTAATAAAACAACTCTTTTTTAACTAATACAAATTTTATAAATATGTTAAAGAATAATATAGTTAATTTTATAAATATGTTAAAGAATAAAAAATTAAATTTCGATGTAAAAATTATTATAAATACAAAAGTTAATAATATGAAAAATTTAGAAACAAAAAAAAATCTAGTTTTAAAAGTTTTTAATAAATACATAATTTTTATAAATATATATTTACATAATTTAGTTTATTTTTAAAATTATACTATTCATTAATTTTTTAACAATATTTTTCCAATTAATAAAACAACTCTTTTTTAACTAATACAAATTTTATAAATATGTTAAAGAATAATATAGTTAATAATGTAGTTAATTTAATAAATATGTTAAAGAGTGGTAAATTTAAATTTTGATATAAAAATTATTATAAATACAAAAGTTAATAATATGAAAAATTTAGAAACAAAAAAAATCTAGTTTTAAAACTTTTTATTAAATAGATAATTTTTATAAATATATATTTACATAATTTAGTTTATTTTTAATATTATACTATTCATTAATTATAATTTTAGATTTTTTTATTTGATTTTTGGCGACATTTTATGACTGTCGGCATTAGACTTTTATTAACTGTCGGCGTTGGGGTCAATAGCGACAACGTTTTACTATCGACATTGGTCTTGAATTAGCTGTCGGCGTTGGTCAATAGCGACACCTTTTGACTGTCAGCATTGGTCTCAAATTAACTGTCGACGTTGTGGTCAATAACGGCACATTTTAAATGTTGGCATTGGTCTCGAATTAACTGTCGACATTGGGATCAATAACAACAGTCAAAAGCAATAATGACAGTTATTAGCTATCGGCGTTGGTCTCTATGCCTACAGTTTTTAACTGTCAGCGTAGAGTCCCGCTAAGTAATTACGATAGTCAATAGAGTTGACTGTCGTGGTTGGGTGTCGGGAAAGCCCAGTTTTATAGTAGTGTCAGGGTCTTAAATATATTGTCCAGTTTATGATTGATTTATTAATAATCAAATTTCTCATCATAAAAGAGCAAATTAAAGTAGTGCGAAACATCATCAGTCATATTAATAAAACTTATTGATTCTAAGATAAAATTTCATAAATCTTAAAAAAAAAATAGGTTGATATATGATGAAATAGTACGTAATATATAGATTAGATATTAAATTAAGAAGAGCGACAAATGCACTGACAAATCAATTAATTAATATTCAAGAGCACTGATCGGGCGACTTGCATTAGCTATATATTCACAATTATTTTATGTACTACATACCCTAAAATGTGTTAAGAAAAATCCTGATCATTCCAAGTAGCCTTAGCTTGAGAATTCAAAGCATGATTACCTAAACAATGAACTAATATACCTATTAGTATTAGTGCTTGGCACTGAGGGGAGAAACCAGAGAACACAGAGGAAAAAAGAGAGTTTGCTTTATTGATATCGTGTAACTATGTTGTACAAAGGGAAAGGATGTCCTTTATATAGGCAGCATAAGTAGGTTGTTACAACAACTAATTGTGGACTTAGCTAAGTAACAAATTTAGTTAGACAATTGCTAACTGAAATGTATAACTAATCAAGAAGCTTAAGCTAGCTAATAAAGTTGGAGTGTATATCTAATAGGCACCTTTAAGATGGAGTGTATATCTTACTTACACTCATCTGGGATACAATTTCTTTGATAGGAGCTGGAAAGAGAGCCTTGGTAAATATATCAACCAAGTTGTTTTTGGTGTTGACATGTATCAATTTGAGTGTGCCTTTGGTGATCTTCTCCCTGACAATGTGGCAGTAAATATCAACATATTTGGTCCTCTCATGAAAAACTAGATTTTCTGAGTTACGGATTACAGCGTTGTTGACACAATAGAGTATGGCAGGTTGTGAATGTTGAAGGCCAAAGTCTTTTAGAATGGCTAATATCCATGTGACTTCATACATTTCATTGGCCATGGCTTGGTATTCAGCTTCAACAGAGGATCTAGAAACTCTTTGTTGCTTTTTTGACTTCCAAGAGATAAGATAATTAACAAGGAACACACAAAAACTAAATATAAATTGACGTGTGTCAAGGCAAGCACCCCAATCAGTATCAACAAAGAACTTGACTTGAACAGGTTTAGCATTGAAGCTAGTTTCGGTGTATGCTGACACCTGAGGAGAAGAGTTAGCAGAAAAGAAAAGGCCTTGGCATGGTGATGCTTTCAAGTATTGAAATATTCGATGAGCAACTTGTTGTTGAGGAACTCGAGGGGAAGTAAGGAACTGACATAGTTGATTGAGAGCAAAAGAAATGTCAGGTTGAGTGTAACGCCCTGGCTACCCCAGAACAGTTACGGTGAACGGTGAACCGGAAATTTGACTCGCTACCCGAGTCCTTTGGTTAAAAACGTGATTTAGGTACTATTATCAGGTTAAGGTGAAAACCCAATAAAAAGAGAAAGGGTACATTTCATTAAGTAAATAAACTGCTCATGAGCCTTTTAAAATGTTTACAAGATGTTCATAATACAGAAGAGTCGCTACAGTTTCAAATTTACAATGCCCGCCGGCCTAAGCGGCAAAAGTAGGGTAAACCCCTAGTCCCTCTGAGAACTCCTTGAACGTGGCAGTCAAGCGGCCCTGTATGTACACCACATCGTGCCCAAGCTCCCCACTCAGGGTTGGTTAAGCTTTTCCTTCCCTTTACCTGCACCACATAGCACCCATGCGCCAAGGCCTAGCAAGAAAACATAATAAAACATGATATAATATCAACAACGATCATAATAACCATTCAGGACTATCAGTCCAACAAATAGGTGACAATAGCCAAAAGTCACAATAATGAGCATCGCTCCCTCTAGCCATGTGACGATAGGGTCACCAGGGCTTAACTGATAGGTGATTCTTTCATAAGTTTGATTAGGACAGGTGCATGGTGATTGGTCACCAACATAACCTTCCTCACGAATCTAGAGTCGAAACTATGGACAACGTCCCTTAGCCACGTGACAAACGGTCACCGGGGTCATATACCTTGGCTATAGTCATCTAATCGTAGACAAGGCAAGCGCTTATAAGTTCTTCGACCCTAGGGTCGGTCTAGCATTAATGCCATAGAGCCATTCAATGCGAGATTCTCGACTTTAGAGTCGGTCCCTGACTAGTCAATGTCTTAACACAGGTAATCAGCCTACATCAGCATTTAATATACAATCCACATTCACATATACCAACCAACATGCCCCAATATCAAACCATGCATGTCATATACCTATACAGGGTGCAACTGTATTCATACACTGTTTTCTTACCTCTGATTCGAGTGAGAATTATAATATGAACGACCCCTGAGAATGATCAACCTTTAAAATCCTTGACGATCACCTGGTCATAACCAAATTATAGAATTCATCAATAAAAATGATAACTGAGGGTTCCCAAACCAAATCCCAGCCCCCGAGACCTCAAATACTACCCAACCGGGTACTAGGTTCAACCCTGAGGCCTATGGTTTGAATCCCCAAGCCAAAAACCACATTTTAGCAAAATTGGCCTTAAGGGCCGCGACCCCCCTCTGCTACGCCGCGGCGCGCCCTCAAACAGAGAGGGTTCCCTATCTGCCAGACGCCAAGGGCCGCGGCGCACCCCTGCTGCACCGCGGCGCCCAGCCCAGATCAGCAACATGGTCATGCACGAACCAGATTTTTCCCCTGTGCGATTCCCTCTCAAACCAGACCTTCAAACCTCCATAAAACCTCTTCCAAACATGTAATTGAACCCCCAAACAACACCCTTAGCTCACTCTCATCAAACCCCAATCAAACTAACACTAAAACCTCCGTTGATTCACGCTTCCCTCATCAAAACTCTAAGGCTGAAACCAACATTCAAAACAGAGCATGTATAAAAACTAGTGGCTAAAACTCACCTTGGAACCAGTTTTGGACCTCCCTCACAAGCTAAATCAAGTCTCCAATCCAGCCCTTAAGTTTCCCTAGCTTGAATCTCCACCAAGAACTCAAAACCCTCAAAGGAGAAGTGAAGAAGTTGATGTACGGGAAAGGAAGAAGCAAACCCCTGTTTTTGTTCTGTTTATTCCACCACCTTCTACAGCCACTTAAGTCTCATATATCCACCCCTAAGTGTCATCTAAAGCCTTTCAAGCTACTCTAGGGGTAAAATTGGTACTTTTCGCTTAACCCGTTAATCATAATTAACGCTTCCCAATTCCCGCTAATCTCAATATCCTCAAACACCAATAATTCATATCCCGTTACCCTAAAATCCCCGGTAATGCTATGATCATCAATATCACCCCGAGCCCCGAGCTCAAACCTGTTATGACAAAACCATTAAATCACGTTTAAAGATCGTCTCATGTCGAAATACTCGAACCAATCCACATTATAATGTGGTCTCACAATATATCATTAACACGCAAACAAATATTCAATTATACCCTCAATGGGCCAAATTACCAAAACACCCGTGTAAACAAATGTGGACCCACATGCATGCATTTAACATCATATTATAATATAATTCTCATAAACCTGCATAAACACATTTAATGGCATAATTAAACAGTTATGGCCCTCCTGGCCTACTAATCTAGCCATTAACCATAATAGGGAATCCGGGGCATTACAACTATCCCCTCCTTACAGAAATTTCATCCTCGAAATTTACCTGAACAGCTCGGGATACAGACTCCAGCTCCCAGGTCGCCTCCTCGACCTTGCTGTTCCTCCACATTACCTTAACCAAAGGTATTGTCTTGTTCCTGAGGACTTTATCCTTCTGATCAAGTATCTGAAGAGGTTGCTCCTCAAAGGAGAGATCTGGCTCAAGCTCCAGATCTTCATAACTCAAAACATGTCTCTCATCAGACACATACCTCCGAAGAGCGGATACATGGAATACATTATGCACGGCCGACAACGCCGAAGGCAAAGCTAGCCTGTAAGCCACTTGACCAATCCTCTCCAGGATCTCAAATGGACCTACAAACCTGGGACTCAGCTTGCCTTTCTTCCCAATCCTTCTCACCCCTTTCCATGGTGAGACTCTAAGGAAGACATAGTCTCCTACCTGGAACTCCACGTTCCTGCGTTTAGGATCTGCATAGCTCTTTTGTCTACTCTGAGAAGTAAGCATCCGAGCTCTAATCTTACCAATAGCCTCACTGGTCCTCTAAACCGCATCAGGACCTAAGTATCTCCTTTCACCTGTCTCATCCCAATGAATGGGAGATCTACACTTCCTACCATACAACATCTCATAAGGTACAACACCAATGGTAGACTGATAACTGTTATTATAAGAGAACTCTATCAAAGGCAGATACTTACTCCACGACCCACCAAAGTCCAGCACACACGCCCGCCGCATGTCCTCCAATATCTGGATCGTCCTCTCAGATTGCCCATCTGTCTGAGGATGATAAGCTGTACTGAACTTCAGTCGTGTACCCATGGCTGTCTGTAAACTCTTCCAGAACTTGGAAGTAAACGTAGGGTCTCGATCTGACACGATCGACCTAGGAGCTCCATGGAGGCGCACGATCTCTCTCACATAGAGATCTGCATACTGGTCAACAATATAAGTAGTCCTCACTGGTAGAAAGTGAGCTGACTTGGTATAGCGATCCACTATCACCCAAATGGAATCGTGCTGACCAACTGTCCTGGGCAAGCCCACCACAAAGTCCATTGTGATGTCTTCCCACTTCCACTTTGGGATATCCAGAGGCTGCAGTAACCCTGCCGGCCTCTGATGCTCAGCCTTGACCTGTTGACATGTCAAGCACTTAGCCACATATTCTACTACATCTCTCTTCATCCCTGGCCACCAGTACAGTGATCTCACATCCTGGTACATCTTCGTGGTGCCTTGATGCAAAGAGTAAGGTGTAGTATGAGATTCATCCAGAATCTCCTGCCTCAATGCAGTGTCTAACGGAACACATATCTGTCCATTGTATCTCAACAACCCCAAATCAGACACTGTATAATCCCTGGATGCCGCAGCCAAGACATCCTCTCTAATCTTGATCAGCTGTGAATCACCCAACTGACCCTCTTTAATTCTCTCTAGCAGCGTAGACTATAGCGTAATATTGGCCAACTGGCCCACCAGTAACTCTATACCAGCTCTGGTCATATCATCAGCTAACTCTCTGGCTATCAGCCTAACACCATGAATCTGTCCCGGACCCTTCCGGCTCAATGCATCAGCTACCACGTTGGCTATCCCTGGGTGATACAGAATCTCACAATCATAATCTTTCCCTAATTCTAGCCAACGCCTTTGCCTCATGTTCGTGTCCTTTTGGGTGAAGAAGTACTTCAGGCTCTTGTGGTCTGTATAAATCTCACACTTCTCTCCATAGAGATAGTGCCTCCATATCTTTAAAGCAAAAACCACCGCTGCCACCTCTAAGTCATGAGTAGGATACCTCTTCTCATACTCCTTCAGCTGACGAGAAGCATAAGCTATAACTCTCTCTGATTGCATCAAAACACAGCCCAAACCCTGATGAGAAGCATCGCAGTATATCAAAAACTTCTCTTGGTCTGTAGGAAGACTCAGAACTGGAGCTATAATCAACCTCTGTTTCAACTCTTGGAAGCTGTTCTCACATTTGTCTGACCACACAAACTTCTGACCCTTGCGTGTCAGCTCAGTCAATGAAGTAGTAATCTTTGAGAACCCTTCCACAAAACGCCTGTAATACCCTGCCAATCCAAGGAAACTTCTAACCTCATAAGCATTCTTTGGCCTTGGCCAATCTCTGACCGCTTCAATCTTTGATGGATCCACTTTAATCCCCTCCTTACTGACAATGTGCCCAAGGAAGGACACTTGAGACAACCAAAATTCACACTTTTTGAACTTTGCAAACAATCTGTGTTCTCTCAACCTCTGCAGAACCAACCTCAGATGCTGCTCATGCTCTAACTCAGTCTGAGAATATACCAGAATATCATCGATAAAGACAATAAAAAACTGGTCTAAATAATCCTTGAACACCCTGTTCATCATATCCATGAAAGCGGCAGGGGCATTAGTCAACCCAAACGACATAACTAGAAACTCATAATGCCCATACCTAGTGCGAAAAGCGGTCTTCGGTATGTCTCCCTCCTTGACCCTCAACTGATGATAACCAGAACGGAGGTCGACTTAGAGAATGCCGTCTTACCTTGCAACTGATCGAACAGATCGTCTATCCTTGGCAAAGGATACCGGTTCTTAATTGTCAGCTTATCCAGTTCTCTATAATCTATACACATCCGTAGAGAACCATCTTTCTTCTTTACAAACAGAACTGGCGCACCCCAAGGTGAAAAGTTAGGTCTGATAAAACCCAAATCCAACAGCTCTTGCAGCTGCACCTTTAATTCTTTCAACTCAGCTGGGGCCATTCTATATGGTGCTCTAGACACTGGCTCCGTCCCTGGGGCTAGTTCTAAAACGAACTCAATCTCTCTGTGTGGTGGCAACCCTGGCAGATCTTCTGAAAACACATCCAGAAACTCACATACAAGTCTAGTATCCTCTGGTCTCACTGGCACGACCTGAGTGGTATCGACCACACTGGCTAAGAATCCAATGCAACCCCCTTGCAATAAATCCCTAGCCCTCAATGCAGAAACCATAGGAATATGGGGTCCATGCACAACACCAACAAATACAAAAGGATCCTCACCCTCAGGCTCAAAGGTGACCATCTTCCTTCTGCAGTCAATGGTTGCCCCATACTTGGCTAACCAGTCCATACCCAGTATCATATCGAAGTTAGTCATAACCAACTCTATAAGATCCACTGACAACTCTCTGCCCTCCACTATCACTGGAAAAGATCTGACCCACCTCCTGGATACAACCAGCTCCCCAGTGGGTAACAAAGTACCAAACCCCACAGCATAGAAATCACAAGGTCTACACAATCTATCAATAACACTACTAGCAACAAAGGAATGTGTAGCACCAGAGTCAATCAATACATTATAAGCAGTTCCTGCACTAAGAAGCTGACCTGTAACAACTGAGGGGGAAGCCTCAGCTTCCGCCTGAGTCAATGCAAACACTCGCGCTGGGGCCGAGCTGTCTGCCTTCCTAGGTTCTTCCTTTCTTGCCTTAGGGCAATCCTTTTTGAGATAACCCACTGCTCTATAAGAGAAGCAGGCCCTTGCTTTACACTCTCCCAAGTGATGCCTCTTGCATCTAGGACACTCGGGATAGGACTTCCAGGCTTCACTACCCCCGGGACGACCTATTGTAATACCACGAGGTCTCCTGTCAGGACCTGGAACTGGGAAGGTATCAGGAACCTTTCTCTTCTGATCACTGGGGCCAACACCCCTACCAGAACCCACAAATGGAGGACCTGGCCTCCTGAAATCCCTTCTGGCTGCATTGTCACGCCAGATCTTAATCTCTGCAGTTTCAGCTGTAAGTGCCTTCTCCACCACCTGTGCATAAGTAGTCACTCCTGCCATAGTGGTGATGCGCACATCTCGGGCTAACATGGGCTGTAGCCCCTGTAAGAAACGCTCTCTCCTGGTCCCATCAGTGGGCACCAACTCCTTGGCAAACTTTGCAAAACGGTCAAACTTTAAGGCATACTCGGTTACTGATAAGCTTCCTTGAAGTAGCCTCATAAATTCATCAGCCTTCGCCGCTCTAATAGCGTCATTGTAATACTTTTCATTGAACAAGGTCTAAAATTCCTCCCAGATCAGGAGATTAACATCCTTGGTCTGGCCAACCACTTCCCACCAAATCTGGGCATCTTCCCGAAACATATAGGCAGCACAGGCCACCCTCTCAGTACCAACTACCTTCATAAAGTCAAGAACAGTGGTAATCATGCTCATCCATTGTTCAGCTTTGGTGGGATCAGGACTGCCTTCGAACACAGGAGGTTGTTGTTTCCTGAACCACTCATAAAGAGGTTCCAATCTGTTTTCAACCCCAGGCAGCTGCCCAATAACTGGCACCGACACAGAAAGTGCCTCAGCAACACTGGCCACAACAGGCACTTGCTGCTGTCTTAGGAGACGAAGCTCCTCTCCCTGTTTTATCACTATAGCCTGCAAATCATTAAACATCTGCTGCCAGTTTGCAGGTGCTGGCTGTGGAACCTGAGATTGGTGATTCACTTGACCCTGACTATTGTCATTATTCTGACCCTGACCACTCTGGCCAGCTGAGGTGCCTTTCTGTTTTGGGTTCATTCTGTCACTGATACCTTACTGAAACAACAATCAACACGGCCAGTCAGGTAGTAATAACTAAACCTCTTGCCGCCTTACGGTCCAAGAACAAACAGATAATAATCACATTCCACAGTCATTCAATATTCACAATCAGATACATGTTCATGGCATTCAGCACTCAGCATGTACCACATAATAACTCATAAACAAGCATACTAATAAGCAGGTGCCAGAAATCTCAGTAGTAATCAGTACACATTTGCTGAGGATATAATATTTCAAGGCACAGGCTCAACATAGTATCTCATGCACACAGGTAAAGCATATATATCACATTTAAACAATTACACATGTAACCACATAAATAGTTACCAAACCGTGAGTCGAGCTTGACTTCGGTGATGTGTGTACATACCCAGCCAGTCTACAGGAACACTAACCTTGGCATTGCTCTGATACCAAGTTGTAACGCCCTGGCTACCCCAGAACAGTAACGCCCTGGCTACCCCAGAACAGTTACGGTGAACGGTGAACCGGAAATTTGACTCGCTACCCGAGTCCTTTGGTTAAAAACGTGATCTAGGTATTATTATCAGGTTAAGGTGAAAAACCAATAAAAAGAGAAATGGTACATTTCATTATGTAAATAAACTGCTCATGAGCCTTTTAAAATGTTTACAAGATGTTCATAATACAGAAGAGTCGATACAGTTTCAAATTTACAATCCGCGCCGGACTAAGCGGCAAAAGTAGGGTAAACCCCTAGTCCCTCTGAGAACTTCTTGACCGTGGCAGTCAAGCGGCCCTGTATGTACACCACATTGCCCAAGCTCCCCACTCAGGGTTGGTTAAGCTTTTCCTTCCCTTTACCTGCACCACATAGCACCCATGCGCCAAGGCCTAGCAAGAAAACATAATAAAACATGATATAATATCAACAACGATCATAATAACCATTCAGGACTATCAGTCCAACAAATAGTTGACAATAGCCAAAAGTCACAATAATGAGCATCGCTCCCTCTAGCCATGTGACGATAGGGTCACCAGGGCTTAACTGATAGGTGATTCTTTCATAAGTTTGATTAGGACAGGTGCATGGTGATTGGTCACCGACATAACCTTCCTCACGACTCTAGAGTCGAAACTATGGACAACGTCCCTTAGCCACGTGACAAACGGTCACCGGGGTCATATACCTTGGCTATAGTCATCTGATCGTAGACCAGGCAAGCACTTATAAGTTCTTCGACCCTAGGGTCGGTCTAGCATTAATGCCATAGAGCCATTCAATGCGAGATTCTCGACTTTAGAGTCGGTTCCTGACTAGTCAGTGTCTTAACACAGGTAATCAGCGTACATCAGCATTTAATATACAATCCACGTCCACATATACCAACCAACATGCCCCAATATCAAACCATGCATGTCATATACCTATACAGGGTGCAACTGTATTCATACACTGTTTTCTTACCTCTGATTCGAGTGAGAATTATAATATGAACGACCCCTGAGAACGATCAACCTTTAAAATCCTTGATGTTCACCTGGTCATAACCAAATTATAGAATTCATCAATAAAAATGATAACTGAGGGTTCCCAAACCAAATCCCAGCCCCCGAGACCTCAAATACTACCCAACCGGGTACTAGGTTCAACTCCGAGGCCTATGGTTTGAATCCCCAAGCTAAAAACCACATTTTAGCAAGATTGGCCTTAAGGGCCGCGGCCCCCCTCTGCTGCGCCGCGGCGCGCCCTCAAATAGAGAGGGTTCCCTATCTGCCAGACGCCAAGGGCCGCGGCGCACCCCTGCTGCACCGCGGCGCCCAGCCCAGTTCAGCAACATGGTCACGCACGAACTAGATTTTTCCCCTGTGCGATTCCCTCTCAAACCAGACCTTCAAACCTCCATAAAACCTCTTCCAAACATGTAATTTAACCCCCAAACAACACCCTTAGCTCACTCTCATCAAACCCCAATCAAACTAACACTAAAACCTCCGTTGATTCACACTTCCCTCATCAAAACTCTAAGGCTGAAACCAACATTCAAAACAGAGCATGTATAAAACCTAGTGGCTAAAACTCACCTTGGAACCTGTTTTTGACCTCCCTCATAAGCTAAATCAAGTCTCCAATCCAGCCCTTAAGTTTCCCTAGCTTGAATCTCCACCAAGAACTCAAAACCCTCAAAGGAGAAGTGAAGAAGTTGATGTACGGGAAAGGAAGAAGCAAACCCCTGTTTTTGTTCTGTTTATTCCACCACCTTCTACAGCCACTTATGCCTCATATATCCACCCCTAAAATGACCAAATTTCCCTTGTGTCATCTAAAGCCTTTCAAGCTACTCTAGGGGTAAAATTGGTACTTTTCGCTTAATCCGTTAATCATAATTAACGCTTCCCAATTCCCGCTAATCTCAATATCCTCAAACACCAATAATTCATATCCCGTTACCCTAAAATCCCCGGTAACGCTATGATCATCAATATCACCCCGAGACTCACCCCGAGCCCCGAGCTCAAACCTGTTATGACCAAACCGTTAAATCACGTTTAAAGATCGTCTCATGTCGAAATACTCGAACCAATCCACATTATAATGTGGTCTCACAATATATCATTAACACGCAAACAAATATTCAATTATACCCTCAACGGGCCAAATTACCAAAACACCCCTGTAAAAAAATGTGGACCCACATGCATGCATTTAACATCATATTATAATATAATTCTCATAAACATGCATAAACACATTTAATGGCATAATTAAACAGTTATGGCCCTCCCGGCCTACTAATCTAGCCATTAACCATAATAGGGAATCCGGGGCATTACATTGAGTGTTGCGTATATATAGCAATATAAATGTGCAAGTGTACACAGTCACCAAACAAGTAATAAAGTGATAAGTGAGTATCGTCTCCACAAGGATTGTGTTAGAAATAAATTGTGTAAAATCAACACTTAACATATTGTAATAAATCAAATGATAATGATATCATTAAACCTAAAAACTAGACAAGAAAGTAAATAAAATAAACAAATGAACGAGAGAGCAAGACAATGATGATGAGCTAGAATAATTAATTCCTCCTAAAATGTAAATCTAATGCTAATGTTGTAGTAATGTTGTGGCAACTGGGGATAATTAATCTAGAATTTCAATTTAGTTCACAGGCTTCCGTCGAAGTCACTATGGTATCAATTCTCTAATTAAACTAACATATGTATATGCCAATCTTGTTACATAAATACATTCCAAAAGATTATGCAAGGTAACAATATATTTCTATATCGTTACAAAATTAAATTCAAATGAATAAAACCCAATTTCACATTACACTGTTGACTGCATTTTCCCCTATCAACGTTTATAAAAAAGGTTAAAGAAATAGCTATATGAACACGGGTTTTTAGGTGGTTCGGGTCATAAAAGAACCCTAGTCCACGAGTCTTTTTGTATTAGGGAGGTTCCAAGCTTATGGTTGCAAGCTTCTACAGTATCTTCTCAGGCAACATTTAGATTGCTCTGAGTACAACTATTTCTCTCAACAAAAAATCTGAACCCTTGACAATGAGATTCCCAGCCCTATTTATAGAGGCTGGGACCATTAATGTTAATCATAAGTCATTAATACATATTCTTCCCATAAATGGGGGATTAATACCTTTCAATGCATTGGGCCGCATTGAATAGAGATCACGGCCCAAGTGAGATTTGCGGGGCCAGCTACAGTAAGGTAATCACTTTATGGGGAACATGCCCTTGGTACTATCAGGGCACGTTGTACATATTTTCGTGTCAGGCGGCGTAGTGGGAGTGCGAGTTGTCGAGTCATACCATCAGTAACGCTGCAGGAAAATCGCCCAAAAAGGTTGTCAAGTCTTCCTCTGAGGGAGCAAGTCTGCATTGGCTGCCACTTGGCTTATTTCTAAGATTCTGAGGACTAGTTCCTCAGCTTGGAACATAGTTGGGAGCAAGGAAAAGACGTAGGCTATAAAGAATCCTCGGGAGGTAACCTTTCAAAGATAGTCATGTCTCTCGGGACCTGGCCCAGGAAAGAGGTCGACGCCTCCTTACTACCCGAGGAGGGCGACCTCCAACCGTTGTATCGACCCCCTGAGGACATGTCTTTTTGGGTGTTTTCTCATGAAGAAGAGACACATGTCATTGGGTGAAAACACAGACAACATTTGCCCCCCAAGTCTCTACCTGTCCTTGGACAGTGGAGAGTTAAAACTGATGGACTTAAAAAGGTTCTCGGGAGGAAACGCTTGAACTTCCGCTGATGTCACCACGAGGTTTCTTGCCACATGCCCTTACCCCATTGTTGGGCCCATCAATCCATGCAATTAATGTCTTGTCAACTCGACGCCCTGAAACATCTTTTCTATACCCTAGGCACCCTTTTAGTTTACACTCAAGAGCTTTCTTTTCCAATGCCAATGGTCATGATCCGCACCGTTCCAATTTTTGATCCTTGGATCATCCTCGAGTATCGAAGTCCTAGGTGATCCAATGGTTGGGGTGACTTTACTTCATCCATAAGCACTGGATCTATAAAAGTTCGAGGGTCAGATTCCCCATCATTACTTTAGCTCATTTCAAATTTTTGTGCCTCCAAACTGTTCAAACTGTTAAAAACCCCTCTTCGGTGTGACTTTTTATCCAGTTTCTTCTACCATTCTGGATGATTGGTGTGAGGCTTCATACTTTTGAGTGAATGAATGATTGTTCTTCAAAGTTCGCACTCACTTCAACACAATCCGACGTTTTATTTCGAGTAAGTACCCTCAAACTATGAATTCCTGTTTTCATGCGTATTTGAGTTTAGGATGCATGCTTAGAAACTATTTTTAAACCTTTGTGAGGACGTCTCTACCTTATTTATGAACAAAAATGGCCTAACTGGCCCATTTAACCAATCTGTATTACATTGGGACGTCTTTCTTTACTCTGAGTCCTTGGCCAGAATCTAGAAAATTCCCAGATTCTGGTGGTGTTCATCATCACCGATGGTGTTCATATTTTCCGGTTGTACCTCTGGTGCCAAGTACTTAGCTCTGAGGACATCCCATAACCACTAGACTACATTTTCACTTTCATTTTCTTCTTCCCCGAGTAGTTGTCTTAGGGGTTCTCATTTTGACCCAACCTCCTTTGGGTCAAGGCGCTAACTGCTTGGTGTTTGTTTTTAGATGTCCGAGGAGCTTCACCAACAAGGGTTCTACGCATTCGATGACGAAATACTTCAGATGGCCTAGGAGGAGGGACAACGTCTCGAGAAGGAGAAACATGTAGCTGATAGTAGCCGGGTCCTCATTGTTCGGGAGGATCCGGAGCCAGTGGCCGAAAGGCCCAGCGGGCTAGCCTCATGGAAGAAGAGGCCAACATCAATCTGATGTTGTCAGATGCCCTTTATCTCAACATCAGGTTTGAGGTCGCTGATGTTCCAAGAAAACATCGGCATCAGGGGCCCTAAATAAAATAATTACCAACTACGGGGTGGAAGACAGTGAGATACTGGTGCGCCTGGCCCGGGAGGATGAGAGGGCATACAAAAGCATCCATGGACTTGGGCCTTGGAGCACCTCACACCTCCAGGCAAGAGCAGCACTACCGCTGCACGAGTACTATGTCGACTTCCTCAAGTACGTCGGCATAGCCCCATTCCAGCTCTCGCCAAACGGGTACCGGGTGGTGGCCAGACTCTACATCCTCTACAAAAGTAAAGGTTGGTCTACTCCTTCTCCTGCTGAAATATTGTATATCTACAGCTTTCAGCAATGCTCAAAGAGATGGGAGAAGGGAGGGTATTACACCCTGATGAAATACACCAGCTCCGAGAAAAAGGGGTATAAAGCTCCGTTTGACAACAAAAATCATGCTCGGGCATACAAGGTCCAATTATTTTGGGTGGACGACTTTCCAACAAGAACTAATCCCACCCTGCTCTTGGACTTCACCATCGTCGGTAAGTACTGAATCTTCATTAGTTAATCCGAACCCTTAGCCTTTAGATGACATCTATCTTGATTTTCTCGATCAGTTCCGTATCACAGTACTCAATTCGTGGAATCTTTCAACCGAAGGATTCGGGCGATGGGCTCTCTTTTCGACGAGGAATTAGAGCTTCCCCGTCTTGTCACTAACGCCTGCCTTCGACAATGCAGGCTGCTGTGGGCGGGGCAGAGTGTGAATCCTGTGGTCCTCACCCCTTTCCAAAACTCGAAGAGGTCTCGAATAGAGGCAAAGTTTCACACGGACTTCATGGTGGCCAAAGCACTCCAGCAGTACCAGCAACACCTTCGTGAGGAGCGCAAAAAGAGCGTTCTTGCCATAAAAGCTGCTGAGGAGGCACGAGTGGATGCGGAGCTGGAAGCGGAGATCGAATCATCCTCCGCCCACCAAGGTAAATCTCCAATATGTCTCCACTATGCTAGGTGCGTAAGGGATGGAACTAGTCCCGACCAGATCTTAGTCTCTCCCTCCCTTCTCGAGTGCAGTCAAGTTTTGGAGTGAAGATGGTCTGCAGAGGAGTACCATGATTACCAAGATCTTATCTGTAATGCCCCAAATTTCCCTAATAAGGTTTATGACCTTGATTAGGAGGACGGGAGGGCCATAATTGATTTATTACGATATTTAATGATTATATGCATGTTTATGTGAATTATATTATTATATGATGGTAAATGCATGCATATGGGTTCATTTTTAATTATAAGGGCACTTTGGTAATTTGGCCCGTTGAGGGCATGATTGTGTATTTTCATGCATGTGGGTGAATTATAAATAATACCACATTATATGTGGATTGGTTCCAGCGATTCGGCATGAGACGATCATGGAATGCAAGTTTTTGGTCTAGTCATAACGAGATTAAGTTCGGGGCTTGGAGTGAGTCTCGAGGTAATTTGGTGATTAGAACGTTGCCGAGAATTAAAGAGTAACGAGATATGAATTATTGGTGTTTGAGAATATTGAGAATAACGGGAATTGGAGGGTGTTAATTATAATTAACGAGATAGGCAGGAAATGACGATATTACCCTTGGGAGTCTTTAGAAGCCTTTATTTGACCTAGGGGAAAAATGGTCTTTTCACCCCTAAGTTATATCATCCCTTTGAGTTTAGAAGGCTGTGGAATTGTTGAAAACAGAGCATCATCATCCTCATCTCTCTCTCCCTCACCCGTACACCATTTCTCCTCCTTCCTTTGAATTTTTGAGAGCCAACTTGAGGTAACAAGCTAGGAGATCAAAGGTGGGAGCTTAGGAACTTAGTTCATCCATTGAAGGGGATCTGAGTCAAGCTTGAGGTAAAGAAATTCATCCATGAAAACCTTGTTATACCCTGTTTTTCTAACAAGTTTTTAGTTGAGGATTTTGATGTGTTAGTTGGTAATTAATCGAAGTTCATAAGTTTGGTTGCTTGGGTTTTGATGAGGGTGTGATGTAGATGAGGTTTGGGGGTTGAGTTTGATGTTTTGATGATATTTGGGATTGGTTTGGAGGTTTGGTTTTCAAGAGAAATCGCAGGGGAGAAGACCAGAAAAGTTTCTGGTCTGCTGATGGTGCCCCATCGCCATTCCTGGCGCCCCAGCCCTAGGCAGGGCAGATTCTGGGGCTCCCTGACTTTGGGGCAGTGCCCCAGCACTAGTGAATTTTCCAGCAACCTATTTTTAGGGCTCGAGATGACTTTTAAGGCTCGGGGGTTGGTTCCTTTACCCTGTTTGGGTAGATTAAGAGTCCCGAGAGTGCGGGATGGATCCTGGGAGTGTGGTTTTAGATTATAAACCTTTTTATGATTTATTTTATTGATGGGATTCCAAATTTGGTTATGACTAGGTGACCCCTAAGGGATCAAAGGATTGATTGTTCTCAAGGGTTGCTATTTTACTAATTCTTGCTCAAACCCGAGGTAAGAAAACTGCACCCTGTGTATATGTGACATGCATGGTTATTCTTGATGCATGTTGGATGTCTAAATGTGATGCATGTAATGCACGAGAAATATGTGATTAGGGCATGCTATGAATATTGAGTATGAGATTGTTCAGAGCTTGAGTCTCTGTGTTTATGCATTATCTTAATTCACTACTACAAAAAAGGATTTTCTCTGCGGTTTTTTTACTCAATACACTGCGGTTTTCGAGAGTATTGAAAAGCGCAGTGTATTCAACCGTAGAGAAAAGTGTTACGCAAACCGCGGAGAAAAGTTACACTTTTCTCTGCGGTTGTAGTAAGCCAACCGCGGAGAAAAGTCTATTTTCTCCGCGGTTTGCTTACTACAACCGCAGAGAAAAGAGCTTATTAAAAAAAAAATTCAATTTCGGTTGATAACCCAGCATTTTTAATAAAAAAAATTAATTTTCAATTTTAATTATACATAATTATTTTCAATAGTATAACTAATTTGTTAAATTGTTATATATACATTTTATATCTAATACAAAATAATTGGCTAGTAATGAATCAAAGACTTTAATCATTCTAACCAATATAAGTTAGCACTTTAATCTTACATACATACAAAAATTTAGATTTCATAAACAAATGGCATTAATCTAGCTAACCAATCACTTTGTAATGTGCACATTTAATTAATTTGATGGGGCAAATACTATAAGGTTAGAGGATGTGAGTTGGGGTTGATATAAGAGAGAATTGGAGTCATTTGTGTTGTTTGTGTTTAATTAGAGTTGAATTCCATTTTTTGTTTTGTTTTGTTTAATGTTTATTAATGCCGATAAAAGTTAACAAAATATGTTGAAAAAGTTTCCATCATCCATGGCATTATGATCATAATATATATTCAAAAAGTCAAGTACTTGATCTCATCAGAGAGAAGATGAATGATATGATGAATAATGGATTTGGAAAATATCATCATTATCATTGGACTCGAATGATGATAAACTGAGCTTACAAATTAACAAAATATGGGAAAAGCTAGTCTATCAGAGAACTGGATTAATGAAGGCGAACAGATGCAAATAAAAGTGAGCTTGTAAGCCTCTTTTCATTCTATGATTGAGCCCACCAAAAAATTGAAGATCCTGGAAATATTAATGTATTCCAAGATGATTATGAGATACCCCAAGTAATGGAGCATCTTCAAACAAAACTTCAAACCAGTTGAAGATAAATGAATTAGCTAGCTAGCTCTTTTGTGTTTAATTAGTACGTACGTTACCCTAATAATACTCAATCTATAATTTTAGATCATTATTTCAAATCACTTAACAAGTATCTCATTTATGAATCCTTTCAAAATACAATTACAAAAATATATAATAACTCACTACTAGATGTTGTCAAAACATAGTTTAAATTCTACTCTGAGTTCCTATTTCCTTAACTTTCTTTCAACTCTTTTCTCCTCACAGTTTCCTCTTCACCTAACATATTAGAAAGTAAATACAAGATTTTTTTTTCAGGGGTCATTAGTAAATCCTCTATCTGTAAAAGGAAGAGAGATATTAGCAATTCTTCTAGCATCCAACCACTCTTTCTCTAATTTAACAGAGAAAAAAGAAGTGTAGTGTTCTCTGTTGCTTTAATTGCTATCTATTGATTTTGGAAAATGAAGTAGTTCAACTTTGTCATGGAAACATTGAGCAAACCATTGTGATCATTTTAGGCAATGAAAAAGTATCATGAATCTTTTTGAGGTTTGATCTTTGCATTTTTCTTGAGCATTATGAATGTTTGTGGGTCATTATTAACAGAGTGAACTTTTTTTGACACAAATTAATTTTAATAAAGCCCAAAAGGATTCTACTTGATAAAAAAAAAACTACTAATCCAAAATTGAATAATAAAATGGAGTAGTCATTATTAACTTTCTCTACTAAGGCTAGTTATTCGTTTAATCCGGTGTTTCAAACATAGTGTTCAGTCTAAGATTGACTAAAACATTTATCACTAACTCCATTTTCTGCTTTTATGTTGTAAAATTTTACCATGGTTGGTAATCTTTGTTTCAGACAACCATTGAATAATGGTTTATCTGCATCTCTAACCAATTTATCAAATTTTGAAGGATCATCAACAAACTCTTCTTGTGCTTCATCGAGCAATTCTATAGGATGATCGTCAAAATCACTATAACCCAAATCATCAACCCCTCGCCTCCCGAATGGATATGGATTATTATTTTTCAATGATTCCCCATGCCAATACCATGTATGATAACTTGTATCAAATCCCCGACAAAATACATGATTTTTTATCATGGTAATATTTCCTTTTGTTCTATTACCACAATCTATACATGGACAATGAATTCTTTCCGGATCACTACAATTTGTTTGGCAAAATTCTAAAAATTGGTTGAATCCGTCTTGAAATTGTTGTGTTTCTCTATCCTCAAGAATCCATGACTTATCCATAATGATAATATCTACCTAATTCCTAAGTTGATTAAGAAAAGAAAATTAGTATAGTAATACTCTAAAATTATGTTCAATTATTAAATTATAAAATGAAATGGGCAGAGTTTCATTTATTTCTATAACATATCCAAAATTCATATGTATTTAAAATTTCAACAAAAACAAAAACCTTATTATTATATATAGTAACTTATAAAACATGTTCAACTAATATCATCAAAAAAAAATTGGGCAGAGTTTCCTCTGTATTTATAGCATATCCCAAGTTATCTACCTATAAATTCACATCAAACAAAACATATAACAAACAACATGCATGTTCTCAACCATAAGTCACCGCAGCACACAGAAAATTCACATATCCTACTTCACTAAGACACACATGTTCTCAACCTTTTGTTATCTCCGCAGCACACAATTTTATCTCAGAGCCTACTTCACTATGGATGAATATCTAATATATTCAAACTCCTCTAACAATAGTTTGTAAATATAAAAAATAAAAATAAAAAATTAAGTAGTAATTACTACTTACCTTAAAAATTAATATTCAACAATTTCAACCTCACACTCAAAAAAAGATTTCCTACAATAAAAAAGTAAAAATTAGTAAATATATGGTAATTGAATTGATCCTAAAATAATATAATTAACAAAAATATACTTTAAAAAAATCATTACCTAAATAATATACAAAATTATGCAAGCACTAATTGTTAATATAAAAAATTATGTAAACAACATTATTATAAATAAAATAATACAAAAATACCCTAAAACCGAAATATACATTAAAGCAATCAAGTTTTAGTGATCAATACATGTTTTAAACAATGAAAATGTCTTCCAATCCTATATAAAATTTCAAAAATATTAAAAAAAATAACCATATAAACATACATAGAAACCACCATTAAACCCACACAAAATTTCTTCATTTTTACCCTAAAACTTAAAAATAACTCAAGATTAAGTATATATACATGACTTCAAGCTTTAATATGCAAGGAAATGGAAAAAAAACAAAAAAAATGGACAATGTGGGGCTTACCCGTGGGTAGGGACGGTGGTGGGAAAGCTTCGGCCGTGTCTCTGTGAAGGGGAAGAAGATGTGCAAATGAGAGGGAAAAATAGGTTTTTGTGCTTAAGTGGGTGGTGACCACTTTTCTCCGCGGTTATATACCCAAAAACACAGAGAAAAGTGGAATTTTCTCTGCGGTTCTGGGCATAGAACCGCGAAGAAAAGTGGGGAAAAGTTCTACACTTTTCTCTGCGGTTTTAGACCCAAAACCGCGGAGAAAAGTGAGTCATTCAAACCTTTCACAGCGTTTTTTTTAAAAACCTCAATAAAATAGGGCGCGAACATTAAATATAATTTTTTTGACTCTTTCAATCCTTTTCTCTGCGCTTTTTATTTATTGTTTAAAAAAAACCGCAGAGAAAGCCTATATTTGTAGTAGTGATTGTACTAGTAATTATTGAGTAAGTATTCTGAATGCCCTTTATTTGGATATTTGACATATGATATATGTTTGGTGGCGTTGCTTACTTGTATATGCAACTGACTTGCAGGGATACTGACCTAAGAGTCTGCGGCATAAGCGTCCTGAATGCAGGACCGAATGAAGATTAGATCTAATCGATATCAGCGTTGATTGAATCTAATGCATTAACGCTGGACTGACCCTAAGGTCGATGAATCTTATAAGTGCTTGCCTAGTCTAAGACTAGTTACTCATAGCTAAGGCCTAAGGCCTAGGTGACTGCTTGTCACATGGCTAGGGAACAGAGTTCCACAGTTTTGACTCTGTGGTCATGAGGAAGGTTATGTTGGTCACTAGTCATCATGCACCTATCCTATTTAAGCTAGTGAAAGACTCACTTATCTATAAACCCCCGGTGACCCTATCATCACATGGCTATTGGGAATAAACCCACCTTAGTGACTATTCAATTGTCACTCTTCTATTTAGGGCTAAAAGTCCTGAATGATTATTATGATCATTGGTTGATGTGTTATACTCAACAATACGTGAACTCATTTGCTTGCTTGACTAGGGCTATATCTACTAGGCGTGTGCCTTATGATTTGATGACATGTTATTACTGTTCATGAGCATATTGAGTTTTCTTGCTGGGCTTCGGCTCATGGGTGCTATGTGCAGTTAAAGGCAAAAGAAAGCTGGGGAGCACCTCTTCTTTTGTTATGCCAGGAGTGGCACCAGCATTGGCTCAGCCTAGGGTTGAGAGTACGTGGGAATTTCTTTGTGGAAGTTTCCAGGAGTATTATCCTCCAGTCTTCGAGGGAGGCCTAGATCCATTCGGAACTGAGCAATGGATGGCATGATCAGTTCCATTCTTGATAGTATGGGGCTGGTAGGTCATGATAGGGTGGCTTGTGCGACATTTGTTTTGCGGGATGATGCTCGGACGTAGTGGGAAGTAGTGTCCCAGACACGAGATACAGCTGTGATGGATTGGAAAGAATTTAGGCAGCTGTTTAATGAAAAATATTACTGTGATGCAGCTAAGACCGCTAAGATGAATGAGTTTCTGAATCTTGTTCAGGCTAATGCAACAATAATCGAGTATGTTAGTAGATTTAATGGGTTGGCCAAGTTTGCTTTAGACATGGTACCCACAGATGTAGCTCGGAGGGAAAAAATTTGTTCAGGGATTGAATCCTGGAATAGCTCCGGGCATTAGAGTCGCCCCAGTGTATGAAATCTCTACCTATGCTCAGATGGTAAAGAAGGCTTTTGTTGTTGAGAGCATAAAAGATGAGAAGAAAAGTGGTAGGGAGCACGGAGCTCAGATAGTGGTATCTCCACTTATTGGAGTAAGTAAGAATGAAAGCTGGAAGATTCGTCCAATATGCACGCGGTGCAAGAGGTGTCATTTGGGAGAATGCCGAGCAAGGGCATGTTTTGCATGTGGCATGGTTGGGCACTTAAAGAAGGATTTCCCAAGGCTAAGAGAGGAAGAGCAAAAGGGGATAGACAACTCAATTCCAACTCGAGTGTTTATTCCGGAGCAGTCAGAGTCTGAGACTGAGACAAGTTCCTCAGGGGTGGCAGGTCAGTTTTCTAGTCCTGATTTCTAAGTTATGCTGATTGGTTTTGGTGCCATGCTGTTCTTTATTTGTTGAATATAGAGAGGAATAAAGTTTCCATATAAATCATATGGTTATGTTGTGATGGGAAAGTGACACTATATTGGTAATTGAAGAGATCAGGTGAATTATTGTGGAAAGAACTCGTCAGTGGTTTTCATGAGTTGGTTATGACTGACTGGTTTTAGTATGATCCAGCGTATGGATTGGTTAAGTAAGTGTGGGGAAATTTTAAATGGCAAGGAAAGAATAGCATCCCTTGGGCTTGAGAGTGGAAAGCCTTGTGGCAGCTGGCACTGTGCATTGATTTGGTATGCCGATGACATTTGTATCAAGAGCTAGAGTTTTATTGCAGGGAGATGCATAGAACTCTTAGCTAGTGTGATGGATAACACTTAGATCATGCCAGTGGGATCAAGACAGATTGGATTAGTGTGTGAGTTTCTGAATATGTTTCCAGGGGACATGCTAGAGTTTCTTTTATGTGAAAAAGATAGAATGGTGATTGGATTAGTGCCAGGAATAGATTCAGGTTTTAAGGCATTGTGTTGAATGGCTCAGTGGAGTTGTAAGAATTAAAGGTTCAGTTATTCAGTAAGATGGAATTCTTTAAGGTGGATTCTTGATATGGTTAGTACCAGTTAGAGATTAGGGAGAAAGTTATATAAAAGACTGTGTTTGTATCAGATAAGGGCACTGGGAGTGCTGAGTATGTCTTAAGAATTTGTCTAATGCCAAGTGTTTATGAATTAGATGAATAGAGCATTCAAAGGTTTATTTGAATGGGATTTGTGAACGTCTTGGATGATGGTATTGTGGTATTTTCTCTGCAGGGATTTGCCAAGGTCAAGGAACGCCTTAGGGGCAAGAGTTTCCTTGGGTGGTAAAGATATTTCAGGTGCCTTGGGAAAGGTTCTGAGACTTCTTGCAGATCAGAATTAGTTAGTAGGTGGTTATGACACCTCAGTGACAGGAGAAAAGTAATTGCCTATGCAATATGTTGGTTAAAGGATCTGACCAGAACTAGAGTAGAGTTTCTGGTGGGCCAGGTGGCTAGTTTTATGTTTGAGATTATCATTTCGGAAATGATTAAAAAGGAAAGATGACTAAGTGAACCACAAATAAGAAAGATTGAATGGAAAGTCTTAGCTGGATTAGCTAAGAGTGGTATAGTGTTAGATATGAATTTATTGTGGTATAGGGTTGGATTTGGAATCCGATGGACACTGAGATTAATTGGGAGATTCTGGATGAATCTCATGTTATTCTCTTATTGTCTTCATTCAGACATCATGGAAATGTAACAGGATATGAAAGCTTTATAGTGGTGGCCTGAGATGGAGAGGGATGTAATGGAATGTGTGGTAAAGTTCTTAGCCTGTTAATAGGTCAAGACAGAGTATCAGGAATCAACAAGGTCATTGCAGCCTTGAGTATTTTGTAATGGAAATAAGAGAGCATCGCGATGGCTTTCGCGGTCGGATTGCCCAAGTTAGTGGGTCAGCGTGAATTGGCATTGGGTCATTGTGCACCAGTTTATCCAAGTGAGTTTACTTTTATCAGAAAGGATAAGTAAATAGTATAGCTGATCAGTATTCAGATCTCTACGTGAAAGAGATAGAGCACCTTCATGAAACTGAAGGTCTATCTTATCACATGAAGACTCTATTGCGACTTCCAAGTTTTGGAAGGGTTAAGAAGGTGATGAGTATATAGATGGAATTCAGTATAGTTTATTACTCTCAAACTGATGGTAAATCAGAGAGAGAGAGAGGGTTATCCAATTATTATTGGAAGAACATCTTATAAGATGAATGAATTAATATATATATCTGGATCCTGAGGTGGTTCAGGGGACCATTGAGATTACTAGAGATTGAAGCTTGGATACTCACTTCTCAGAATAAATGGAAAAGTGTTACTGAATTGAAAAGTAGGAACATGAAGTTCCAAGTAGGAGCTTGTATCTTCCTTAAAGGTATCACCATGGAAAGGGGTGAGGAGATAGGGGCAAGTTGAGCCCTAGAGTAATTTAACAATTTGAATCCTCGATTATTTGACAGTTTGAATTTTGGATAGGACTGTTCAGGTTGATTTTGGATCAGCCTTTTCTTTGGCACTGTCAGCTGTATACAGTGTGTTATGTACTTCCATGCAGTGGACATGGGTTGAAAGGAGTTCATGAGTTGAGTTATAAGGATCTGAAGGTTAAGTATTTCGGTAGGGAATAGCCAGTTCAAATTGTAACAGAAGTAATAAGGTTCTGAGGAACAAAGTATACCTTGGGTTAAGGTATGTTGCAGAAATAGTAAGGTCGAGGGAATGACCTGGGAAACTGGGATCAGTTGTGCGGAATTCTTATTACAGGCTACTTAGATAAATTTCGAGGACGAAATTTCAGTAAGGAGGGGATAGTTGTAATGCCCCAAATTTCCCTAATAAGGTTAAAGAACTTGATTAGGAGGCTGAGAGGGCCATAATCGATTTATTATGATATTTAATGATTATATGCATGTTTATGTGAATTATATTATTATATGATGGTAAATGCATGCATATGGGTTCATTTTTAATTATAAGGGCATTTTGGTAATTTGGCCTGTTGAGGGCGTGATTGTGTATTTTCAAGAATGTGGGTGAATTATAAATAATACCACATTATATGTGGATTGGTTCCAGTGATTCGGCATGAGACGATAGTGGAATGCAAGTTTTTGGTCTAGTCATAATGGGATTATGTTCGGGGCTTGGAGTGAGTCTCGGGGTAATTTGGTGATTAAAACGTTGCCGGGAATTAAAGGGTAATGGGATATGAATTATTGGTGTTTGAGAATATTGAGAATAACGGGAATTGGAGGATATTAATTATAATTAACGAGATAGGAAAGAAATGACGATTTTACCCTTGGGAGTCTTTAGAAGCCTTTATTTGACCTAGGGGCAAAATGGTCTTTTCACCCATAAGTTATATCAGCCCTTTGAGTTTAGAAGGCTGTGGAATTGTTGAAAACAGAGCATCATGATCCTCATCTCTCTCTCTCCCTCACCCGTACACCATTTCTCCTCCTTCTTCCTTTCAATTTTTGAGAGCCAACTTGAGGTAACAAGCTAGGAGATCAAAGGTGGGACCTTAGAAATTTAGTTCATCCATTGAAGGGGATCTAAGTCAAGCATGAGGTAAAGAAATTCATCCATGAAAACCTTGTTATACCCTATTTTTCTAATAAGTTTTCAGTTGAGGATTTTGATGTGTTAGTTGGGAATTAATGGAAGTTCTTGAGTTTGGTTGCTTTGGTTTTGATGAGGGTGTGATGTAGATGAGGTTTGGCAGTTGAATTTGATGTTTTGATGATGTTTGGGATTGGTTTGAAGGTTTGGCTTTCAAGGGAAATTGCAAGGGAGAAGACCAGAAAATTTTATGGTCTGCAGATGGCGCCCCAGCGCTAGGCAGGGCAAATTTCATGGTCTAGGGTTCTCTGACTTTGGGGCAGCGCCCCAGCGCTAGTGAATTTTTCAACAACCTATTTTTAGGGCTCGGGATGACTTTTAAGGCTTGGGGTTGGTTCCTTTACCCTGTTTGGGTAGATTAAGAGTCCTGAGAGTGCGGGATGGATCCCGAGAGTGTGGTTATAGATTATAAACCTTTTTATGATTTATTTTATTGATGGGAATCCATATTTGGTTATGACTAGGTGACCCCTAAGGGATGAAAGGATTGATCATTCTCAAGGGTTGTTCTTTTACTAATTCTTGCTCGAACCTGAGGTAAGAAAATTGCACCCTGTGTATATGTGACATGCATGGTTATTCTTGATGCATGCTGGATGTCTAAATGTGATGCATGTAATGCACGAGAAACATGTGATTAGGGCATGCTATGAATATTGAGTATGAGATTGTTCAAAGCTTGAGTCTCTGTGTTTATGCATGATCTTAATTGTGCTAGTAATTATTGAGTAAGCATGATGAATGCCCTTTATTTGGATATTTGACATATGATATATGTTTGGTGGCATTGCTTACTTGTATATGGCAATGACTAGTCAGGGATACTGACCTAAGAGTCAGAAGCGGCATAAGCGTCCTGAACGCATGGCCGAATGAAGATTAGATCTTATCGATATCAGCGTTGAATGACTCTAAGGCATTAATGATGGACCGACCCTAAGGTCGACGAATCTTATAAGCGCTTGCCTAGTCTAAGACTAGTTACTCAGAGCCAAGGCCTAAGGCCTAGGTGACTGCTTGTCACATGGCTAGGGAACAGAGTTCCATGGTTTTGACTCTATGGTCATGAGGAAGGTTATGTTGGTGACTAGTCATCATGCACCTATCCTATTTAAACTAGTGAAAGGCTCACTTGTCTATAAACCCCGATGACCTTATCGTCACATGGCTATTGGGAATAAACCGACCTTAGTGACTATTACAACTGTCACTCTTCTATTTAGGGCTAAAAGTCCCGAATGATTATTATGATGATTGGTTGATGTGTTATACTCAACAATACGTGAATTCATTTGCCTGCTTGAATAGGGCTATATCTACTAGGCGTGTGCCTTATGATTTGATGACACGTTATTACTGTTCATGAGCATATTGAGTTTTCTTGCTGGGCTTCGACTCACGGGTGCTATGTGCAAGTAAAGGCAAAAGAAAGCTGGACCATCCTTGAGTTGGAGAGCTTAGGTGACGATGTGTACATATGCAGCTGCTTGACCACGACGGCCGAGGTCTGAAGGGGAACTAGGGTTGAACCCTGTTTTGCCGCCTAGATCGGCTGGTTGTAAATATTTTCTTGTAATAGACCTCTAAATTATATTTTTGGGATCCCAATGTATATAGTAAACGTTCTAATGAAACATTATATCTTAACCAAAATTTTTAATCCCTAAACCGCTAATCATACTTATATACACGATTTTGGCCAAATGACTCGATTAGCGAGTTCAACACTGTTTACAAGGCACACCGTAACGGTCCTTGGAGTTTGGGGTGTTACATTATTGACGTGTTCCTTGAAAGCTCGAATAGGAGAGTACACCGTCCCAACTTCATACCTCTCGATGAATCACCGACCATGCATGCGTCTTGGTTCTGTCAGTACGAGACCAACTTCACGCAAGAGATGGGTCATCTCATACATGATTTTGCCAGTACCCTCCTTCACTTCGAGGAGTCTGACAGTGGTGGGAATCCCGAGGAGTTTTTAGCTTTCTTTTTTGCATGTATTATCCTATTATGGTTTCCCCTTTATTTATCATGACTGACCAAGGTGTTTCTTTTGCAGATAGTATGGGCCTTTTTTACTTGTTGCGCTCGAAGTGACAAAGGGTGTCGGGCCCTTCTGAGATCGATCTCTAGATGGTCCCAACAACACCACCTCCTTTGTCTGCTCTGGCACCCTCTATCAGTACTTCGATGGCCCTTGCCTTGGGCGCAGTAGTCGTCGAAGAGGTCATAGACCTAGAGGGCTCCTCCCCCAGGGATGAGAGGTTCTCAAGGAAAGGAAAAGAGATTCCTCCCAATTTCCCTCAAGTCAAGGATCCTCGCCTGGTCATCTTCTCGAAGTACTACGATGACGAAGGATCGGGTCTGCACAAGGAAGTCACCGAATATTACAAATCTCACATCGGCAAGGGCAATAAAAGTGTTTGATTGTTGACCGAGTATTTGCGCGAGGACTGGACGAAGGAACCCATCTTTGCTCCCCACCATGAAGAACATGAACCTCTCCTCATGGGAAGAATAGGAGAAAGAGACATGCCACTCAGCATGAAGCTCCTGCAGGGATTAGCAACGTCCCTATGCAAAATTACTGCAGGCCGCTTTGCTCGTTGTGGTGGTGACAATGAGGTGGCGCTGGTGGCAACTAGCCAACATGCCGCCACTAGGGTAAGTCTTTGGTTTCTTTTTGATCTCGATGAATGTATTGTTTTTATTACTTTCGCTGATCCAATACTTAGAATTCATAGGTTGCTGCTTTAAACCAGTGACTCGGGGACCTGAAGAAGACTCGGGAGGAGCTGGCTCGCGTCCAGGCGGAACTTGCTCAAACCAAAGAGACAAAAGTTGCATCTAGAGGAACATTCATGACTCCAGAAAGAGGTGGAGGACACCAAGGGCCGCGTTCGCGAGGTGGAGGATCAACTAGTCGTGGAGAGGTCAAAACTGTCCGCTTTGGATGAGACATTTGCCAAGCTGTTAGAAGATGTCGCGACTCGAACATGGAGTGTGGAAGAGGAGCTGGCCCGAATTCATGAGGAGTTTCAAATAAGTCAGATGACACTTGAAGCCCGTGTTGGCAAGTTGGAAAGATCCAACAAAAACCTTTCCAAGGACCTCAATGTAATGGTTGAGGACATGTTGTATATTGTGTGGAAAAACAACAAAGACAAGGACTTGTCCTTCACGGAAGGGTCCTGATATGAGGACAAAACTCGAATCGCATCTTGAGGTGGACACTGCCAACGAGGCTCAAGAGTCAGAGACCTTGGTGGTAGGCTGGATTCCCAAAGACAACTCTGTGGTCGAGTTGAAGACAGAGATGCCATCAGGTGAAGGCCCCCAGTAACCTGAGTACAATCAGGCCTGTGTGCCATAACTCTTTAGGGGTACAAACATACATTTTAATTCTCAAGCCACTGAGCACTCTTGTATCTTTTCTTTTTAACCACGTATCTTTTCTTTTTCTTGATTTGGTTCTTTGAATTTGGCGTAACCTAATCTGGCACGCAAACAAGCACTCAAACCATTTGAAACACTTAGTTTAATGTAATGTAACATGAACGTCATGAGAACAAGAACTCAAATCATTTTAAACATGGTTCTATTAATTCAAACGTATCACGAATGTCACTAGAATAAGAACTCAAATCATTTCAAACATGGTTCTATAAATTCACATGTAACACGAATGTCACGAGAACAAGAACTCAAATCATTTTAAACATGGTTCTACAAATTCAAATGTAACACGAGTGTCACGAGAACAAGAACTCGAATTATTTTAAATATGGTTCTAGAAATTAAATCGTAACACAAATGTCACGAGAATAAGAACTCAATTTTGGTTCTATAAATTCAGCATAACATGAATGCTATGTGAACAAGAACTCAGTGTTGTTTCAAATACCCAGTTCCCTGGTTTGGCCTCTTGTAGGCCCATAGTCCTAGAGGCGACTGACGCAAAGTTTACTGTCATCGCCTTGTGCCCCTACAAGTTGAAGGTTCGGACCTTCAGGGGGTGTCTGGCATGTGGAAACACCTGCCCCCCGAGCATGCACTACTCGAGAGCTTGGGAGTTTCAACACTGCTCCCCGAGAGCATGCCTATTTTCTTTGCTACCTTTTCTAGAAGTGATGCTAACGAGATACATAGGCATAGGCCACCTGGGCGTTTGTTCGCATTGCACATATTAAGGTTTGGTTATTACTCTCCGGGCACGCGCTGTCCTCAGGAGGTAACCTAAATTCTTAACTCTGTTACATTTGGCTTTTCTAAATATGGGATATAGTGATATTAACGACACTTTGCTCGTCGACTAGCCAAGCTTTCTATATCATGGATTTCCCGAGGCCAAGTATAAGGAACTCGACCTTCTGTTCGCATCTCGAGATCAATAGACATGGCCAGAGCTCCTAGGTGTCGTTGTTTGCGGGAGATGACCAGTATATTATCGCGCTACTTGGATTATATAGATCTTAGGTGCTATGCTTAGTTTTGTCTAGAACAAGCTACCTTCTAGGCTAGACTCAGTTAGTTTCCTAAGACTTTCTATTTTCGGGATGGCGAGACTAGGACCACTCCTATTGGCTAGAAACAAATTTAGTTTCCTAGGTCGTCTGTTGCGAGGTGCAGTGATACTTTCCTATACCCATGCCCCCAAGTGATCGTAGACTGGTCTGCGGTCACTTGTTCGGAAACTACAGAAAAGGACATAAGCAAAACAAACAGATTTCTTACAGTGTTTTATATACACGGTTTCCATTACATGTGCTCAAAGGCTACAGGAGGGATAACAGAAATAAACAATGTTTCTTCCAGATGCTACTGGTAATACCGGTAGAGATGCTCGACATTCCAGGCATGCGGAATTGGCTCCCCATTAAGTCGGGCTAATCTATATGTTCCCAGACATACAATGCTTTCAACTTGGTATGAGTCCTCCCAGATGGGTCCCAGCAGTCCTGCACCTGGATCTCAGGTGGCTAAGAAGGCTCATCGCAACACTAGATCTCCGACCCCGAACTTTCTATCTTTCACTTTGGAGTTGAAATACCTAGCCACTTTTTGCTGGTAGGATGCTACTCATAGCTGAGAAGCCTCGCGTAGCTCCTCCACGAGGTCTAGGGATTCCCGAAGTAGGGCATGGTTCGTGGTCAGATCATACGTATCCCGTCGGTGCGTGGAGATTGCTGCTTCAACAAGGAGCATAACCTCTTACCCGTAGGCCATCAAGAAGGGAGAATGGTTGGTAGAGGTCTGGACTGTGGTGCGGTAGCTCTACAATGCCCTAGGAAGCTCCTCGGGCCAAGTTCCTTTAGCCTGCTCCAGCCTTTTCTTCAGAGTGGACCTAAGTGTCTTGTTCACTGCTTCCACTTGGCCATTGGCTTGCGGATGGGCTACGGAAGAGAAGCTCTTGATGACACCATGGCATTGATAGAAGTATCTGAACTCTTCACTGCCAAACTGCATTCTGTTGTCGGACACTATCTTCCTCAGAAGCCCATACTGGCACACAATATTTTTTATGATGAAGTCCAAAGCCTTTTTGGACGTGATGGTGGCTAGTGACTCGGCCTCAGCCCACTTCGTGAAGTAGTTGATAACCACTATGGCATATTTCACCTTTCTTTTCCCTGTGGGGAGAGACTTGATAAGGTCGATGCCCCAAATGGCAAAAGGCCATGGGCTGGTCATTTGAGTAAGCTAATTCGAAGGAGATCGAGGGATGATGGAGAAACGCTGACATTCGTCGCATTTCTTGACGTAATCCATCGCGTCTCCAATTATGGTGGGCCAAAAATATCCTTGCCTTAATATATTCTTTGAAAAGGCTTTGCCCCCCGGCGTGATCACCATAGAAACCTTCATGTACTTCTCGCAGTATTGAACTGGCTTTTAGCCTGGACACGCACCGAAGCAGGGCTAAAGTATAGCCTCATCTGTAAAGCTTATTATCTATAATTATGTACCTCTAAACTTGGTACAACAACTTTTCGGCTGCCTTTTTGTCTTGGTGTAAGTCCCCGAAGACGAGGTATTTAATTATCGGCTCCATCCACCCATCTTGGGGTCGTACTATTTGCACCTCATTTGGAGCCACAATACTCAGAGAATCCAAGTAGTCGATAGGGACGATGCTGATTAATTCAGCGTCTTTTGTTGCTACCAATTTTGCTAGGGCATCCGCATTGGAATTTCGCTCTCTCGACACTTGACGAATAGCAAATTTTTAGAAGTTGTGTAGTATTTCTTGAGCCTTTTCCAAGTATTCTGCCATTTTTGTGTTTCGCATCTAGTATTCTCCGAGAATTTTTTCACCACGAGTTGGGAATCGCTAAATATCTCGAGCCCCTCATCCTAGAGTTCTAATGCCACGCAAAATCCAGCAATTAAAGCTTTGTATTGTTCTTCATTAGTAGAGTCGCTAAATTCGATGGGGAGAGCAGTATGCACTCTATGCCCCTCAGGGGAGACTAAAATAAGTCCTGCCCTTGCACCATTTTCATTTGAAGATCCATCTACAAACAACTTCCACCGGGGTGTACTAGGATCTCTCCTCGATGAGTGCTTGTCCTTTTATGGTAGTCCTCAGGAGGTAGGTAATGTCGGACTGACTTAATTCCTCCAACCATTTTAAGAGCCTCCCTGACGACTCAGGCTTCTGAAGGACTTGTCTGAGCGAGTGGTTGGTTAGGACCTTAATTGGGTGTGCCTGGAAGTAAGGTCTTAGCTTTCGAGAGGCGACCATAAAGCAGAAGGTTAACTTTTCCATTAGTGGATACCTAGACTCTGCTCTAAAGAGCCTCTTGACAATGTAATAGATGGGGTGTTGAACGCAAATTTCCTCCCTAACCAGTGCAGCGCTAACGACGGCCTCCGATACAGCCATGTAGAGTAAGAGGGGTTCTCTGTCTACTGGCTTGGACAGTATCAGAGGGTTTGCCATGTGTGCCTTGAGCTATTGGAATGCCCATTCACACTCTTTTTTCCATGCAAATCTCTGACTCCCCTGGAGAATATTGAAAAAGGAATGCACTTATTCATTGCCTTGGAGACAAAACGGCTCAAGGCTACAATCTTCCCTGTCAGGCTCTGATCATCTTTATGTTTCTGGGGAGAAGGAATTTCGATTAAGGCCTTTATCTTTTTGGGGTTCGCCTCAATCTCTTGAGCGCTCAAGATGAAGCCTAAAAACTTGCCGGAGGCTACTCCAAATGTGCATTTCTGAGGGTTGAGCTTCATCCCGAACCGGCGGAGCACCGCGAATACCGCAGCCAGGTCGCCTACATGATCTGGGTCAGTTCGATACTTAACCAATATATCACCTACATAGACCTCCATGTTCCATCCCAACTGGTTCTTTAACATTCTATTAACCAGCCTTTGGTAAGTGGCGCCGACGTTATTCAACCCGAAAGGCATCACGATGTAATAATAGGCACCTTTGTCAGTTCGAAAGCTGGTGTGCTCCTGATCGGTGACATGCATGGATGTTTGGTTATATCATGAGTATGCGTCCATAAATGACATTAACTCATAACCAGAGGTGGCATCGACTATCTGATCAATCCTGGGGAGTGGAAAATAGTCCTTCAGACATGCCTTGTTATGGTCCAAAAAATCGATGCATATCCTCCATGTGCCATTTGGCTTTGGCACAAGGAAAGGATTGGATGACCACCTAGGATATTGGGCTTCTTGGATAAACCTATTAGAGATGAGCTTGTCTACCTCGGCCTTGAGGGCCACTTCTGAGTTTGGTAGAACGTCCTTTGCCTATGCTGGATGGGAGCAAAGCTAGGGTCATTGTTCAAGGCATGACATATGACATTTGGGTCAATGCCAGTCATGTCAGGATGATTCCATGTGAACACATCTTTGTTTTCTCTATGGAAAACCACTAACGATTCTTGGACTTATGTTTTCAAGCCTCCCCTAACTTTCACCTTTCTGTCGGGGTTGGAGGTATCCAGGATTACCTCCTCCATCTCTTCCATTGGTTCGATGGACCTCTCCTCTTGAACCCTAGGATCTAACTCGTCAGGTCCTGAGTTCTGCACAGTTCATTCCTTTAGAGTCTCGAAGCTCTCAGGGACCTCGTCCCTCATTGCCATTACGGAAGCATTGAGGGAGACATTGTAGCATTGTCTCGCCTCTTTCTGGTCCCCGCGGATAGTGCCGATTCCCACATCCGTAGGGAATTTAATGCACAAATGACGGATGGAAGTGACTGCCCCGAACTCTACTAATGCTGGCCATCGCAAAATGGCATTGAATGTCGAGAGACACTCCACCACCACGAAGGTGCAGTACTTAAAGGCCTGGCAAGGTACCTCTTCGAGCATTACTGAGAGCATTATCTACCCCATTGGGATGAGGGCTTCTCCCGAGAACCCATAAATTTTCGAGGCGCATGGGGATAGGTCTGCCGTAGTCAGCCCTATCTTCTCAAAGGCTAGTTTAAACGGGATATTCACTGAAACTCCCATTGTCTACAAGAATCTGAGCCACCATTTTGTTGGAGATTTGGCTCTCAATTACCAACGGATCATGATGTGGGAAATGCACTCTCTAAGCATCATCTTCAGAAAATGTTATGACTTGCTCAGTCATTCGCGGCATTTGAGCAAGTAACTGGGTCAAAGACATTACCTCATCGTCGTGGTTCAAAGCTCGCACATATCTGTTCTGCGAGCTTCGTGAGGTGCCCCCCTAGTGAGGTCCTCCTGATATGGTCCCTACCTGCCCATTTACTGGAGGAGGCCCACAGGAGTTGCCGTTGGAAGCTGAGGGGTGGTCAATGGGGCCACCTGTCCAGCCACGAGTGCCTGTGTTTGACGCGGTCCACCCTTAGCATACTGATGGAGGTGTCCCAGCTTGATGAGGTTTTCATTTTCATCCTTGAGCTAACGACATTCGTTAGTATGATGCCCTATGTCATTGTGGAAACGAAAAAATTTGCCAGGGTCCCATCTATCCCTGTCTCTTCTGATGGGTTGTGGCTTCCAGTAGTGTATATGGTGCACCGTGGCCACAAAGATGTTCTCCTGGGAGTGCACCAGGTTAGTATATTCAGAATACTATGAGAAATACTTCTCGCCTAATGCGACTCCTTTATCGGGCTGTGTGATCCCACTTCCCCTAGGTTTCCGACCTTTACATTTCCCTCCACGCCTTGTGCCACTTGGAGCTCGACTAGATTCAGACGGATGGGATAGGGCAACAACGCCAGCTTTAAATGTAGGTTAAAAAGTGCTGTATCCAGTGGACGTCGCCCCAAACCCTGCTGGAGATATACGAAATCCAGGGGCAGACATGGCACTATAACTGGAAGGGGCGACGCTCTAGCCAAGCTGGGCTCCAAACGACCTCTGCTGATTGTGAAAATAGGAGGAGTATTGGCCCCAAGGCCATGGGGCTAGGAGCGGCCAAGGCTGGGAAAAGGGTGGATGCTCCAAACGCCCCGATTTGGGCGTCTTCCCAGTTGATATACTCTTGAGCCCAACAAATGAAGTCATCGAGACGCCGACATTCCCTTCGCTGGAGATCATCCTAGAGTGGGGATTCCGCGTGGATGCCAGCCTGCAATGCCATCAGTTGTTGGCCATCATCGACCCTCTTAGTTCTTGCTTCTTCTTCTTTGAAGCGTTTGATGTAGGCCTTCAGGGTCTCAAACAACCATATTTTGATATTTGCTAGGGAGTTGACCTCGAAGCTCACCTTCTGGACCCCTATAAACTGTCTTCAGAAGGCAGATGACAATTGTTGCCACGTCTGAATGGACCCAGGTCGGAGTTTCTTAAACCATTCATCTATTGGTCCTGTCAGGGTGAGGGGGAGCACGTGGCATTTTGCATCGTCAGAGACACGATGCACCAAATCAACCTATTAAATTTTGACAAATGGTTTGTGGGATCCCAACCACCGTCATAAGCTGATATGGAAGGCATCTTGAATCCCAGAGGTAATGGGGCCTCGATGAGGTGAGGGGCTCATAGCTCCACCTCCTCATCTTCTAAGTCAGACTTGTGGCCTTGTCGCCTGGCCATTCGAAGTATTATTCACTTTAGACTCTCTAATTCAACTCAGAGAGGGTCGCAATCCCTATTGATGCTCTGCGCTGGGTAATTCCTTCTTCGAGCGTTGAGATTATCTCAGAGATCTGATGAGGCTCTGCCAGCAGGCTCACGACTCCGACCTTATTGCACCTCCAAGCATTGAGGTTGTCTCGTAGGTTGGCTTATCCTTGGAACGCGACGTTATATTTTGGGTGGACCACCTCTGTTTCTCAATCGGACTCATTTTCGTTTACTGAAATGCTAATGCCCCGTTTCTGATTCTGTGGGGCCTTTATCGGGCGATTATTTCTGTGGGGTTGGTTATGTCCCAAGGGGATACCAGCTTCGAGCCTTGCGCGGTCCATGTGAGCGCGTCGGGGCGGAGGGCCCTCAGCTCCATGGGCGTTGTATGCCTGGCGGAATCCTTGGGCCCTTGTCTCATTACCCTTATTAATCTTCTGTGGTGCCGGGTGGCCCTCGGGCACTTTACGGGCCCTCTTATACTTCGAAGAAGGGTTGTCACTGGCCCTCCCATCACCACGGTCCTGTGGTGGTGCTGAGCCTCTAACTCCTGCTGGGTGCTTGTCGGGAGCTAGGTGCTCGGGAGGCACCGCAGCTGTGTCGATAGGCGGGACTCCAACAGGGTGTACAGGTGGCACACCTGTTGGGTGCCTAGCTGGTGCATTGCCATTGGATTCCACTCACAACCCTTCATGGCAAGTACTATCTTCTGAAGAGTAGCGATGTTACCCTCTTGAACGTCAAGCTTCTGTTGCTAGTTAGCCATCTGCTCGCGGAGCATCACCACTTCTGACATCTCTTCTGCCTCCATGGGCCGGGGATATTCATCCTCATAATACTCCTGGTCGACGTCATTACCCTCGCCGTCAAACTCAGCATACTCATCGTAGTCTTCCAACATCTCTCGTATGTCTTGTAGTGGTTACCTACTAGGTTCTCCCCCGTCAACTCCGGTGGGAGGGGGCACTTCATCTGTAACATTCCTTAACGTAGTCACCATGATTGTGAGTGTTATAAATGCTTTCTTCAAGCTCTCAATGAAAGCACCAAAATGTTGACTACCGTTTTCGCTATCAACGTTTATAAAAGAGGTTAAAGAAATAACTATATGAACATGGATTTTTATGTGGTTCAAGTTATAAAAGAACCCTAGTCCATAAGTCTTTTTGTATTAGGGAGGTTGCAAGCTTCTACAGTATCTTCTCAGACAGCATTTAGATTACTCTGAGTAAGAGTATTTTTCTCAACAAAAAATCTGAACCCTTGACAATGAGATTCCCAGCCCTATTTAGAGAGGCTGGGGCCATTAATGTTAATCATAAGTCATTAATACATATTCTTCCCATAAACGGGGGATTAATACCTTTCAATGCATTGGGCCGAATTAAATAGAGATCACATCCCAAGCGAGATTTGCGGGGCCCACTACAGTAAGGTAATCACTTTATGGGGAACATGCCCCTCGTACTGTCAGGGCATGCTTGACATATTTCCGTGTCAGGCGGCATAGTGGGAGTGTGAGTTGTGGAGTCGTACCATCAGTAATGTTGCAGGAAAATCACCCCAAAAGGTTGTCAAGTCTTCCTTTGAGGGAGCAAGTATGCATTGGCTGCCACCTGGCTTATTTCTAAGATTCCGAGGACTAGGTCCTCAGCTTGGAACATAGTTGGGAGCAAGGAAAATACGTAGGCTATCAAGCATCCTAGGGAGGTAACCTTTCGAAGACAATCATGTATTTCGGGACCTGGCCCAGGAAAGAGTTCGATGCCTCCTTAGTACCCGAGGAGGGCGACTTCCAATCGTTGGATCGACCCCCCAAGGACATGCCTTTTTGGGTGTCGTCTCACGAAGAAGATACATGTGTCCCTGGGTGAAAACGTAGACAACAAACACCATTTACAAAGTTCCAAAATCACACATTAGTGTTCATTAACAAATCTAGCTATGAAAAATTTAGCTCATAATAAAAATATAAAAAATACTAATAATAAATGCAAACATTGTCAAGAAAAATAAAAGAGAAGAAATTAAATACAGAGAGAGGGATGAGAAAATCTAGCCCCATTAGGTGTCCCCAATTGGTTCTCTTCTTGTCCATCTCCTTGAATCTTCTCCCTTTTCTTTCTTGTTCTTTTCCTTCTTCATTTCTTTCTTTCAATTAATTATGGCTGGTTCTTGGTCTGACAGCCTGCACGTCTCTCCCCAAATTGGGAAAATGATGAATGTTGATGACGTTTTTCGTCAACTAAAAACAAGAGCAATTAAGCAAATGTATAATTCAAAAAGAAAAGAAGAATGTATATTTTTACATGGTTCAGCAGTTCAAACCTGGCCACTTCCATGAGTCACAGAGCGTTTCTCATTACATAATAGTGCCTACGTACAAAAGACTAAATCTAGGCTATTTATAGACCTGGTTACAAAAATCATTCCTTAATCTTAGGGATATTACAATACACCTGATTTGAATTTAAAATACAAACTTGTTCATTAAAATACAATCAATAACATTAATTGTAGGTAAATATCCCTAAACAATAAGGTTGATTACACGATTTTAATGAAATCCCCATGATTATAGGGATTTCCTAACAGCATCTCCATGTATTAGTTTAAGGTCTTTTCGAGCTTGAACGTTGCCTCAACACACTTTCGATATCATATGTAGCTTCGAGCTCACCGTTCCAGTTGTCACTACCTCCTTGTTTGATTGGTCTGTTGAACTCATCTTTTAGAGGAGACTCTTGTTGCCTTTGAGCCCTACAACTCATGCTCAAGTGCAAATGATATGGCTCTTTGGAACTTTATGTTTATTTGTACAATTATAATGCTAATACTTATTAATTATGAGCATACACTTTACGAGCCTACATTTCGAGGCTATTTATTTATTCTCAAAATTTGGGTGTAACATTTTTCCCCCTCAAAAGTGTTGGTTCGAATCCTATGAGAATGAAACTCTTGAACTTCACTTTCAGTAAAATGTGCCTGTCTACCACACTCGTGTGTGAACTCGTGTCAACACAGAAATGGATATCAAGAGTACTCAAGTACTCTCTTTCTGCACACATCTTTTCCTATTCCACCATTTTCAAGATCAAACGTGTTCCATCGGATCACATTTGAATCCCATTCAAGGGCTCAGATTCTCCCTCGAATGCCAACCCTTTTTCATCTTCTCCATCTTCACATTTATTCTCTCAACATTCAAAAAAGAACCACGAACCAGAGCTCGAAACCCTCTCATGTTCTCCATGCTGAAAAAAAGCAACCTTCAGTCGTTTGGCTCCATAGGATCATTCGTGCTTCCGATCTTCCAATCAACAATCTCTTCATTCCCACAATCGACTCTGTGTAAGTTCTTAACCTTAATTTTTTCTTTATATTGTACTTTTCCTTTTCATGCATGGGAAAGAAAGAAATTTTTTTTCTAGTTCTTGATGTGTTCTTGAGATTTTTATTGTGAAATGGAGTTTTTGATTTATGTGGGTGAATAACCTTCATGGAGAAAGATCTATTTAGGAAAATTTTTAGTAGAAAATTGGTAAAAATATAATCTTTATTTGAGTTATGTGGTAATAGGTTATTAGTTTCGTGTAGTACAAGAAATAGGGTTTTAGAAATAGGATTTTAATGCTCATAAAAATGCCCATTTTGGGTGACTTCCCATTTCTTCCTAGAAATTCGTGATACCCCAAATTAGAAGTAACCATCCCACTCTGGTGTGGATATACTCTCGGTGCCAAGAGCTTATAACAGTCTTTGGGCTCAAATTACTCTATCTTGCTATCAAGAGCTTGCGAGCACGAGTTATCAAGATTTTTTCTTTCTATTCTTTATAAATGATGTGCCTTCACCCTTTTCTTTCTTATTAGATGATGCATTCTTCAGAGAATTGATGGGGACCCGAGCTTACAATCCTTTACCACCCACTATCTCCCCCAGTTGAATCTCCATTTGCATGAAATCAACAGTTAATTCACGAAAATGAGGAACACCTTGAACGTGAAGACACTCGAACTCACTTTCGACGCCAGGATGCCAAGGTTGAAGAAGGATAAAGAAGGAGACTGTGGTTCACCGTATATCCAAACCTAGACCTCGAAATGCATCCCATTCCCTTAGATCCCAAGTGTAGGGTTACCATAGCATTTCCCCATGGTAGGCTCTCCATCGAGATCATGGAGAGTACATACAACCAACTAGCTAGTCAAACAACCCCTGATGTTTCTTCCACCCCGGCCTCGAAGAGTTCTTTCTTTGAGGCTGAACACTACCAGAGCTCTATTACCTCCATGAGACATATTTCAGACATCCTGCCTCACCATGGATTAAAGTTTTATGGAAAATTGGCATGTCGACCTGCGAGCTCCAACGAATAGAGTTGTTTTGCTCTCGGTGAAGACGACCCGTGGAGAAAAGTTAAGCTCGCTGCCTGGAGTCGCAAGCATATGCGAGCTAGGGCATTACTTCCCTTAAAGGATTACTTCAAGAAGTTCACCAACTTCTTCGGTATCACCCCTTCCAGCTCCCGTCCAACTCATACAGGATCCTAGCGTCACTGAGGTCGCTGTATCTTGAGAAGTAATGGGATGGACCCTCGGCACATGAGATCTTGTATCTCTTCTGTCTGTAAAGAAACCCTACCCAAGCTCAAAGTGGAGATGGCTTCTATTATCTGTCAAGCTATCCAAGGGAGAAGAGGTTGTTCAAGGACATTAGTAACAACCCTCCAAACTACAAGACCATATTTTTTTGAATTCGTCTAGATTCTATTCGTTTCAACAAATCTGTAAGTATTCTCTCACAACTTACATCTTGAATTCTTTTATCTCAAGCTCAAAATTCTCATTCAAGTTAATTGTGCTGCCAATTACAACTGTCTGAAGCCCACTATGGCCATGAAAGACCATAGGGATGAAATTCTAAAGCTCTGGTATGGTGTGTGGTCCCTCAACTACCTCCTACACGAGGACAAGCCCCGCCTATGTGATCTCTTGGATGTAGGAAACTCTACAGATTATGCTGCAACTTGTAAGTATGTGAGATGGGAAGATGTCCCTGTACCAACCTCCAAGATTCCATCCAAAAGGAAGCATTCAAGCTCACATTTCTGAATCTCCATTCCTCTCCTAGTTGAAGCTTCAGGTGATATGGACTCTGAACAGGAGAATTTTCACAAGTAACCCTCCGTCTCGAAGGGTTCGAAATGTGGCAGAGAATATTTGAAGACCACCAAGGCTTTGAAGATACTTAGGAAGTTTGAGACTATCCCTGGAACCTTGGATCTTCCCGCTGTCTCCTCAGGTTCTACCGCCGTTCCTTTAGCGAACCCTCCTCTGCCACAAGTCGTGGCTCCAATTTTTCCCAGCTAGACTTCTCCTTCTCTTCCTGCTCCTGGAAAAGCTCCCAATAATGGGAAGAAAGTCACCTCTGCTCACACTCCAATACTAGCCCAAAAACGCACCATATCTCTTCACGAGCTTGAATTCATGGTTGACAACGAGGTTGGCACCTCTGGTGTCGAGCTCAATTCGAAGGCCTTTACCCACATGGACCACCCCTGCATCAATATCCAAGCTCCCAATTGGGAGTTCTTGAGGGGTTGTGACAATGCCACCACTCTTTTTGATAAGGTCAGAGAGCTGCTCACCTCCGAAAGTATCATTTCATGTCGACTTTGAAACTAATTTTATTCGTCTTTGCATGCCCTAAATACTTTTTCTTTGAGTAGAGTCTTTTAACCGTCATTCTCCAGTTCCAGATTTTGAGCCATGAAGCATCCTCTAGTCTGGGCCATTTTTATGATGTTAGAGCTGCTTAAACCCCAGCTGAAGATGCTCTCAAAGAGGCGAGGAAACAAATGGAGGAGATTAGGAAGGATCTAGCACAAGAACTTCAGAGTTTAAAACCAAGTCATCGGAGCTAGAGATAAAAACATTAAAACTGTCTTCCAAAACAACTGAGCTCGAATGGTTTCAGAAGCTCAACACCACGATCGAGGAGGAAAAGGCCCCCACCTTTGAGGTCATGGAAGGCGGAAAGGCTCATCTTCTAGAAGAATTCAAGGCCAAAAAAGATAGCGCAATTAACCTTGCCGTGTACCGAATTTGGGCAATGAATCCCAACCTTAACACTAGCTTTCTTGTCGGCAAATAGGAGGAATATCTGGAGAGATGGCAAGCTCGACTTGAGGAGGAGGAGGAGGCAAGCTCGAAGCTCTAAAGGCTGCAAAAACAAAGGAACAAGCTGGATCGAGGGATGCCAGAGCCACTAATCCTTGAGGATTCAAACATGGGCTGCAACCCATGACATTTTTTGATAATTGTAATTATCATTACTGATGCCCTTGGGGCAAAGACAATTTATAGCTCGAGTTTGAGCATTTTTTATTATCTTGTGAATGCTTCACTTAATAGTAGATTTTATTGTTTTACTTTTCTAGCTCGAAAACGTTTTTGCACATTATCTACTTTTAGCTTTTTTCCTTAATATTGTGCATCATATTTCCGTATCGAAACATTTCAAGCTTATTACTAAGGGCTTGCTTTTATACTTGTTTAGTCACACAAGTACATGTTCAAGCTTAAGTTTGAACTTCCATATAATTATACATAGTTCATTCGATCGCTCATTTTTGACCTCGTTATATTCAAGGTTGAACACTATTTATACCATGTATTTTTTCTTTTTAAAAACAGTTTTGGCATGTAGTCTCGTTAGTCTAGTTATTTCCTGCTTAGTGATAGTAACTTTTCCTCATCCTCGAGTATGGTTTGATGGTTGCGAGGTTGAAACTATTTTGCAAATTTTTTTAGTTCTATATCAATTTATGAATATTGTTGGTTAATCTAGAATTCAAACATTATCCTTCTATCGATTTATTTGTACTGGTTAATCCAGTCTTATAATGGAGTTATGCTCGTGCTTGGTTACTACTTCATGCACTTATTTTTATGCTCGTGCTTGGATAGTGATCCAAGCTTTTCAATTTATTTTATTTTTGTTATATTTGCTCGAGCTTATGGTAATATTGTATACCACTTATGCCCCTTTAAATTCCTATGATTGTGAAATTTTAGGTTATTGAATATTGAGAGCTTGCGAAAAATAACAAATAAAAAAAACAAAAAAGAATAGCATTCTATTGATAAAAGGCCTCGTTAAAACCTTCAAGAGCGAACCATGTGGGAAAATCTCAACAAGGGAAAAGAGTGCCTTTGGGAAAATACAAGCTTGGTTACAACTAAATAAACATCATGCCATAATTTATTGATAATATGGTCATAGATGTTCAACGTCCCAAGCTTGTGGGACCAACTCTCCATATAATCGAGGTAGTTTACAGACTCCAGGACAAATGATGGATTCAATTTGGTAAGGTCCGAGAATGCCTACAAAGGGTTCTCGCATAGCCAAAAATATGAGCCTTAAAACAAAGTCTCCCAATCCAAAGTGTCTACCTCGAACACTATTGTTGAAATATCTTGTAACCCTTTGCTGGTACGCAACATTTTAAGCTAGTCTTCATCTCGCTTTTCTTCAATTAGATCTAGGTTTGAGTCTTGATTATATGCTTCACGCCTTATAGTAGTAACTTCGACCTCATTTGGAAACATTGCCTCTGTCACGACTCGAATTTACTATTAAGGCTAAGGGCCTGGATTACAGTGACTGGAAGGCATAATGGGATATACACGTTGATTGAATAAATGTGTTTCTACGTGGCATAAATGATATATATGACTTTATGGATTTAAATGTATGTTTGTGTGTATTAAATATGCATGTGGGCCCATTCTTGATAATAAGGGCATAATTGTCATATTGTCACATTGTGGGGATAAATGTGATTATTTGTGCGTAAATGATTGAGACCACATTATTATGAGGATATATTTGTAGTATACAGCTCGAGGCGATCCTAGTGAGTGGATTAGTGAAATAGTCACAACGGGGTCTAATATCCAGCTCGGGGTGAGCTTAGGGGTATTTTGGGAAGTTTAATGTATATTTGGGATTTATCAAGTAGTGGGTAAGTATTTGGTAATTAGATGGGCATGACGAGATTAATTGGGAATTTGTAGGATGACTCAAGGAATTAGTGGGAATTGGGGTTTAATGATCGTTTTATCCTTAAAGGCTATTAGGAGGTTGGGTTAGTATAAGGGGTATTTTGATCATTTTAATTTAGAGATATAGTTAGAAAGTATCATACTTAGGCTAGAACATATCAGAACACTCCTTAGCTCTCTCTCTCTCTCTCTCTCTCTCTCTCTTGTATCCTCACGTTCTCCCTCTCTCACCCTTTGGAGTGCATTAAAGCTAGTGGAGTTCTTGGAGGATTGGTGCGAAAGGTTGAAGATGGGAAGCTTAAGGACTGAGGAACTAGAACTAGGATCACTGAAGGATTAATTTAGGGGCATAGTCTGGAGTAGGGGTAAGTGAATTTCTCTATTCTTGATTGAATTCTAAGCTTGGTTTTGGTGTTCTTAAGTTCTAACTCTAGGTTTGGATTTTGGGCTGTGTTGGAGTTTTGGCTTAGCTATTAGTGTGGTTATGTTGTTTATGGTGTTTGGGAATGTTTGAGAGGCTTAATTCTGGATTTAGGTTGGGTCTAGGATGAATTTTGGAGAGTTAAGCGTGAAGAAAACGCAGAAAGAAGCTGAGTTTTCTGGGTTCGTGGGGGCGCGTCGCGACCCTAAGGGCCAGGTCATGGCCCGCATGCCTGTAGGGGTTGGGGATAGCGCCTCTGATTAGGAGGCGCGCCACAATCCTCAGGGCTAGGTCATGCAGTCCTAAGCAACCATAACCAATTTTGGTCTTTAGGCTCGGGGAGGATCGGGGACTTAAACCTAAGCGCTCGGGACGAATTCTACTACCCAGTATAGTAGAATTCGAGGTCCCAGAAGCTAGTATTTGATTCCAAAGCTTTTAAATGGTTTATGATTTTAGTGGCTATCTACTATCGCATTGTGTCTAGGTTATACAGCAAGGGCTCAGAATTAGGGATCATGCTCGGGGCTGCCATACGCTACCTGCTCGGGACTTGAGGTAAGAAAACTGAACCCGAGTTGTGAATAGAGCTTAAACCCCTGTTAATGAATATGTTATGAATGTGAATATGTCTGTATCTAAGAATATTTGGATGGGCATGCTTGAATACGCTGCCATTGATTACTTGGAATGCATTGTGTAATTGGGATTATATATGTTCGCAGGCCATCCTAAGGGTGCCGAAGGCCTATAGCAAGCGTACGAAACGCAACCTAGCCTAAGGGTGCCAAAGTCAGCTAAGAGACCATGAGACTCGGCCTAAGGGTGCCAAGCCTGGGTAGTATACCATAAACAAAAGTGCGGTTCACACTAAATCATTTCTATTGATTGAATGAGTTGAATATTATTGTTAGTTGGTTATTTAGTGTAAGTTTTCTTGATGAGACTTGGCTCACGGGTGCTACGTGGTGCAGGCAAGGGAAAGATATAGCGGGACTAGCCATGAGTTGGAGAGCTTCAGGGGTGGTGTGTACATTTGCAGCCTGCTCGATCGCCACGGTCGGGATTGCTTGGGAGGAACTAGGGTTAGACCCTGATTTTCCGCTTAGGACGGCTAAGTTGTATTCTATTTGTCTTTTACAAGTATGTAAACTGATTTTGGGATCCCGTGTATAAAATTAATATTATAATTAAAAATAACCATTTTGTTGACCAAATCTTTTAATACTTGACCTTGACTTAGTATTTAATTACACATTTGAGTTCAAACGACTTGCTTAGCAAGTTAAGCACTATTTTAAACACACAATGTAATAGTCTTGGTTATCCGGGGTGTTACAGCCTCATAGCCATAGGCTACGGAGAAGGTTGTGTGTCTGATTGAGGTTCGAGCTGTCATTCTTTAAGCCCACAAGACTTGTGGTAATTCTTCTAGACATCTGCCTTTATCCTCTTTGAGCCTTTTCTTCATAGAACTCTTGAGAGTCTTGTTTACGACTTTGACTTGACCATTTTCTTGGGGATGGTCCACTGAGGAGAAGCTTTTAATAATCCCATTTTTCTTGCTAAATTGTGTGAACAACTCGCTGTTGAACTGGGTTCCATTGTCCAAGATTATATCTTTCGGTATCCTATATCTAAAAATGATATTCTTCACCACAAAGTCCAAAACTTTCTTCAAGGAGATTGTGGCCAGAGGTTCAGCCTTTGTCCATTTAGTGAAGTATTCAATGACAACTACTGTATATTTGACTCCACCTTTTCCCGTTGGTAGGGAGCCAATGAAGTTGATTCCCCAAAATGCGAATGGCCAAGGGGAGCTCATCATGGTGGACTCAGTTGGTGGAGCTCGAGGTATCATGGCGATTCGTTGACACTTGTCACAATGCTTCACGTATTCAAGTGAGTCTGCCTTTGTAGTAGGCCAAAAATACCCCTGCCTTATTACTTTTTTCGAGAGGGTATGCCCCCAACGTGATCTCCACAAAATCCTTTGGGAATTTCTTCTAGGATTTTCTTAGCCTCGGGTGGAGTTACACATCGCAGTAATGGCATGGAATATCCTCTTATGTACAATCTCCCTTCCAAAAGAGTATACCTTGGTATTTTTTACATCATTTTTTGGGCCTCGTTCCAGTCTACAGGCAGGTTCTCCAATTCGAGGTAGTCGGTCATAGGTGTCATCCATGTAGGCTGTGAGTCTATCATGTCAACTTCGACCCCGTCAGGATCAATTATGCTCGGTTCTAGTAAGAACTCCACTGGTACCACGTTGAGTGTGTCAGCCTCCCTGGTTGTGGCAAGTTGAGCTAGGGTGTTTACATTCGAGTTCTATTCTCATGGAACCTGCTCGATCACGTAGAACTCAAATTATTCTAATGCCTCTTTGACTTTTTCCAAGTATGCTACCATTTTAGTCCCCTGAGCCTAGTACTCTCCTAACACTTGGTTGACTACCAACTGAGAATCACTATAGCAGTGTATGGCCTTAGCTTTCAACTCGAAAGCTACTCAGAGCCCTGCTAATAGTGCCTCATATTCAACCTTGTTATTTGACTCCTCAAAGAAAAATCTTAAGGCTAAGTAAAATTTGTTTCCTAATGGGGTTACTAGGATAATGCCTGCCCCTCATCTTTTCTCATTAGAGGATCAATTGACATAAAGTCTCCACAAATCGCAAGCTGGGGTTATGCCTTCTTCATTGGTCATTCCTGTGCATTCAAATATAAAGTCAGCCATGGCCTGACCTTTCATCGTCATTCTCGGGTGGTATGTGATCTCGAATTGCCTAAGTTCAACCACCCACTTTAATAGTCATCAAGATGCTTCAGGTTTTGCTAATGTCTGTCTTTGTGTCTGATCAGTCACCACATTAATAGGATGCGCATGAAAGTAAGGTCGAAGCTTTCGAGATACATGAACTAGGCATAATGCTAGTTTTTCAATCACCAGATATCTTGACTCATCTCCCAGTATTTTTTTGCTGACGTAGTAGATCGGTCTTTGTACTTTCTTATGCTCTCTGACAAGTGTTGCACTTATTGCATGCTCGGTTGTAGCGAGGTATAAGTACAATATTTCTGCTATGACTAGTTTGGATAAGATTGGTGGCTTAGCGAGGTGCTTTTTGAGTGTCTAGAAGGTGAGTTCGCACTCGTCTGACCACTCAAACTTCTTGCCCCCTTTCAAAAGATTAACGAATGGTAGGCACTTGTCTGTGGATTTCAAGATGAACCTACTTAAAGCCACCATTCATCTAGTTAGGCTATAGACATCTTTATGCTTTCAAGGTGAAGGCATATCGATAAAGGCTTTGATTTATCTAGGTTTTCCTCAATTCCTCGAGTATTCATTATAAATCCTAAGAACTTTCCCGAATATACCTCGAAGGAGGATTTTTGTTGGTTGAGTGTCATGTTGTATTTTTGAAGTATAGTGAAGCATTCTGTGAGGTCATCAACATTGTTATTATTGTGTTTGGATTTGACTGGCATGTCGTCCACATACACTTCAATGTTGTTTCCAACCCGTTCAACAAACATTATGTTTACCTATCTTTGGTACGTTGCTTCAGCATTTTTGAGCTCAAAAAGCATTACATTGTAAAAGTATGCCCTTTGTCAGGCACGAAGCTTGTATGCTTTTGTTTTGGTGCATGCATTGCTATCTGGTTATATCTATAATATGCATCCATGAAAGACATGATATCGTGACCTGAGGTTGCATCAACAAGATGATCGATTTGTGGCAACGAAAAACAGTCTTTCGGGCATGATTTGTTGGGGTCTAAATATTCGATGTAAGCTCGCTACTTGCCATTCAGTTTCAAGACCAGTATTGGGTTAAAAGCATCTCGAATAAATTGATTTGCCTTCAATCTGTCGATCACCTTTTTCAAGGCCTTTTTCCTCTCATCGTCGAGGAGTCTTCCCTTTCGTTGTTTTGTAGGGAAGCTTTTGTCGATGTTTAGTGTGTGACTTATAACATTGGGACTAATCCCAATCATGTTTGAGTGCGACCATGCATATATATCGTGATTTTCCCTTAGAAAGAGAATTAATTGCAATCTCGCTTCTTTTGTGAGGTTCTTCCCAATTTTCACCACTTTGGTGGTTTTCTTATCATCAAGCTGAATGTCTTCGAGCTCTTCAATGGGACCGAGATCATCCATATCTTCTTCTATTCTGGGGTCGATTTATTCTTCGTTCTTTTCGATTCTTTCATCAATTTCCTCTATAATTACCAGTGCATGTGAACTTGCTTGACCTTTCCCCCTCATGGAGATAATATAGCACTCTCGAGTTGCTAATTGTTCTTCTTTCAATGTCCCGATATCATTAGGTGTTGGGAATTTTACGGCCAAGTGCCTAATAGATGTGATTGCCCCTAGCCTAATCAGGGTTGGTCGGCTGATGAGGTGTCCACTACTATAAACTCCAACATCTTAGTTATCTAGAATGGATAGTCTCCTAAGGTCACTAGGACCTCGATGGATCCTATACTCCCAATTCCCCCTTCTGTGAATCTGTACAAGGTTGTTGCAGAAGCTCTTAAGTCTCGAACAGACAACCCCATTTTTTCTAGGGTTTCCTTATAAAGGATGTTGTCTGAGCTTCCGTTATTGATCAGGACTCGGCGGACCCTCTTATTCGTGAGCAAGAAGGATATGACTAGGGTTTGTTGTGAGGAAATTGGACATGGGAAGCGTCTTCTTAAGTAAAAGTAATTGATTTGGATTCGACGCTCTATTGTTTCAAAGCTCACACTTCAGGCACGTAAGGAGATCCATCTTCCATTTTCAACTCCTTGACGTACCTCTTTTGAGCATTTCTGCTTGCCCCTGCAATCTGAGATCCCCCCGCGATGGTTATTATGTCTTTTCCATCGATTGGGGGAGGTCGATTATCCTCACTTTTAGGTGTTGCTGCGGCCTTTTGAGCAGGTTGAGCTAGAGTTGCCCTTTGATTAGGCAGAGCCTGTGCTTGATTTCTATTTCTTACATATTCTCTGAGGTAACCTCTCGAGATTAGTCCTTCGATATCGTCCTTGAGTTGCCGGCTTTCCTCGGTTGCATGTCCTATGTCTCTGTGGATTCTGCAATACTTGTTTGAATCCCTCTAGCTACGTTGATGTCGCATTCCTACTGGTCATCTAAATGAGACCTGATTTTCATTCACGACAAATATTTTTCCCAAGTTTTTGTGAGCTCGGTATACACGATGTATTTCTTCATAACCACGTCTCTCTCGCTGTTATTTCTTTCATTCTTCTATCTTAGAAGAATTATCTCCTAATGGTTGTGTTGAGGATGGTGTGGTTGAGCTCGTAGTTGAGTTTATGTTGGTCATTGTAGTTATTGAGGGTGGAGGAGCCAGTTTAAGTGCTGACCTCGCCTTTTCTACATTGATGAACCTCTGAGCTCAAGTGGTGAACTCGGTTATTGTTCTCACGGGCTTCTTGTGCATATTGTCCCAAAGAGGACTTCCGGGTAATACTCCAACTCGCAGTGCCATGAGATGACCACTGTCATCAACATTGCGAGCTCGGGTTGCGTTTATATTAAACATCTCTAGGTAACTCTTTAACGAATCTCGTGGCTACTTCTTTATATTAAACCTTAGGCTTGATGCTTTTCGCAGCTTGGAATTGTTTCATGAATTCCTTAGAGAGTTGTTCCCATGACGAGATCGAGTGCCTTCAAAATTTGTCAAACCAACTATTTTCTGGTCTTGTAAGCGTGATCAGGAAGAGGATGGATCTGAGTTCGTTTCCAACATTGCTAGCCTTCATGACTGTATTGAAGATGCTCAAGTGGATGCCTGGGTTCGTAGTCCCACCGTAAGGTGCCATGTGTGGTATCTTGAATCCATTGGGGAAAATGCTTGCTTGAGATATGTGGAGCACAGGGCTCGAGCTCCTTATCTGAGTCATAAGCCTTATCCTTGTTTTTCCCTTTCTCGAAGGAGCCTGAATGCTTCCTTGAGTTGATTAATTCTTTCTCGAATCAATACTAGTGGAGGAGGAGCTTGTGCTACAGGGAGCTGGTTATTATTCATAGGAAATACAACTCCTTGTTGAAGTATAGGATTACAGTTATTCCCGTACATAGGCTGTAATGGATCCCTTTTAGCATTTAAATGTGACCTGAAGTCTGGGTTTGGTCGATCAAACTTCCCCCAGTTCTGTTTTAGATGATCTCGAAGATCAATTCAAATAGTTCTCGTAATATCTAGGCTCGGTGTTATAGACACTCACCGACCTACTATAATCCCGGCTTCCTTCAAGGAATCTGACAGTTCTTTGTGTTTCTATTGTTGTTGTGGGGTATGATTTTCGAGGTGGATTATTCGCATTCACCATAACTTTGGTAGCATATGACCTTGACATCGTTTCTTCGTTCAGCCGCGTGGCTTTAGCCAAACTCTCTTGCAGCCTCCGGTTCTCCGACTCTACCATTGGCACATATCTCTAAGGATTATAATAATAATCTTCGTTGAGTGGCCTAGACCCCTGACCAAGTTCTCCCAGGGAAGATAACGCACTCCCTTCAGTAGGATTTTCTTCATTTATCGGTTGTTTGCCAGGCCATTGGGGATGTTCTTCCATTTGAGGGGTATTATTCTCGGGGATTCTGGGCAATGTTCATTACAAGGTTTGAAAGAACAAAAATGCTTAATGCTCTCAATGAAAGCACCTAACTCTTGACGACGTTTTTTGTCAACTAAAATCAAGAGCAATTAAGCAAATGTATAATTTAGAAAGAAAAGAAGAGCAAAGATTTTTATGTGGTTTAGCAGTTAAAATCTGCCTACGTTTATGAGTCACTTTTATTAAGGTCTGCGTTAAAGCTTTGAGAGCAATTCCACAAAGCGTTTCTTAGTACAAAATAGTTCCTCTATACAAATGACTAAATCCAGGCTATTTATAGACTCGGTTACAGAAATCCTTCCTTAATCTTAGGGAAATTACAATATATTAGATTTGAATTTGAAATACAAATATGTACATTCAAATACCATCAATTGCATTAATTGTAGATAAATATCCCTATGCAATAGCGTTGATTACACAGTTTGAATTAAATCCCCATGATTATAGGGATTTCCTAACGTCTCTATGTATTAGTTTAATGCGTCTTCGAGCTTGAACGCTGCTTCGATGCACTTTCGAGATCATATGTAGCTTCGAGCTCGTCGTTCCAGTTGTCGCTACTTCCTTGCTTGATTGGTCTGTCGAACTCATCTTTCGAAGGAGACTCTTCTTGCCTTTGAGCCTACAACTCATGCTTGAGTGCAAATGATATGGTTCTTTGGAACTTCATGTTTATTTGTACAAGGATAGTGTTAATACATATTAATTCCGAGCTTACACTTTACAAGCCTGGATTTTGAGGTTCTTTATTTATTGTCAAAATTTTGGTGTAAAAATGAGTACTATATGTCCTTTTATTCAATTAGGGATCTTTTCCTAATTTCCTCCTTTGGCCCACGTGGGCCTTTTTCTCCAATTACTTGTCTTTTAGTTAAACATGCACCAACACAACTAAAGGCCCAATCATTTGAAATCACATTAGCTCCTTTCCATTTCACTCAACTCCATCAAATTTATTATTTTCTTACTTATTCTCCTTCATAAAACTGAAACTAACTTATAAACTCAAATAAAAGAAAATTAATAAAATTATAAGCTAAACGTATTAAGGATAACTCTATATTCTACAATTATCACACCCCTAAACTTATTTCATTGCTCTTCCAGTGTGATAACTCTAAAAATTAAAGAAAATAAATAAGAATTGTTGGGGTTTTATGCCCAAATTAAAATCCAAATTCTTTGTAATCTCATTTTATTACCAATAAAAGAACATAAATCATTTTTTGACTTGCTCAATCACTTTGCTCACATGTTTTATTTTCATGATTATTTGTTTAATATAAACTTCTATTAAATCCCGAGCATATAGCTAATCATATTCATAGTAACATAATCACAGTGGAATATAAATATGATTATATGTTCAAAATAAGTTAGTCCTAAGATTAGTCAGTGCACATGATTTACATTGACTTGCCAATCTACGATATGATCTACTGACACATTATGGTGTTATGTTCTTTTTAGAACATTAGCAAAGTAGATAAGATCGGATGTATTTTTTACGTCGGACTGGACCGATATTGATAGTTGATAAGACAAATAAACACACCGTTATTATCTATTCTAGTCATATCATATAGTTGACCATAGGTCAATTCAATCTCGATTCTGAGTGGTTAGTGTTCTAACTAATTGTATTATTTGAGTTCTTTGACTTGTTCGTTACCAGCTTACCCTACGGACTAGCCCATACTTACATCTTGGGAACTCGGTAGTATAATTGAGTGGGAGTGTTAATCATAGATATAAACATATATAGCTTCTGATGAAGAAGTGAAACGATGGTTTCCTTTTAGTTTGGTTCTCAAGGTGTTAAATGATAGAGATCTCATTTCAGTAATTAAATTAGTTTACTGAAATATCATTTACAAGGAACTAAGTGTTTTAAGGGTAAAATAAAATGAGTGGTAAAACGGTATTTTAGTCCATCACATTGTAGACCATCTATAGAGGATTGAGTGACAATTATGGTTGTAACAATGGATAATTAATAGCGTATCTGTATTTGTTATAGAGAGTTCTATGAATTCAAGAGTGCAATTCCGAGTCTATAGTGGAGTCACGAGGAATTAATAAGTTAGTAAATTTATTTGTTAGATTTATGATAACTTATTGGAGGTTGATTTCATAGGCCTATGGTCCCCATTGTACCTTGGATAAAATCATCTTGATAGTCTCAATTAATTGATTTAATTATCAATTAGAATTATCAAAGTTGACCATGTCAATTTTGGATAGTTTCACAGAGTTATGTAATTTTAAGAAGAAAATATAAATTATGGCAGATTTATTATTTAAGATAAATTGATATCTAAATTAATAAATAAGTTTAAATCAAGGTTAAAATTATAAATGATTAATTTGATAAAGGATTTAAATAATTATTTAATTAATTAAATCAATAGAAAATAATGCAGGCATTGATTTTAAGTCCAATGAGCTTATAATCAAATGGGAAATTTCACGGGCCTAAAGTCCATGGTAATTTCGACAAAGGGATTCAAATTGGCTATTATTTTATTTATTTTTTTATTAAATTAAATGGCCTAATTGAGTCTATAAAATGAGTGCTTAGAGAGAAGTCACAAGTTAAGATTTCTAAGACGACAGAGAAGTTTAATCACTGGTTTTTTGATAGTTTTAGATTCTCAGTAAACACAATTCCTTTTCTAAGCCTCTTAGCTATTTTCTATTCTTCTCTCTATATTTATCTCATGTGTTGAGAATTGCCCACTCTACTCTAGGTGATTCTAAGGATACATTGGAAGACTGTGAAGAAAATAGAAGATTGGTTCAGTTTCTTAATAATACTCTGCGACAAAAAGGATTCAAGAGTTAGAGAAATTGAAGGAATGACTCTTTCATTCCGCTGCGTATACTGTAAGTATTCTTATCTTTGTTTCTCTTTGAATTCAATTTTAGAAACATGTTCTAGGTTATCTCATATTAATTTTTTTAATATTAGATCTACATGACAATAAATAAAGATCATGCATAAGTTTTCCCAACAACTGGCCTCAGGGCCTTTTGTAATCTTTATTTTCATGCATGAACATGTTTAAAATTGGATTATTTGATATGTTTGAATAATTGGATGATTTTCATGTTTTTATGAAGCATATTGATTTTATGCAAATTTTAGCAATTTTCACGTTATTTTGTTGTGTTTTCTGTGCTATTAATTTTTATATATGCTTTATTTTGTGTAAAACATGTTATATTTTTTTTTTTGAAAATTAAAGAAAAATAAAATTTGTGGAAATAAATTATTTATAATCAAAGCCAAAAATATCATATTTGTTTTTGTATTTAAATAATTAGATATTTTTACAAAGATTCAAATTTAAATTAAAAAATAGACTAATAACTTAATTTTAAATCTTTTAATATATTAAAATATTAGAATTAAGATATCAGATATTTAAAATATTTTCTTTTAAATTATTGATATTTTTATTAACTCTTTATTTGAAAATATAAATATCTTTTTATTTTAAAGTTTTTAATATTTAAATTATTTGAAATTTGTGTTACACCCAGATTTCGATACTTGAGGTAGTAACCTCGAAAGTTGGATCCGTCAGGGGTGAGTTCGCGATAGTCAAAATACATGCTCGTAACCTAGATACCGAACCTTCAAAGCAAATGGCAACCTCGAAGTTGGGCAACCTTGAAGTTCTTGCAATCTCGAAAGACAGAACATCGGAGTACGTCCATTGTCAGATGACCTCGGATCAAGTGGCTCGAGCTTGGCATGAGTGTGAGCTCGAGGTAAGGCGGCCACATGTAATAACCCACTACTCTAGACTTTTGGACCATTAACGAAACTATACATACAATTCCTTAATAAAACTTACATTTGCGAAAATACCATAACTTTATTAGAAAACTTGTAAAAATAAGAGTTACTTACAAAAATACCAAGAAGGATATGGGATCCCATTGTCTTAAAAACAAAACATAATTTAAAATAGAGTTACATAGAAAGTGCGAAAAAATTACACATAAACCCATAAATAAAAGACTACATCCTCGAAATCGAACTCTCGACTCCTTGAATCCATTCACCATCGATACACAATCTCCAAGCATCCACGAACCTTACCGCCACTAATAGCTATTTTTCTGCACATATAAACAAAAAGGAATGAGCCTAATGCCCAGCAAGGAAAATCTAACACATACTTCATATACATAAATTTCATAAGAAACATAAAGACATAACATAACACTTTATCATACACATACTATAATGGCCATTATTACTTGGGGTCCCATAGACTACACAAGTCATATGCCCATGAGATTAGTGGGGTCCTACTAGCTAAGTAGGTCATATGCCCATAATCTATTTGGGGTCTTGTTAGTCATATTGGTCATATGCCCAAGCCTACAAACATACATATCATATTACTTATCATAACATTAGAAACATAAGATAACATAAGCATATAACATATAGATTCTATCCTATTTTCCTTACCAAAGTTACGGGGATAAGAGGACAGCGTTGGGACTTTTGGAACACTCCTAAAACCATATATAACAGGGTGAGTAGATTGAAGAAAAAGTAATGAAAAGAATGGAAGGAATGGAATGACTAAACCTTTGAGAAACATACTTACCAAAAACTTATGAGAAAGTTCTTAGATTTCCTAACCAAAATAAGAATAAGGTTAGAAGACTATGAGAAAGAAAATAACATAATACCAATGAACTAGGGTATATAAATACCTTGAAGACTTGTAGACCAATCTAAACCTCGAACCGAAATACTATGAAACATTACTTCCCCAAGTGTTTGATAAGCTTATGATGATCAAGCTTCTGATTCCCCAACCCAGGTGTTTACACTCTCACACTCACTTAGCACTTGCAGCCTCTGAACATAGAGCAAAAGATGAATAATGGCTGGGTACTAGATCCTATTTATAGAGTTTAGGAATGAAAGGATCTTAATTTTCCTTGAATAAAAATAATAGCTTTTTAGGTGAAAATAATTTGAATAATCGTTCAGCAGAGGCTGAAGACTCGTTCAAAAAGGTGGTGAACTTATCAAGAGGTTGAATGGCTAAATGGAAAACAAATTCAAAATGTTTCAAAATATGCTGAAGGAGGCGATATATCGCCCCCTGTAGGCGATATATCGCCTGGGCCAGTATGCCCGAGGCTGTCGTGCATCGTCTCATGTTTTCCGTATCTACGTGCTACGATATATCACCCCCTATAGCTGCGATATATCGGCACACGCTGATTAATTAAACACGAAATTACACATTTTTAGCTAAGTTTGAATGGAGTAAACAGCCTTGACTAAGCCCTCAACGTATTCAAAGCTGTTGACTGACCTTATAGCATTCAAACTTTTACCCTTATTAAATTTAATCCTCAAAATACTTAATCCTTAATCATCCATACATAACATGCGCTTAAAATCCTATTGGTCCTTATCTAAACCTTATAGTATAATAAATATTATCCTTAATATCAGTCATATTAATCAAACCTTAGGTTAACATCAATATTCTTAAACTATAGGTTAAACTTAGAAAATCTATAAGTACTACTATGAGTGTCCAAATAATTCCCGGTCTGAACCAAAAATCCACAGTTACAAAGATAATGCTATAAATACTATAATACTACTATCTATCTTAGCTAAGTAAAGTTCTTGGACTCTACAATTCTCCCCTACTAAAAAGAATTTCGTCCTCGAAATTTACTTACCAAATAACTCCGGATACCGGCCTTGCATGTCCTCCTCCAACTCCCACGTTGCCTCTCGTTCAGAACTGTTACTCCATAGGACTTTGACTATAGGAAAGCTCTTGGACCGTAACTGCTTCATCCCTCTATCTAGGATGCTAACCTGTCGTTCCTCGTAACTTAAGTCTTTATGGAGTGCTATTGTATCGTTCTTGAGGACGTGAGATGGGTCTGACACATATTTGCGTAGCATCGAAATGTGGAACACGTTGTGACTATCGGCTAGTGCTGGCGGTAGGGCTATTCTATACGCAACTGGTCCCACTTTGTTCAATATCTCAAAAGGACCTATGAATCGGGGGCTAAGCTTGCCTTTCTTCCCGAACTGCTTGACACCTTTCATAGGAGATATCTTCAGGAAGACTTGATCTCCAACTTGGAACTCCACATCACGTCACTTGGCATCCGCATAGCTTTTCTGACGGCTTTGAGCAGCAAGCATACGCTGTCTAATAAGCGCTACTGCTTCTTGAGCTTGTCTAACAGCTTCGGGCCCTAGAAGCTGCCTTTCTCCTACCTCGTCCCAGTGCAACGGTGATCGGCGCCTTCTTCCATATAGCAACTCATAAGGTGCCATCCCGATCATCGACTGGTAGCTGTTGTTGTACGAGAACTCGATCAGCGGTAAGTACTTATTCCATGATCCTCCGAAATCAAGTACACACGCGCGTAGCATATCCTCTAAAATCTGAATCGTACGCTCGGACTGTCCATCTGGCTGAGGATGAAAAGTTGTACTAAGACTTAACTTAGTACCCATAGCTCGCTGTAAGCTTCTCCAAAATCTTGACGTAAACACTGATCCTCTATCTGACACTATTGTCTTGGGGATTCCATGCAACCGTACTATCTCTTGGATGTAGATGTCTGCATATTGGTCTGCCGTATATGAAGTCTTAATAGGCAGGAAATGAGCCGACTTGGTTAGTCTATCTATTACTATCCAAGTGGAATCATGCTGCTTATTCGTCTTTGGCAGACCCGTCACGAAGTCCATGGCTATGTCGTCCCACTTCGATTCTGGTACGCTAAGCGGTTGCAATAAACCTGTAGGGTGTTGATGCTCCGCTTTCACTTGCTGGCATACCAGACACTTATACACAAACTCTTCTATGTCCTTCTTCATCCCTGGCCACCAATAGATTGCCTTGACGTCATGAGTCATCTTGGTAGACCCTGGGTGAACTGAGTACGGGGTACTGTGCGCTTCTTCCAGAATCGTCTTCTTAATACTTTGATCATTTAGCACGCATACCCGATCCTTATATCTCAATAAGCCTTGGCTAGATATTGAGAAATCGGTATTCTTGCCTTCTCTGACTACTTCCATATGTGCTGCTAGCGATTCATCATGTCTCTGACCAATCCGTATGTCCTCTAGCAGATTCGATTGGATAGACAAGTTAGCCAGCTTGCCTACAACCACTTTTATTCCAGCACTGATAAGCACCTACTGTAGCGGCTTTTCTATTCCGGATAAGGCTGCTAAATTCCCATAGCTTTTCCTACTAAGCGCATCGGCAACCACGTTCGCCTTTCCTGGGTGGTATAGGATTTCGCAGTCGTAATCCTTGACTAACTCTAACCACCTGCGCTGCCTCATGTTGAGCTCCTTTTGAGTAAAGAAGTACTTTAAAATTTTGTGGTCCGTATAAATCTCGCACCGTTCTCCGTAAAGGTAATGGCACCAGATTTTTAACGCAAAGACCACCGCTGCCAACTCCATATCGTGAGTTGGATAGCGTTGTTCGTACTCCTTTAACTGTCGTGAGGCATAGGCTATCACCTTGTCATTTTGCATTAGTACGCAACCCAATCCTTGCTTCGATGCATCGTAGTAGACAACGAACTTATCGTTGGGTGTCGGTACGCTGAGTACTGGTGTTGAGCAAAGCTTATCCTTAAGCAACTGGAAGATTTCTTCACACTTATCATTCCAGTTAAAATTTTGTTGCTTCCGGGTCAGGTTGGTGAGCGGAGTGGCTATCTTAGAAAAGCCCTCTACAAACTTCCTATAATAACCTGCTAACCCTAGAAAGCTTCTTACTTCAGATGCGTTCTTTGGTCTGGGCCAATCCTTCACGGCCTCTACCTTTGATGGGTCTACTGCAACTCCATCTTTCGATATATTGTGCCCGAGGAACGCCACTTGCGAAAGCCAAAACTCGCATTTCTTGAACTTTGCGTAGAGTTGATGCTCCTTCAATCGCGTCAAAATCATCCTCAAATGTTCCTCGTGCTCTACTTCATCCTTGGAGTATACTAAGATATCGTCGATGAATACAACGACGAATTTATCTAAGTAATCCTTGAAGACCCTATTCATTAAGTCCATAAATGCAGCTGGTGCGTTAGTAAGACCAAAAGACATCACCAAGAACTCGTAATGTCCATAACGAGTCCTAAAGGCTGTCTTAGGAATATCTTCTCTCTTTACCTTGAGCTGATGATATCCTGACCGTAAATCGATCTTTGAAAAAACAGTCGCGCCTCGGAGTTGATGAAACAAATCATCAATCTGAGGTAGCGGGTACTTGTTCTTAATCGTTACTTTGTTCAGCTCATGATAGTCTATGCACATCCGCAGACTCCCGTCCTTCTTCTTCACGAATAGTACCGGAGCTCCCCATGGTGAATGGCTTCGCCTAATAAAACCCAAGTCTAGGAGTTCTTGTAGCTGCGTCTTTAACTCCTTGAGTTCCGTAGGTGCCATCCGGTATGGTGCCTTAGAGATAGGCTCGGTGCCTGGTACTAATTCTATCGTGAAGTCTATTTCTCGAGTTGGCGGCAATCCTAGCAAGTCATCGGGAAATACTTCTGGAAATTCTTGTATAACTCGGACATCTCCAACCTTAAGCGGCGTCTTCCTTTCCACGTTCGTGATGCTGGCTAAGAATGCTTGACATCCTTTCTCCATCATTCTCTGAGCTTCGAGAGATGACACTAACGGGGTGTGCAATCCTGAAGCTTGTCCCATGAAGCATAGTTTCTGGCCGTTAGGAGTCTCGAACATCACCTTCTTGCGTTTACAGTCGATCATTGCGCCATGCCGTGCTAGCCAATCCATCCCTAGTATTACGTCGAAGTCCTTGATCACTAGCTCTATCAGGTCTCCTTCTAGTTCTATGTCCTAAATATTGATTGGTACGCCTCGTACTATTCGTGATGATAGAACTACTTCGCCCGAAGGAAACTCGGTTACAAACCTAGTTCTAAATCTTTCACTAGGTTTGTCTAGTTTTTCTATCATTCCTAACGAGATATACGAATGAGTGGCTCCCGAATCAAATAATACATGACATAAGTTATTGAGGATAGAAACCTGACCTGTGACCACCTTGTTGCTAGCATCAGCCTCTCCTTGGGTTAAAGAAAAAACCCTAGCAGGAACCATCTTTTCGTCCTTCTTCCCTTCTGGCTTTTGCTGAGGACAATCTCTTTTACGATGCCCTTCTTTACCACAGTTGAAACACTCCTTGGTGTTGGCGCAGCATTCTCCAGGATGCTTCTTCTGACACTTAGCACATGGCGGGTATTCCACGTAGCCCGGCCTATTTCCCCCATTATTCGTATGTGACTTCTTATCACTGTCGAACTTCTTGTTATCTGGATGCCGTTTTTTCTGGCCGTTACCGTTGTTGCTAGACTGATTGTTTCCATTATGGTTGTTGTTGTTCCGACTGGCCTGAGGTTGGCTCTGCTGCCTGGGTTCCGGCTTACTGGCTTCTTCTTTGCTTACATTGGCCTGCAACCTTTCTACTTCGATTGTCGTCTCCAGAACGTCGGCATATGTAGTGTTCCCCGGGTTTGCTAGCTTAACCCCCATCTCGATCTTCGGTCGAAGTCCTCTAACAAACTTGTTCATCCTCAGAAAATCGGTTGGAACCATCTCAGAGGCGAACTTGGCTAAGCGATCAAACTGACGAGCATATTCCGCCACTGATAAATTGCATTGCTTCAAGTTGGCAAACTCCTCAACTCTTGAAGCGAGTACAGCTGAGTTGTAGTACTTTTTGTGGAACAGCTCCACAAATCGGGTCCATGTCATGGTGGCGACATCATGGGAATGCTGGACCAAGTCCCACCATATCCTGGCATCCTTCTTGAGCAAAGACGAGACGCAGGATATGCAGTCCGCATTACTAAGGTTCAGGTGCGTCAGAATCGGCTCCACATTCCTCAGCCACTCTTCTGCCTCAAAGGGGTCTGTAGTCCCTTCGAAGTTTGGAGCGTGCTGCTTGTGGAACCTCTCATACACTGGCTCCATGTGCTGTACTGGATACGGCGCGTAATTCGTCATTGGCCATCCCCCATATGGACCAACTTGTTGGGGTGCTGGGGCCATTTGCTGTGGCTGCAGCTGTGGCTGTGGCGGAGGCTGAGGATGAGATTGAGCATGTTGGCGTTGTTGCTGCAAAAGTTCCTCGACTTGTTGTCGCAGTCTGGCAATCTCCGCAGTGTTGTCAGCTGGCGGTGCCGGAGCGTTGCGGCGGGCAGTAGCACGCACTCCCCTTCGGCGAACTGGAGGGACTTCATTGGTCGCTGGAACATCGTTGGAGGCGTTTCCGTTGGTGCGTGCAGATCTTCGGAGCGACATTGTAGCAGAGTTCAAACAGTTGAAAGAGCAGAGTTCAAACAGTTGAAAGAAACATGTTAGAACTTTACCTAATAGGCTCTAAGGCAAAAACTTATTCTAAAACAAACATATCTCGGACCTATTTATTATGACTTCTTATGAAAAAAATTATATAAGTCTTTATTATTATTATAGTGGGTTTCTATACTTTAGAAAAACAAGTCATCTTTATTTTCTAAGTCTGTTTCTAATCATCCTATATGACTTAATTCTCAGGCTCGAAACTTATCTTTGTTCCAAAGTTAACCATATTGAGGGAGGGCTGGGATCAGTAAAATCGTTCCCACTACTATGGCCCCCTAACTCTCAATAAGGAAACTTGGTTCATTGATTTGTATCCTCCCTCACCGAACTTAGTCATTATTCATTTTATTTAGTATTTATTATGATTCCGAAAATAAAATCAAACTCATACATGATAATAAAATAGCATGTTATTCATTTGGAAAAAAAGATTTTTCACTTATTACAATCATAAAATAAAGAAATAAATAAAACAAACAAACAAACAAATGAAAAATACTATTCTAAAAATCAGGATCTTCTACATCCGATCCTTCATCTAGCATATCGTCATCTATCTCCTCATAATCATCATTGTCTTGAGCCTCAAAATTTCCTCGGGGAAGATTCAAGAAGATCCTATGTTGTTGTTCATTAGTGAATTGAAACTCTAAATCATAGGTGAACTTAAGTATGAGAGAATAATATCTTAGGGCTACTTGTAAGTCATCATAATTATTTATAGTCTCCCATATTTCTTCTAAAGTTAAAATTACTGAAGGAAAATCTTTTAAAAGCCTAATTACTAGGGCATATTGTTCTGCAGCTCTCATCATGATTTGCTTAGACTCTTGAAGGTGACCTATCTCTTTGTGGAACAAGATCAATCTCCGAGTGATTTTCTCTAGTGTTCCTACGGTGTTCCTTGGCTCACTTATTCTTTTTAAAGCCTTAATGGCTCGGATATCCTCATAGCTTAGAGCTCCGTTCATACTTAACTGAAAACATAAAGACTAAAGTTGTTAGCTATACATATAAGCAAAATAACTATAACTTAAACACTTACTTGGCGGTCAGATTCGGAGCTTTGAGCGTGTGTATCAAGGAGAACTTCATGCGAAGGAACCATTTCTCTGATACCAACTGTAATGACCCACTACTCTAGACTTTTGGACCATTAACGAAACTATACATACAATTCCTTAATAAAACTTACATTTGCGAAAATACCATAACTTTATTAGAAAACTTGTAAAAATAAGAGTTACTTACAAAAATACCAAGAAGGATATGGGATCCCATTGTCTTAAAAACAAAACATAATTTAAAATAGAGTTACATAGAAAATCCGGAAAAATTACACATAAACCCATATATAAAAGACTACATCCTCGAAATCGAACTCTCGACTCCTTGAATCCATTCACCATCGATACACAATCTCCAAGCATCCACGAACCTTACCGCCACTAATAGCTATTTTTCTGCACATATAAACAAAAAGGAATGAGCCTAATGCCCAGCAAGGAAAATCTAACACATACCTCATATACATAAATTTCATAAGAAACATAAAGACATAACATAACACTTTATCATACACATACTATAATGGCCATTATTACTTGGGGTCCCATAGACTACACAAGTCATATGCCCATGAGATTAGTGGGGTCCTACTAGCTAAGTAGGTCATATGCCCATAATCTATTTGGGGTCTTGTTAGTCATATGGGTCATATGCCCAAGCCTACAAACATACATATCATATCACATATCATAACATAAGAAACATAAGATAACATAAGCATATAACATATAGATTCTATCCTATTTTCCTTACCAAAGTTACCGGGATAAGAGGACAGCGTTGGGACTTTTGGCACACTCCTAAAACCATATATAACAGGGTGAGTAGATTGAAGAAAAAGTAATGAAAAGAATGGAAGGAATGGAATGACTAAACCTTTGAGAAACATACTTACCAAAAACTTATGAGCAAGTTCTTAGATTTCCTAACCAAAATAAGAATAAGGTTAGAAGACTGAGTAGAAGACTATCAGAAAGAAAATAACATAATACCAATGAACTAGGGTATAGAAATACCTTGAAGACTTGTAGACCAATCTAAACCTCAAACTGAAATACTATGAAACCTTACTTCCCTAAGTGTTTGATAAGCTTATGATGATCAAGCTTATGATTCCCCAACCCAGGTGTTTACACTCTCACACTCACTTAGCACTTGTAGCCTCTGAACTTAGAGCAAAAGATGAATAATGGCTGGGTACTAGGTCCTATTTATAGAGTTTAGGAATGAAAGGATCTTAATTTTACTTGAATAAAAATAATAGCTTTGTAGGTGAAAATAATTTGAATAATCGTTCAGCAGAGGCTGAAGACTCGTTCAAAAAGGTGCTAGACTAATCAAGAGGTTGAATGGCTGAATGGAAAACAAATTCAAAATGTTTCAAAATATGCTGAAGGAGGCGATATATCGCCCCCTGTAGGCGATATATCGCCTGGGCCAGTATGCCCGAGACTGTCGTGCATCGTCTCATGTTTTCCGTATCTACGTGCTGCGATATATCGGCACACGCTGATTAATTAAACACGAAATTACACATTTTTAGCTAAGTTTGAATGGAGTAAACAGCCTTGACTAAGCCCTCAACGTATTCAAAGCTGCTGACTGACCTTATAGCATTCAAACTTTTACCCTTACTAAATTTAATCCTCAAAATACTTAATCCTTAATCATCCATACATAACATGTGCTTAAAATCCTATTGATCCTTATCTAAACCTTATAGTATAATAAATATTATCCTTAATATCAGTCATATTAATCAAACCTTAGGTTAACATCAATATTCTTAAACTATAGGTTAAACTTAGAAAATCTATAAGTACTTCTATGAGTGTCCAAATAATTCCCGGTCTGAACCAAAAATCCACAGTTACAAAGATAATGTTATAAATACTATAATACTACTATCTATCTTAGCTAAGTAAAGTTCTTGGAATCTACACCTCGGTGGTACTTACCATTTCCGAACTGATTTCGGGAAAACAAGACCACTTGTACTTCACTCATAGACTTAGACGGGCATGATGCTGATTGCTGATCTTGAACGGCTTAACAGGTCACTTGAAGAGACGCAGTCCATGCGTTCAAGAGATATTATTGTTGTAACTTCCCTACAATAAAGGGATATTTATTAGTCGGTTACACACCCCCTGGTCTTCAGGGGACGTTTCCTTGTATATCGGAGTTACAGGCTTTAAAGCCATTAAATTTATTAATATACAGGATAACTTCTCAAAACGTGTGGGATAGTATTCTGAGACTTCCTCTATAAATAAAGAAGTTATGTACCTTTGTAAGGGACGGGATATTTGTGATCTTTAGAGAAACTCTGGAGAATTCATCCGTGAAAGATTTCCAGAAATTTCCTAAGTTCTAATAACAAAGACTCGTGGACTAGGCAGAGTTAACTACTGAACCACGTAAAAAACTCTCCTTATTTTATTGTGTTATTCTGGCCATAATTCTTTACTGTTTGCATGCTCTACATTTTAAGTTGACGAAAAACGGTGTCAACAGTAAGGTGCTTTCATTGAGAGCCTTAAGCAGTGCGATCCCTGAATAGTTATGGCCGCAAACGATCAAAACATTCCTGAAGAAAACTATCCAAGACGCCCTGGGAAGCAGCCAATGGTAAACCCAGATACTGAAGAGAGAAGCAAGTCCTCCGATTCTCGGGGACCTCCAGCACCTCCAGCCCCAAGGGATGAGGATATCTACTACAAACCTGAGCGGTACGTCCCCATTATGGAACTTGAAAACCGACAGCTGAAAAAACAATTGGCTGAAGCCAATAAGCGGAATGAGGAGTTAGCTAGGTTAGCCGCAGAGGCCCAAGCGGCTCAGCCCCGACCACCGCGTGAGAACCAAGCCCCTCCTCCGAGGGACATACATGTTTCTCCCCACAAGCCTCGTGGACATCCTCTAAAAAATGCTACCACGAGAAGGACAGAGCAACCTCCGGCACCAGCAGAGCAATCCGCTCCCTCAAGACCCCAAAGAAGTACCCGAGCTAGGGCTCTGGTTAATAGAACTACGGAGGTACCAGCGGGAACTCGGAATAACTGAGCCCCTACAGAGGCTCGAACTCAGATCCCTGGTAACACGCAGAATGTCACCGACCCGTCTCGGGCGAACTTCGGACCGTCTAGGCCTCGAAATGGGTGGCAGCCACCGTCACCCATACGATTCCCTCCATCGCCTATAAGATACCCTTCACCGCCTCATAGGAATGCTCAACCAGTTCGAGATGATGAGGAAAGACGTGCGGGAAGGAGGCAAGGCAACAGAGAAGCCTTCAGGGAGCGGAGAGGCACCCAATCTACAAGAAGTCAAATGTCCCGGTCTCGCACTGCAGAGACGAGGCAGCATGAAAGAGACCCATCTCGGAATAATCATGCGACGAGCCTTGCCAGTGACAACTCAGGAGATACTAGATCAGTCAGTATGTATGATCGAGGTCAGAAAAATAATGGGAACCACAGGAACCGCTCCGACCTGCGGGAACACTTGAATCAGAATCGAGGTAATGGTAACCCGTCAAACCCGGACCTAAGAGATCGCCTAAATGGGTGTGAGCCTGGAATTGTGATCAATGATATCCATTTTCAGGCAAGACCCCTCACAGACCCGGTCTAAGAAAGAATTGATCAGTTGGAAAAGGCCTTCAGACTTTTGCAAAACGAGCGAGGTCGGAGTCGAAATGAGGATTCTAACGAAGAGCTCGAACCGTTCGCTCCCCATATTTCCAACACTCTGTTTCCTCAAGGATTTCGGATCCCTCATGTCCCAAATTTTGAGGGGAAGTCCGACCCATACAGCCATCTGAGTACATTCAATACCATAATGAGAGCAAGTAACGTGGGTTACGAGCTCAGATGCATGTTATTTCCAGCATCGCTTACGAGACCAGCCAAAAGCTGGTTCGAGAAATATAAAAGACATTTGATCACTTCTTGGGATCATCTATCAAAGGATTTCAAGAAGAAGTTTAGGGCCATGATGGGGGTGAGACCTGAGGCATCGACTTTGACTAATGTTCGGCAGCAGCCAGACGAAATGTTGAAGAGCTACCTTACGAGGTTTAACTTGGAAGTTGCCCGAGCTCGAAATGTTGATGACAGCGGTCATCTAATGGCTGTCCAAGCTGGGGTAATGCTAGGAAGTCCTCTTTGGGACGATATACAGAGAAAACCAGTGAGGTCCCTAACCGAGTTTAATAAACGAGCTAAGAGGTTTGTCAATGTAGAGGAGGCGAGGTCGACGCTGAATATGACCTCTCAGCCCGTAACTACAATGATAAACGTAAACTCTGCCTCAACCTCGGCGGACCCACCAGCCTCAAAGCCTGCTGCGGAAAACCCTTCCAAGAGAAAGAAGAATGAAGGGAGTAACCCCGAGGCCGAAGGGGGAAAGAAGAAGAAGGGGGAAAGATATTTCTCTGTGTACAAAGTGTACACCGAGCTCAATGATTCTCGAGAGAATATATACCTGGCTAATGAAAACCAGGCCCCTTTCAGGCGTTCAAACCCCATGAGAAATCAGAAGTCCAAGAGGGACTCCAACAAATATTGTCGATTTCACAGAGACACCGGGCACACTACTGATGAGTGCCGACAGTTGAAAAACGAGATCGAAGGATTGATCTCGAGAGGTTATTTTAGACAGTATGTCAAAAACTAGAATACTAATTAGGCGTCTACAAGCCAGAGGGCAGCTGTGCCACAACCTGCCCAAAACAACAATTCCCGAGCCAGGGAAGAAGATAGGCCCCCTCCAATTGATGGAGAAGACGTGATAACCATCTCGGATGGGCCTTATCTCGCAGGTATGGGCAGGAATGCCCAAAAAAAATATGTGAACAAGCTAAAGATTGGGGACGGGTCTCCTTATGAACCCGAACCTAGAGCTCCAAAATGCCAAAAAGTTGAGTCTCAACTGATTACATTTACTAAGGACGATGCATCCCATGTTCAGTTCCCCCACAATGACCCGCTGGTCATCACTCTCCAGCTCGCGAATAAGAGAGTTCACCGAGTTCTCATTGATAATGGGAGCTCCGTGAACATCCTCTAGAAGGCCACCCTAGAAAAGATGGGACTCGCGCTTCGAGACCTAAAAGCATGTGCAACAACTTTGTACGGCTTTTCAAGAGAAGGAATTGCCTGTATGGGGTCCATTGAACTCCCAATAACCTTGGGAGACTACCCAGTCTCAGTAACCAAGATGATGGAGTTTGTAGTAGTGGACCTGCCATCAGCCTACAACATGCTGCTCGGGAGACCCGCCCTAGTAGGGCTGGGGGCAGTCTCGTCTGTAAGGCATCTGGCCATCAAGTTCCCGACTTCTAGTGGCATCGGGACGGTGAAGGGAGATCAGTTAGCCGGAAGGGAATGTTGTATCATTTCCATAAGAGGAAAGAAACAGGCGAGCGAACAAACATTCGTCGTTATCCAGAATAAGGATGGGACAATCTTGGAGATAGACGAAGAGATCGATGCAAGAGCGGAGGAAAGAGCTGACCTCGAGCCATTAGAAGAGCTCGAGAATGTCAGGCTCGAAGAATTAGATCCATCAAGAATGGTAAAGGTTGGGAAACATCAACACGAAGAAACTAAATAGCAATTAATTTGCTTTCTGAAGAGAAACCAGGATGTCTTCACGTGGTCACATTCAGACATGGTGGGAATAAGTCCAAATATTGTGAGCCACGCATTAAATATCGATAAAAGCTTCCCACCAAAGCAACAAAAGCGAAGACAGCTGGACGATGATAGAAAGAAGGCATTGAAAGAGGAAGTCGACAGGTTAAAAGCAAACTAATTCATTAGGGATGCTTTTTACCCCGATTGGGTAGCCAATCCAGTACTGGTCCCGAAGCCTAATGGGACGTGGCAAACCTGCATCGACTATTCGGACCTCAATAAAGCCTATCCAAAGGACTGTTTTCCCTTACCGCGGATTAACCAGCTCATGGGTGCCACGACAGGGCATGGATTGATGTCATTCATGGATGCCTATTCTGGAAATAACCAGATTGCCATGCATGCCCCTGACCAGGAACACATGAGCTTCATAACGGACAAGGGGTTATATTGTTATAACGTCATGCCATTCGAGCTCAAAAATGATGGGGCCACATACCAGCGGCTCGTGAACATGATGTTTTCGGAGCAAATAGGGAACAACATGGAAGTTTATGTTGACAACATGTTAGTCAAGTCCCAACTTAACGATAACCATGTCGATGATCTCGAAGAATGCTTTGCCGTGCTCCGGAAGTATAACATGAAGCTTAACCCTCAGAAATGCTCCTTTGGGGTATCTTCAGGAAAAATCCTGGGTTTCATTGTAAACGCTCGTGGAATAGAAGCTAACCCAGGCAAGATCCAGGCTCTGATCGACATGCCCTCACCTCAAAAACACAAAGATGTCCAAAGTTTGACCAGTAGGATGGCGGCCCTAAGTAGGTTTATCTCGAAATCTACGGACTGCTGTCTTCCGTTTTTTAACTTGCTGAGGGGAGGCAAGAAATTTGAATGGACGGAAGAATGCGAGTTGGCCTTCTAGGAGCTTAAAAAGCACCTCGCGGAACCCCCTATCTTATCAAAACCTATTACGGGAGAAGTGCTATATTTATATCTTGCCACTACCGAGCAAGCCATAAGTGCAGTGCTCGTGCGATAGGAAGAAAAGGTGCAGAGGCCCGTATATTACGTCAGTAAAAGATTACTGGGGGTAGAGTCGAGATACCCCTTGATGGAAAAGCTAGCTCTAAGCTTAATTCATTTATCTCGAAAAATTCGACCCTACTTTCACGCACACCCCATCCATGTATTAACTGATCAACCACTAAGACAAGTCTTGTCTAAGCCAGAAGCTTCATGTCGACTTCTTAAATTGGTGGTTGAACTCGGGCAATTCAAGATCACCTACCATCCAAGGACAACCATTAGGGCACAAGCCTTGGCAGAATTTATAGTGGAATGTACTGGCATGACCAACGATGAAGTTATAACCCCGGCCCACGAGCTGTGGAAACTTTACGTTGATGGGTCATCTAATGAAAATGGATCGGGGGCAGGGTCATTTTGATCACTCCCGCAGGAAGCAGATTTCATTCTACCCTAAGATTCGACTTCAACGCATCAAATAACGAGGCCGAATATGAGGCTTTACTGGCGGGACTTCGTATAGCCAAGGAGCTTAATGCTAAAGCAATACATTGTTACAGCGACTCCCAGCTAGTAGTTAACTAAATTTTGGGAGAATACCAGGCTCGTGGCATGAAAATGGCAGCTTACTTAGAAAAGGCAAAGTCAGCATTGGAACATTTCGAGTTTTACGCGATTGAACAGGTCCCCCGAGAACAAAACTTGAATGCAGATGCCTTAGCTCAGCTCGCTAGTTCCACCGAGAATGATGAGCTAAATGTTGTGCCAATTGAACATCTCTCGGCACCTAGTATTAACGAGCCAGAGCAGGAAGACGTATGTATGATTGATTCCGAGCCTACCTGGATGACTCCGATAGTCGAATATCTCGAGACCGGCGTCGTTCCAAAAGATCGAAACCAGGCTCGAAAATTGATGTATCAAGTCCCCCGTTATACCATTTTTGATGGAAGGCTATATAGAAGGGGATATTCCATGCCATTACTTCGGTGTGTGACTCCACCCGAAGCCAAGAAAATCATTGAAGAGGTTCACGAAGGGTTCTGTGGAGACCATACTGGGGGGCATTGCCTGTCCAAGAAAATCATACGCCAAGGTTATTTCTGGCCTATCATCAAGTCGGATTCTTTCGAGTACGTAAAGAAGTGTGATAAGTGCCAGCGATTCGCCACAATTCCTCGAGCTCCACCATCTGAACTGACCATGATGACCTCCCCATGGCCATTTGCAGTATGGGGAATCGACCTCATAGGCTCTCTCCCAACTGGCACGGGCGGAGTGAAGTACGCGATGGTTGCCGTAGACTACTTCACGAAGTGGACAGAAGAAGAACCATTAGCAACTATAACCTCCAAAAAATTCCTTGACTTTGTAGTGAAGAACATTATATGTCGATATGGGATGCCGAGGAAAATTGTATCCGACAACGGAACCCAGTTCGATAGCGACCTGTTCACCAACTTTTGCGAAAAAAAATGGAATAATAAAGAGCTTTTCGTCAGTAGCTCATCCCTAGACGAATGGCCAGGTCGAAGCTGTAAACAAAACTCTCAAAAGTTCGCTAAAGAAAAAGTTTGAAGAAGCAAAAGGACGATGGCCTGAAGAATTGCCCCAAGTCCTATGGGGATATAGGACTACGGCCCAAACATCGACAAGACATACCCCATTCTCTCTGGCGTACGGTTGCAAGGCTATGTTGCCAGTTGAGGTCAAAATTCCTACAATTCGAGCCCACGCTTACGATCAAGCCTCGAATCACACTTAGCTCGAAGAAACCCTAGACATGATCAAAGAAAGAAGGAACAAAGCTCAGCTAAGAAATGCTGCAAATCAACAGCGAGCTACCAGGTACTTCAACAAGAGGGTTCGGGATCGAAAATTCGTTGTGGGAGATTTGGTGCTAAGGCACGTATTTTTGGCAACGCGAGATCCAGCAGCTGACGTGCTCGGGCCAAATTGGGAAGGACCCTACCAGATAGAGTCAGTCATCCGACCCGGTGTTTACAAGTTGGCGAGATTGGATGGGAGCCTAGTACCGTGAGCATGGAATGGCGAACACCTACGACCTTACTATCAATAGTGTAGGAAGGATGTTGCCTGTAACAATGCTTGTTTATTTGTACTGTTTTGTCTACTTTTGGATTTTATCAAATAAAGATTTATTTCGTCTAATATGGTTTAATTTTGCAATCTCTCTTAATCTAATAACCTATGGTCACATTCATAGGATATTAAGGGGGCATCATTGGTATATATAAATACCTCCAGCTTGAAAAACAAAGTAACATATACGAAATGCATGCAAGTGTTTGGAGATAACCAAATGCGCGAGCTAAGATAGTTTGGATATAACCGAATTATCAAAGACATACAAGTGTTTGGATATAACCAAATGCGCGAGCTAAGATAGTTTGGATATAACCGAATTATCAAAAACATCCAAGTGTTTGGATGTAACCAGATGTGCGAGCTTAGATAGTTTGGACGTAACCAAATTATCAAAAGATAAAAATGTTTGGATGTAACCAAATATGCGAACTAGATTAAAAATATAAGTGTATGGATTACAAACCAAACACGACCTTAATAGGTTTGGAGCAAACCAGCTAAAATTAATCGACAGTAAGTTGGAACATAAACCCACTTCGAGTTAAGTCGAGATCGAGGCTGGAGTATCTTATAAAAAAATAGTTTCAAACTCATAACCTCGGAGTGATAACCGAGGACAAGAAAAAGTAACTAAAAAAATAAGATATAACTAAACCGTTTGCATTACACACCATACAAGTACTTTCGGGTTCATGGTTAAAGTAATATCCGACCTTGACAAATAACGAGATCAGAAGCGGATAATTCGAGCGAACTGTGCTTGAATGCATTGAACCTCGAGCTTGAATCCAAACTATGTTTGTGCGAATAAACAAGCATACATGATTCTTTAATATAAAATGTGCAAAATATTTCAAACCAAGAAATGTAAAGCATATATATTAAAAGAAATCCAAAAAGAAAAAGAAATTGTATCAGCCCTATGGGCATAAATTAAAACAATTACAAAAATAAAGGGACGCAGCCCCGAAGTGAAATTTATGAAGGAGCAATCTCCTTGGCCTTCTCAGCACCAGCAGTACTAGACTCTCCAGGACGAATAGCATGACTATCCTTCTGAGCAGCCTCCCGAGCGGCCCGAGCAGCCTCCTCCGCGTCAAGCCGAGCTTTCCATTTGGCCACAAATCCTTCCTCAAAAGAGCCCAGGAAGCTGGTATCAAGGTCAACATTGCTAGCCCAAATCCTGTACATGGCTTGATCAACCGCCTTGTCCTTCTTCTCTTTGTACTCGGCGAGGAGGCGAGCCTTTTCACTCTCGATTATCTCGAAAGTGGCAGCCTTCTCCTCTTCAAGCTTGGCATTAGCCTTTTCCAGCTCCGCAAGCCGAGCATTCGCCTTTTCAAGCTCTGTCTTCGAGTCCTTGAGCTCATCAGCCATCTTAAGGTGGAGATTCCTCGACTCTTGGGCCAAAGACATGCTCGAGTGCACCTCATTGGTCAGCTTATAATTAAGCTGAGCTAAGACAACAAGACCCTGAAACACAAAGAGATTGAATTAGAACATAAGCCAAGGCACATAAGCAATTAAAAGTACGTTGCAAAAATTACCGCTGCAATAAGTTCAATACTCTTATCATAAAGAGTATTGCAGTCTCGAGCCTTATTCACAAACTCCTAGTGCTCAGCATCGAATCCCGTAAGACTCTGACCCACCTGAGAGAGGATATCCGAGCCAATTACAGCTTCGTGGGCCCCAGCGGCGCTATCAAGCACGAACTCATCAACATGAGGTCAGGCCGACGGCAGGAGTGACTTGGAGGTTGAGTGTTTTTTCGGAGGTGGGCCGAGTGTTGGAGGAATTGTAGCTGGAGGAAGCACGGCAGATGCGGCCAAGACGGATGCATCGACCTGAGCAGTCGGGTCCTTGGCTGTGCTCACAGTAGCTGGAGCTGGTGGAGTCTTCTCAGTGCGCTTGAGGATTTTGGAGGGTCGGTCTGACCTCTGGGAGCCTCTTGGGCGCTTACTCTTTTAAGCCCCCTCACCACTGTAGAGCACGACATCAAGGTTAGAATCCATGGCACCTGCACAGTTGCAATCAAGATTTAGCATGGTGCTAACAAACATAGAAGATATAAAAAAAAAATAAGTGGAGAAAAACCTAACTGGAACTATCCTCCGACCTTGAGGTCGGAGACCATTAAATTCCCCCATCTTCAGAAGAGGCGGGGGGAGTACCTTCCATATAGGTGGACGTCAACCTCGAAAGGTCCCTATAGTCGTTGGTCCCATATGGGATGGTTATTCTGTTCCATACCTCGTTCAGGCTATACATAGTGTCGTATTTCCCGAGCCAGCTATCGAACCTATGAACTCGTTCATCTACCCAAGTCCATACATAAAAATGGTCTCTATCGTCCTCGCACAATACTAACCTATCGGTTTTGTGTTTTAATAGGGAGGGGGACCACATTTTCGAGCTTAGAATGACTGTACCTTAATCATCCGAGCCCGAGCTCGAGGCTTCATCGTTGGCCTCGTTCCCTGATTGCGGGCTCCTTTGGCGAACTGGAGGCAGGGGCCTCACCTCTCTCCTTGGGGGGAGGATGCCTGTTGGCAAAGGCACGAGCTCCCAATGGTCATATTTTTTATTGGACCAATCCGAGGTAGACTAGCCATTTCCCAAGAGCCCGCAAGCTTGGAGCTTACCTTCATGCAAAAGGTATGAGAGGGATCTCCTTCCATAAGGGAGTTGGAGCAGAGTCTCTCTATGCTCCTTCATCTCATCAGTAGGAGTAGGACGATGATAGTTGGCTGGAAAATAAAATACATTTCAACGAAGTTCGGGCCTATAGACAAAAGTTCGAGCACAGAAAAGAAGGAGGTTGGGATACTTACGAATCCGTCTGAACGAGTAGTATCGAGACGGAGCTAGGCCATCTGTCTAGAAGAAGGCCTTCTTAAAGTCAGAAGGATTGTTGGGAAGATCCTCAAACATCTTTTTCTCCTTGGGGTAGCTTGAGAGATAATAGAAGCCCTCTCCTCCCCGAGCTCGGGAGGGATTTCTTTTCAAACAGAAAAGATACAGGATCTCCTCTGGCGATGGTCCTTCCCACTTCAGCTCATGGTATAGTGACCTCAGGGCAGACAGAACCCTGTAAGAATTAGTGTTGAGCTGGAATGGAGCCAACCCAACGAAGTCTATGAAGTCCTTGAAGAAAGACTTCAAAGGCAGTATCACTCCTGCCTTCATGTGTTCCTGGCTCCAAGCCGCGTATCTCAGCTTGTTGTTAGGATTTCCATCTCCTGGAGCGCGGCAGCTTCGCTCGTGGGAGGTAGGGGTTCGACACCTTAGCGAGCCGGATAATCTTATACCATGAAAGGCCAGGATATCGTTTATCTGACCTAGCGAGGTAACCGAGCTCCAATAATGCTCGGCCTTGAAAAATTCCCTCCTCGACTGTGAGGCAGAGGGCTCCCCCATCAGTGAGAATGGAAGATCTCCCAGGTTGTACACGACGGTCACTTTCAGCCTAGGATCAAGGGGGATCGGTCTGGGCCCTGAGTCAGATTCCGGATAAAGAGCCTCTCAAAGAATTTTTCTCTTCTTCTCTATAACCTCGACAATTTGATGACGATAATGAGCTCGGGTTTCTTCTTGTTTGTGAGCTAGCTCGTGTTCACGAATCAGACACTGGTTCCGGGTAAACAACGACTCCGGGCTCGGAGTTTTTGGCGAAATGGGATGGCAAGTAACAACCCCCACCGTCTTTCCAGATTCTGTGACATCTAGCAAGAAAGAAAAAATGGTGAGGGCCATGCATTCAAGGAATCAAGAATAACGATCTTGGTGGGTCAAGGTCGAAAATGCTTGGATACAAGATGAGTTCGATCCTGGAGACCCGATTAAGTGTCACGATGTGTACTTCACGAAAAAGGGAGGGAAGTGGGTCTAATTTTTTAGAATCCCGAAATATCAGGGAAAAAGGTGGCGGTTATTCAAAAATGGTATTTTTTAGTATCGTGCATTCTTCAAAATCAAGATTTTGTACCCGATATCTTGGTGTGCAAGATATGTCCTCCAAAATTTGAAAACCCAGAAAAAAGACCATATTTGGGTCTTCCTACATTTGAACTAGATTCAAAACCAGTAATGGGGAACCTGAACTAATATCTATCGATCAAAGTATCCTAGTATATCAAACTAATGAATAAACTATCACATTCCCAGAAATGTAAAAGCAAAAAAGGCAGAAACCGGCGTAAAGAAAAAAGAAGATATACATAAAAGTTAAGATCAGATACTGACACACTGAAGATGGTGGTTGCAAAGAAACAGATGACTGAAGAAGAGGCTGCAGGTATGATCTCACGGTCTCGAACAAGCTGGTGGTCCTTTGTTTCTTTGGCTGAGAGAACATGTAACAAACACTTTCTGGGCTTACCTCTGGGTTTCTCTTCTCTTTTTTTCTTCTGGTAAACATGAAAATGAGAGGAAGAGGACGACTGGATTCTTATATATAGGCTATCAAAAATCTTAATAGAAGGAGTAATCTGGGCCTTTGGCCAGATTCCGTATCAAATCCAACAGTCAGGGATAGGAGACAAGATGGTGTCGTAGAGTTGGCAAGCGAACGATCGTGGGCAGATTACCAAGGCACTCGAGTACCTTGAATAAGCAATACTCAACTGACGCGTGTCACACTCGAGTATGTGTGACGATGCGGTTCCCAAAGAAAGTAGTTCAAAAGTTTCCTTCTCATAGGATTCGAACAAATACTTTTGAGGGGACAAAATGTTACACCCAGATTTTGAGACTTGAGGTTGTAACCTCGAAAGCTGGATCCGTCAGGGGTGAGTTCGCGATAGTCAAAATACATTCTCGTAACCTAGACACCGAACCTTCAAAGCAGATGGAAACCTCGAAGATGGGCAGCCTCGAAGTTCTTGCCAGCTCGAAAGATAGAACATCGGAGTACGTCAATTGTCAGATGACCTCGGATCAAGTGGCCCGAGCTTGGAATGAGTGTGAGCTCGGGGTAAGGCAGCCTCGGTGGTACTTACCCTTTCCGAACTGATTTCGGGAAAACAAGACGACTTGTACTTCACTCAGAGACTTAGACGGGCATGATGTTGATTGCTGATCACAAACTGCTTAATAGGTCACATGAAGAGACGCAGTCCATGCGTTCAAGAGATATTATTGTTGTAACTTCCCTACAATAAAGGGATATTTATTAGTCGGCTACACGCCCCCTGGTCTTCAGGGGACGTTTCCTTGTATATAGGAGTTACAGGCTTTAAAGTCATTAAATTTATTAACATACAGGATAACTTCCCAAAACGTGTGGGATAGTATTCTGAGACTTCCTCTATAAATAGAGAAGTCATGTACCTTTGTAAGGGACGGGAGATTTGTGATCTTTAGAGAAACTTTGGAGAATTCATCCCTGAAGGATTTCCAGAAATTTCCTAAGTTCTAATAACAAAGACTCGTGGACTAGGCAGAGTTAACTACTGAACCACGTAAAAACTCTCCTTGTTTTATTGTGTTATTCTGGCCATAATTCTTTACTGTTTACGTGCTCTACATTTTAAGTTGACGAAAAACGGCGTCAACAATTTGAATATTGTTAGTTAGATATTTTTATGGATATTTGAATTTGATTAACTGTTTTGAGATATTTTAGGATTGTTATAACTATTTATATATTTTAGTGGTTAAAATATTAGCTAATAGTTATAACAATATAAGATACTTTGGAAAATAGTTAAGATATTGATTTTAAAATTTAAAATTGATTAAATTTTGAAAAATATCAATTTTTTCAGCCAATTAATAAAATATATTTTTATAAATGAGATTTAAATTAACTTTGTTTAATTGTTGATAAATCCTATTAAAATTAAATTAATATTTTTTTTCTTTTCAAATTAAGCTAAACAAAGTTGATTATTGATAAATGAAATTTAAATTAACTATTGTTAATTGTTGATAAATTTCATTTAAATTGAATTATTTTTGTAAAAATTTAATTAATTCGAATTTTTGATAAATTCTAGATAATAAATTGTGGTACTTTTGCAAAGGAAATAAATTGTGGTATTTTTGCATAAATTCATAGAATTGCTCATATAGTAACATGATTAGGCCCATCCAATTATAATATGTGTGTTTGCATATATGTGGTATTTTTGCAATTGGGCTTAGATGCATATAGTGGCCCATATGTTTGTTAGATATATGGTTTTTGCCAAATAAAATATTCATAAAATGATGGGTTTTATTTGGGCCCATTAGAAAATGTAAAGTTTAAATTCCTCTCTTGTGGGTGATTCCACTTGTAAAGGCCCATTTGCTTTGCATGACTATAGTGGGCCTAATCAATTAATAACAATTAATAAAACAAAGGTTTAAATTCCTGCTTTTGGACCTTGTATGGAAGAAAAGGGGCCTTTGTAGCGGGAACGACATACTAGACCCAACCCTCCTCCACACAAGCTCAATTGTTAAGGTCCATTTACCTGAGTTGGACTTAATTGTATAGGTTCATTATATTAGTTAAACCTAAATATTGATTAGCAACAAATTTATTCTAAATTAATTGGATTTGTTTCAATGTGACACTTGAGAATTAATAGGAAATTATAGGACTTTGGTTTAAAAAAAATTAATCTATTTAATTTTTTTTGGAATAACCATAGTCATTAATTTTATAAAAAATAAATTATAAAAATACTATTTTTAATTTAATAATGAGCTTATTTTAAGATTTTTATTCGATCTCCACTGTTGATTTAACATAGTCAATAGCTTAATGGGGCCTCGAGGCGCTTTGATTCGTTCCCCTACGGAAGGTGTTCATTAGTTATTTTGACAAGGTTAGATTTTGAAAGATAGATAATTATAGGTCAAATTGTACTAGACTCACCCCTACGATGACTACTAGGACTAAATCTATGATTATCAAAACCGTGGGTATATCTCATAAAATAAGAGATTTTGTTTTCTTATTTTGATCGAATAGTAGGTTGTTAATAGTGGCGTCCATTATTAAATGAGTTTACAACTCAATTTAACTAATGGTATGTTTCACTCTCGCCAACCGGGACAAGGATATCATAGATTAGTTAAAAACCTAAAGAAATAGAGATATGATTGTTTTTGGTATTTTTTATCATATCATACATATTTTTTGTATATGTTGTGCAATTTCTTGAAATTTGTGTGAATAGAAGTTTTATTGAGCAAATGTGATTGATTTCTATTTTATTGGTAATTTTTAGTTTTAAGTTATGGATGTGTCTACTCCCATCCTTTCTCAACTTTTGATGGAGAAGCTCAATGGAAAAAAATTCCTTAATTGGAAGCAAAATATCAACATAGAGTTGATTGGTGACAACTCCGAGTTCGTCTTTGAAAGCTGGAAACAAGAGGAAAGGTGGACAAAACACTAACCCCAAGCCTGCAAAGGCTGCAAAGACGAGTGCACAACCTACAACACAGACGTCTAAGGGGCAGAACAAGAAAAACAAGAAAGGTAAAGATAAGTATTTTCCCTACAAAGAGAAAGGGCATTGGAAACGAGATTGCCCCAAGTTTCTAGCAGCTAAAAACAAAGGTAATGATTATAGTTCATTTATCTTGGAAACATGTGTTTTAGAGAATGATAAATCTATTTGGATTATTGATTCTGGATCTACTAACCATGTTTGTAATCCTTTACAACTTTTTGAATCGTGGGAGGAAGTGGACGAAGGTGGCTTAAAGCTTAGAGTTGGGAACGGAGCGTTCGTTGAGGTCCAAGCTAGAGGAAGAGCTCGTCTAAAGTTCGGAAATAAATTTTTAATTTTAAAAGATGTCTTTTTCATTCTGAATTTTAGTAGAAATTTAATTTTAAGTTTCCATGTTTCAATTAGAACAATTTGTTATGACTTTCACAAGTTTTAATATATCTATTTCTTTCAATGTATCACAATTTTGCATTGCGTGTTTAGAAAATGGGCTTTATATTATGCGACCTAACGAACCCCTCACTCTTAATAATGATTTATTTAAATTAGCTAAACCTAGGACAAATAAACGTTAGAAGACCAATAACGATAATATGACGTATTTATGGCACTTGAGATAGGTCACATTGGCTATGATAGGATTCAAAGACTTACAAAGGACGGACCTTTGAGGGAACTCACCTTAGGTGAATTACCTGTCTGTGAATCTTGTCTAGAAGGCAAACTAACCAAGCATCCATTCTCTACAAAGGGTGATCGGGCCAAAGAACCACTTGGTATTGTGCATTCAGATGTTTGTGGAATTTGAATGTACAAGCCAGGGGTGGTTTTGAGTATTTCTTCAATTTCATTGACGATTACTCTTGATACTCATGTCTTTACCTAAAGCATAGGAAATTAGAAACATTTTCAAAGTTTCAGAAATTCCTAGCAATGGCTCAGAACCAATTAGGTAAAACATTAAAGATCTTGCTCTCTGATAGGGGTGGAGAATATTTGGATATGCAGTTCCAAGATCATTTAACTAAACTTGGGATTTTATCACAACTTACCACCCGAAATACTCCGCAACAAAATGGTGCAGCGGAACGCCGGAATAGAACTTTATTGGAAATGGTTAGATGCATGCTTAGTTACTCAACTCTACCAACTTCGTTCTGGGGACATGCAATTGAAACCGTGAACGACATTCTCAATGTCGTGCCATCTAAATCAATCCCCAAAACACCTTTATAACGCTAGAATGGTGGTGAACCTAGTTTACGCCATTATAGAATCTGGGGGTGTCCCGCTCACGTCCTGAGGTAAAATGAGGGAAAGCTAGATATAATATCACAACTATTCCTTATCAACAAATAAATCCCTGCACTCAGAAAATCCCAGAGCAATCAGATATAATATATAATAATATAATTCGAGATCAACGCTTGATAACTTCCAACAATTTGGGCATAACACACCCTTAAGAATAAATGGTAATCTGTAAGATAGAACCGAGTCTCAACACTAAGATCTAGCCAATAAATATCCTCATCGAGGGTAACTATCATGTTACCTAGGGCATCACTACTTATCCAAGAGTGTAATCAATGTTACACAGTTTTTATAGAGACTTCTATGTTAATCAGTGGTGCTGGTGAGCAGTTGCCCCTAGGGTGTTCAGCCTCACTCAAGCATGGCAACCCCTAGTATCTCTAGGCACTCTCACTGAATGGCCAATATTCACGGCTACTATCTGGGAATAACTTATCAAAGCACTTGCTCGGGTTCTAACCGTTCACTGATTAAGTATGCATGAGGACCCCTAGGTCCCATTCATTTTGGCGCCCCTAAGTTTAAACCAGAAATCCTCACCTCTTGGCCACTCGTCACAGTAATGAACCGGACATGATAAAATCAAGCAGTGTGATGGGGATCAGTCGTCTAGGATATGACAGATATCTACCGTTCATATTTTCTAAATCAGCACTCACTATACTAACGTCTCTAAGGAAACTTCTACGACAGTGTATATATGTGCATGTGTCCCTATACTAACGTACAATACAATAGTCATTTCATGTAGGAGCCACACAATCTAAGTTGTCTTACTTGGAGTCCTTTGCCCTTGTAATATTTTACCATCCAATGTATAATCCAGTTATGCTTAGCCAATAATGTAATTATCCATTAGTAAGGATTAAAGATCCTTATTTGGTTTTAAACCCATTAAGGAAATTCATACAAAAATATTTGAGACTAAACCCTAAGTCTCAGGGAGACCTACCCTATGGTCTCGATACCTAGGCTCGGGTATCACAATAGTATTTTCCCACAATCCGATAAAAATCATTTTCTTTAAAAGTTCCGCTATTATCCCTTGCTTTCAACAGTCGGTAAAATATATAAAATATTTTAGCCAATATTATATCCCAAAAATGCTAATGAAATACCTTATTAATTTTTCAAGAAAATAAACTCTTAATTTTCCTTTTTTTTTTCTTAAGGTTTTAATCTCTAAAAATCGTTTTATGAAAATTGCCTAATTTATCTTAATTAGGAAAACCGTTAAAAATTTCCCATCTTGACTAGTTAATTTTTTCTGAAGTCAATTAATCAAGTTTACTTACTTTAAAAATAATTCACTTAATTATTTTATCAAAATATAGGATTTTAAACCCTTTTTTAATTTATTAACTTGTTAATAAATTAATTCTTTTATTTTTAGAAAGAATAAAAATTATTTAATAAAAATAATTCTCACTAAAGTCAATGTAGTATTTTAGGTCAAAATATGTTTTCAAGACTTACCATGTTTTTACCTTGCAATAAGCAAAATTTTACTTTTTACCTTAAGTTCCAAAATCTCATTTTTACACTTAGTGTGAAATCCTCTTTTTCACATTTTTAACTACATACTTTGTTAGGTCATAACTTGAAATTTACTTACCCAATTGTTACCAAAATTTCCCAATTCCATTTTTGGTATGCTATTTAGGTCTTTGTAAAATCTTAGGTGAAAAGCAACGTTTTTAATTGGTGAAATTATTTTCCAACAATGAGGTAAAAATGACCTTATTTTCAAGTCCTTAATTTTTCCAAACTTTGGCACTTAGTAACATTCAAACTGTTCAGTATTTTCTTACCAAATTTTACAGTGGAATACTAGGTTATACCGAGATTATGTCCACAAAATTTTAGAAAAACTGGATTGATTTGCCCTGTACAGTGGCTGTACAAACTTTGTCCCGAAATTAAGAATATGAAAAAACAGTTTTTACCTAAACTTTGAAATAGCATAACTCACTAATTTTTAAACATTTTTTAGTGTTTAAAAAGCTCAAATTTATGTACGCAATCTCAATAACATCAATATACAGTGGATGCTTGACCCCTTGAAAGTCACAGCTCAAAGCTTGTATTTTGTTTTAGGGTTCTCACCAAAACCCTTAGGGATTTTGGTCCCTATTTTCAATAATCAACACACAAGCATCATAAAAATTATAGAGAAACCACCATAGCCTTATTACATCACCAACAAGAAACTTTAAGGATTAAATATATAAAATAATGCTTAAAAATAAAAACCATACAATAACAACCATTAAAAGTAAACTTTTTACCTCTTATTGTTCTTTCTTAAGGTTTGGATCTTTCTACTAGCTTTGGCTCCTTCAAAACTCTTTCAAATCCTTAACCAACTCCCCCAACAACATAGATAGTTATCTATTTAAAAACCTATGGTTAAAAACTTTACAAAGTCAAGTTTTTTCTTTGAAACTTTACCTTAGGGACACCCTTTCTAGACCAAAGCTTAGCTTCCAAGCCTTCTTAGTGTTCTTGAGGTTGAAGATGGAGAGAAAACTTAAGAGAGAGTTTTCAAAAAAGATGAGAGTGAAAGTGAGAGAGAGTGGGGCAGATTTGGGGGGGGGGGGGGGGGGGGGGGGGGAAGAAGGGTTTATACAACTCTAAAAATATCCTATAAACACTTGAGTGTTTTACTACCCACTTGCCTATTTACCCTAATACTTAAATAAATGGGATTAAACTTTATTAAAATTTTGTCAACCCAATTAATTCCTTCACATGGCCAGCCACAATTTAGTTTATATATGTGTTTATATATATATATATTTTATATAAAAGTTAATAAATATTTCTTAAGAAGAAAAATCCAATTTGACTTCCTATAACCCTTTCACTCTTATTAAGTTTTAAAAACAAAACTTAACACATAATAATTAAATTAAATGTCTCGCACATTTAATTTAATTAATCACACAATAAATTTTAACCTAAGGTCTATTCATGGAATAAAATTCCCCAATTCGGTAAAATTCAGCATTTAACACAAAATGCCCTAAAATTTCCATTTTCCCTTTGGTTTATTATTTTTTACCAAACTTGAATTTTTTTTATGAATGTATTTATGCCCAAAATATATTTTCCATATTTTTTCATTTTATTTTCCGAGATTTTTACCCGATCAAGGTTTTTGTGTGGGTTCAAGATCGAAAGTCTTATCTTGACTTTTAAACACAAAATCCATAATTTGGCTAGCAATAACTCATGGAAATAAATTCCAAAAAATATATAATATTATTTAAAATAATATTCTTAACTCGGGGAAAACAATCCTGACCCGAGTTGTTTCAAGGTACCCGAAACACAGGACGTTACAATACCTACAATTTATAGAGGTTTCGTCCTCGAAACTTAAAACAAATGAGGATACAGCTCCCTCATCTTGTCTTCTGTTTCCCAGGTTACCTCTTCAATGCCATGGTTACACCACTGCACCTTTGCCAATGGCACCGTCTTGTTCCTCAACACTTTTTCCTTTCTGTCTAGAATCATTACCGGCTTCTCCTCATAGATGAGTTGAGGATCAATACTCAGTTGCTCATAGCTGAGTACATGCAAGGGATCGTGCATGTATTTTCTCAACAAGGATACATGAAACACGCCATGCACCTTAGACAGGGCGGGCAGAATAGCTAAATGATAAGCTACTTCCCCGATCCTCTCTATGATTTCGAAAGGTCCAACGAACATTGGGCTAAGCTTTCCTCTCTTCCCGAATCGCATAGCCCCTCATAGCGGAACTACCTTTAGCATCACATTATCGCCAACCTCAAACACCAGAGGTCTCCTGTGTCAGTCGGCATATTTGCGCTGTCGATCAACCAAAGTTTGCAAGCGTTGCCTTATTTGTCGGATGTCCTCGGTAATCTCATCCGATCCAAAAAAATTTCTTTCACCGGTCTCATGCCAATGAATCGGTGATTGACATTTCCTTCTGTACAAAGCCTCATACGGAGCCATCTTGATGGAATCATGATAGCTAGTATTGTAAGAGAACTCTATCAGTGGAAGCTTCTCATTCCATGACCCTTGAAAGTCGAGCACGCAAGCTCTTAACATATCTTCCAGGGTCTGAATTGTTCATTTGCTTTGACTGTCTGTTTGGGGATGGAAAGAAGTGCTGAACTTTAGTTTAGTACCCAACCTCGTTTGGATTCTATTCCAGGATGTCGAGGTAAAATATCTGTCACGATCTGATACGATGGAGTTGGGTACACCATGCAGTCTCATTATTTATGCAATGTAAATATCTGCTAACTTATGTGCGCCATAAGTTACCTTGATCGGCAAGAAATGAGTAGACTTAGTCAGTCTATCTACAATAACCCAAATGGCATCGTTTCCCTTGGGAGTGGTTGGTAAAATTGTGACAAAGTCCATAGTGACCATCTCCCACTTCCATTTCGGAATTTCTAAGGGCTGTAACAATTCGGCTGGTCGTTGATGCTCGGCCTTTGTCTGCTAACAAGTCAAGCAATGTGCCACATATTCTGCCGTCTCCTTTTTCATCCCAGGCCACCAAAAGTACTTCTTCAAGTCTTGGTACATTTTTGTGGTACCCGAATGCATGGCATAAGGAGCATTATGTCCCTCGAAAAAGATCTACTTCTTGATCTCATCATCATTCGGAACACATATTCTGCCCTTGAACCCCAATACTCCATCTTCGGAGATATGGAATTCTGGTCGCCCCTCGTTCCTCACTTTGTACATCAATTCTTGAACCCAAGGTTTGAAAAACTACCCAACTTTTATAGCTTCCATAATGGTAGGCTCGATAGAGAGGTTAGCCAATTGACTAACTACTATCTCTAAATCCGAGGTAGCAAGGTCGGCTTGTAACTGTGGCGAAATCTCTTTCACTGTCATCACGTAAGCACTTGGTTGTCGACTCAATGCATCTGCCACCTTGTTTTCTTTTCCCAGGTGGTATCGTAGTCATTGAACAACTCCAACCATCGACGCTGTCTCATATTCAATTCATTCTGAGTGAAGAAATACTTCAGGCTTTTGTGATTAGTGTACATGTCGCAGTGTATCCCATAAAGGTAGTGCCTCCAAATTTTCAATGCAAAAACCACTGCTGCCAGCTCCAGATCATGAGTGGGATAGTTCTTCTTGTCGAGAAGCATAAGAAATTACTTTTATAGTGCTGCATCAGCATTGCCCTCAACCCTTGGCCTGAGGCATCACTATAAATAGTATATCCCTATGTGTTGTTAGGGATTGTCCGCACTTGGGCAGTCGTCAATCTAGTTTTCAGCTACGAAAAACTCTTCTCACACTTATCAGTCCATTCATACTTGATGTTTTTGCGGGCAAGGGCAATCATTGGTGCAACTATTTTGGAAAACCATATTTTTCACAAATCGTAGTTAATATCGCACTAACCCAAGAAAACTTCTAATCTCATGAGCACTTTTTGGAGGTTTCCACTACTTAACAACTTCTATCTTGGCGGGATCTACCGAAATTTTGTCTCCTGACACTATGTGCCCCAGAAAACTAACTTTCTCTAGCCAGAATTCGCATTTCCAAAACTTAGCGTAAAGCTTTTCATCTCACAGACACTGAAGGATTAGTCCCAGATGCGTTTCGTTCTCTTCTTGGCTTTTCGAGTATATTAGAATATCATCAATGAACACGACAAAGAATTTATCCAAATACTCGCAAAATACGCGATTCATGAGATCCATGAATGTTGTAGGCGCATTGGTTAGCCCAAAGGACATCACTAAGAACTCGTAGTGACCGTAGCACGTTCTGAAGGCTGTCTTTGGTATATCCGTCTCCTTAACCTTGAGTTGATGATAGCTTGATTGCAGGTCTATTTTGAAAAATACTGACGCTCCTTGTAAAAGATCGTCAATCTTGGGCAATGGATATTGGTTCTTGATCGTTACTTTGTTCAGCTCCCGATAGTCGATGCACATCCTCATCAAGTCGTCTTTCTTCTTCACGAATAAAATCGGGGCTGCCCACGGATAATGGCTTGGTCTTATGAACTTCATGTCCAATAACTCTTGCAATTTCGACTGCAACTCCTTGAGTTCAGTTGGCACCATCCTATAAGGAGTCTTTGAGATCGGCGCAGTTCCCGGAGTTAGATCTATCTCAAACACGATCTCTCGGTCTGGTGGAATCCCTGAGAGATCTTCAGGAAATACATCGGGAAACTTGCACACAACTGGTACATCAGAAGGTTGTTGACTCATCTCTTTATCCTTATCCACTTTGTTTGCCAGAAGACCGATGCATCCGTCACTCAACATTTTCCTCGCCTTCATCGCAAAAATCATGGGGCACTTCTTTTCTCTTGATGTACCCTTGACCTCGAATGGTTCTTCTCCCATTGGGGTGAAGACCACTTTTTTGCGCTTACAATTGATAACGGCTCCATATCTGGTTAACCAATCCATCACAAATATGACGTCGTATTCATGTAGGTCCAAGATTAACAGATCCACCGTCTGCTCACGACCTTCTACCCAAACTGGTACGGCTCTAACCTATGTCCGCACCAGCATACCCTCTCCCGAAGGCAAGGATACACCACAAATAACAGTATGCATATACAAAAGAATACTATGCACCAGTATCCATTAATGCATATGCAGAGGTTTGGGCGATTGAAATCTGACCTGACACCATATTAAATGGTCCAGCTCCTTTGTTTCTTTGCGTAAGTGCATAAACTTGAGGCGGAGCTCCAATTTGTTTCTGCTGGTCATTGTCGTTGCCCTTGGCTGGCATTCATCACTCTTTAGCAAAGTGCCCTAGCTTTCCACAATTATAACATACCCCACACTCGCCCTGATGGCATCAGTTACACTTGTTGCACAGTGGCCATTGTTCAAACTCGTGTCTCGGCTATTTTTTGGGACTAGCCATTGCCTGATTGGGAGGTCCCCCATTTCTTTTGTTACTTCCCCCAAAAATCGGCCTTGTGTGTCTTGGATTGTTTGTTCACCCCGAGCTCTGGTCAAACCTCTGGTTGAACTTTCCCCTTAGGCCATTTTGATTGGCCTGAAACTGTCCAGGGTTGTTGGGAGTGTACCTCCTATCTTCGTTTTTCTGTGCTTTTGGCTAGTTTGACACGACCCATGTCTCTGTGTTGGCCCTTCATAAAACTCCAGGTCTTATTCTCTTCAGTGTTCACCTGGTTCTTTGCGAACATTGACAGTTGGTCAAATTTTCGAACATAGTCCTCCACGCTCGACGTTCTCTGCTTCAAATTAGTGAACTCATTCACTTTGTGCTCGATCAGTACCTTACTAAAGTACTTGCCATTGAACTGTTAGGAAAACTTATACAGGATCTTTATTTATTTTCAAGTAGATCTAATATTAAACAAATTAATATGAGATAACCTAGAACATGTTTCTAAAATTTAATTCAAAGAGAAACAAAGACAAGAATACTTACAGTATACGCAGCGGAATGAAAGAGTCCTTCCTTCAGTTTCTCTAACTCTTGTATCCTCTCTGTCGCAGAGTATTATCAAGAAACTGAACTGATCTTCTATTTTCTTCACAGCCTTCCAATGTATCATTAGAATCACCTAGACTATTGTGGGCAATTCTCAACACATGAGATAGATACAGAGAAGAAGAAGAGAAAATAATCAAAGAGGCTTAGAAAAGGACTTGTGTTTAGAAAGAATCTAAAACTGTCGGAAAACTAGTGATTAAACTTATGTTTTGACTTCTCTCTAAGCACTCCTTTTATAGAATCAATAAGGCCATTTAATTTAATTAAAAAAATAAATAAAATAATAGCCATTTTAAAGCTCTAGGTTGAAATTATCATGGGCTTTAGGTCCGTGAAATTTCCCATTTGATTATAAGCCCATTGGTCTTAAAATCAAGGCATGTATTAGTTTCTATTGATTTAATTAATTAAATAATTATTTAAATCCTTTATCAAATTTATTATTTATAATTTGAACCTTGATTTAAACTTATTTATTAATTTAGATACCAATTTATCTTAATTAATAAATCTGCCATAGTTTCTCTTTTCTTCTCAAATTACATAACTCTTTGAAACTATGCAAAATTGACCTGGTCAACTTTGATAATTCTAATTGACAATTAAATCAATTAATTGAGACTATATAGATGATTTTATCCAAGGTACAATGGGGACCATGGGCCTATGAAATCAAGCTCCAATAAGTTATCATAAATCTAACAAATAAATTTACTAACTTATTAATTCCTCGTGACTCCACTATAGACTCGGAATTGCACTCTTGAATTCATAGAACGCTCTATAACAAATATAGATACGTTATTAATTATCCATTGTTACAACCATAATTGTCACTCAATCTTCTATAGACGGTCTACCATGAGATAGGACTAAAATACCGTTTTACCCCTCATTGTATTTTATCCTTAAAACACTTAGTTCCTTGTAAATGATATTTCAATAAACTAATTTAATTACTGAAATGAGATCTCTATCATTTAACACCTTGAACAAAACTAAAAGGAAACCATCGTTTCACTTCTTCATCAGAAGCTATAGATGTTCATATCTATGATTAACACTCCTAGTCAATTATACTACCGAGTTCCCAAGATGTAAGTATGGGCTAGTCCGTAGGGTAAGCTGGTAATGAACAAGTCAAATAACTCAAATAATACAATCAGTTAGAATACTAACCACTCAGAATCGAGATTGAATTGACCTATGGTCAACTTTATGATATGACTAGAATAGATAATAACGGTATGTTTACTTATCTTATCAACTATCAATATCGATCCAGTCCGATGTAACAAATAAATCTGATCTTATCTACTTTGCTAATGTTCTAGAAAGAACATAACACTGTAATGAGTAAGTAGATCATATCGTAGATTGGCAAGTCAGTGTAAATCCGGTGCACTGACTAATCTTAGGACTAACTTATTTTGAACATATAATCATATTTATATTCCACTGTGATTACGTCACTATAAATAAGATTAGCTATATGCTCGGGATTTAATAGAATTTTATATTAAACAAATAATCATGAAAATAAAACATGTGAGCAAAGTGATTGACCAAGTCAAAAAATGATTTTTATTCTTTTATTGATAATAAAATGAGATTACAAAGAATTTGGGCTTTAATTAGGGCATAAAACCCCAACATGAACAAGGTCAAGAACTCTAGCCATTCCATCTCGGCAACGTTATGCCCTTTCTTGGATGTGTCCCACCAGATGTGGGCATCTTTTCTCAACATATAGGTCACACAAAATACCTTCTCTCTCTCGGCTGTTCCAATGAAGTCGAAGGTCCTTTCCAAAATACTAATCCATTCCTCTGCCATTGATGGGTCACTGCTCCTCTCGAATATAGGTGGATTCTGGTTGTTGAACCTTTCTGATATAGGTTTCGCTCAGACAACTCTTAATGCTTCTACTGGTAGTACCGGTTGCTCAATGACAACCTGCGGACCAGGGTTCTGTTCTTCATTTTGTTTTTCGAGGTGGTATTTTGTTGTTTGCGGGTGGTACTTTTTTATTTTTAGCATTATTGCATGGCATGGGGAGTCATCCCAAAAAGGGTATTAAACCTTTCAGCTTGGAGGGCATCAGAATCCTTCTGTCTCTTTTGCCCTCTTTCAATTTGGGCTCTCTGCGTCTCCACTAGCCTTTGTAGATTATTCATCTGCTCGTCTATCTCGCAAATTCTAGCAGCTTGGGTTGGAGCTCTAGCGACATGTGCGTTCTAAGCTCTAGCAGCAGGTGCGGCCTAGCCCCAGCCAGCAGACCTCTTCCTCTCTGAGCTCTTGTCCTTACCATTTTTGTTTTATTTAAAATCAGAAAGCTCCTAAGCGCATAGTAACGAGAAGTTAATACCAACGCAGATTACCTTTTCCCTTTCGGTAGCCGCCACAAAGTCAAATATCCTTTATCTGAGTTGCCAGATTTGGTTCCAGCTATACTCTTTGTCCTCGGCCTCAACCCTTCCTCTGCCTCGGCCACAACCTGCATCTTGGTCAACGGCTGCTTTCTCGGCTTGGTCTGGTTGATTAACAACTCGACCTCCCCTAGCTCGAGTGTTAGGAACCATCGCAAGTCTTTATACCGCAATGTATAGTAGGGAAGAATATTAAACTAGGAATAAATGAGCATACCAGTTTTGCTCATAAACAAGAAAGAAGAACCATAATGATTCAACTCAAAATAGGTAGTCATAATATTCAGGGATATAACCTAGCAATACAAAATGATCATGAAAGATCATCCCATAGGATTTTAGTTAGCAGGACGACAATCCAAAAAGAGAACCCTAACTACACGTTGGGTTTCTACATCTATCTGCTACAACTACACCAAAGTCTTAAAACCTAGTAGGTTTGCAAAGTCTTTACAAAAAGTATCAACAAGACTCTCATAGCATAACCTAATCTAAGCTATCCAGCAACAATCCAGCTCTATGTCAGTATCCTCGTCCGACTGCTCAGGATCTTCCCCTGGCTCTACTGAAGACTTCTGTCATGTACTGCATACATTGCCAAACAACATGCTGATGTCGTTGATCGTACTCAAAGCATCGAGGAAACTCATCGTTAAAGAGTCTATACAAATCGTTCCTATGCCTAGGGATCATCGGTAGTTTCTATATCACAAGGTCATCTATCTCAGGTATATCAACCATAACCTACAATTTATAGAATTGTGGTAAATAAAATAAAACAAAGGAACATATATATAAAAAGACAGTACTTATAGTGAGTGTCGTTCTATCTTTGCGAAATGTACATGTGGGTTACCTATAGAACCGGCTCAACTCGAGCTCTGATACCAACTGTAACGACCTATATTTTTAAGACTCGATAATGCAGAGGCTGCCATCCAAAGTCTTGGATTCGAGCCTCTTCCGAGTTGATGAAGCCTTGTGCCCTCCTTCTAAATTCATCAAGAGTGGCTACCTTGTTGCGATGCATGTCGTCCCAGAGAGAGGATCTAGTTCTTATTCTAGATTGGAGGGCTTCTAGGCGCTATCCTACATCCACCTTAGTCTTTGAAGCTTCTTCTGTGAAGCGTTGGATGTAAGCCTTAAGAGTTTCAATGGGATGTTGTTTAATTTTGGCTAGTGCACAAACTTCCATGTCTAGTTTTTGGGCGCCCACAAATTGTTACGGAAAGCTAACTGTAATCAGGACCAAGATTGGATCAATCTCATCTTGAGCCTTTTCCACCACTCTTCGGTAGGTCCAACCAAAGTGATCGAGATGCACATGCATTTTTCGTTGTTTCAGACATTTGTTATAACCATCAAGCGATTGTAGCTGGATAGATGATCTCTAGGGTCAGTTGTTCTGGTATATAGGCCGGTATGTCCAACATCATGAACCTTTTGGGTAACACGAATTCTAGGATGTGCTTGGTGCATGGTTCCTTTTCTTCGTCTTCAGAATCGGAACCTCCGCCTTCTTGTTTGCGGACCAAGCGACCCGTGACCATTTTGAGAATGACCAACTGTTCCATGAACTGCCTGGCCATTCCATCGTCAAGGGGAACTCTTTTTTTCATCCTGTCATTGAGGTTATTCCTCAAGTTGCCTCATCGAGGGCGAATATTTTCCTTTTGGGCCTACTCCTTCTGACCATTAAGGTCATCTCGCAAATCCACGCGAGATGTGTCATCTCCCGAACTCACCGATTCTAGCTGCTCTCCGCGTTTATGCCTTCCGTGATCCTTGTTCACAGAGGCACTAGTATAAAAAAAAATTCCTTGATCATCTTGTTTGGGGATGTTTCGGGGCTTAGTACCCTATGGGTGTTTCCCCTATGGATTTCTTGGATCATTCTATCCTGGGACAAGATTCATCCGTTCTCTTCTAGGGAAATGCCCTGGGTCTGCCCTAGTTTTTGGAGCAGGAGAAGCTTTCTTGTGGGGGTATTCTTTTTCAATGGGACCGACCACTTTGGCTTTCCCTTTTACTTGATCTGGGTTCAATGGACCGGCTTCAGGATGTTGGGATCATCTCGCAAGAGGAATGGGGGTTGTAGCATTGTTGGGCACGCCAGTCCCTGTAGGTGGGGCAGGCGACTACGTTCTTGGGGGAGGAACGACTAAGTGATTGGCTGCAAATCCCTGAGCAACGATAATAGCTTGATTAGCCAGGAGGGACTCTTGCATCTGGCGGGTGGTCTACTACTGTTCTGCCATCCTTGCTTCTTGGTCGATGACCTATTGCCTCAGACGGACCAATTCTGGATCCTCCCATTCAAGTTCAACATCATTCTCGTTGAGATCAATAGAATTCTCAGTATGGCGGTCCTCGTACCCCTCTCCATATTCCTCATAGTAGTCTTCATCGTATTCACCCCCTTCTCCAAAGTTCTGGGAGTCGCCAGGCCAGGGCCCATGATAAGGCACATCCTCTAGTTGGTCTTGAGGAAGCTGTTGGTTTTGTAATTGTTCTCCATTGTCTTGTTGTTGCTGGTGAGTGGGATCAAACATGGTATGTATGGTGTTCACCATCTTCGTAGATGACAAAGATTGATTCAAGATTTCTTCAAGCTCTCAATGAAAGCACTCAATGAAAGCACCAAAATGTTTACCAAGTTTTTCAGAAACTATAAATATATTGAAAAATAAGAGCTAGAAAGAAAGGCTAGGAAATGAATAAGATCACACGAGTCACTAGTTTTAGGCTTTAGAGAGTTTAACAATAGAGGTATTCTACAAGATCAACATTGTTTTGCTTACAAGAGAAAATCGAAGATCCTCGCTACAGTGCACGAATGACCCTATTCATAGGCAGTCATGTGACTTGGGTCGGACTAATCCGGGCCCAATAACGATATAATTATAATTGCTCACTAATGGAGCCATAATACAAGAATGTAACGTGATTAAAAGATGTTAATCTAGGCCCATTGGGACGGCTTATGCATGGTATAGCCTTACAACTTCCTCTTATACATTGGCACAGACTGATCTGCCTGGGAAGGTGATTTGGGCCTGCTTCTAAATTTTGACCCCTTTACTATGCTAGTGCTACTGGCCAATTATTGGGCTCGGTATGGCCTGGGCCAACATGGTTTCCTTGTTCATTATTCATTGTGCCCAAGTTAGGCCCGGGCCTCTCCTGAAAGCCCATGGAACTCGTTTGGCCATGCCACGTGTCCAAAGTGGAAAATATGGATAACACCAGTCAAACCACTCGAGGTTGCAAGGATCCTAGAAGCGCTTCGATGGCCCCTTCATGACATGGAAATCCACATTGTGGGTCATGCCAGCCAAGTGAACGTCAAAGACTTGAGGGCCATAGAAGAGCATTCCCCCTGGGACGGCCTGGAGTGGCCTAGGGGTTGAACCTAACTGTGAATTATCCTTCTTCCTCCTATGGTATTTCCCTTTTTGTTTTTACTTTCATGAGCTAATCTTGTCATGCTTCTTTCTTTTGTAGTATTGCTTAGCTCAAATCTGTGGCATCGCTCGGTTCTGAGCTCAAAGAGAGGAGCTCAAGGCCACCCAAGCTGCATTCCAAGACAATGAACGAATAGCCAAGGACTGGGTTATTGAGGTGAGCCAGCGATGAGACAAGTTGCAGGTCGAGGTCGATAGCCTCAAGAAGAAACTTAAGGAAGTCTATGTGCTCACTACTGCAAAAAAGGCTTTTTAGGGCTCACAAAAAAGTTTTTATGGCTCGCGAGGCGCTTGTCCTCTATTTGAGAGCCTTAAAAATTGAGGTTTTTTAGGACTGGCCTTTAAGTAAGTTTTTAGGGTTCTCTTCACGAGTTCTAAAAGAATATTTGTAGGACTTGCAATGTGTCTCCTAAAAGATCCTGTTGAGTGTCTTTAAATTAAGTTTTTAGGGCTCTCTTTGCATGCCCTTAAAATTTAATTTTTTTTAAAAAAAAAATGCAGCTACAATTTTCATTTTGATTTAAAAAACATATCCCTTTGAGTGTCCAAAATGTATTAAAAGAAATTTGAAAAGAAAATACTAAAAAAATAAATTTAAAAGAAATTTAAATTTCTCTACATGTATTGTAAGCTAGCTATTATAACATCTTTCATTTTTCTCCAACCAATTGTAAAAATGACATCGCCTATTCTTCTCAAACTTCGTCAATTTCTTGAGTAGAATAAGGTTTGTCAGAGGTGAACTGAAAAAATAAAGAAACAAAACTTTAATTAGAATTATATTAGTGGTAATAAATTCAAAGCATATTCAAAAATTATACTATATTAATATTATGTAGTTGTATATTCATTGTTACCTGTTATCTAATGGTACATTGAGAGGATCGAGAAAACAACAATTATGCAAATTGGGATATAATAAAAATAGCATCCAAGTATTATCATGTTTCTAACTTTAGATTCTATTTTTTTGTATCAATGAAAAGAATATTAATTAAACTTACCCATGGTTATAAGGCATAATTATCCAATCATGCATTTTAGACGTTCAGTATAACATCCTATCACATAAACTTGAGCACGACTATCTGCAGGAGTCACAGAAGTAGAAACCTTATTCGGATTCATAAACAACAATGTTCCTCTCTTTTCCTCGTCTAATAATAGTGTTCGGTACAAAATAATACCAACAAATATTATTCATTAAAAAGAAAAGTTAAAAGAAAACTAAATAGTTGATGAAAGAAAATTCTTACAATAATTATTAGCTTCATATAGAGCATACCTCATGTAGAACACAATGCATGATTGTCCAACCATCTCCTTTCTACAAAATTCAAGTATTTCATCCCGAAACAGAGAAAAGTATTCACAAGCATGGCCAAACACACCAAAGTCAATGGACACTTCAATGGCATAATCATGTTTAGGCCAATCATTGACGATATCATATACTTGTCTCAACTTAGGCGACAACGGAGAAGGTTGTTGCACCTCTTGTGACAATGACGCCTTAGGTGCTCGTTTTGGAACTAGTTTTTGTGTTGGTGGTGCGAATGGTAGAGAAGTTTTTTCCTAGCTTGATTTCCTGTTTTTTTCACGACCTCCTAATAAACTCATAACAAATAATTAATAATGGAATAAGTAAATAAAAATTTAAAAATCTTAAAAAAAAATTACCTGTGTCGCTGCATTGAAGATGACTAGCAACTTAGGCCAATGTATCAATGTCCTAATTGTTTGACCATATAAATCTCACTGGTAGGGATCGGGTGAACTAGTAGAGCATTAGGTTGGTCAGCAAACTCAATTGCGTCGCGGTAGTTTTCCCCATGGATGTCTATGCTACTAGTAACAAGAATGTATCCCCTACCAACGACTTTGGTGATCGACCCTAATGCAAATTTGCATTCAATCATTTCATCTTGCACATATTTATAAATTTTTATGTATAAATATGTTATACAAGTTCAAGAATTTAGATTTTAAAAAGATAAATTTATACCTTATTTGAGCCAGGAGTGGGGATAAATATAGGTGCCTCCTCTAGTTGTGGGGGCGATGGTGCTAGAGGTTGATGCTGCGATTATGGTGATGCCTGATGAGATGGTGTCGCCTGATCTATGGGTGATCCATAGTGTGGCACTAACAAATGAGGAGATCCTCCAAAGCCACTACGTTCTCCTTTCATCTGTTCCATAAATTGTCGCATCATTTGCTCTTGTCGTTTAATAATTTCCTGATGTTGTTTCATTGTTTCATCTTGTTGATGGTATTTTTCGTCCATCATTGCAAATCGAGCGTCAACTGAGGAAGTCTCAAATTATTTTCCCTTCATCTTACTGGATCGTGGGGTTTTTTAAAATTGGCTAGGCGTTACACCGAGCCCAATTTCCCTCACTCAACCTCTATTCTCAGGGGTGCCTAATGCCATAGTAAGCACATCCTTAGACCCATCCAGTTCAAATTTTCCATCACTCATGAGCTGACTAAAGTGCTCCTACAAACAAAATATAAAAATATAGTTATTCTCTTTAAAACTATGTAATCCAATCATATAAAAAGTAGTAGACTTACTATATGCGAGCTACGCTTGTTGCCTCGGCACCAATTGACTCACCCTTTTTGTTAGAATGTCCCACCAACACAAACTATGACCTGTCGATTTTAGACACCTCGAGTCCAAAATTTTGTTGTTGCAGCCTTTTCACTACCAACAGATACCCACCTCGTAACATATGATGGTCGTGTTTCTTTTTCTTTTCGAAGATCTTGATGTATTTTTCTTTTTTTTCTTCCAATCATCAGTCATACAAGAAACACATAACTTATCTCATTCTGTTTTAGTGATCAACTGTGAGCAACCTCTTGGCATTTTGAACATCTTGATGGTTGGATTTACGTCTAGCTTATCGTGGATGCATACTTTAGTCAAATAGGATTTGAATGATCTCCATTGTTTTGCCGCCCCTGACATAATTTTTCTTTTTGCTTTATAGTCTATGTCAAACGTAGCCTACACTTGAAAACAATACATATCATTAGTCTATATTAAAAATACAAACAATATATATTATAGTGATAGAGAAAATACCTTAATGATATCCTTAAATTTTTCTTTGTCTGATTCTAGGACATTATCCCAACTCGCATGGGTAATTGAAGCATACCACTTTAAAGTTGATCTGATCATTGATCCTAATTTTGATCTCGTTGTACCAATCACTTGTCCATATTCGTTGAACTTGATCGGTACCTTAACACCTTCACTTCGCATCTTGGCTATGTCGAGGATGGTACATAGTCCTCTAACAAATCCCACCTCCTCTATACCATCTTCATCATTCTCCTCCTGACCAACATCATCTAGCCCAGGAAGTAAGCAATCATCATCAAGTCCAGGAAGTGGACAATCAACATCAAAACCTTCTGGATACGGCATGAAAATATCTGAAAATGAAACGATTATTAACAATGTTAATAGACAATCATCAACATAATAGTAAAATTAAATATAGAATGAACACATCCAACCTTAATAAGAAAAAAAAACAAGTCAAAATGTATCAACTTATATGATCAACCAATACACTGTTACCATAAAAACGCAAACAAATATCATCGTCATCTACACCATCATCAATAGGGTATTCGGTAAGCTATGGTTCAGGAATTGTGACAGGTTGCTGAAGAAGTGGCAGGTCATGTACATCATTCTCTTTGTCTCTCCAATATATCGGTTGAGTAGGAACCACGACTGACCATTGCTTGTCTGATGGATCATTCACATAAAAAAACTAGTTTGGCTTGTGTTGCCATTATGAAATGATCATTTATGTGCTCAATTCGATTTAAATCAACATATGTAAAACCTAAATCATCAACATTTACTCCCTTATCACTTTACACCCAATCACATAAGAAGACTGGCACTCTAGTTGTAATATAATCTAATTCCCAAATTTCTTAGATTAGTCCATAAAATGTCATATCACACTCTACAGGATTTTTGTCCTTTGAACTAGAGAGTTTTTCTTCAATACAAACTGCACTATTCTGTGTGGTTCTTACATTATCTCGTTCCAAAGTATTGAATTGAGTACCATTCACAATGTATGATGGGTACTTAAACACATTCAGAGAAGGACCACGGGAAATCCACTTAACTATGTTTGACACATGACTTGATGTTTGAGTCACTTCAATTGCAGTCTTTGTTAAAAACCAAAAATGAAATAAAAATTAATGACATGTCATGCAATCAAAACAAAAGATATAAAATTATTTACTTAAATCAATACCTTACTCTCTAACCAAGTACTAAACATATGATAATGTTAATCTTGGATCCATTTTAGGTTCTTTGACTTAGATAGATATTTTTTTCGAATCCAAATTTTATGATCCATTCATAAATGTATAAAAAATTAGTATGAATCAATACAAATATCACAACAATGTTTTATCATAATGTATTTGTAATGACCCAAATTTCCTAATAAGGCTTAGGACCTTGATTAGGAGGCTGGGAGGGACATAAATGAATTATTATGTCATTAAATGATTATATGCATGATTATGTGAGTTATATTATTATATGATGATAAATGCATGCATATGGGTCCACTTTTAATTATAAAGGCATTTTGGTAATTTGGCCCGTTGAGGGCATATTTGTATATTTTCATGCATGTTGGTGAATTATGAATGAGGCCACATTATAATGTGGATTTATTCGAGCTATTCGACATGAGACGATCTTTGAATGGATGTTAGCGGTTTTGTCATAACGGGGTTAATTTCCCGGCCCAGGGTGAGTCTCAGGATAATTTGATGATTAGTACATTATCGGGAATTATAGGGTAATGGGATATGATTTATTAGTATTTGAGAATATTGGGAATAACGGGAATTGGAGGACGTTAGTTATAATTAATGAGATGGATGAAAAATGGCGATTTTTCCCTTGCTAGCCTTGAAAGGAAATTATTTAACCTAGGGGCATTTTGGTCATTTGACCAAGGGATATATTCAACTAGAAAGTTGTAGAAGGAAGCTTAAGCAGTAAAAACAGAGCACGTTTCTTCCTCTTCCTCCCGAACATCTATTTCTCCTATTTCCTTTGAAATTTTGAAGCTCCAATTGAGGATTCAAGCAAGGGAATCAAGGCATGGGGGTTTAGGATTGTGTTCATCCATTGAAGAGGGTCTAATCCTGAGTTTGAGGTAAGAAATTCAGCCATGAAATCTCTAGTTTATGCCCTGTTTTTCAGTTAGTTTTCAGTTGGAATTTTTTATTTGATAGTTGTGAATTCAATAAAGTTTTTGGCAAAATTTGATTGGGTTTTGATGCCTAAGACTAGTAGGATTGGTTTATGGATTCATTTTTGGGTTTAGTTGAGGTTTGGAAGCAGCTTTTGAAGTTTTGAAAGTGGAGAACTCAAAGAGGAAAAACCAGGGCTGGAATACCCTGGTTCTGGCGCTACAACACTATCTAGTGCATGTCAACTCTGGCTGTAGCGACATTTTTTTTCAGTTAGTTTTTAGTTGGAATTTTGGATTTGATAGTTGCGAATTCAATGAAGTTTTTGGAAAACTTTTATTGGGTTTTGATGCCTAAGACTTGTAGGATTGGTTTATGGGTTCATTTTTGTGTTTAGTTGAGGTTTGGAAGCAGTTTTTGAAGTTTGGAAATTGGAAAACTCGAAGGGGGAAAAACTAGGGTTGGAATACCATGGTTCTGGCACTACAACACTGTCCAGGGCATGGTAGCTCTGCTTGTAGTGTCATAGCGCCTGGGCGACAATGCTGTAGCGCTACCCTGTTTTTCCAGGGCACTTTTTAGGGTTTTTGACTCGTGGTATCAATTCTTAAGGCTCGAGATCAAATTTATTAACCTTGTTAGTGGGATTTGAGGTCCCGGGAGCGAGGTTTAGATCATGAACCTTTTATTGTTGATTTTATTGATGGAATTCCATATTTGGTTATGACTAGGTGACTGATAAGGGATCAAAGGATTGATCGTTCTCAAGGGTCATTTTTAACTTATTTCTCCCTCGAACCAGATATAAGAAAACTATACCCAATATGTGATGCATGTGATGCACAAGATACATGAGATTAGGGCATGGCATGAAAGTTGAATATGAGATTGATAAAAGCTTGAGGCTTTGTAATTGTGCATGATTATAATTATGCTTATGATTATTTATTAAGCATGCTAAATGCCTTATATCTGAATATTTGACATATGATACATGTTTGTTTGCATTACCTCATTGAGGAAGCTGTGACTCATTTGTCAAGTTCGGCAGTAATACTGAGCACTGGTCGTATGGTATTGGCTTATGAGTCAAGAACGATATTAGCGTGTTTAACATAAGTTGAAAAGATTATTACTAATCGACATAAGTATTATCATCATAAGCATGAAATGTTTTATCGACCTTAAGTTTGATGAAAACAAAAGCGCTTGTCTAGTCTAAAGGCTAGTTACTTAGAGCCAGGGCCAAATGGCTCAGGTGACTGCAATGTCACATGGATGTGGGGGCTGAGCCCAAGTTTGTGACTCATTCATTAGTCACTTATCTGATTAGGGTGCATAGCCCAAAGAGTGTGACTCATTAGTCACCTATCCAGAGTGTGACTCATTAGTCACCTATTCAGAGTGTGACTCATTAGTCACCTATACAGAGTGTGACTCATTAGTCATCTATCCAGACTGTGACTCATTAGTCACCTGTCTAGAGATAGACTTATCAGTCATCTACACAGAGATAGACTTATCAGTCATCTATTTTGAGAGTGACTTATTTGTTAACTATTTAGAGAGACTTATCAGTCGTCTACCTTAGAGAGACTTATTAGTAATCTACCTCAGAGTGAGTGACTTATTAGTCATCTACTCAGAGTGCAGGACTCCACAAACATTTATTTGTACCTACTTGCATGCATGAGTAGGGTTATTACTACTAGGAATGTATATAGTGATTTAGTAACATGTTATTACTTGTTCATGAGCATATTGAGTTTTCTTGCTGAGCTTCGGCTCACGGGTGCTATGTGGTGCAGGTAAAGGCAAAAGAAAGCAGGACCATCCTTGAGTTGGAGAGCTTAGGTGAAGATGTGTACATATGCTGCTGCTCGACCGCCACGGCCAAGGGTTTATAGAGGAACTACGGTTAAACCCTATTTTGCCGCTTTGGTCATCTGGTTGTAAATATTTTATTGTAATTAACCTTTAAATTATATTTTGCGATCCCAGTGTATATAGTAAATGTTTTAATGAAACATTGTATCTTTGACAAAAAAATTTAACCCTAAACCGTTAATCACACTTAGTTACATGATTATGAACAAATGGCTCGGTTAGCGAGTTTAGCACTGTTTAAAATGCACAACGTAACGCTCCCTGGGTAGTAGGGTGTTACACACTTGGTATCAGAGCAAGCCAAGGTTAAGGGTTCCCGAAGACAAGATGGGCAAGTACACTCGTCACTAAAGATAGCTTCACTCAGGGTATGGTAACTATTTATGTGGTTATGTGCTTAACTACTTAAATAGAATGTAAAGTCTTTACCTGCATATTGTACTAGGGAGCATGAGATTCTAATTGAGTCTGGCTCTTGATTATTAATATGATTATATGATTACATGCTCCATGAATATATATATATATATATGAATGTGATAATTGCATGCTAGAGTTGGAAGCATGGTGTGTATGTTGGAAGAGCAAGGGTTATGAATTTATGAACAAATGCTATGGGCATGTTTTTAGCACTGCAGTGGTTTGTGATTGTAGTGTGGTATGATTGATCCCGTCGGGAAGGCTTTTGAATATGCTCATCATGTTTAATGGGTCAAGTTATTGACTGCAGATTCAATCAGCAAGCATGTATCCAAGGCATATAATGAGACCTGGTAGTGGTTATACCGGGGCTGGGGATTACAGCCAAGATTTGAGTTCTTAACCTGCTTCTAAGGATTTCCAGTAGGTGTTTACAGATATGCAATTAAGATTGCGGAGGCAAGAGGAAGAGATTATGTGTTTGAAGTAACATCATAATCTATTCGGGAACACCTCTTCCTTTGTTATGCTAGGAGTTGCACCAGTTTTGGCTTAGCCTAGGTTTGAGAACAGGTGTGAATTTCTTTGTGGAAGATTCCACGAGTATTACCCTCTAGTCTTTGAGGGAGGCCTAGATCCATTCAGAGCTGAGCAATGGATGGGCTTGATCAGTTCCAACCTGGACTGTATGGGGTTGGTATGTCACGATAGGGTGATCTGTGCTACATATGTATTGTGGGATGATGCCCAAACATGGTAGGAAGTAGTATCCCGAACACGAGATACAGTTGTGATAGACTGGAAAGTATTTAGGCAGTTGTTTAATGAAAGATTTTACTGTGATGCAGCCAAGACTACTAAGATGAATGAATTTCTGAACCTCGTTCAGGGAAATGCAACTGTAATCGAGTATGTTAACAGATTTAATGGGTTGGCCAAGTTTGCTTTTGATATGGTACCCACAGATGTAGCTCAGAAGGAAAGGTTTATCCAGGGATTGAATCCCAGAATAGCTCAGAGCGTTAAAGTCGCCCAGTGCATGAAATTTCCACCTATGCTCAGGTGGTAGGGAAGGCTCTTGCTGTTGAGAGCACATGAAATGAGATTATAAGGGATGGTGCTGGAGAGCGTAGTACTCAAGTAGTGACACCTCTATTTATTGAAGCAAGCAAGAACAAGGATTGGAGATTTTTCCCAATATGCGCTTGGTGCAAAAGGCGTCATTTGAAGGGATGTCGACCAAATGTATGTTTCTTATGTGGGATAGCAGGGCACCTCAAGAAGGATTTCCCAAGACGGAGGACAGATGAGCAAAATGGGATAGACAACTTGACTCCAACTCAAGTGTTCACTCCGATGCAGTCAAAGTTGGAGACTGAGACTGAGGCTAGTTCCTCATGGGTGGCAGGTCAACTTTTAGTTCTGATTTTTTTGTATTATGTTGACTAGTTTTGGCGCCATGTTGTTCTTTGCTTGTTGCATCTAGAGAAGCATAGACTTGTTATACAAATTTCATGGTTATGTTGTGATGAGTTAGATTATGATGGAAAGGACTCATCAGTTGTTTTGATAAAGTTGGTTATGACTGACTTCATTATGATCCTGGACATAGATTGGTTAGCCAAGTATGGGGCAATGATGGGTTAGAAGGAAATAATAGTGACTCTTGAGCTTGAGAGTGAGAAACCATTACAGTAGTTGGCACTATGTTTATGACATCTGTATTTAGAGCTGGAGACATATTGCAAGAGGATGCATAGGACTTTTAACTAGCATGGTGGATACTACTTAGGTCGTGCCAGTGGGACCAAGACAGGCTAGATAGTCTATGAATTCTAGATTTATCTCCAGAGGAATAGTCCGGGTTACTTTCATATAGAGAGATAAAATGGTGATTAAATTGGTGCCAGAGAAGGAATCAAGTCTAGGGTATTGTATTGAACGGCTTCAACAAAGATGTAAGAACTATAGGCTCAGTTATTGAGTAAGATAGTATTCTCCAAGGTGGATCTTTGATCTGGTTATTTCCAGCTAGAGATCAGGGAGAAGGATATGAAATAGACTGTTTTTATATCAGATAAGGGAACTGAGAGTACTGAGTTGTTTTGATGAATAGAATATTCAAGAATTATTTGAATTGGATTTGTGATCGTCTTGATCGATGGTATTGTGGTATATTCTCGGTTAGAGATTTTCTAAGGTCAAGGAACGCCTTAGAGGGCAGGAGTTTCCTTGGATGGGCAGGTTATTACATGTGCTTTGTGGAAGATTTTGAATCTTCTTACAGAACAGAACAAGTTGTAGGTTGTTATGACACCTCAATGATAGGAAAAAGTGATTTCCTATGCATCATGTTAGTTGAGGGATATGACCAGAACTAGAGTAGAGTTACTAGTGGGCCAGGTGGCCAACATTATGTTTGAGTTACTCTTGTAGAAAGGATTAAAGGAAAAAAAATTAAGTGAACCACAAATGGGAGAATTGAGGGGAATTTCTTAGCTGGATTAGCTAAGGATTATACAGTTTCAGGTATGGGTTTATTGTGGTATAAGATTGGATTTTGAATCCGATGGACACTGGGATTAAATGGGAGATTCTGGGTGAATCTCATACTATTCTCTTATTCTCTTCATCCATGCAACATGAAAGATGTATTAGGATATGAAATCTTTTATAGTGGTGGCCTGGGATGGAGAGAGACATAATGGAATACATGACAAAGTTCTTAACATGTTAGCAAGTCAAGACAGAGTATCAGAAACCAGTAAGGTTATTGTAGCCTTTGAGTATTCCATAGTGGAAATAAGGAAACATCGCAATATGTTTCGTGATGGGGCTGCCCAGGATAGTGGGTCAGCATGATCTGGATTGAGTCATTTTGGGCCAGTATTTAAAGTCAGCTCATTTCTATTAGTAAGGACAAGTAATACAGTTGATCAGTATACAGACCTCTATGTGAGAGAAGTAGTGCGCCTTTATGGAATTCGAGGTCTATCTTATCAGATGAGGACCCTGCTATTACTTCCAAGTCTCGAGGAAGGTTGCAGAAGAGGATGGGTATACAGTTGGAATTTAGTACAGTTTATTATCCTCAGACTGATGGTAAATCAGAGAGAGAGTTATCCAGTTATTGGGAGAGTGTCTTATGAGATGGGTGAGATGTTATATCTGGATCCTGAGGTAGTTCAGAGGATCATTGAGGGTATTAAAAAAGAGTTAGAGCTTGGATGCTTACTTCTCAGAGTAAATTGAAAAGTTATGTTGATTTGAAATGTAGGAACATAGAGTTCCAGGTGGAAGACTGTAACTTCCTTAGAATATCACCATGGAAAGGAGTGATGAAATAAGGGCAAGTTGAGCTCTAGATTAGAAAGGAGTGTTTGAATCCTCAATAGGATTAGTCAAGGTTCCTTTGGGTTGGCATTATCTTTGACACTGTCGCCCGTATATAGTGTACTTCATATTTCCATGTTGAGGACATGGGTTAGAAGAGACTCATGTGTTGAGTTATGAGAATCTGGAGATTGAGGCTAAGTATCTTGTGAGGAATAGCCAGTATAGATATAAGACAGGAAGAACAGAGTTTAGAGGAACAAAGTTATACCTTGGGTTAAGGTATGATACAGAAAGAGTAAGGTCGAGGCAGCGACCTGGGAACTGGAATCAGATATGCAGAATTTATATTCCGGGCGGTTCAAATAAATTTCGAGGATGAAATTTCTATAACGAGGGGATAGTTGTAATGACCCAAATTTTCTAATAAGGCTTAGGACCTTGATTATGAGGTCTGGAGGGCCATAATTGACTTATTATGCCATTCAATGATTATATGCAAGATTATGTGAGTTATATTATTATATGATGATAAATGCATGCATATGGATACACTTTTCATTATAAGGGCATTTTGGTTATTTGGCCCGTTGACGGCATATTTGTATATTTTCATGCATGTTGGTGAATTATGAATGAGGCCACATTATAATGTGGATTTGTTCGAGCTTTGAATGCACGTTAGTGGTTTGGTCATAACGGGATTAATTTCATGTGGATATATTTGCAGTAATCGAATCGAGGTGATCCTAGTGAGTGAATTAGCGGAATAGTCACAATGGAGTCTAATACCCGGCTCGGGGTGAGCCTAGGGGTATTTCGAGGACATAATGCGTATTTGGGATTTATTGGTTAACGGGTAATTATTTGGTGATGAATTGGGTACGTCGGGATTAATTAGGAATTTATAGGTTATTTGAGGATTAGCGAGAAATGCGGTAAAATACGAGTTCACCCTTAATGGCAGTAAGAGACTAAGGATAAGCTAGGGGCATTTTGGTCTTTTGTGTTAAGAGGTAGGATTAGGATAAACTTGGGGGACCTAAGGAAAACAACCAGAAACTAAAAAGCAGTATCTCAGCTCTCTCTCTCTCTCTCTCTCTCTCTCTCTCTCTCTCATTCTTCTCTTCCCTTGGTGCTTTGGAGGATTTTGATAATCTTGAGGAATTGGCTAGGAATACAAGGATTGAAGATAGGATTTACTTGAAGAGCAGCTCAAGGTCAGAATTTTGGTCAAGGTAAGGTTTATAACCTATTTTGCTGGGGGATTTTCTTATTAGTTTAAACTTTGGGTGAGGTTTATACTTTAGGTTTAGTTTTGAGTTGTGATAAGCTTGTTGGGCTGGTTCTTGGGTTATAAATTATGCCTAGGCTATGTTGCTAAGAATTCTAGACTCACTTGTGACTTAGGAGTGTGGTTAGAGTGAATTTTGGAAATTTTGGCTGAGGAAAACGCAGTGAAACCGTTGAAGATTTTTAGGTTTTGGGCTCGAGTTGCGACCCTGTTCTTCAGGCGCCCAGAAGTTGCCCAGGCAGCGCGGCGCATGTTAAGGCGTGTCGCGGTGCATGTCCATGGTTTTTCCTTAGATTACTCTCTGAATTCTAGGTGGTCGCGGCCCCTCTGAGGAAGGTCGTGGCTCAAATAGGAATTATTGACCAAAACAGGGTTTTAAGCTCGAGAACTCAAATTTAAGGGCTCGGGAAGGATTCTACTACCCTGTTTAGTAGGAGTTGAGGTCTTAGAGGCTAGAATATTATTCTAAAGTTTCTCAGTGGTTTAGGGCTTGAGGGATATTTTCTATTATTGTGTTGTGACTACGTGTTACATCTAAGGCTCGGGTTTTGGGGATTGTGCTCGGAATCGCACTACTCGGTCAGCTCGTGACGCAGGTAAGAATACTGTTTGTGCTCGTAGAGCAGGGAATGGGCATATTATTTGTGTTTAATGCTATGTATGAGTATTTATAATTGTTATGCCCTGTTTGTGTGATTATGACTGATCGACAAAGGTCGGGATCGCAAAGACCAAGAATGGAAACAAACATGTTTGAATGCAGTCTGAATGGCACAAGCATGTTGAATGCAAGCCCCCATGGCATGGCCATCTAGAGTGTTGTACTCATCCGTTTAGTGTGGACCGTGAACCTGGTGCCAAAAAATGCATCCAGGTTGGCATAGGGCACTATGTTAATAGTTGGTGTTATCTGTTTAGAGTTATTCATTTACTAGAATGAATTGTTTTATATGTTATGTGTGTGGAATTTTCTTGCTGGCCCTTGGCTCACAGGTGCTCTATGGTGCATGTAAGGGCAAGGGAAAGGCCAACCAAGCATGAGCTAGAGGGCATGGAGCGGCGCGTTCATGTTTGGCATGCCTGGCCGCCACAACTGGGATAGTTTTGAGACACACTGTACGAACATTTGATTTTTCCGCTTAGGTCGACTGTACCCTAACTTTTGAGTTGTAATTATATTTTGAAACAATGTTTTGGGATCCCAATGTAACAATTTCATAGTTTTAATTAATGTCCAAACCTTTTATACTTAATTTTCATTAAACGAGTCTTTATTTTGATTTAATCACACTTTTTATTCTAATACCTCGATTACAGTAAACAAATTACAACCCGCCAACCTAAGCGGCAAAAATAGGGTCAACCCCTAGTTCCTCTGAGAAACACCTTGGTCGTGGTGGTCAAGCGGTCGCATATGTACACATCACCACCTAAGCTCTCCACTCAAGGCTGGGTGAGCTTTTCTTTCCATTTACTTGCACCACATAGCACCCATGAGCCAAGGCTCAGCAAGAAAACTTATTACTGCATGTATGTAATATCAATAAATGATTATGGTAATCATTCTGGGGCTTGCAGCCCTAATCAGATAGTGAGTCACACTTCGGGCTCCGCACCCTAATCTGATAAGTGACTATTAAGTCATACTTTAAATAGATGACTAATAAGTCTATCTCTGAATAGATGACTAATCAGTCTATCGATAGGGCTCTGCACCCTAAGCCATGTGACATTCAATCACCTAAGCCTTTTGGCTTTGGCTCTATGTAACTAGTCTTTAGACTAGACAAGAGCTTTTAGATTTCATCGAACTTAGGATCGGTCAAGCATTTCATGCTCATGGTGATTAGATCTAATCATTTTGGCCTGTGTTAAAAACACTAATGTTGTTCTTGACTCTTAAGCCAATACCATACGACCAGTGCTCATATCACCGCTAAACTTGACTGACAAGTCATAACTTCAGGATCAATACTAAACACTATTACCGTTCTCTAACTAATAAGTCAGTACCATACACAAATAAGTCAAGCTGCTATGCATTTACTATGCAATCAATGTCAATATATAGAGCACTCAACATGCTTCATCAATAATCATGCATGTCACATACTGGGTGCAGTTTTCTTACCTCTGGTTCGAGTGTGAAATAATAAAAGGACGACCCTTGAGAACGATCAACCCTTAGGCCCCTTAGCGGTCAGTTAATCATAACCAAATATAAAATACCATCAATAAAATATGTAATAAAAGGTTTCCAGACCAAAACCTAGCCTTCGGGACGTCGAATCCTACTAAATCGGGTGCTAGGAATGATCCTAAGGCCTTAGGTTTGAGTTCCCACAATTAAAATACGCTTTTGGCCCAATCTTCCCTTAAGCACCGCAGCCCCACACCTCTGAGTTGTGGCCCACCTCCAAACAGAGGCGCCAGCTATAATCAGCCTACACCAAGCACCGCGACCCCAACCCTCATCAGCCTCTCCTCTCTTCTTTATTAAGCTTAGGTCGTAGCGCCCAATAACAGGGCCGCGACCCCACCTGGAACTCAGCCAAAAACCTTCATTTTTCCCCTTTTAAATCATTCCAAAAACCTATACAAACATATCCAAATCAAAAAATTAAAGTTCCCAAACATCCCTATGATACAAAATAACCAAAGCACAAGGCTCAAACAACTCAAAAACTCATCAACACAAAAATCCCATTCAAAGCTTAGAAACTCAAAAACTCAAAACTTGAAGCTTGGATTACCCCTGATTGAGTCGTTTATCGCTAAATCTTCTGGTTAATAAGCTTCTAATATCCCCTAGAATTGCTATAACTCAATCCTCGCTTGAATCTGAATCCTAAAACTCAAATTCCTTTGAAAATGCAAGAAACGGTAAAAAAAGGATAACGGGAGAAAGAGAAAAATTTGTTTGAATGTATTTCCTTCTGATAGGTTACTTCAAGCTTAAGTAACCTCAAGTAAATCCTAATGCTCAGGGTCCCAAAATGCCCCCGAGGGTCAAATAGTCGAAATTCCCATAATTTCTTCCTGATCTCACTAACTCCCAATATATCATCAAATAATCATTCTCGTTACCCAATATCCTGATAATTGACCCCGTTATGACAAAATAGCTAACTAGCATTCTAGGATCATCTCATGCCGAATAACTCAAACATATATCCACATAATAATGTGGTCTCACCCATATATCACGTACATGCACATAACTATACAATTATGCTCTCAATGGCCGAAATTATGAAAATGCCTTTCTAATATGGTGTGGGCCCACATGCTTGCAATTAACATCATATAATAATATAACTCACATAATTGTATATTAAATCAACCATGGCCCCCTAATCCAAGCATTAAGCCACATTAGGGAATTTGGGTTGTTATAACAGTGGAAGTGGGAGGATATTACCATGGATTTCGTGGTTGGATTGCCGAGGACAGTGGGGCAACATGATTTTGTGTGGATGATTATGGATAGGTACACCAAATCAGCCCACTTTTTTCCTATTAGAACAAATTAGATGGCAGAGCAGTATGTTGAGTTGTATGTAAAGGAGATTGTGCTACTCCATGGGGCTCTGAGGTCGATAGTGTCCGACAGAGATGCCACATTCACCTCTAACTTTTGGGAGAGCCTGAAGAAGGCTCGTTCTTCTCTTCCCTTCTTGGTGCTTAGGAGGATTTTGAAATTCTCGAGGAATTGGCCAGGAAATCAAAGGATTGAAGCTAGGATTTACTTGAGGAGTAGCTCAAGGCCAGAATTGTGATAAAGGTAAGGTTTATAACCTATTTTATTGGGGGATTTTCTGATTAGTTTAAACTTCGGCTGAGGTTAAGACTTTAGGTTTAGTTGTGAGTTGTCATAAGTTTGTTGGGCTGGTTCTTCGGTTATAAATTATGCCTAGGTTGTGTTGCTAAGTGTTCTAGACTCACTTATGACTTAAACGTTGAAGATTTATGGGCTTTGGGCTTGAGTCGCGGCCTTGTTCTTTAGGCGGTGCGACTCGTGTGTGCGAGGAAGCCCTAGGAGTCCCTGAAGTTGTCTAGGCGTCGCGGCGCATGTTAGGGCGCGTCGCGGTGTGTGTCCAGGGTTTTGCCTTAGAATTATCTCTGACTTGTAGGGGATCGCGACTCAAATAGGAAATATTTTCCAAAATAGGGTTTTAAGCTCGGGAACTCAAATTTAATGGCTCAAGAAGGATTCTACTAACCGGTTTAGAAGGATTCGAGGTCCCCAAGGCTAGAATATTATTCCAACGTTTTTAATTAGTTTAGGGCCTGATGGATATTTATTATTATTGAATTGTGACTAGGTGTTACCGCTAAGGCTCGGGTTTAGGGGATCGTGCTCGAGATCGCACTACTCGTTCAGCTCGAGACACAGGTAAGAAAATTGTTTGTGTCCGTAGAGCAAGGCATGGCCTGATTATTTGTGTTTAATGCTATGTATGAGTATTTATAATTGTTATGCCATGTTTGTGTGATTATGACTGATCGATGAAAGACGCGATCGACAAGGGCCAGGATCAGCGAAGGCTGGGAACAACGACAAGCATGTTGAATGCAGGCCAAAGAGCAATAAGCATGTTGAATGCAAGCTGAACGAGAACAAGCATGCTTAATGCAGGTCGCCATGGCATTGCCATCTACGGTGTTGCACTATCCTGTTCGGTGAAGACCCTGAACCCGGTGCCTGGTAATGCACCCGGATTAGCATAGGTCGCTATGTGAATTGTTGGTGTTATCTATTTAGAGTTATGCATTTACTAGATTGAATTGTTTTATATGATATCTATGTGGAGTTTTCTTTCTAGGCCTTGGCTCACGGGTGCTCTATGATGTAGGTTAGGGCAAGGGAAAGGTCGACCAAGTATGAGTTGGAGGGCATGGAGCGGCACGTACATTTTTGACTTGCCTGGGCGCCACGGCTGGGATAGTTTTGAGAAACACTGTACAAACGTTTGATTTTTCCGCTTAGGTCGACTATACCCTAACTTTTGAATTGTAATTATATTTTGAAACAATGTTTTGGGATCCCAATGTAACACTTTCATAGTTGTAATGAATGTCCAAATCTTAAATACTTAATTTTTATTAAATGAGTCTTATTTTTATTTAATCACACTTTTCAGTCTAATACCTCGATTAGCGAGCTCATGGCACATTTTAATTAGCCAATAACAAAGTTGTTCGAACATGTAACACCCTTATCATTTTGAAAAATGATGGATTGATGTCTTTGACATCTAATTTTGCTTTGACTAAATAGGTCCAAGTGAAGCGTGACTTATCATCTATACTAGTTAAAAAAAATTACTTGAATCCTTCCACACTAATGAAGGATAAATGACCCCAAATGTCAAGATGTATAATGTCAAAGATAGAATCAGCAAAATGATTATGTGAGGGAAAAGGTAATCATTTTTGTTTGGCCAAATGACATATTGAAGAGTGTGAGTAGTGAGACTTTGGAAAAGAAAATTCAATCTTTTCATTGATTGAATTTTAAATGTACAATGAGGGATGACCTAAGTGTGTATGCCAAAGGTTACATCAATAGTAAAATTACAAGTAATGGAAAAATCAGAGCAAGGTAAAACAACTTTATCTTGCTTGAGTGTGTAAAGATTGTGAAGTCATTCAACAATCCCAATTTCCAAATTTTTTTGTTGGTGCCTGGATTAATGAGGCAGCAGTGAAAACCATGATGTTGAAGTGGCTTAGAGAAACTAATTGACAATAAAGAGATTAAGCCTAAATTTGGGAACTTAAAGAACATTAGTAAGAATAATGTCTTTGTTAATATGGACTATACCAATAATATGAACATCAATTGTTTGTCCATTAGACAGTAGAACATTAGGAGGAAAAAGAGAATTGCTAAAGGAATGAAACAATTGAAAATTATGGCATATGTGGTCGGTTGCACCACAGTTAATAACCCAATAAGAATTAGAAATTAAAGAATATTTACCAGAGAAATTAGAGGCAGCATGGGCCAGAGTGGTTTCTTCTTAATTGGCCTCTATGATCTGATTGGCTTCAGCATGATGAGCATGATTACGAAGTTGTTGACTGAGTAAAGAGATGAGTTGTTTGTAGTGGGTGTTGAAGGCTTGATATGTTGTAGAAACCATTGGAGCAGAGGGAGTTTGGCTTGTGCTTTCTTGATTGGCAGCAGGGGTGGGTCTTTTCGATTTTCTTTTGTCACCACAACCATGTAGAAATCCATGTAAGAAGAAGCATTTGTCATTTAAATGACCGGTTTTGTTGCAATGGGAGCAAGAAGGTCGGGTGTCTTGTTGCGAGAATGGTGTGGTGGATTTGTGACAGCCGAAGCAAGGGAGAATGGTTCAAAAGAACCAAGGCTATGTTGCCTCTATTCTTAAACAACCATAGAAAAAACTTTGGAAAGGGAGGGAAGAGGGTGAATGAGAAGGATTTGAGCTCTTACCGAATTGTAGGATTCATTTAGGCCTGTCATGAATTGGAGAAATTTTTCTTGGTCGAAGTAATTAGAGAACTTCTTCAAAGCACCACAAGACTATTAGGGGCTGGTTGAAATTCCTTCAATTCATCCCACATGGTTTTGAGTTTGGTGATGTAGGAGGTGGACAAATGATCTCCTTGATGCAGACCTTGATGATTGGATTTTAAATGAAAAATTATGGGTCCATTTCCCTGGTTGAATCGCTCAGCAAAGGTCACTCCACTTATGACATGCAAGATCAATGAACATTATGCTTTGAGCAATGTCAGAGGAGACCGAGTGTAGCATCCAAGACATGACCATATTGTTGCACTTGGTCCAAGAACTGAAAAGAGAATTAGAAGAATTAGGGCATGAGCGAGACCCATCAACAAAAGCAATTTTATTATTTTCACCAAGAGCCATTGAAATGGCCCTTTTCATGACTTTCAGAGACAAAAACGAGTACGGGATGATGTTCTGAGCTCAGAAAGTAGGGACTGGACATATCTTCATGAGCTGGTCGATCGGTCATCCAAAGGTTCGTGGAGCCATCAGCAGTAGAAGAATGGGGATCGTTGTTGAGAAGGGGATCTCGAGTGCTAAGGTTGTCTGGACCATCTTGGTTTGAATTTCTTGCGGTAGGGTGCGCCATTGTTGTCAATCTTTATTGGTGTGGATGAACTCTGACATCATAATAGTGCTCGGGCACTGAGAGGAGAAAACCAGAGAACATAGAGGAAAAAGAGGAGTTTGCTTTATTAATTTCGTGTAACTAAGCTGTACAAAGGGAAAGAACCGTCTTTTATATAGGCAGCCTAAGTAGGTTGTTACAACAAGACTTAGCTAAGTAGCAGATTTTGTTAGACCAATTGCTAACTGAAATGTACAACTAATCAAGAAGCTGAAGCTAGCAAATACAGTTATAAAATAACTATTAACTAAGGGTATATCTAATAATTAGAGTCTCAAGATTTGAATTTAAACCTTGAAAATCCTGTCCTACGAATACAGTTAATAATATCCAAAAGAATTCCACCATAGTCAAAGCAAGTAGAATTATAACTACTCAAAAGTTTAATAGCCCAGAGGCAATCTGACTCAATACAAACCCATTAATTCATTAATTAATGATTCTCATGATCATTTATTTATAAAACTAACTTAATTCATTGGTGAAAACTACTGCCTACCCAATATATATATATTGAAATAATCTCGACCTTAATCACTTAAATCTCCTAAACCGAGTCACTAAAATATATATATATATATAAACCTATTACATTGAGCTTTCTCATTAAAACCGCTTACTCAAGTACCACTTTTATTTAACTAAGGCAATAATATAAAACTTGAGTCTCCCAAAACTATATGATAAAATATAAACAACCGCACCCCCCTGGCCTTGGTGTCATGAGAAAATGATTTACATTATGTGTATGATAATAATGAATTTTTTTTTAGTTGGATTGGACAATTGAGAAAATGTGTGAATGGCGGGCTCTAAAAGTCACAAGTTGGGGGAGACTTAATTTATAGAGGTACGTATATCTATGATGATGAAGAATGAACCTTAGTCCCAAGTGCTCTCTGCACTATTTCAGCCATATAAAATGTCCACACCTTTCATCTTCTTAAATTTCTCATCACTCTTGTGAACTTTAACCTATTGTTTTCTCCCTTATCTCTTGATATGAGTTAAGAGTGGGTTAAGTTAGCTATCATTAAGAAAAAGTTATTACACCATAATTTTTTAGTCATGCTACAATTTTTTTAGGATTCAATGTCAATTTAAGAATAATTAAAAATATATTGGGTTAGATTACAAAATGCAATCATAAATTATCATTGATGTATAATTTTGATTAATTTTTTTTATGTACAATACAATTTGATGTAGCTAAAATTACATATAATATAAAAAAATGCATTTTATTTTGAGTAATATTTATTAGTTATAATTAGTTACTAATTTTTTGAAGGGTTTATATATTTTTGGACCTTTGTTTTTTCTCATTACCTGTTTGGATCTTGTGTTTTGATAAATTATTTTTTAGACCCTATATTTTGTAAAATAGTTAAAATAGAACCCTAAACCAGATTTTGGTCAATATTTTTTCAATTAAAATCACAAATAATTTACCAAACTAATAATTCATAACAAAAATAAAATTATTCTGCTTAAAAAATGTGTTGTTATATTCAATTTTTTCTTCATCAAAATTGAGTTTATAGTTCTATTTTAATCATTTTATAAAACATAAGATCCAAAAAATAATTTGTCAAAACACATGATACAAACAAGTGATGATAAAAAATAACCAAAAAGATATAAACCCTTTTTTTAATATAAATTTAAAAAAATATTGTATTCACTATTAATATGAATATCACATGAATAATTAATATCAATATGATATGTATAGAGACAGAGAGAGTACTGACTAAAGTAGTAGTCCTAGGGAGGTCCCCATTAAAAGACCTGTAATACACGTTTAAGCGAAATTTCACGCTAAGACTCTGCTTTTTGGTTTTTGTTTTTGTTTTATCAGTACATCAAAACAAAACTAAATACACCAAAATTCAGAAAGGAGAATGGTTGCCACAGTGGGAACCTCCGGAAAAGTCAAATCCCAAAAGTAACAGAATACACTGCTTTAATTATGTGACATGATTTGAATACGACTTTTTTATATATATATTTATTTTATATGCATTTCGACAAATGCAAGTGGGATATATATTATCTATTAACATACACCGACCTATGCCTTTTGCCAGTCGCTTTATTATTATTATTAGCAGCCACAAACTTACTTACTACTTAAGTTATTTTTTTATGGTGAAAATATATTGTCTATATTTTGTTATAATTGTCTATTTTAATAGTTAAATATATTTGTGGTATGTTGGTGAAAATATCAAATTAAATGAATATTTGTAGTAAAAGTACATAATTTAAGAGATATATGTACTAAAAATACTCAAATTATAAAATATTGGTGACAAAGGTACCCGTGTTATAAGCAAATTTGATGTCACGTGGTGGACTTAGTGGCAAAATAAATAGTTGTAACAAAATATAAACGGAAGATACTTTCTTTGACAAAAAATAATTTTAGTATTTAAGTACAACAAACATAATAATTTAAGTACTTTCCTCACAAATATTATTATTATTATTATTATTATTATTGTTGTTGTTGTTGTTGTTATCTTTTTGCTCATTTATATTAAGGAAAAAGCTTTTGTATATCACTAGTAAAACTCAACTAAGTCTTATACAAAGATAAGCCAATATATAATCAAGACAAAAAGACTAAACTACCTTAGAACAAATTGTTATTAGTTGCAACTAATAACATAAAATAAAACTAACTAAGGTAAGCTAATCTTAATACTCTCTCTCAATATGAGGTGTAGAGATTTTGCTGCATTCATCTTGGACAAAAGTTCTTTGAACTGAGTGCAAAAGAGAGACTTGGTAAGAAGATCGACAAGGTTGAGTTTGAAGGACACATGTTGTAACATCCCAAAATTTTCTAATAAGGGTTAGTGTCTTGATTAGGGTGCTGAGATAGAAAAATATGAATTATACGTGAGTTAGTTGAATATTGTGAGATTATGTGAATTACATGAGTTATATTATAATATGATAGACTATGCATGTTTAAGTGTATTAAATGTGCTTATAGGTCCGTTTATGTTAAAAAATTTATTTTCATAATTTTAACCCATTGAGGGTATAATTGCGATTATATTGTATTATGTGATTGAGATCACATTATTATGTGAATATATTTGAGATATTCGGCAAGAGTCGATCCTTTTGAGCAATGTTGTGATAAAGTCACAACTTGGACTAATACTCGGCTCGGGGTGAGCCAAGAGGTATTTTTGTTAATTCAGGGAGTTACCGAGACTCATTGGAGTATGAGTCGTATTTTGGGAAAAAAAATAATGGTATTTGGTGTTTGGCAGAATGAATTGGGATTATAAGGGTTATGTCGAATTAGAGAATGTCAAATGTAATTTTTGCCCTTGGAGGCTTCAAGGGAAATACTAAGTGGCCAAGGGCATTTTGGTCTTTTTAAGACCATGTGTATTTAGTCAAGGGGTTGAGTTGATAAACTTTGGGAAATAGAAACACACTCTCTCTTCTCTCCCTTGTATGAGTGCTCATTGAAGCTTTGAAGGAAACTCTTGAAATTCAATGCTTGGAGGCAAGTCTTGTGGGAATTGAAGCCTATTTTGGGAAGATTGAGAGCTGTTAAACTTGGGAAAATTGATGGGAAACGTTTTAGGAGAGGTAAATCCATGTTTCTAAGTTTTAGTTTTGGTTTTAAAGTTTTTGAGGTTTTATTGAATTCTGAGTTTTATTGCAGTTTTGATTGAGTTTTAAAGTGGGTTATTATGCTTCTGAATTGCTGCGACCATTTCAATGGTCGAAATTGGCTAAAATCGTATTTTGGGATGATTTTGGGAAGATTGGTAATTTTTTTAATCACTGGAAATCTGGGTTCGTGAGGTTTTGTCGCAACCCACATGAACTCAGCGGTACAGGTGGTGCCTCGAACTGCCTTAGCATCGCAGCGTGTGTCCAGTTGTTTTGAGCTTAGGATTCTCTGACTAGTTGAGCGTCGCGACCCTTTTAGGGGTGCATCGCGGCTCAAATTGGGGGAGGGGGATGGCCAGATCGTATTTCAGGTTAGGAGAACCCAAACCTAAGGGCTCGGGAATGGTTCTACTACCTGGTTTAGGATAATTCAAAGTCCTGGAGGTTAGGACTTGATCTAGAAGCCTTTATTAGTTTGATTATTGATGAGTATTCCTTATTATGATTGTGACTAGGGTGAATCGCTAGGCTCAGGAGGAAATGATCGCACTCATGGTCATTATACCTAGTTTGCTCAAGACTTGAGGTAACAAAATTGCACCTACACTATGATTAGGGCTTCAGCCCCAGTTATCTAACATGATTATAACTGTGCTTAGAATTTTTTATTAGAAATACTTGACCATGTTGTGCATATATGTGTTATGTGATGTATGCTTACTTGTTATATCTAAATATATAAGCTCGGCTTATAAGTTCAGAGCGGCAAAGCGTGCGGAACAAAGATCGTGAAGGGGAGTCCAGTGTGAGGGTCCAGTCCCCACTCGCCCGACAAGAACTGAAGTTGAATGCCTAAGTACGTATTTTGCTCGGTTGGGTCGGACGACAATCACATTGAGCGTGGGGCTACTCGACAAAGTGTACGGAATGAAGGTTATGAAGACGAGTCCAGTGTGAGGGTGCTATCCCCACTAGCCCAACAAGAACATGAGTTGAATGAATTTGTACTCATCTCACTCGGTTGGGGTTGCTTGGTTAGGTCGCTCAACAGGACTATTTCTTGGGCCGTATATTTGAGAACGATTTTTATTTAAGGGTGCAGTCTTCACTCATTGGCAAGAATCTCTAGTTGAGTGCCTGAGTACACACTTCGCTCAGTTAGGCCATTTAGTAGGGTTGTTTCCCTGGGCCGTGCAATTGATTCCAGAGAATAAAAAGGATTTATCCATAAACTATAAAATATATTTCCTAGTTATATGATTGGAATAAAAGTATTGAATAATTGTGAAGAATGTGTTTACTGCTTTTGAATATTTGGATATTGGTATGCCTTGTGAGGTTTTCCTTCTTGGTCTCGGCTCCCAGATGCTCTATGGTGTAAGTAAGGACAAATAATAGTTGGACCAGCCATGAGTTGGAGGGCTTTGGGGGCGTTGTGTACATATGCGGCGTGCTCGACCACCACAACCGAGATCACTTGCTGGAACTAGGCTTGAACCCTGATTTCGCTACCTAGGCCGAACCTTTGTATCTATTTTTTTTATGTATCACCTTATAAACTCCTTTTGGGATCCCGTGTACAGAGTTAAACCTTTTTAATGAAATGGTTACTATTTGACAAAATTTTAATACCTAATCCTCGAGTTAGTCTTAGTTACACATTTTAAGTCCAAATGACTTGTTTAGCGAGTTAAGCACTATTTTAAAACACACAGTGTAACGGTCCTAGATTAGTAGGGTGTTACACATGTATGAGCTTGAGGTATCCATCTTGAACCTTTCAACAAACTAAGTGGAAATATTTTTCAAGATGCTTGGTGCGTTCATGAAATAGTGGGTTTTCGGAGATGTGAATTGCTGCAATGTTGACACAAAAAAGGAAAGCTGGTTTGTTTTGTTGAATTACGAAATCCTTCAAGAGTGAAAGAAGCCATAAAATCTCCCAAGAGGCATTTTTCAAGGCTATAAAATCTTGAAATAGTTGCTTGCTTTTTGGATTTCCAGCAAATGAGAGAATCACCTAAGAGAACACCATAGCTAGTAACGGATCTCCTTGTATCAAAAGAAGTATCACAATCAGCATCACTAAATATTTTAAGTTGTAAATTCTTAGCTGGAAAAGTAGATTCAGCTGGTAGTTATTGCTGGTTTTGTGAATGATATGTCAGCCGACATTTATTAAACGATTGGCAGCAAAGGATATGTCAGGTCTAGTAATTGTTAAATAAATCATCTTACCAAAAAGACTTCGATAAGACATAGGTTCAGATAGCACATATCCTTCATCTTTTCTTAGCCTTAAATTAGGTTCCATTGGAGTGGAAGCAACCTTACAACCTAAATAACATGTATCACTAAGAAGTTGTAAACTAAAAGGTCTTTGAAATATTGATTTGAAAGGTCAAGACCAAGGAAAAAATGAAGTGGGTTAAGGTCTTTTAGTTTAAATTTTGAGTTGAGATGTTTTTAAAGTCTTTTATGACTAGGGGATTATTGCTAGCAATGACTATATCATCAACATATATTAAAAGAGCAATGAAAATCCCATTGGTATTCTTGATGAATAAAGAATGATCAAAGGGAGATGGTTTCAATAAATCTTGAATAAGAGTGTCGCTTAATTTAGCATACCATCGTCGTGAAGCTTTTTTTAAGCCATGTATGGCTTTATTCAGCTTACACACGTGATTGGAAGGAAGCTTCCCCTTAGGTAGATATCATTTTGGGAGTTGCATATAAATCAGTTGTAGAACCAAAATGTTCGGCCCAAAAATGTTTCTTTTTGCGAATAAGTAAGATAGTACGTGAAAATATTAATTAAAACTTAATTAATTTTATACTTTAAGACTAATAAAATGATATTTATGAGCATTAATCACAACCCCCAACTAGCTTATTGCTAGTCTCTAGTAATTCAAGCGAAATAATAATTGTCAACATAATATATTTCAGGTCAAAAATTATAAAAGAACTTAAGTATTAACACAAAATGTTAGTAACAAGTCAACAAGAGTTATTTTGGTGTTTCTCGATCATGAGGGAGTTCCTCAAAGATTGGATTCCAAAACATGGTTCTTTTAGCCTGTGAGTGTTTTACAATTTAAGGGTTGATTTTAAACTCATCGGGCTCAGAACTTTCTGAAATTTGGAAGAGGTGATTAAAATGATTAGACGTGTATTTATCTTCGAGCTCTTTCGAAATAAGTGTATTTTTTCAGATATGATTGGAAACATTCATCGTTTTTAGGTGGTTGTTTGACGATGTGGAAAACATTCACTTCTAGAGTCATGTTCCCAAAAGATATTTTCATGAGACCATTCCTAAAGTTAATGAGTGCATTTTCTGTTGCAAGGAAAGGTCTACCGAGAATGATGGGAATTTTGGACTCTATACTCACTTCAGATTGAGTGTCCAAGATGAGAAAATCAACAGGGTAATAGAATTTTTCAATTTGAATTAGAACGTCTTTTACTATACCCGAGCTTTCTTAACTGATCGATCAGCCAGTTGTAGCACCATAGATATGGGCTTGAGTTCTCCTAGACCTAATTGCATGTATATTGAATATGACATGAGATTTATACTTGCTCCTAAGTCTAGAATGGCTTGACCAAATTCCTGCTTCCCAATTTGGCATGAGATAGTGGGACAACTAGGATCTTTGTACTTAGGCAGTGTCTTGCAGTCAATTACCGTGCTAGCTTGTTCTGCAAAGAATGCAGTTTTCTTGACATGGTGCTTTCTTTTAACGGTGCACAAATCCTTGATAACCTTGGCATAAGCCGGCACTTGCTTGATCACATGCAACAATGGCAAGTTGATCTTCACTTGTGTTAAAAGGTCTAGGATTTCACCATGATTTTCCAGTACCTTTCCAGTGGATTTCAACACTTGAGGAAAAGGTGCCTTTACTGGAATGCTTATTGGCACATCATCATCTAGAGTGGGCATTAACGTACTCGTTGTCTTAGTTAACGGTGAAACCGTACTTTGACCACTTTGAGTAGAGATGGCATTAACCTCTTTGAAATTTGTATCTGGAGAGGAGGAGGTTTGTGCCATGTGTTGCCATTTTTGATGGATTAGAGGTTGAGCGGGAAGTCTACCATGCTCTTGAATTGCCAAAGTAGTGTTCAGCTTCGTCATTTGGATTTTTATGTCTTTCATTTCCTCTATCATTTGTGTGAAACAAGATTTGAGCTCTTGAGTTAAGGATATTTGTGTTTGCGCAAGCGTTTGCAAAGTATTCTCAAGAGAATTACTTGACTGCATGTTATTTTGAAGGAGCAATGTATGCTTTTGGTGGTTGATGCTGCTCAGGCCTCCATTGGCTTCCAAATGCTTGGTTTGAATCCTTCCAGCTGAAATTTGGATGGTTGCGCCAACCAGGATTGTAAGTGTTTGAGAAAGGGTTATAAGGCTTCTTGTAATCCCCTAAAGCATTGCATTGTTCCTTATTTCCTCCTCTTAATTCACCAAGAGTTGGGCACTCTTGCGATTGATGTTCCGTCCCTCCACATATGAAGCATGGATCTTGTGTCTCTACCTTTGCAGCCATGTGTATTCCTCTACCTTCTTGAGATTTGAAAGCCTCGAATTTTTGTCTCAATGATTCAATTTGGCTTTTGACGTTGTCATCTTCCCTTAATTGGTAGATTCCAGTTGATCGTGGCTTTTCCATAAGACTCGGTCCATTCCATGTGTAGGACTTTTCAGCGAGATCGTCGAGGTACTCGAAAGCTTCATCGGGATCTTTTTGAAGGAATTCATCATTGCACATCATTTGTACGAATTATCTTTTTCCGGTTGTGAGACCGTCATAGAAATAGCTTATCAGACGCTAGCTTTCGTATCCATGATGTGGACATTGATTTATCAAATCTCTAAACCTCTCCCAGACCTGATGGAAAGTTTCATGGTCTTTTTGGGTGAAGGTAGAGATTTGCCTCTTAAGGCTGCTAGTCATATGGGGCGGAAAATATTTGGCAAAGAATGCTTTTGTCATTTCGTCCCATGTTCTGATAAATCTAGGCCTTAAGGAATACAACCAGCTTTTTGCTTTGTCTTTGAGAGAAAAAGGAAAAAATTTCAATCTCACAATGTTGGTGACATCAGCTCGATTGTTGAATGTAGCCACCACCTCTTCGAATTCCCGTATATGCACGTACGGACTCTCATTTTCCAACCCATGGAAGGTTGGTAAGAGGTTAATCATGCCGGGTTTGAAATCAAAATTTGGCATATTGTTGGGATACATTATGCATGAAGTTATGGCTGTACGTGTAGGATGTAAATAATCCTATAGCATTCTTGGTTGGACTTCATCTTGATGAGCCATCCCGGGTGGTTCAGGAAGTCTTGGTGAATTGGGGAATTTGAACGAATGGAAGAAAACGACGAACTAGGAGAATTTTCTAAAGCTTCTACTTATTGTCTCACGAATCTCCCTAGTGTGTCTCTATTTCGTGGCATAAATATATATATATATATATTTAAGTATTATAAGCGCAAGTGTGCAATAGTGTAATAAGTATACACCAAAAATGTTCTCAGGCCAATTGGGAAGGTTGCCAAGGTACCACTTTAGGCCCAAGAGCTTTTCTAGAACTCCCCGAGGTTCTTAGAAAAGATTGGAGGGTAACGCTAACACAAACCTTATTTAAGAACCAATTTTTCTAAGACAGAAGAAGTTTTGTTTTTACTAATTTCCAAAATTACACAAATGTTCTCAATACTTTTTTTTTTAATTTTATGATTTAAAATTGTATGCTTTTCTTTTTCGGAAAAAAAACTAAATCTAGAAAATAAATTCTAAACCTAAAAGTAAAATAAAATAAAACAATAACAAAAAACAAATAATAATAATAAATAAATAAAATAAATGAATAAATAAAAAAATTACTAAGGAAAAATAAAATAAAAGTGAAATAAACAGAAAATTATACTACTTTTTTTTTAATAGAGAAAAAAAATTAATTTACTATGCAAACATTTAATTGTAGAATCACCTCCCCGGCAACAGCGCCAAAAATTGATATCGCCCAATAAATCCTAAGCGGTCGCAGTAGTAATTGAGCTATGTCATATCCATAGAGAGGTAAAATACAAGTAAAAAGAAAGATTAGTAAATTAGAAATAATAAACTTTGAAAAAGAATATATTTTTTAAAACATTAAATAAACAAAATCGAGGAATTAGAATCAGAAAGAAACTATGGAAGGCATAAGTTTATTCATGCAAACATATATATATATATATATTAATAAAATTGATTCATTCTACTCAACTATAATTCTACACCATTAATTATAGTTGGAAAATATATATAATAAAGCTTACCTTAAAATATGTTCTTTAATTAAATTATACTAACTTCCAATTTTAAAAACCTATCATATTATATACCTTAAAGCGACAAAATATCAATGGCAGAATGCAGTAAAAAACATATAATATAACAAATATCATAAATTAAATTAAGAGCCTAAATTACATAAAAAGAGCATGACTAGACTTATGTAAAAGACACTAATAAATTTAGAATAAAAATTAGAAGAAAATAAAATTAATTTTAACAAAGATATAGAAATGAAGAACAAAATAAAGAATCAATATATTAAAAATATAATGTGAAACATGAACTTCACTCTAGCCTTTCCACAAGAGAATTTAGCCTAAAATAGGTATTGTTTTCACTCAAAGAAATGTAAAAGAAAATAAAGAAAAATAGGAAAAATAACATTTTTCTCTCTAATTATACTCTCCACCTTAATTCCATAATCTGATCATTTTCTTCTACATTTGGCTCTCTATTTATAGTGAAAATATGACCCAAAATTTGTTAAAATCGTGTACAAAAGAGTGGGAAAAATGGCTGCAAAATTGGTGCAAAGTGGGACAAGTGGGAGACAAGTTGCAACAGTAAATGGACACGTTGGCCACATGTCACGCACTGATTGGCTCTAGAAAAATGGGGCTGGTGGAGTGGGGGACAAGGAGGCCACGTGACGACCTTTGGTTGGCTGGCAGGAAGCATGGCAGGATGTGGTAGGCAGTGTCAGGCATGTCAGGCGGAGTGGCAGGCGGCTGGTGTCAGGCGTGGCTCGGCTGCTGGTGGCTTGGATCGACTTGGCTTGCTTGGCTGGGCGAATGGCAGGCTACCGTGTGGCAGCATGGGGAGCAGCTGTTGGCTTGGGCCTAGGCTGTTTGGGCTTGGTTTTGGGCCTAGTTTACCTTCAAAAATGTCACTTTTTCATAATTTCTTCAATTATAATTCTTTCTTTCTTCTTTATTTTTCTGTGTCAAAATACATTTTATTTCTTGAAAATTGAACACAAATTAAATTAAAATAAATATTTTCCAATATAAAATATATTACAATAAATCCATGAAAATATTAATTAAAACTTAATTAATTTTACACTTTAAGACTAATAAAATGATATTTTTGAGCACTAATCAATACGTTTCTAGGGACAGCGGACAGAAGCCACTAAGTAAAATAGTAGAACATGCGCAGAGGCGAGACATGCGCAGAGGCCATGAAGTCAGAGGCAGGTCCTCTGATTGGCCTTTTTGTAAAGGATCTATAAGGATGCACTTTTAGGCGGGAAATTCTATTATGCAACAGCCAATCAGGGAGTCTTCCTTACCTTTATTTATTTGGGTTTTTTCCTATAAATAGAGGGAGGGAGATTCTTAAACATCAAAGTGTCTCTCTTGCAGGTGACCCAGGCGGTTCAATGGTCATCAGAGATCCTAATTTGATAAAAAAAGATCAAAGAACCAACGAGTTTGGAGAAAGTACTTCCAGAAATAGAAAGATCAAAATTGTTGCATCAACAATTGGCACTGTCTTTCAGAAACGAATAGAATCAAGAATCGATTCTCAGTTTCACCCGAATTCTTTTTAGAGGACGATCTTTTCCTGAAGAGCGAAATCTTCTGAAATGGAGAGTCGACTGAGCAAGAAGCCATGCCACATAAAATTAGCAACACGACAACAACAACCTCCATGGCCTCAACCAATGTTGACATCACTAAAAAGGGCGACAAGATGTATTGATTGATGGAATCAAGTCAGAAGTAGTTCGACAAAGCCATTAAAACATTAAGAGAAGCACAGATTAATATGGAAGTAGAAATTACCGAATTGAAGAAAGAAATCGCAGAACTTCAAAAAATTCAAGACAAAAGTGGACCCAATATTAAACGAAATGAGGCCCCATCGTCATTATCGAGTCGAATGATGACAAAGTTCCTTGTGATAGGCCTGGATTTTCAGTTTCAAAGCCACCATCATCAGCTTGCTATCTGCCCAGGGCAACTGATCATCGCGCATAACCGCAAGAAATGTGTCAAAACTTAGAAGCGGAGCCATCCCGAGTGCACCCCAATGCAGCTAAGCATGGATGCACACAAACCATTAATGGAGCTGAGTCTGGAATAACAAATACTAATCCAACTCCAATTGGCCGAGTACTTGAGTCCTGGAAAGAAGAAATGAAGCGTGAGGTGATGAGAAAAATTTTAGAGGGGAGACCCTAGCGTGTGTCAAATTTTTTGGAGTTGGCTTCAAGAGGACCGACGAATCTCCGTTCACCGAATGGATCTAGAATGAACCCAAACACAAAGACTTCGTGATTCCGTCTTTACCAGCCTTTAATGGCAAAGGATACCCTCTTAGTCACCTTTTTCAATTCCAACAGAAGATGGCCTTGGAAGCCAATAATGAAGCAATACACTGCAAAGTATTATTTACTACATTCTCCGGGCCAGCACTTTAATGGTTCTATCAACTCAAACCAAGGTTGATTAATGGCTTCAAAGACTTTCGCATAGCTTTTTTTGCAGCAGTACAATGCGTACCGTGAGGCTCCAACAACTATGGCGGTTCTTTATCAGATTGAACAAGGAGAAAATGAGCACCCACGACCGTACCTGCAATGATTCTTTGATTTGGTCCAAAAAATCCATGATGTAGATCCCACTAAAGCTGCAAATTTTTTCGTCAAAAGTCTGCAAGTATGGACCCTTTTGTAGGAAAACCTCACTTTGACTCCACCTTATGATATGGCAAAGATACAACTCAGTGGAGAAGGCGTCTTTTGGGTGTTGGAATGCCACAAGCGTGCGCAAAAGAAATCAGGCCTCATTTCAAAAGCCCCACCAGGAAATCCCGCACCTCCAATCAGAAGAGACAAAAGGAATGATGGAGAGAAAGCTTCACAAAGGGGAAATAAAAGATCAAGGGGCAGCAATGATACCTTCTGATTCTCCTCCTATGAGTTTACAGCACCACAAGAAGTTATATACGAGGAAAACAAATGTAATGTCCCAGATTTTTCAAGACTTGATAATGCGGAAATATAAACGTTTTCATGTAACAAAATGTCTCAAAAACCCGTATAAAAATACTTTTTAAAAGTCGTATGGCCATACTTAACATTTAATACAAACATAGTTTATGAAGAGTAAAGTGAGCCTAGTTTATGAAAATAACACAACATTTACAAAAAACAAAACGACTTCCCAAAAGGTCGGTCCACATGTACATTCACAAGGTAGACTCTAGCGCTCACTGCACTGCCTTGCCCTTGTTCTTACCTACAACAGGAAACAACTAGGTAAGCGAAAACACTTAGTAGGTTCAACTTTAAAACAAAAGCATGCAGAGAAGACAAGTTGTCACTGACCAAGTTACTGTCCACTGATAACAATAGCTCCCAAAATTAGGGTTCCGGATCAATCCGGACCCCAAGCAATCAATTTCAAGAACGCAAAAGCGTCCTGGAAAACTTATGGTTATGCCTGATAACCAATGAAAAACTATTTCATATAAGAAGATAAATCCCCGCACTCAGGAAATCCCAGAGCAAGAAGATATAATATATCACAATATAATTCGAGACCAACGCTCGACAATTTCAAACAATTCGGGTGTATCACGCCCTCACAACAATTTTGCTAATCAGTAGGGGAGAACAAAGTCTCAACACTAAGATCTAGCCAATAAATATCCCAATCAATGGTAACTATTGAGTTACCTAGGGCATCGCTACTTATCCAAGAGTAAATCCCTCACAAGGGTAACCATCAAGTTACCTAGGGCATTCCTACTATTCAAGAGTGTAATCAAAGTTACACGGGTTTACAGAGACTTCTATATTAATTAGTGGTGCTGGTGATCAGTTTCCCCTAGGGTGTTCAACCTCACTCAAACTTGGCAACCCCTAGTATCTCTAGGCACTCTCACTGAATGGTCAATATTCACGACTACTATCCGGGAATAACTTATCAGAGAAATGGCTCGGGTTCTAACCGTTCAATGATTAAGTAAGCATGAGGGCCCCTAGGTCCCATTCATTTTGGCACCCCTAGGTTTAAACCAGCAATTCTCACCTCTTGGCCACTCTTCGCGGTAGTGAACCAGACATAATAAAATTAAGCAGTGTTACGGGGATCGACCGTCTAGAATATGACGGATATCTACCGGTCATATTTTCTGAATCAGCACCCACTAAACTATTGTCTCTATGCAAACTTTCTACGATAGTGTATATATGTGCATGTGTCCCTATAGTAACAGATAATACAATAGTCGTTTCTTGTTGTGCCACACAATATAATTTGACTTACTTGGAGTCCTTAGCTCTCAACAGGATTTCATCCTCCAATGTATAGTCCAGTTATGCTTAGCCAATACTGTAATTATCCATACAATATACTCGGATTAATTATGACACTTCATAATTCATTATTATTATTTTGGGCAGTTTGGTCATTTTAAAAATCACTTGTAAGGATTAAAGATCCTTATTTGGTTTTAAACCCATTTAAGAAACTCGTACTAAAATATTTGAGACTAAACCCTAAATCTCGGGGAGACCTATCCTATGGTCTCGATACTTAGGCTCGAGTATCGCAATAGTATTTTTGCAAAATCCGCTAAAAATCTTTTTCTTTAAAAGTTCCGCTATTAACCTGTACTTTCAACAGACGGTTAAATATATAAAAGATTTTAGGCTGTATTATATCTAGAAAATACTAATTAAATTCCTTATTTATTTTTCAAGAAAATAATCTCTTAATTTTCCTTTTATTTTTCTTAAGGTTTTAATCTCTAAAATCCGTTTAAGAAAATAGCCTGATTTTAACTTAATTAGAAAAACCATTAATAATTTCTTTTCTTGACTAGTTAATTTTGTGAAGTCAATTAATCAAGTTTACTTACTAGAAAAATAATTTACTTAATTACTTTCTCAAAATAGAGGGTTTTTAAACAATCTTTTAATTGATCAACTTATTAATAATTTAAATCTTTTATTTTTAAAATGAATAAAAATTCTTTAAATAAAATAATTCTCACTTAAACTCAAAGTGGTATTTTAGGTCAAAATATTTTTAAGGCTTACCAAGTTTTTATCTTTCAATAAGCACAAATGTTCTCTTTTATCTTAAGTTCCAAAATCTCATTTTTACACTAAGTGTAAAAACTCTATTTTTCACATTTTTTGACTACATAATTTGTTAGGTTATAACTTCAAATTTACTCACCCAATTGCTACCAAAAGTTATCAATTCCATATTTGGTATGCCATTTAGGTCTTTGTGAAATATTGGGTAAAAAGGAGCATTTTTTTATTGGTGAAAATATTTTCCAAACATTAAGGTAAAAATGACATTATTTTCAAGTCCTTATTTTTTCCAAACTTTGGCACTTAATAACTCTCAAACCGTTCATTATATTGTTACCGAAATTTACAATGGAATACCAGATTATGCCAAGAATATGGCCACCAAATTTTAGAAAAAACTAGATTCATTTGACATATACAGTGGCTGTCCAAACTTGGTCCCAAATTTAAGAATACGAAAAAAAAAACAGTTTGTTACCTAAACTTTGAAATAGCATAACCCACTCATTTCTAAACGTTTTTAGTGTTTAAAAAAGCTCAAATTTATGTACTCCCTATAAAAAACATCACAGTACAATTTTTTTTAAAAAAAATCAGTATATAGTGGATGCTTGACCCCTTGGAAGTCACAACTCAAAACTTGTATTTTTGTTTTAGGGTTTTCAACAAAACCCTTGGGGATTTTGGTCCCTATTTTCAAAAATCAACAAACAAGCATCATAAAAATTATAAAGCAACTACCATAGCCTTATTACATCACCAATAAGAAACTTTAAGCATTAAATATACAAAATAATGCTTAAACATAAAAACCATACAATAACAACCATAAAAAGTAAACTTTTTACCTCTTGTTGTTCTTGTTTTAGGTTTTGATGTTTCTACTAGCTTTGAATCCTGCAAAACTCTTTCAAAACCTTAACCAACTCCCCCAACAACATATATAGTTAGCTATTGAAAGATCTGTGGTTAAAAACTTTACAAAAGTCAAGTTTTTAAAGCTTTACCTTAGGGAAACTCTTCTTAGACAAAAACTTAAGCTTCCAAGCTTTCTTAGTGTTCTTGATGGTTAAAAATGGAGAAAAAACTTGAGAGAGAACTTTTTTTTTTTTGAACAAATGAGAGTGAGAGAAGAGTATAGGGTCAGTTGGGGAGGGTTTGGAAGAGCATATCAATTTAAAAATATCTAAACACTTGAGTGTTTTACCTTTATCACTTGGTGTCATTAATCCTAATTTAATTGGGATTAAAACTAAAAAATATTTGGTCCACACAATTAAATATCTTCACATGGCCAGCCAGTATTCCTTTTATTTATGTTATTATTTTTATTTATTTATTTTTATTATGGTTAATAGATATTTCCTAAGAAGAAAAATTCAAAATGACTTTCTATAACTTTTTTCACTCATATAAAGTTTTAAAAATAAAACATAACATATAATAATTAAATTAAATGTCTCTTGCATTTAATTTAATTAATCACACAATACAATTTAACCTAAGGTTCATTTATAAAATAAAATTCCCCAATTCGGTAAAATTAAGCATTTAACACAAAATGTCGTAAAATTTCCATTTCCTCTTTTGTTATTATTTTTTACCAAACTTTAATTTTTATGAATGTAGTTTATGGCCAAAATATATTTGACATAGTTTTTAATTTTATTTTCTGAGATTTTTACCCGATTAGGGTTTTTGTGTCGGCCAAGACCGAAAGTCTTTTCTTGACTTTTAATCACAAAATTCATAATTTGGCTAGCAATAACTCATGGAAATAAATTCCAAACAAATATACTATAATTTAAAATAATATTCTTAACTCAGGGAAAAATCTCGACCCGAGTCGTTTAAAGGTACCCGAAACGCAGGGCGTTACAACAAAGAACGACCAAGATGAAGATTTTATGATTGATTAGATACAAATGATAAGTGTTAAAATACAAGCAAGATATAAACACTTTGTAAAATTCACATAATGAAGATGTGAAATTTGTGCTTCAGTTGTAGGCACTTATAAAATGCAAATTTGAATCCAAAGTGATACATAAAAGTATCTAAGGGTTCCCAAAAATTTTGGTGGCATTTAGAGAATTTTTGGGACCTTTGGAAGTATCCAAAGTCAGATAGGGTGGAGATACGTCGCCAACCAAGAGGTGAGACATCGCCTGAAACCTAGGATTTCAAGAAACCCTAACAGGTGATGCGTTTCCTGCATGCAGGCGACGCATCGCCTACTGTATTAAGTGAAATATCATAAAATTCTCATAATGATGTTCTTTTCAAGTCTACTCCCATTGGTTAGACCTAATGACGGTGCCTGCTCTATATAATTGTCAAAATAGTGTTTTAGAAGACTTTATCACTCTCTCCAATCTCTCTCTCTAGTTCCAAGAATCTCTAGTTTTCTCCAAGAACCCTCCAAGAAAGTGCTTGACTTCGAGAGTTTAAGGCTTTTTCAATCGCAATCCTCATTTCCTCAAGACAAGGCATCAAGCATCCATGGTGGCTGGGAAATAAAGTATTAGGACAACATTTTGCAACATGTAGAAGCATTGGTTTTTGTTTGGTTTCTCAAAGGATTTGCTCAAATTGGTGGTCTTGCCTAGGGTTTTGAAGCTTCATCAAAGTTGAAGAACACCACTGTTTTACTTGGGTTTGCATGTTCTTTCTCAATTCTTTTAGTCTCTGTCAATCCAAATTTTGTGTAGATTCTATTTCTTGAGGTGGTGTTATCTCACTCTCCCCCAACATTTTAATACTCTATAATTTGAGATAGCATATCATGGAAGAATATAGCTCTCTTTTGACATTGAAATTCATTACTCAAGACTTTGTTAGAATGGATAGATTTGATAGGACTAACTTTGTTAGTTGGCAAGACAAGATTAGATTCTTGCTCACTACTTTGAAAGTTTTCTATGTCTTGGATAAAGACCTATAGGCCTTAGAAGAGCCCAAGGAAGATGATACACAAGAAATTGTCAAAGAAAGTAAAAAGCGAGAATAAGATGAGTTGATTTGAAGGGGTCACATCCTCAATGCCCTCTCGGATAGGCTCTATGATCTCTACACTAACACCAAGAATGCCAAGGAGATTTGGGAGGCCTTGGAAAAGAAGTACAAGAACAGGAAGGTACTAAGAAATTCCTCATTACTAAATATATAAAATTTAAAATTTATGATGATAAACCCCTTCTTTCTCAAATTCATGAGCTACAAATTATTGTGAATAAATTGTCTACTCTTAAAATTGTATTGCTGAAACAATTTCTTGTTGGTGTCATTATAGACATGTTACTTCCTTCTTAGAGAGGCCATAGAAAGAAGATTCTCCATAGAAATGAAGAGATTTCTTTGGAGGAAATTATCAAACACTTGAGAATTGAGGAGGAATCTCGCTCTAGAGATATGAATGAAGAGAAGTCCAATGGAGAGACTTCTAAGGCCAATGTGGTGGCTAACCCTCCTAACAAGGGCAAGGGTCAAAAACCCTTGGGGCCCAAGAAGAATTGATGGACCCAAAACGGGTATGTTTAAAAATTTATAAATCGCAAGCGCACGAATTGTTCATATAGAATAGTGATCGTGTAAGCAAGGATGTCGAACCCAAAGGAGTTGTCTAAAATCGAAAAGAGAAAACTATTTTAAATCAAAAGTAGTAAATTCTAACCTAGCTCCAAAGATTGATGAGTTTTAATATTATGAACATAAAATAAAAGATTGAAAAATAAAGATATTTAAGAGAATAAAAATAAAGCAATAATGAGTTGAAAATAAGTGTTAAAAGAAAAGATTATTAAGATACTAGAATCCACAAAATGTAAGTTTAATAATATTTATTAGTATATTGATTCCCAAGTTTTAGTGATAGTTAAAATAATTCAAACTATCATTTTCCAAATAGATTTATAATTTTAAGCACAAATTTCTTCTAAAAAGATAGGATTTTTCTTCACTTTTCAAAATTATAATTTCAAAGCATTTAGTGTAAATCAATCTAATGAAATAACAAATAAATCAATGAACATTATTTATAAGTCAAAACATAATATTTTTGTTCTAAGCATGGATGTGTACAATTTAATGACACATCTTACACAAAGAATATTATGTTTTTGCAAAATGAAGAACAAAGTGCATATTATCTAACAATCTAAAATATGAGATATTAAAGATGAAAAACATATATGAAGAAGAAAAATCCATAAACTTGTTGCATTACAAGGGAAATCAACATACAACATAAACATTACCTAGTTACAAGTTGCTTCATCATGATCTTAATAATCTTATGAAAAAGATTAGAAGCACATAACTAGAGTAGAAATTACAAACATAAATAAGAAAATTTGAAGGATGAACCCCCAAATTTTTCCTCTAAAAATACATAGAAATAACCAAAAAGAAGAAGAAGATGAAGAGAATAGAGAGGTTTTGAAATGTGTAGAGTTTTTGGTATGGTAACCTCCTCTCCTCAAAATTGGACACCCTAAATCCCTTATTTGTAGCAAAAAATGAGGTATTAAAATAATCAATTTAAATTAATTAAATTGATTAAATTAATTTAATTTATTATAATATGGAAAATAGGGGTAAATTATAGGGTGTAATAATGATGTTTTGGGGTAAAATGTGTAGAAAAGTTTGGGTAAAAAGTGGTATTTTTAGACAAAAGGGACAATGTTTGGCTCAAGAAAATTGGGCATGCATGAGTTGGTGGCTGTGACAGATGGGCTGCTGGCTGCGTGGAGAAGATTTTTTGTGGCAGGTGGCTATTTGGAGGAGTTGTTGGGCTTGGGCCCAAATGAGGATGGCAGGCCCAAATAGATGCTGAGGCAGGGAGTGTGAGGAGACCGTGGCTGGTGGCTTTGTGGTCATTGGTGCTTGGCTGAAGAAGGAAATGCAGCTGGAGAGAGGCGTGAGGTGGCAAATGTTGGGCATGTGGGCTTCGGCATGGGCCTGGCAAGTGGGCTGGTGCTGCTTTGGGCCTAAGAAAGAAGACAAAAATGCCACATTTTTTCTTGTCTTGCTTTCTTGAAAATGTCATATTGTCCTTCATTTTTCTTTCTTTTCAAGAGCATAAATTTCCTACAAAATAAATATAAAATAAATCATAATACAATATTTTCAACTATAAAATAAATCAATTTAATTCTTTGAAAATATTAATTATAACTTAATTTATATTTTACATTTAAGTTTAATAATACAACATTTTTTTACCACTAACTTAACAATAATAATTCAAATAATTAACTACAACAATTTACAATAAAATAACTATAAAAACACACAAAAGTATATAAAATCATGATAAGACTAATAAATTCAAAATTACTTAAAAACTTAATAAATTAATTAAAGACTCAAGAATTAAGAAACAATTAGCACATAAAAAGTGGTAAAATAACTCTATTTTGTAGAGTTATCAAGAATGATGGACAATTCAAAAGTTCCAAGGGACCTTGCTTTGTGTGTGGCAAGAATGGACACTTTGCTAGAGATTGTAGGTTCAAGAGGAGCCATAACAATGAGGCAAGAGTCAACTCAACCCAAGAGGAACTAGTGGGAATACTAAGTGAGGTTAATGTCATTCATGGAAAGGTGAGTGGATGGTGGTATGATATGTGTGCCACCATTCATGTTACCTATGATAGAACTCTATTCAAGACCTTTGAATCTTCAAAGATAGGGCATGAAATCCAAATAGGCAATGAGAAAATGTCCATGTTTGAAGGAAAAGGAACTATTGATTTGTTCTTCACATCAGACAAGAAGGTTCTACTCACTAATGTTTTGTATGTACCGAAAATGAGAAGAAACCTTGTGAGTTACAATTTACTTGGCAAACCAGGACTCAAGGTTGTGATAGATTCTGACAAGCTAATTTTATCAAAAGACAATGTTTTTGTGGGAAAGGGATATGCTTGTGATGGCATGTTAAAACTTTGTACTTTCATTGATCATGTGAATAATAAAGTTTCTTCTTCTTGTTATATGCTTGACTTAAATTCTATTACTTTGTGGCATATTAGACTTGCACATATAGGATTTAGCACAATTAAAAGGGCTATCAAATGTGGATTAATTGATTGTGATAATATTGAGCATGACCGATGTGAATTATGTGTTAAATATAAAATTGTAAAGAAACATTTTCCTAGTGTTGAAAGGAACTCTAAGTTGTTAGATTTGATACATAGTGGTTTATGTGAACTTAATGGAATGTTAACTAGCAGAGGAAATAGATTTTTTTTATTACTTTCATTGATGATTGCTCTAGGTTCACATATGTATAATTGCTTAAAAATAAAGATGAAGCATTTGATGTATTTAAGGTGTATAAAGCACAAGTTGAAAATCAACTTGAAAGGAAAATGAAAGTGCTTAGAAGTGATAGGGGTGGTGAATATTTTTCAAATGAATTTAACTTGTTTTGCATAGAACATGGAATAAGTCATGAATGTACAGTCCCTTATACTCCATAACAAAATGGTATAGTGAAAAGAAAAAATAGAACATTTATTGAGATGTTTTATGCTATGCTATTACACTCTAAATTTAACTTTAGTTTGTGGGGTGAAGCCTTGCTATCCGCTTGTCATATTTTGAATCGTATTCCCATGAAGAAAAATAATATATCTCCATATGAGTTATGGAAAGGAAAGAAACCAAACAATGGTTATCTTAAAGTGTGGGGTGTCTTGCTTATTGCAAGAGCACCGTTTCTAAAAGGACCAAGTTGGGTCCAAGGGCTATAAGATGTGCATTTATGGGTTATACTCAAAATAGCAAAGCTTATAGATTATTAGACTTGGAGTCTAATATGATAATTGAATCTATAGAGGTTGAGTTCTTTGAGAATATTTCATGCGATGACAACAAGTTAGAACCAACTCAAACTAGAGAGCCTCAAGAGGAGACTCTTAGAATAGTTGGTGAACAACCTCAATTGCCTAGAAGGATCCAAAGGCTCAAATATTTGGGATCAAACGAGAAATGTTCTCCAATAAAGACACTATACCTTGTTGAAGGTGACAATGAGGAAGTTACTTGGAAACATCCAATAGTATTTCAAATAAAAGATGATCCCAAAACCTTCAAAGTAGCAATGTCCTCAAGAGACTCCGCATTTTGGAATGAGACAATTAATAATGAAATGAATTCAATTATGTCAAACCGCACTTGGGAATTAGTTGACCTTCCAAAGGGATCCATACCAATTGAGTGCAAATGGGTATTTATAAAGAAATACCATACCAATGACACCATATAATCCTTCAAGGCTAGGCTAGTAGCCAAAGGATTCAAACAGAGATAGGGAATAGATTACTTTGATATATATGCACCGGTAGCAAGAACTACTTCTATAAGGTTGTTGTTTTCCTTATCATTTATATATAACCATTATGTTCACCAAATGGATGTTAAAATAGCATTCCTAAATGGGGATCTCGAGGAGGAGGTCTATATGGAACAACCGGAAGGTTTTGTTCTTCAAGGAAATGAACATAAAGTGTGTAGACTTGTCAAACCATTATATGGTTTGAAACAAGCTCCAAAACAATGGTATGAGAAGTTTGATAAAGTCATTGTTTCTAATGGATTTACACACAACAATGCGGAAAAGTGCTTATACTCTAAGACTTGTGTTGACTTTGTCATACTTGTGTGTCTATATGTAGATGATATGTTGATTTTGAGTACTGACATGAGAGGAATAATAGAAACGAAGAGGCTTCTATCTTCTAACTGTAAAATGAATGACCTTGGAGATGTGGATACCATTTTACGTATCAAAGTTAGGAGGAATAGTGGGGGTTCTGTGTTGAGTCAAACCCATTATGTTCAGAAAGTTCTCGACAAATCCAGTCATCTCAAAATCAAAGAGGCACATACACCATTTGATTCAAACAAGAAGTTTGAAAAAAAATGAAGGACGGTGACTCAATTGGAATATGCAAGTGCAATACGAAGTCTAATGTACGCCGATCATTGCATAAGAGTGGACATTGAATATCCAGTTAGTAAACTTAGTAGGTTTACTAGCAATCCAAGTATCAAGCATTGGAAAGCTATTGAGAAAATTCTTGGTTATCTTAAGGGTACCAAAGAGTATAGTTTTCAATATACAAATTTTCGAAAGATACTTGAAGGATATTTCGATGCTAATTGGATATCGAGAGTTGGAGATAATCTCTCCACCATCAGTTGGGTGCTTACTCTTGGAGGAGGTGCAATCTCATGGGGCTCCAAGAAGAAAACGTGTACATCACACTCAACCATGAATCAGAGTTTATAGCTTTAGCGGCAACCGACAAAGATGTCGAGTGGCTTAGGAATCTCATGATGGATATTCCTTTAACCACAAATATGGTATCAACAATTTCAATACATTGTGATAGCCAATCCGCACTTGTTAGAGCATATAACAATGTGTATAATGGAAAGTCTAGACAAATTAGTCTAAGACATGAATATGTGAGACAATTGATTCAAGGTGGAATCATACCGATCTCATATGTTAAGACAAGTGAGAACTTAGCGGATCCATTTACAAAACCTCTTGTGAGAAGGTTAGTAAGTTCTACTTCAAGAGGGATGGGATTGAAACTCCTAGAATAATAGATTCACCAATGATAGAAACCCATCTCTTAACTTGTACAAATCCAAGGGAAAGAGCTCAATGGGTAAGAACGAGTCATTGATAAGTGAATAGTTTAAGCACTAAAATTTATGATGAGTTCCATTAGAGATGATTAGTGTTGGTTGCTACTGAGTTAGGGTTAAGCTTAGGGATTTTAATGAAATTCAGTTGCGTGTAACAAGCATCTATAAAGGTAGTAAAGATGCAGTAAAAACATCACCTATGCGGACTTAGAGGTGGTGCCGCCTCTCATTGGAGTTGGAGTTTCTCCTCGAAAAGTCCATGAAGAGATAAACACATGACCATGAAAGTGCTAAGCAAGAAAGTGGAAAAACAAAAGATGTTGTGGAGGTATGTAAGGTATCACAGGTTTTATTATATGGAATACTTGGTTCAAGCTTTAAGCAACTAATGATTTCGATAAGACTTTGTGGTATTTTCACTAAGGTAAAGTTCAAACAAAAAGGCATTTTATTTTATGCACCAAAATTATTTAAGCTAGAGAGTGTGGCTTGTATTTAACAAAGTGGGGGATTGTTATGATTGGTTAAATACAAATGATAAGTGTTAAAATACAAGCAATATATAAACACTTAGTAAAATTCACATAATGAAGTTGTGAAATTTGAGCTCCAATTATAGGCACTTATAAAATGAAAATTTGGGTCCAAAGTGATACATGAAAGTATCTAAAGGTTCCCAAAATATTTGGTGTCATTTAGAGAATTTTTGGGACCTTTGGAAGTGTCCAAAGACAGAGAGGGTGGCGATACGTTGCCACCCAAGAGGCGAGGGATTGCCTGAAACCTAGGGTTTCAAGAAACCCTAACAGGTGACGCGTCACCTACTGTATTGCGTGAAATATCATAAAATTCTCATAATGACGTGTTCTTCAAGTCTAATCCTATTGGTTAGACATAATGACGGTGCCTACTCTATATAAGGGTCAAAATAGTGTTTTGGAAGATGTTATCCATATTTTCCACCTTGGACATGTGGCATGGCCAAACGGGTTCCATGGGCTCTCAGTATGTCCCATTGAAGGCATTGTAAGTATGGTTCATTGAAGGAGCGAAAATATTCCTTATTCAAGGACATATTCCCTATTCAATGGTGTATGGATGCGAAGCAATCATCCCAATAGAAACCGCGGTCCCGTTTCACAGACGAGATACGTATGATCCCATCTGGAATCACGCTTTACTTCAAGAATCCCTGGATATCTCATCAAAAAGATCTGGGAAGAATCACAAGTGCAGCTAAAGATGTATGAGAGAAAGATAGCAAGGCACTTTAACTCGAAAGTTAAGAGCTGAAGGTTCAGAACCAACATTCTAGTCCTGAGAAGAGTCTTCCCTACATCTCAAGATCTGGGACTGGGGTTTCTAGGACCAAACTGGGAAGGACCCTATGAGATCAAAAATAATGTATGTCCGGGAACATATCGTCTAAAGTGGCTAGACGGAACAGAGGTCCCAAGTGCCTAGAACGTAGAACACCTCAGCCGATACTATTAGTAGTTGGGAGGATTTAACTCTACTATTTCTATCATTTTTACTTTCAAATAATGTACGCCCCATGTCCATTTCTTATTTAATGAAAATGGTGTGAAAAAAGCACCATAAGAAATGTTTTAAGAAAAGAAAAAGTTCATGTCCGTCATTATTTTTTACACGAACAAGTGACCTAAGACTACACTCTTTGGTCACTTGGGGGGTAGGACCAACTATACAAGTCCAGGATCAAAAACAAAAAAGGATGCAAAGCTCAGAGCTTAATCTTGATCCAGATTCGTATAGACTGGGGGTCCAAAACCCAACTCCCAAAAGAGGATTCAAGGCTCAAAGCCCAGTCCTAATCCGGATTCGTATGGTCTGAGGAGTTCAAAACCCAACTCCCAAAACATTGGTCCAGACCTAACATGGTCTAGGATAGCCTAATCCCTATTCATGGTTTCCCTATAACAACCCAGGACCGTTGGAACTCGATTCTTAGGTTTAAATTGATTAAATTTAGTCTTGTAAATAGTCCAGGCCATTAGAACCTGAACCTCAGGTTCGAGATAAGTTAATCAACTAATTTCTACCTAAATAATATCTTTAACAGTCCAATTCGTTGGAACCTAAACATCAGAGTCAAGATAGATTAATCAGATAACATTTGATAATTCCTTAACGGTCCAGGCCGTTGGAACCTGGACCTCGGGTTCGGGATAAGTTAATTAACTAAGTCATATTCAATACTTCTTTAACGGTCAAGGCCGTTGGAACCTGAATCTCGGGTTTGGGATAAGTTAATTAACTAAGTCATATCTGAGAAATCTATAATGGTCCAGGGTGTTGGAGCCTGAACCATAGAGTTAGGATAAACCAGTTAAGTTATATTTAGTAAGCATAAAACGGTCCAGGCCGTCGAGACCTGAACTTTGGTTTCAAGACAAATAAATTACCTTCTAATTTTTTTCTCCTAATGGTCTTGGCCATTCAAACCAAGCTTCCACATTTAATCCTTATTCATGCATAGTTGCAAAACACTTAGTGAATTTTTGAGAAAAAATAAATGAACATAAAGCGGGAATCATTGTGCAAAGACAAAAACCCATATAATAACAATATAGTAAGATAAACAATTGTCTTAAGCGCATCTGCGCCCATAAATAATATGTTTACAAAACCAAAGAAAAGAATAGAGGAATCCCCAAATAAAAGTACAATGGCTCAAGCCTGGGCTTCATTCTGATCTGGGACGTCTGGAGCGTTTTCATCTTGCTAATCCCCAGCAAGGAGCTTCGCTTCCTCTTTTTCCTTAACCTCAAGCTCGGCCCTCTTTGCAGCCAGATCCGGATAGAGGAGGAGATTCATATTCTTGTCTTGGAGCTAGGCCATGTAATTAGCCTCGTCAAAAGTGGCCGCCAACAATTTGTCAGCCTACTCCTTCTCATTGCGAGCCTCCTCACTCTGCTTCATCTCCAGCTAGACCATGGCGTCCAAAGCCTAGACTTGTGCCCCAAAAGACGCCACCTTTTCTCGCTCTTGGTGAAGTTGGACCTCGGACACCTCCAAGATTGCCTTGGTCAAAGCCTCTGAGCCAGGAGCACGAGATAGCTCCGCTTCCAGCTTATCCACAAACTTCTTATGTTCGACATCTTTCCTGGACAGAGCTTCCTCATGTTGAGCCTGAACCTGGGCAGCCTTCTTGGCGAGGGCCTTCTTTGCATCTTCTCGCTGGTTCACCACCCCCATCTTGTAATGACCCAACTACTCTAGACTTTGGACCATTACTAATTTCTATACTAATCTTACGAAAATATACATTTGAAATAACATATCTTTATTTCAAAACTATAAGGTAAAGGTTTAAAACTATATAAAATTCATAAGTAGGACATTGGGATCCCATTGTTTGAAACAAAACATAACTTTGACATAAGGAAAACTTAATTAAAACTTATTACAACCAATTTCAGAAAAATACATAGAAAACCATAATTAAAGAGACTTCATCCTCGAATCGAACTCTCGGTCCATCGATTCCATCCCGCCTCAATACACATCCCCAAGCTTCCAAGAAGCTTTCCCGCCACCAAAGCTATTTTCCTGCACATATTAAACATAAAGGAATGAGCCTAATGCCCAGCAAGGAAAATCTAACACATAAACCATATACATAATATTCATATCAACATATACTAAAACATATCATAACATATGTCACATATACTATAATGGCCATTTTTACTTGGGGTCCCGTAAACTAAACAAGTCATATGCCCATTAGATTTGTGGGGCTTGCTAGCTAAGCAAGTCATATGCCCATAAATTTATTGGGGCTTGTTAGTTATACAGGTCATATGCCCAAGTCTACAAACATACATAATATAACATATAACATATACATAACACTTAAATCATAAGATAACACATAACATAACATATAAAATCCTTTCCTATTTTCCTTACCAAAAGTACCGGGATATGAGAACAGGTTTGGGACTTTGGAACACTCCTAAAAACCATCAATGAATGGGTGAGTATATTGAAGAAAAAGGAATGAAAAGAATGGACGAACTATACCATCAAGAATATACTTACCAAAAACCTTATGTTCAAGATCTTAGATTTCCTATCCAAAAATAAAGAATAAAGTTAGGGTGCTGAGTAGAAAACTATAAGAACTTAAGGAAAACAATACCAAAAATGAACTAGAGTTTGGAATACCTTGAATGCTTCTATGACCAATCTAAACCTCGAACCGAAATGTGCTATAAACCCTACTTCCCAAGTGTTTGGTAAGCTTATAATGATTAAGCTTATAATCCCCAACCCAAGTGTTTACACTCTCAGAAATAACCTAGCAGCTTGCAGCCTCTGAACTTAGCTTGATGGATGAATAAATGGCTGGGTGCTAGGCCATATTTATAGAGTTCAAGAATGAAAAGATCTTCATTTAACTTGAATAAAATAATGGCTTTTTAAGTGAAAAATATTTGAATTATCGTTCAGCAAAGGCTGAAGACTCAGTCAGAAAGATGCTGGACTTATCAAGAGGTTAAAGATTAAAAAGAGAACCTTTTCAAAAACATTCAAAAATATACCAAAGGAGCCGATATATCGCCCCTTGTAGGCGATATATCGCCTAGGCCAGCATGCTCGAGGCTCGTCGAGGTGATCGTACGAAGTTACGTGTTTTTCGTATCCCCGTACTGCGATATATCCCCCCCTATAACTGCGATATATCGGCATATGCTGAATATTTAAACACGAAATTGCACATTTTCAGCTTAATTTGAATTGAGTAAATAACCTTGACTAAGTCCTCTAACGTTTTCAAAGCTGCTGACAGACCCTAGGATATTCAAACATTACTCTTAATAAACTTATTCTTAAAAAATACTTAATTATCATTAAACATACACATGACAAGTGTTACTATCTTATTGGGTCTATCTAAACCTTATAATATAATAAATATCACCATCAATATTAGTCATATTAATCAAACCTTAGGTTAAAATTAATATTCTTAAACTATAGGTTAAACTTAGAAAATCTACAAGTGTTACTATGAGTGTCCAATTAAATCCCGGTCTGAACCAAAATCCACAGTCATAAAAATACTATAATTATTACTATTGCTACTACTATCTAACTAGTTAAGTAAAGTTCTTGGACTCTACAATTCTCCCCTACTAAAAAAGAATTTCGTCCTCGAAATTTACTTACCAAATAACTTCGAATACCAGCCTTGCATGTCCTCCTCCAACTCCTACGTTGCCTCTCGTTCAGAACTATTACTCCATAGGACTTTGACTATAGGAATGCTCTCGGGCCGTAACTGCTTCACCCCCTTATCCAGGATGCTAACCGGTCGTTCCTCGTAAGTCAAGTCTTTCTGGAGTGCTATCGTATCGTACTTGAGGACGTGAGATGGGTCTGACACATATTTACGTAGCATCGAGATGTGGAACATGTTGTGACCATCTGCTAGTGCTGGCGGTAGGGCTAATCTATACGCAACTGCTCCCACTTTGTCCAATATCTCAAAAGGACCTATAAATCGGGGACTAAGCTTGCCTTTCTTCTCAAACCGCTTTACACCTTTCATAGGAGATATTTTCAAGAAGACTTGATCTCTGACTTTGAATTCCACATCGTGTTGCTTGGCATCCGCATAGCTTTTCTGACGGCTTTGAGCAGTAAGCATACGTTGTCTAATAAGCGCTACTGTTTCTTGAGCTTGTCTAACAGCTTCGGGACCTAGAAGCTGCCTTTCTCCTACCTCAGTCCAGTGAAACGGTGATCGACACCTCCTTCCATATAGCAACTCATAAGGTGCCATCCCAATCATTGACTGGTAGCTATTGTTGTAGGAGAACTCTATCAGAGGTAGGTACTTATTCCATGATCCTCCGAAATCAAGTACACATGCGCGTAGCATATCTACTAAAATCTGAATCGTACGCTCGGACTGTCCGTCTGTCTGAGGATGAAAAGTTGTGCTAAGACTTAACTTAGTACCCATAGCTTGCTGTAAACTTCCCCAAAACCTCGATGTAAACACCGATCCTCTATCTGACACTATTGTCTTGGGGATTCCATGCAACCATACTATCTCTTGGACGTAGATGTCTGCATATTGGTCTGTCGTGTATGAAGTCTTAACAGGCAGGAAATGAGCCGACTTGGTTAGTCTATCTATTACTACCCAAGCGGAATCATGCTGCTTATTCGTCCTTGGCAAACCTGTCACGAAGTCCATGGCTATATCGTCCCACTTCCATTCTGGTACGCTAAGCGGTTGCAATAAACCTTCAGGCCGCTGATGCTCTGCTTTCACTTGCTAGCATACAAGACACTTGGACACAAACTCTGCTATGTCCTTCTTCATCCCTGGCCACCAATAGATTACCTTGATGTCATGAGTCATCTTGGTAGACCCTGGGTGAACTGAGTACGGGGTACTGTGCGCTTCTTCTAGAATCATCTTCTTAATTCTTTGATCATTTGGCACGCATACCCGATCCTTATATCTCAATAAACCTTGACTAGATATTGAGAAATCTATAGCCTTGCCTTCTCTGACTGCATCCATATGTGCTGCTAGGGTGTCGCATATCTCAGACCAATCCGTATATCTTCTAGCAGATTTGACTGGATAGACAAGTTAGCCAGCTTACCAACAACTACTTCTATTCCGGTACTGATCAGCTCCTGCTGTAGCGGCTTTTCTATTCCGGCTAAAGCTGCTAAATTTGCATAACTTTTCCTACTAAGCGCATCGGCAACTACATTCGCCTTCCCCGGGTGGTATAGGATTTTGCAGTCGTAATCCTTCACTAACTCTAACCACCTGCGCTGCCTCATGTTGAGCTCCTTCTGAGTAAAGAAGTACTTTAAACTTTTGTGCTCAGTAAAAATCTTGCACCGTTCTCCGTAAAGATAATGGCGCTAGATTTTCAACGCCAAGACCACCGCTGGCAACTCCATATCGTGAGTTGGATAGTGCTGCTCGTACTTCTTCAACTGTCGTGAGGCGTAGGCAATCACCTTATCATTTTGCATCAGCACACAACCCAATCCTTGCTTCGATGCATCGCAGTAAAGTACGAACTTATCGTTGGGTGTCGGTTCACAGAGTACTGGTGCTGAGAAAAGCTTATCCTTAAGCAATTGGAAGCTTTCTTCACATCTATCATTCCAGTTGAATCTTTGTTGTTTCTGGGTCAGGTTGGTGAGTGGAGTGGCTATCTTAGAAAAGCCCTCTACGAACATCCTATAATAACCTGCTTACCCTAGAAAGCTTCTTACTTCAGATGCATTCTTTGGTCTTGGCCAATCATTCACAACCTCTACCTTTTATGGGTCTACTGCAACTCCGTCTTTTGATATAATGTGCCCGAGGAACGCCACTTGTGAAAACCAAAATCTGCATTTCTTGAACTTGGCGTAGAGTTGATGCTCCTTCAGTCGTGACAAAATCAATCTCAAATGTTCCTCGTGCTCTACTTCATCCTTAGAGTATACTAAGATGTGGTCGATGAACACTACGATGAATTTATCTAAGTAGTCCTTGAAGACCCTGTTCATCAAGTCCATAAACGCGGCTGGTGCATTAGTAAGACCAAAGGACATAACCAAGAACTCGTAATGTCCATAACGAGTTCTAAAGGCTGTCTTAGGAATATCCTCTCCCTTTACCTTGAGCTGATGATACCCGGACCGTAAATCAATCTTTGAAAATATAATTGCACCTCGGAGTTGATCAAGAAAATCATCGATCTGGGGTAGCGGGTACTTGTTCTTAATCGTTACCTTGTTCAGCTCGTGATAGTCTATTCATTTCCGCATACTTCCATCCTTCTTCTTCACGAATAGTACCGGAGCTCCCCATGGCGAATGGCTCGGCCTAATAAAACCCAAGTCTAGGAGTTCTTGTAGTTGCGTCTTTAACTCCTTGAGTTCCGTAGGTGCCATCCCGTATGGTGCCTTAGAGATAGGCTTGGTGCCCGGTACTAATTCTATTGTGAAGTCAATTTCTCGAGTTGGCGGCAATTCTGGCAAGTCATCGAGAAATACCTTTGGGAATTCTCTTACAATATGGACATCTCAAACCTTAAGTGTTGTCTCCTTTACCACATATGTGATGCTAGCTAAGAATGCTTGACATCCTTTTTCCATCATTCTTTGAGCCTTGAGAGATGATACTAACGGAGTGCGTAATCCTGAAGCTTGTCCCATGAAGCATAGTTTCTGGCCGTCAGGAGTCTCGAACATCACCTTCTTGCATTTGCAGTCGATGGTTGCGCCATGTCGTGCTAGCCTGTCCATGCCTAGTATTACGTCAAAGTCCTTGATCACCAATTCTATCAGGTCTCCTTCTAGTTCTACGTCCTCAATCTTGATCGGTACGCCTCGTACTATCCATGCTGATAGAACTACTTTGCCCGAAGGCAACTGGGTTACAAACCTAGTTCTAAATCTTTCATAGGGTTTGTCTAGTTTTTCTATCATTCCTAACGAGATATACGAATGAGTGGCTCCTGAATCAAATAATACAGAGCATATGTTATTGAGGATAGGAACCTGACCTGTGACCACCTTATTGCTAGCATCAGCCTCTCCTTGGGTTAAGGTAAAAACCCTAGCAGGAAACATCTTGTCATATTTCTTTCCTTCTGGCTTGCGCTGAGGACAATCTCTTTTTCGGTGTCCTTCCTGACCACAGTTAAAACATTCCTTGGTGTTTCCGCAGCATTCTCCAGGATGTTTCTTCTGACACTTAGCACATGGCGGGTATTCCACATAACCCGGCCTATTTCCCCCATTATTTGTCTTTGCCCTCTTATCGCTGTCAGATTGCTTGTTATCAGGATGCCTTCTCTTCTGACTGTTACTGTTGTTGCCGGACTGATTGTTGCTATTATAGTTGTTGTTCCGGCGGGTCTAAGGTTGACCTTGTTGTCTAGGCTCAGGGTTACTGGCTTCTTCTTTACTTACATTAGCCTGCAACCTCTCTACTTCTATTGTCGTCTCTAGAACGTCGGCATACGTAGTATTCCCCGGGTTTGCTAGCTTAACCCCCATCTCGATCTTCGGTCGAAGTCCTCTAACGAACTTGTTCACCCTCAGAAAATCAGTTGGAACCATCTCAGATGCGACCTTTGCTAGGCGGTCGAACTGACGAGCATACTCTGCCACTGATAAACTACCTTGCTTCAAGTTGGTGAACTCCTCAACTTTTGAAGCGAGTATAGCCGAATTGTAATACTTCTTGTGGAACAACTCCACAAATCGAGTCCATGTCATGGTGACAACATCATGGGATTGCTGGACCAAGTCCCACCATATCCTGGCATCCTTCTTGAGTAATGATGAGACACGGGATATACGGTCTGCATTACTGAGATTCATGTGCGTCAAAATTGGCTCCACATTCCTTAGCCACTCTTCTGCCTCAAAGGGGTATGTAGTGCCTTTGAAGTTTGGAGCGTGCTGTTTGCAGAACCTCTCATACACTGGCTCCATGTGTTGTACTGGATGCGGCGTGTAGTTCGCCACTGGCCATCCCCCATATGGTCCAACTTGTTGGGGTGCTGAGGCCATTTGCTGTGGCTGAGGCTGCGACTGAGGCGGAGGCTGAGTCTAGGGCTGATCCTGTTGTCGTTGTTGCTGCAAAAGTTCCTCGACTTGTTCTCCCAGTCTGGCGATCTCCGCAGTGTTGTCAGCTGGCAGTGCCGGCGCGTTGCGGCTGGCAGTAGCACACTCTCCCCTTCTGCGAACTGGAGGGGCATCATTGCTCACTAGAGCAGTGTTGGAGGCGTTTCTGTTGGTGCGTGCAGATCTTCGAAGCGACATCGTAGCAGAGTTCTAACAGTTGAAAGAAACATGTTAGAACTTTACCTAATAGGCTCTAAGGCAAAACTTATTCTAAAACAAACATATCTCAGACCTATTGATTATGAATTCTTATGAAAAATTATATAAGTCTTTTTTTTTTAGAATGGGTTTCTATACTTAGAAAAACAAGCCATCTTTATTATTTCTAAGTTTGTTTCTAATCATCCTATATGACTTAATTCTCAGGCTCGAAACTTATCTTTGTTCCAAAGTTAACCATATTGAGGGAGGACTGGGATCAGTAAAATCGTTCCCACTACTATGGCCCCCTAACTCTCAATATAGAAACTTGGTTCATTGATTTGTATCCACCCTCACTGAACTTAGTCATTATTTTTTTTTTTATTATTTATTATGATTGCGAAATAAAAATCAAACTCATACATGATAACTAAATAACATGATATTAATTTGGAAAAGATTTTTTTTTTCACTTATTACAACCATAAAACTAACTATTCCAAAAATCAGGATCTTCTATATCCGATCCTTCATCTAGCATATCATCATCTAGCTCTTCATAATCTTCATTATTGTCCTCCATTATTGGTTCGTTAATTAGAGCTGGTAAAAATTTCCTTTTAACCCTTCTAATTACCTCTTGATCCTTAAGTACCATTAATTCACTAGCGGATAATTAATCTATAATCTAGTTATAAATTTGAGCTCAATTACTATTCAGTTCCAAAATCAACCCTTAAGGGAACCATTATTCGATCTGTCAGGAAATCATGGATACCATTATTGTAATTCATTTTCCCAGCCATCGATGATGTTGAATCTCCAAAACAAAATTCATTAGCCTCATTATTCTAAGAGACCTGAATGAGTGAATCAAAAGATCCAATAAACATAAATAGAAGTTCATGAATACTCAAGATTTTGACTGATCTACAAATGATCATCTATTATGATAAGAATTAAATCTTTACGTCAAATGAAAAGTTTATAAAGATAATTAATTTTAATCGGTCATGTCATATATAATCTCTATTATATACAGCACCTTTACTAAGATGTCTATCCACATTAGTAATCTGAATCTAGATTACTTGCATCTCATATGCTTAGAAAACCATTCCTTAAAGATTCCTTACTTTAATATGTTACTGACTATTTTATTCATTATATATGATATTAATGCTCTCATACTAATATAAGATCATATTCTCATTAGTGAATATGGAATTTTCTTGATATTAATATATAATTAATTCAAACAATAATTATAACATTCAAATATAATAAAATTGTACATTTATTTAAAACCAATTAAAATTTCTTTACATGCTTTTAGGGCACTAATCCTAAAAATCTCTCACTTGCCCTCAAAGCAAGTGAGGCATCTCCCTTAATCCTATATTGCGCACTTGACCAATGAACAACTTTGTAGGAAGTGTCATGGTAAACGGGTAAGCCAGGTTCAGTTCTGATGCTATCTTCATAACATTCACGTCATCTCGGTGTACAATCTCTCTTACCAGATGATATTTTATTTCTACATGGTTCCCTCTCTTGTGGCTTCTCGGTTCTTTGGAATTAGCTACTGCTCCACTGCTGTCACAGTACAAGATTAGTGGTTTATCCATATCTGGGACAACTTCTAGATCATTGTAGAACATCCTCAACCAAACTGCTTCCTTAGCTGCTTCACAAGCTGCTATGTAATCGGCTTCCATGGTTGAATTTGTTATGCTGTATTATTTAATGCTTCTCGAGACAACAACTATTTCTCCAAGAGTGAACACTGACCCAGATGTCGATTTTTGAATCTCTTTGTCTTATTGGAAATCAGAATTAGTGTATCTAGTAGGGTATAGCTCACCCCCTGAAATATACCATCAAATAGTCTCCCATTCTCCTAAGATACTTGAGAATGTGCTTTATTGCAATCTAGTGTTCCAAACAAGGATTTGATTGATAACGACTTACAATCCCAACTGCATAACATATGTCGGGCCTAGTACACAACATAGCATACATCAGACTCCCAACTGCTTAAGCATATGGATACTTTCTCATATCCTCTTCCTCCTGAGGTGTCTGAGTACATTGTTCCTTGGAGAGAGAAATTTCATTTCTGGTTGGTAACTGAACTTTCTTGGAATTTTCCATAGAGAATATTTCAAGAACCTTATCTAAATAATTAACCTAAGAAAGTGCCAAGAGCTTGTTCTTCTTATCCTTTAGGATTTGGATTCCCATAACATAGCTCGCCTCACCCAAATCTTTCATTTGGAACTTTTCGGCTAACCATTTCTTCACATTTGAAAATGTCTCTACATTGTTCCCAATGAGCAAAATGTCATCAATGTAAAGAACTAAGAAAACCACTACTTTTCCTTTGATGTATTTATACACACATGCTTTGTCGAAATACTGTCTGAAGCCATATGTTTTAATTATTTCGTCAAAAGTGATATTCCAAGATCTAGATGCTTGCTTTAATCCATAAATTGATTTTAGTAACTTGCACACCTTTTGATCTTCCCCTTTCTTTATGAACCCTTCTGGTTGTACCATATATATATATATACTTTCATCAAGATAGCCATTTAGATATGTTGTCTTGACGTCCATTTGCCATATCTCATAATCTTTGGCAATCGCTATGGATAGGAGGATACAAATGGATTTGAGCATGGCCACAAGAGAAAATGTTTATTCATAATTAACACCTTCTCTCTGAGTGTAACCTTTGGCTACAAGCCTCGCTTTGAAAGTCTCTACTTTCCAATCTACACCTCTTTTCTTCTTGTATATCCACTTACACCCTATGGGCCTGACATCTTCAGGTTGATCCACAAGTTTCCAAACAGAATTTGAATACATCTACTCCATTTCTTGGTTCATGGATTCTTGCCATTTCTCATTTTTAGGACCATCCATTGCATCTCTAAAGGTTAATGGATCGTCCTTGTTTGTATCAGAAACAAGGACAAGTGCCTCATGTTCGTAGCGAACAAGTTGTCTCACAATCCTCCCACTACGACGTTGCACCGAGATTTCTTCTTCAGGAATCATGGTTTCCTCAGTTTGCCATTTATCATTTAATGATGAAGATGATTGTGATGGAATCTTATTAATTGTGAGTTCCTCTAATACTACCTTACTCCGAGGAGTATAGTTATTCATATAGTCATGTTCAAGGAAGGTCGCATTTGTTGAAACAAATTCCTTTTGATCCTTGGGACTATAGAAATAATCACCTCTTATTTTTGGAGTGTAGCCAACAAAAATGCACACTTCCAACCTTGATTCAAGTTTTCCTGATTTAGGTCTAAGAACATGAGCAGGACAGCCCCAAATTCCAAAATGGTGCAAACTAGGTTTGTTTCCATTTCACACTTACAGTGGAGTTTTGCTAGTGGTCTTAGATGGGACTACATTCAAAATGTACGTCGCCGTTTGAAGTGCATATCCCCGGAATGAGAGAGGAAGTTAAGCGTAGCTTAACATAGACCTGACCATGTCCAACAAGGTCCAGTTTCTTCTTTCGCAAACACCATTTTACTGTGGCCAACCTGGTGATGTGAGTTGGGATAGAATACCATGCTCCAGCAAGAAATCTTTGAATTCTAAATCCAAATATTCTCCACCTCGATCAGAGCCAAGTGTCTTTAGAGTCTTACCTAACTGCTTCTCAGCCTCAACTTTGAATTCTTGAAACTTACCAAAGGTTTCAGATTTCCTAAGCATTAGGTATGTATGACCATATCTCGAGTAATCGTCAATAAAAGTTATGAAATACTCATACCCACATCTTTCTTGTACATTGATTGGACCACGGACATCGCTCTGTACAAGCTCAAAAGGTTCTTTGTCTCCATTGCTTTTCACTTAGAAAGGATGTTTGGTCCTTTTTCCTTCTAGACAAGTTTCACAAAACAGAAGAGTTCCAACTCTTAGTTCTCTCAAAGATCCATCTTTTGTTAACCAATTTATCCTATCTAGACTTATATGACCAAGTCTAAGATGACAAAGATATGTGTCATCCTCGTTTGAAACTTTTTGCCTTTTGTTACCTTGCGGTTTTGCTACTTTAAATAATTCTGAATTATTGAGTGTTTGTTCATTTTAATGAAAGCGATAAAGTCCAAATATTCAATTGTATGTCTAAAGAAAAAATTAAGAATAATCAAATTATAAATAAAATATTCTAAATTCATTACATGCAATAAAATTCCAAATTAAAAAAAAAACTAAACATTGTTCAAACAACAATAACGTTTTCTTTTAATAAAACTAAAGAATTTTAAATAAATAGATTTTCTTTAACACTTTCTTGAACTAGACGCTTTTCCTCTTTTCCTCTTCAATTTTTTTTCTCCATATGAAAGTTCCTCTTGATCGCTCAAGTGTTGTAAAGAAGAAAAAATAACAAACAAATTATTAGTGCTTTCTAAATCAATGATTTAGAACTTTATGTATCATTATCCACTATTCAGCCCAAGGTAAAGGTAAATCATATCTACCTTTTTTATGATTGTGGTCTTGTCTGTAAATCCTCAAAGGCAGCATCCCACAAATCACGAGCATATTCAATGTGTTCGAACTTTTTCCTTAGCTTCTCTTCCATGGTACTAAGACAATAAAATCTTGCCATGTGATTTGATCTCATCCAATCAACATATTTCTCATGTTCCTCTTTACTTGTATCCCATGATGGTACAGGAGGAGGCCTCTTATCATTATAGATATGTTTAATATTTTTTGCTGGAAAAACAAACAAAGTTGAATTTGTCCATCCATCTTCATCCTCTTCAGTCATTTTTACATTTTTTATATGATCATCAATCTTTTTATGCATTACCCGACACGTTATAGGAAAATAATTGGGTGGCAACATTTTATGACTGAAAATAAAACACAATAATATTATCATTTGAAAAATATCAATGTTTTGGAAAGTAAACATGATGCATGAATGCAACAATTAAAACACATAAATTAACATTTACTTTTCCACGATAAAACTACCCAACAAATAAAGTGTTGCCTTAGGGACGGTCAAGTTAAATTCAGATAGCTTATAAGACAATCTTATCTTTATAATTTAAAACTTAAAATAACTCTTTATTTTCTCTTTTAAATATAAAGTACCACTGGTTTGATCAAGATGTAATTATCCACCGCAAAAGCTTAATTATATCTTTGTAAAGTAACCCATTATTTTGGATTTCATGACTTATCTTAGAGAGTGTCGCCTTATGGTCAGTCAAGCCTAAAATACATCACTTCCTCCTATCTTCGTAAGAAGCCAACCTTGATATTGATATGTCTAGAAACCTTCCTCAGGGAGGCAGAAACAAAGCTGCCTTGAGGCCCTATTCATATCTCACGGTGTTGCACTAATCTTGGAGACCATAGGTCACATTAAGATGTTCACCTTCTCCCACTTACTATTTTAGAATAAATGTGTTTTATTAAACTAATCAATTAATTGCTAGTTTATTAATAACCCTATGGATGTAGTTAATTACAAAAATCATAATTATAAAAGAGTCTGTGTCAAATCATAATCATAATTATGGTTCAAACCAGTTGGAGGCTAGGAGGTCCCTTTGGTTTGAGTTGGCCAATTTAACTTCCCAGTCAAGCCTTGGCTAATCTTAGGTGACTTTAATGCAGTTTTTTATCCAAATGATAGAATCGGTGGTAGGGCTATTACAATGAAAGAGCTAGAAGATGCTAGACAATGGCTTGATCTTGGTTTGGTGGAAGAATTGAAGATAATGGGCTCTTATTATACTTGGTCAAATAATCAGGAAGGGGGAAATCGTATCTATTCGAAATTGGATAGGGTGTTCTCCAATGAGGATTGGTTGGACTCTTTTCCTAATGTTAATGTTGTTGTGCACTGGGAGGTGGTTTCAGACCACTGTGTTATTCTTTTGAAGCAAATAACAGTCCAAAATAAGGGAATTCAACCTTTTCGTTTCTACAATATGTGGATTTCTCATCCTCAGTTCAGGGCAACAACTTTGACTAACTGGCATAAGCCTTTAAAAGTTGAGGGTCGCGGATTGGAACAGGTCGTTTGGAAGCTTATTCATCTCAAGCATGAGCTGAAGAAATTCAACTGGAGGGTTATTGGAGATGTGGTCAGAAATTATGAGGAAAGTAAAATTGTGTATCAACAGGCTAAAACCAATCTTTTCTCAGACCCGAAGAATTACAGTTTGTGTACTGCAGAAAGATCATCTTTTCTGGAGTTTAAGAGGCAGGAGAAACTTTATGCCAGTTTTCTTTCTCAAAAGAGTAAGATTGATTGGCTCCGTTTTGGTGATGAAAACTCCTCATTCTTTTATGCTAGTATGAAGAAAAGGAAAATTGCCAACAGGATAGTGTCATTTGTGTCTGAAGGAGGCCGAGTTGAAGATAATTACCCAAAGGTGATCAATCATTTTGTTCAGTATTTCTAAACTTTCTTGGGTAGTTCAAGTAAAGCTTCAGGTTATATTGATTCTTTCACAATAGCTTTGGGTCCAATTCTGAACTTTGAAAATCAGTTGGAGATGATTAAACCTTTTTCTTGTCAAGATGTCAAAGCTGCATGTTCAGTATAAGTTCTATAAAAAGCCCTGGTCCTGATGGTTTTGGAGCTGGTTTCTTTAAAAGTTTATGGAAAGACATAGGGAAGGAGGTGTCTATGGCAGTTCTTGAGTTCTTTGACTCTGGGTATATTCCTAAGTCTCTGAATAATACAATTTTAGCTCTCATTCCTAAGGTTGATCATCCTACTAATGTTGTTTTGTATAGGCCTATTTCTTGTTGTACTACTATTTACAAATGCATCTAAAAAATTCTTTGCCATAGACTGGTTTCTGTTCTTCCTAATCTGATCAATCATAATCAAGGGGCTTTTATAAACCATAGGTCTCTTGCTCATAATTTCCTTATTCTTCAAGACCTAATTAAGGGATATTATAGGAGACATTGTTCACCACGTTGCTTGATGAAGATAGATATAAGTAAAGCTTATGACTCCATAGATTGGGACTTCTTGGAGAATCTACTAAAAGCATTTAGATTTCCTAGTTGTTTCATTAGATGGGTTATGATCTGTCTTAGAGGCTCATCTTATTGCTTAATGATGAATTGTCGGATACAAGGTAGCTTTCAGGGAGGTAAAGGGCTTCGCCAAGGTGATCCTATCTTGCCTTTGCTCTTTGTAATAGTGATGGAATACCTTGCTCGAGTATTACTTAAAGCTTCTAAGGATAAAGGCTTCAGGTTTCATCCCTTATGTAAATCCTTAAATATAATTAACCTTTGATTTGCTGATGATTTACTTCTTGTCTGCAAAGCTAATGCAAGTTCTGTTCAGATTATTCGAAAATCATTTGAAGCCTTCTCCTCTTCATCAGGTTTGGTTATCAATAATCATAAGTCCAGAATCTATTTTGGAGGAGTTTCAGACTTAGTGAAAGCCTCCCTGCTGAAGCTTACTCAGTTGGCTGAAGGGGTTTTTCCTTTGACCTATCTTGGAATGTCGTTGAGGCCAACAAAATGGAAGGCTATGGACTGTGACTTAATTCTTAAGAAAATCAGACTGAGATTACATGTTTGGGCTAGTAGGAATCTTTCCTATGTAGGTCGAGTGCAATTAATCCACTCTGTTTTGTTGGGAATAAGGAATTACTGGATGAGTATTTTCCTTTTACCTCAGAGTGTCATTAAAGATATTGATCTCCTTTGTAGGAATTTTTTGTGGGGAGAAAAAGGTACCAGGAGTAAGTTTCATCTAACCTCCTAGGAGCAAGTTTGTCGTCCTAAAAGTCATGGTGGTTTGGGTTTTAAAGAGGGGCCTCTTTGGAACAAAATTATGCTGGGTTGTTTCATCTGGGTAAAATGGGTGAACTGTATCTATTTAAAAGGAGATCAGATATGGGACTATGTTCTGCAGCAAGACTCTAGCTGGTACTGGAAAAAGTTGATCAAGCTTAGCAAGCCTTTATCTATCTCGACATTAGAATCTGCTGTTGTGCAGGGGAAACTTCAGCTGAGTAAATTGTATCACTTGACCATTCCTGGTAGTCTAATTAACAGCATAAAGTCTGTTTGGTGCAGTCTTTCAGTGCCCAAGCACAGGTTCATATTGTGGCAATCTATAAACCAGAAGTTACTCACTAGGGATCTGTTGCATTCCTGCCATTTATTTATCCCTTGTTTGGCTTGTCCATTTTGTGAGACTGATGTCGAATGTCATTCCCATCTCTTCTTTGATTGTGAATTCTCCAAGAGAGTGCTTCAGTCTGTATATGGTTGGTTGGGAGAGCTCATTTGACCTGAGAAGTTTGAAGACTGGTGTAATTGGCTTGCTGAAGCTAGAAAAGGCTGCATGGCTCTGGTAGTGTTAGCTGCTCTTGCTGCCACAGTATATTACCTCTGGCTTAATAGGAACAAGTGCTGCTTTGAATACAGCTACATTACTGTTTATCAGCTAGATTCTTTGATTAAAGATTCTGTAAAAGCTAGAGTTCTAAGTCTTAATCTTAGAACCAAGAAGTTGTCTTTCAGAGAGAAACAATTGATTCATTTCTTCTCTAGATTGTAACTGAGGGGGAGTTATTGCTCCGACCTCCTGTTGTATTTGTTTGTTTGATCAATATAATTTCCTTTCCTTGATCAAAAAAAAAAAAAGAGTGTGTGTCTATAATTAAAGTGATCTAAATAATTACCTATTACACTTACCTAACTTTATTAAAATGTTTTTTTTTACCTAAAGTTGGTTATCTTAAAGGCCTATAAAAACTATTGCCTTTATTATGGTGTTAGTTACCAAGTTTTGACTAATTTAATACTTTGTAATTTACATGCAATTGATTTCACCAAAAATAATTCACATAAACAAATAGGACAATCCTGATGAGAAACTGTGTCGGGTTTCATGAATGACATGTAATTGACTAATGCATGATCATGTTATTAATCAAACATCAATGAATATTTATTTAAATAAATACAATAAATAAATAAATGATGAATCGAGTTCTAATGGGTATTTCTAAGATTTACAAACCTTTGAAAAAATTAAAAATAAAATTGCAATCTAAGCTTATGTAGATTTCAACACTCTCCAAGAATGTTCCTCCTCTCTTTTAGGCTTTATTGCTAATCTTTAGGAACATTGTTTTTGCCGAACTTATTAATTAGAAACAAATTTTCTAATTAATTTATTTAATTAAAACTAACTTTTAATTAAATAACCATTTTTTTCATCTTTTTAATTTAGTTGAATTTAAATAATTAAATAATCATATTCAAATAATTATTTAAATTTAGGATATTAAAAAATCTTAACCAACTAAAAGATATTTTATTTTCTAATAAAATAAAATATCATAATTAAACTTTTAAATTCAAATAATTTAAAAAATTAATTGAATAAAAGATATTTTATAAAACTTTAGGATCTAGGGTTTGGGCACCAAGATTGGTGCCCTAGCCATCGTACGGCCGGCGGCACCATTGAGCATTAGGCTCGGGTGCATGGTTGCAGCAAGGGCTTGGCGCTAGGTGCTGGGCGCATGGCATGGCTTGTGCGTGAGGGAGTCGGGGCTTGGGAGCCTGGGTGACGCACGCGGAAGCTAGGAGCTCGAGGCCTAGGTGCGCGTGCGTGTGAGACAGCTACGGGGCTGGTACGTGCAACTACAAGAGGCTCGGGCCTAGGCATGCACGGGGGTGAATAGGGGCTCAGGTCATGTGTCTCTTAGGTGCATGGCTCGGGTTCCTCCCAATCTTTGTGTACAGATTTTCAAAATACATATTTCTCAAATAAATTTACAAAGATCCTATGCCATTTATGGCTTACACAAGATCTAGAAAAACAATAAAATCTCTAACCCAATTGCACCATAAAATTAACAATCAATCATTCAATCATACATTCAAAGAACATATCCATCCATTCAATATACATATCAACATACATATAAAAAATGTAAGAAACACTCACAGTATTAAATATATATATGTAAAGACTGATCTAGTACCAGTTGTTGGTATTAAATGATCAAATCAAAGCTACACAGCGGAATATATGGACCCATTTTAATAAATATTAATACCGGTCAGGATCATACACATATATAAATATTCAATCACATAAAAATAGACCAGGGATTACCTCTTGTAGCTTATCAAGTGTCCTTGAGTCTTTTTGTATAAATCAACGATCTTCCTATCCAGTGTTTTAAGATCTCACACCATAGTCTTCCAGACCAATCCTCAAATACATAAGGACATGTGTGGGCACGTAGGATTCAAAAGGTTGATTTATGTGACTCGCTAGATGTGCTCAACACATGAGATCTAGAGAGTTTTCACAGAGAGAAGGTTTACAATAGTTTTAAGGTTTAGAGAAAACTATCGCTTTTGAGAGAGTCTGATTATCCATTCTTATCTGAATATCACGTGTATCAGATTTATAAAGATATTTAATCTAATTAAATAATATTTATTTCATTAAAATATAATTCAAATTAATACTGATTAGATATTTTCATTTAATTGACTATTTAAATCATAATTAAAAAGAATAATTAAATAACTGATTAAATAAATTTATTTGAAATTCAAAATTCAAATCCCAGGGATAAAAAACCCTGATGTTAGGCGCCACACACTGTATTGTACAATGTTTGTCGCCCATCCCTATTAGGGTTGCCTTAATTTTCTCATTTTTTTTTATTTAATCAACTTTTAAGACAATATATTTATTCCAACATAAATATCAGTTAATTCAAAATTAACTTTATCTTAAAATATTAGTTTCAAATTAAATAAATAAATAAATATCATATTATAAATAAGATATTTATTATTTTCTCTCTTTATATTAATCCAAACAAGATTAATATTAATTTTAACCTATAGTTTTTCAAAATAATCAATTACCCATAATTATCAAATAATTATTTCCTTGCCCAGGAAAATGAAATCCTTTGCAATTTAGTCATTTCTCTTACCAAATCTTTCTTTTGACATCCTTACCCTTGACAGTGTAGGACATAGGTGATCTAGGGACCATGGACCTATAATACGAAGCTCCAATAAATCAAAATATTAATTAAACTCTTTAATCTAATAATCTTATTTATTAATTCCATGATTACTCCACTATAAATATGGAATTGCACTCTAAGTATTTATAGAATTATATTTACAGAGTTTTCTCTAGTAGTCCATTGGTATAAATAATATATGTAGTTCTGCCCTCCATTATTGGTTCGTTAATTAGAGCTGGTCAAAATTATCGTTTTACCCTTCTAATTACCTCTTGATCCTTAAGTACCATTAATTCACTAGAGAATAATTAATCTCTAATCTAGTTATAGATTTGAGTTCAATAACTATTCAGTTCCAGAATCAACCATTAAGAGTACCAATATTCGATCTGTTAGGAAGCATGGATTCCAATATTGTAATTCATGTTCCCAACCATCCATGATATTGAATCTCCAAAACAAAAGTCATTAGCCTCATTATTCTAAGAGAACTTATTGAGTGAATTAAAAGATCCAATAAACATAAGCAGGTGTTCATGAATACTCAGGATTTAACTGATCTACAAATGATCATCTATTATGATAAGAATTAAATCTTTACGTCAAACGGTAAGTTTATAAAGATGATTAATTCTCATCGGTCCTGTCATATATAATCTCTATTATATACAACACCTTTACTAAGATGTCTATCCACATGAGTAATCTAGATCTAGATTACTTGCATCTCGCATGCTTAGCAAACCATACTAGTAATCGTTCATTAAAGATTCCTTACTTTAATATGTTACTCACTATTTTATTCATTATATATGATCTTAATTCTCTCGTACTAATACTTTATCATATTCCCATGAATGAATAGGACATTTTTATGATATTATTATATAATTAATTCAAAAAATAATTATAGCATTAAAATATAATAAAATTGTAGTTTTATTTAAAACCAATAAAATGTCTTTACATGCTTTTAGGGCATTAATCCTAACACTCAGAACATCGTCCATGCCCACAAGCATGTAACACTTTGCCTTATTATTGGATTGAATCCCGTCATTATACTTGTCTCGAACATTCTTCGGGCAGTGGCAGGGGGCTCTTCAGGACATTCCTCAGCCAGGATAACTTTATAGTGTTGCCTCCCCTCAAGAAGGGCATTCAGCTCTTCAGATTCGACCCGCTCCACACGGTGAGCCTGCTCCATTTTTAGTTTCTTCGCGTCCGTCTTCACTGCGGCCTCCACCGCCTTGATATGAATGTGGACCAACTCCTCTCTCAAAGAAGGATCCCTCTCACATTCCAGTCCCCAGAGGCTAAGGGCATCTATCGATTAATGGCCGGAAAGGAGACTGACCAATCGAAGGTTCTTTGTAGTCATGAACCCTCCCACATCCAGCTCCTCCACAGTGAGGGTGGCATAAAACTTTTTACGATCCAGAATTGACTTAGTGATCTGGTTTTGAGAGTATGGACCAAATCACGGGAACATGAGTATCCAATAAACAAAACAAAGAACGAGACGAAGGATATAGAAGGATATTGATTGATGGCCAACAATGAGCCTGACCAATCGAAGGTTCTCTGTAGTCACGAAGCCCCCCACCTCCAGCTCCTCGACACTGATTGTGGCCTAAAACTTTTTACGATCCAGAATTGACTTAGTGAGCCCGTTTTGAGAGTATGGACCTGTTCACAGAAACGTGAGTATCTAATAAACAAAACAAAGGATGAGACGAAGGATAACTTACCCACAAGATGAAAGTCCAGCACCAAAGTGAGATTCTTCTCTAGAAGGAACACAGATGTCATGAACAAGTAGTGTCTGACATCCAGGGGATGTTTCCAGTGTTGGTATTAAATTATCAAATCAAAAGTGCGCATCAAAATATATGGACCCATTTAAATAAATATTAATACTAGTCATGATCATACACATATATAAATATTAAATCACGTACAAATAGATCAGAGATTATCACTTGTAGCCTCTCAAGTGTCATTGAGTCTTTTTGTATAAATCAACGATCTTCCTATCCAGTGTTCTAAGATCTCACACCCTGATCTTCCAAACAAATCCCCAAACACACAAGGGCATGTGTGCGCACGTAGGATTCAAAAGGTTGATTTATGTGACTCACTATATGTACTCAACACACGGGATCTAGAGAGTTTTGACAGAGAGAAGGTTTGGAATAGTTTTCAGGTTTAGGGAAAACTATCGCTTTAGAGAGGGAGTCTATTTTTTATTTCCCAAAATAACAATGAAGCCTTCTTTTGAAAGTCACGTACTATGAGACTTATAAAGATATTTAATCTAATTAAATAATCTTTATTTAATTAAAACATAATTCAAATTAAAACTTATTAGATATTTTAATTTAATTATTTATTTAAATCATATTTAAAAATAATAATTGACTAACTGATTAAACAAAATTATTTGAAATTCAAAATTCAAATCCTAGGATTAAATCCCTGGTATAGGCGGCATGCACTGTACAATGCAGTGTGTGTTGCCCAAGCGTGTATAAGGTTTTCCTGATTTTCTCATTTATTTATTTAATCAATCTTTAAGACAATACATTTATCCCAACATAAATATCAGTCAATTCAAAATTAAATTTATCTTAAAATACCAGTTTAAATTAAATAAATAAATATCATAATATAAGTAAGATATTTATTATTCTCTCTCTTTATATTAATCCAAACAAGATTAATATTAATTTTAACCTATAGTTTTTCAAAATAAAACTATATAGTTAAATAATTAATTAATTCACAATTAATCAACTACCCATAATTATCACATAATTATTTCCTTGCCCTGGAGAATTAATTCCTTTTCCATTTAGTTATTTCTCTTTACAAATCTTTCTGTTGACATCCTTACCCCTTATAGTGTAGGACAGAGGTGATCTGAGGACCATGGACCTATAATACGAAGCTCCAATAAACCAAATTATTAATTAAACTCTTTAATCTAATAATCTTATTTATTAATTCCATGATTACTCCACTATAAATATGGAATTGCACTCTAAGTATTTATAGAATTATATTTACAGAGTTTTCACTAGTAGTCCAATTATATAATCAATATATGTAGGTATGTCCTCCATTATTGGATTGTTAATTAGAGTTGGTCAAAATAATCGCTTTACCCTTATGCCCCTTCAGGATGACGGGGCCCACATTTACTACATCTTCCGCGCAGAGGGTGACGCCACGACCCATGATCAAAGACTTGGAGATGACGAGAAAAGCGAGAACCAAGTTGTTTGCACCAAAATTGAAGAAAACTGGTTAAGGTACAGGGATTCTCCTAAAATTTCTTAGAGAGGTCCCCTCCGAACTTAGATCCAGGAATAATTAAGTCCCCAAGAACATAAGTTGGGAACTAAAGTGTAGTGTCCTAGAATTTTACTTAGTTAGATAGTAGTAGTAGTTAGTTGTAGTTTATAGTATGTTAGTTTCTGTAGATTTTGGTTCAAGTCGGGACTTAGTTGGAAACTCATAGCAACAGTTATGGATTTTATAAGTCTAACCTATAGTTTAGAAATATTAATTATAACATAAGATTTGATTAATATTGTTGGTCCTTGAATTATTATTTATTATAACCTAAGGTTTATATATAATTATTAAGAATGTGACACTTGTGATAATCATGTTTATTAAGGATATTTTGATGAATAGTTTAAATAAAAGAAAGATCTAGAAGCTCTAAAACCGTCCAGCCACTATTACGATCACATTTTGACCAAGTCAAAGTTGTTTAATCAATTCAAAATATGTTTAAAAACTGCAAAGACGTGTTTTATATATCAACGTATGTGAATATATCGCAACTTTAGGGGCCGATATATCGCCTACGGGAGATACGGAAAACACGTCGACTTTGCACGAACGAACGAACGGAGCTCGAGATATAGGTCTAGGCGATATATCGCCCAAGGTAGGTGATATTTCGCTCCTGGGAGTGATTTTTTGAATACTTGAGGATTTTAAATTTGAAAACAGCCTTAACCACTTGGACCTGCCCTTATACGATTTTGATCGAGTTCTGGGCATCTACTGAACGAAAATTTAAATCTTTTTCATTTTATATTCATTTCTTTATTCATTTTAAAAGGGGTTAGTTTCACTCCCTGAACTCTATAAATAGGACCTAGTACTCAGCCATTTCATTCATCATTCAAGCATTGTTTCAGAGCCTCCAAGCTGCTAAGTTTACTATAGAGAGAAACACTTGGGTTTTGGGATTAAAGCTTTTCCAATCTAAGCTTTTCTAAACACTTGGGAAGTAAGATATAGAGTTGTTTCGGTATCGAGGTGTAGATCAAAGTCATAGGTCATCCAAGGTATTCTTATCCTTAAGTTCAGTTCTTCATAGTTCTTTAGTTTTCTTTTATTTTCATTCAGATGCCAACTCTTGTTTATGATTCTTGGTTAGGTGTTTAAGTTTCTTGAAGCTTAAGGTTCTTTTTGGTAAGTTTCTTCTTTGATGGTTTAGTTCTCTTTTTCATCCCTTTTCTTTAGAAACTCATGGTTTTACTGCTGATTTTCAGAGTTTTCCAATTCCCGTTCTTGTCTCCATATCCCGATTTTTGGTAAGGAAAATAGGTTAAATTATATGTGTTTATATGTTTGTGCTATGATATGTATATGTATAAATATGTTTTGTAGTCGCTTGGGCATATGACTTGCTTAGATAGCAAGCCCCAAGAATTTTTATCATTTTCATGGTTTAGAGTTATGATTTACCCTACCTCGATTAGTAGACAGAGGACCTATGTACAGCCCCAGAATGTTTACTTAGTTAGCTAGCTAGTAGTAGTTGTAGTATTTTAGATTTCGTGGATTTTGGTTCAACCGGGACTTAGTTGGAAACTCCTATCAATAGTTATGGATTTTATAAGTTTAACCTACAGTTTAAGAATATTAATTATAACATAAGGTTTGATTAATATTGTTGGTTATAAATATGATATTTATTATAACCTAAGGTTTAGATAGAGCCAATAGGAATATGACACTTGTCATAAGCATGATTATTAAGGAATTATTATTTTAATGATGAAATAAGGGAATATAAGGCTTAGTCTTCACCAGAAACTGTTAGGGTCGTAGTTTGACTCAGTCAAAATAGTTATCCAACCTTAATCATGCTGAAAAAGTGCAATTACGTGTTTAAAATAATTATGTATGCCGATATATCACACCTTTAGAGCCGATATATCGCCTGACGCTGAATACGGAAAACACGTTGACGTTGCACAATCGTACGAACGGAGGTTCGGGATTAGGGTCCAGCCGATATATCGCCACTTAGGGGCGATATATCGCCCTATTTAATTATTATTATTATTTTAATTTTTAAAAACCAACTTTGACTCCTTAGACCTACCTCTATTAGTTTTGACCGAGTCTTCAGCCTCTGATTGACGAATATTCATTTATCTTCAATTAAATTCATTATTTTTATTCAAATCAAAATAGGGTTAGTTTTACTCCTTACCTCTATAAATAGGACCTAGTACCTAGTCCTTTCACTTACTCTTCAGCTGTGATCATACTCCAAGGTGTTAGTGAGACCATAAGAGTGATACACTTGGGTTGGGAAACAAAAAGCTTTATCATTCTTAAGATTTATCAAACAGTTGGGAAGTGAGGATTAGAGTATTTCGGTATTGGAGTTAGGCCAATCCATAAGGTCAACAAATGTACCCTTATTCTCAAGTTCAACTCTGTTTGATTCCTTAGTTTCTTTAGTTTTCATTCAGGTTCTAACTTTTGTTATGGTTTTGTGGTTAGGTTTTTAAGTTCTTTGAACTTAAGGTGTCTTTTCGGTAAGTTTTCTCTTGGTGGTTTAGTTCTATTTTTCATCTCTTTCCTTTAGAAATACTCACTATTCTATTGCTGGTTTTAGGAGTGTTCCACGTCCCGCATTTGTTCTCATATCCCTGTTTTGGGAAGGAAAATAGGCTAGATCTTGTATGTTTGTATGATATGTTATGCTTTTATGTTATGTTATGTATAATATGTTATGATAAGTTTATGTTTTAATATGTTATGTTATGATTTACCCTACCTCAAATATTAGACAGGGGACCTAGATGGGTTATCATACACTACATGTGATCTAACCTACCTCAAATATTAGACAGGGGACATAGATGGTTTATCATATGTCATAATGGCCATTATTAGTATAGTCTTATATGGTGTACATTTTTATAGTCATATGTTTATAGTATATGTATGATATGTCTATAGCATATGTATGATATGTTTATAGTATATGTTATGTTATAACTTTATGTATATGTTTATGTTGTTAGTAGTTTTTCCTTGCTGGACATTAGGCTCACTCCTTTTCTTTTAGTGTGTTGCAGGAAAAAAAATGCAAAGGTGGAAGGATTCTTGGAAGCTTGGTGTGTGTATGGAGGTGAATGGAGTGGATGGGCTGAGTGTCAATTCGAAGACAACATTTTTTGTTTTAGTCTCTTTAAATTACGTTTTTATGTATTTTTCCGTATTTAGCTTCGTAAACAATTTTATTTAAAGTTATGTTTTATTTTAATACAATGAGCTCATTTTTGTATTACAAATATTGTTTCTTTAAAGTTTTCAATAGAGTTATGAATTTTCTTATGTATGTTTCTTCAAAGTTGTAGTTATGTCTAGTAGGTTTAATGACCTAAGTTTCATAGATAGTTGAGTCGTTACAATTGGTATCAGAGCAACGGTCCATTTTTCATGAAATTCTCCTTGATACACACGCTCAAGCTCCGAATCTAACCGCCAATGTAAGTATTTATGTTTTAGTTATTATGTTTATATGTTATAGCTAACATTTTAGTCTTAGGTTTTCAGTTAAGATATGGATGGAGCTTTATCATATTACGATATTTGAGCCATTAAAGCCTTAAAAAGGATTAGAAAACCTATAAATACCATAGGAATATTGGAGAGAATCACTCAGAGATTTCTTTTATTGCATAATCAAATAGTTCATCTCCCAACAACTAAGCAAATAATGATGAGTGCTACGGAGCAATATATTTTAGTAATTAAGCTTTTTAGGGATTTTCCTTTTGTAATTGCTGCTTTGGAAGAAATATGGGAGACAATAGATGTTGAGGATGAAGTACCACCGGCTATGAGATATTATTTTCTCATAATAAGGTTTACATCTAAGATGCAATTCTAATTCACACAAGAACAAAAGAATAGAATCTTTACAAATCTTCCAAGAGGAATTTTTGAGGCTCACGAAAATGATGATTATGAAGAGATAGATGATGACATGTTAGATGAAGGATTTTATGTAGAAGATCTCAATTTTTAGAATAGATTAGTTTATTTATTTTATTTATTATTTTTCCCTTATGATTGTACTTAGTGAAAAATGTTTTTCCAAATTAATATCATTGTTATTTTGATGACATGTATGAGTTTGATTTATTTTTGCAATCATAATAAATAATAAATTTAATAAATAATGACTAATTTCGGTGAGGGTGGATACGAATCAATGAACTAGGTTCTCTATATTGAGAGATAGGGGGTCATAGTAGTGGGAACGATTTTACTGATCCCAACCCTCCCTCAGTATGGTTAACTTTGGAACAACGATGAGTTTCGAGCCTGAGAATTAAGTTATATGGGATAATTAGAAACACACTTAGAAAATAATAAAGATGGCTTATTTTTCTAAGTTTAGAAACACACCCTAATTATAAAGAAGGCTTATATAATTCTTTTCATAAGAATGTCATAATTAATAGGTCCGAGTTATGTTTGCTTAGATTAAGTTTTTGCCTTAGAGCCTATTAAGGTAAGTACTAACATGTTTTTCTCAACTGTTAGAACTTTGCTGAAGATGTCGCTCAGAAGATCTGCTCGCACCAATGGAAATGTCCCCAACGTCGCCCCTGAGATGAATGAAGCCCCTCCAGTTTGAAGAAGTGGAAGGCGTGCAAATGCAAACCAAAATGCACCGCCGTCGCCACCGCCGCCGGTTGACAAAACTGCAGAAGTTGCTAGACTACAACGACAAGTTGAGGAATTACTGCAGTAGTAGCGACAGCAGGCTCAGGCTCAGCCTCCGCCTCCGCCACAACCACAGCCTCAGTAAATGGCCCCAGCATCCCATCAAGTTAGTCCATATGGGGGATGGCCAATGGAGAACTATGCACCATACCCAGCTCAACATATGGAGCCCATCTATGAGCGGTTTCATAAGCAACACACTCCAAATTTTGAAGGGACAACCGACCCCTTCAAGGCAAAAGAGTGGCTTAGAAATGTAGAGCCGATCCTTGCACACATGAATCTCGGCAACGCGGACCACATATCCTGCGTTTCTTCTCTACTCAAGAAAGATGCAAGAATATGGTGGGACCTAGTACAACAAACTCACGATGTCGCCACCATGACTTGGACCAGATTTGTGGAGCTGTTCCACAAAAAGGACTACAATTCAATTGTCATTGCTTAAAGGGTCAAGGAATTCGCTAGTCTAAAGCAAGGCAACTTGACGGTAGCAGAATATGCTCGGGAGTTCGACTGATTAGCTAAGTTTGCATCTGAGATGGTTCCAACTAATTTTCTGAGGGTGACCAAGTTAGTTAGAGGACTTCGACCAAAGATTGAGCTAGGGGTTAAGCTAGCAAACCCGGGAAATACTACTTATGGCGATGTTATAGAACCGAAAATAGAAGTGGAAAGGCTCCAGGCGAATGTTAGTAAATAGGAGGCCAGTAAGCCTGAGCCTAAGCAGTAGGGTCAACCCCAGAATGGTTGGAACAACAACAACAACAACAACCTACAGTCCAACAACAATAACGGTCAGAAAAGAAGGCATCCTGACAATAAGCAGTCTGACAACGATAAAAGGGCACGGACAAACAATGGAGGAAATAGGTCGGGTTATGTAGAGTATCCGCAATATTCTAAGTTCCAAAAGAAACATCCTGGTGAGTGTCGCGCAAACACCAAGGGATGCTACAACTGTGGTCAGGAAGGACACCGGAAGAAAGACTATCCCCAGCTCAAGGAGAATTTCATGAAAATAGGCTAGATCTTGTATGTTTGTATGATATGTTATGCTTTTATGTTATGTTATGTATAATATGTTATGATAAGTTTATGTTTTAATATGTTATGTTATGATTTACCCTACCTCAAATATTAGACAGGGGATCTAGATGGGTTATCAGACACTACATGTGATCTAACCTACCTCAAATATTAGACAAGGGACGTAGATGGTTTATCACATGTCATAATGGCCATTATTAGTATAGTCTTATATGGTGTACATTTTTATAGTCATATGTTTATAGTATATGTATGATATGTTTATAGTATATGTTATGTTATAACTTTATGTATATGTTTATGTTGTTAGTAGTTTTTCCTTGCTGGGCATTAGGCTCACTCCTTTGCTTTTAGTGTGATGCAGGAAAATAGATGCAAAGGTGAAAGGATTCTTGGAGGTTTGGTGTGTGTATGGAGGTGACTGGAGTGGATGGGCTGAGTGTCGATTCGAGGACAACGTTTTTTGTTTTAGTCTCTTTAAATTACGTTTTTATGTATTTTTCCACATTTAGCTTCGTAAACAATTTTATTTAAAGTTATGTTTTATTTTAAAACAATGAGCTCATTTATGTATTACAAATATTGTTTCTTTAAAGTTTTCAATAAAGTTATGAATTTTCTTATGTATGTTTCTTCAAAGTTGTAGTTATGTCTAGTAGGTTTAATGACCTAAGTTTCATAGATAGTTGGGTCATTACAACCTAGATGGGTTATCATATACTATAGTTGTGATCTAACCTACCTTGATTAGTAAACAAAGGACCTAGATGGTTTTATCACATACCATGTTAATGAGTTAATGGCCATTAATATTGTAGTCCTATATGATATACGTTTTTGTAGTATATTTTTATGATATAGTCTTATGTTTATGATTTATGTTATATGTTGTTAGTAGATTTTCTTTGCTGGGCATTAGGCGCATTCCTTTCTTTTTAAAATGATGCAGAAAAATGAACGTGGAAGGCAGAAAGGATTCGTGGCAGCTTGGCATGTGTGTTGAGGATGAATGGATTGAATGGACTGCTGGAAGATCGAGGATGACATTGTTTAAAGTCTTTAAATTTATGTTTATGTATTTCCGCATTTAGTATTTAAACAATTAATGTAAAGTTTATGTTTATGTTTTATAACAATGGGATCCCATATCACATTTTATATTTCATACCATATTTTGTATTTCGTACAATATTTTGGGTTTTGAATAAAGTTATGTTATTTCATAATAGTAGTTATGTCATAGTAGTTTTTAATGGTCCGAGGTCTTAGAAATAGTCGAGGCATTACATAAAGGCTAAGGGTATTTGCAAATAAACTAATTCACCCAAACAATTTTGAGACATTTGGGTTCAATGATTCAGAGTGATCCAGCACGCTCCATCAATCAAGTTATCTACAGAATGGAGTATCACCTAGAAAGTTCCCTACTATTCATCTCTACCACTACCACTACCTACAACCACCCTACACGGTGGTCGCGGCCCTAACGACTACATGGTCACAGAAACAACGTGCTAACAAAAATGACGACAAGAAATAAAGAAATGACTAGAAAACTTACTGAGTAAATGTGGATCTGGAATTCGTTGAGGTACAAATGATAGTGCCGACAGAAATTTAGCCTTTAACCTTAGTAGGAGATACAACAGTTCATCGACGCTCTCAGACGGATTGGTCGGGACAAGGTTGTCTTCTTGATGAATGAAGGAGGGCTTCATTGGAAATAGATGGGCACGAAAATGCAGTAACCGTCGGAAAAGTTTGTTGGCAACTTCGGACATTCACGGTTTTAGCTCTCTACTCTCTAGTTTGAAAATTTGGGATCAGTAAAAGTGTGGAAGGGAGCCTACTAAGGTATTTATAGGAAGAAAAGCTCTTGTTTAATTCAACGGTCCACAGTGAGAATCCAGAGACAATCCTCATTTGACGGTCCCAGATGGCGCAGAGGCATTAACTAGCCCAATCAAGTGCTAAATCATGGATTCGTCAATCCACGATCTACGTCTCCCTCATCCAATGGTCCACATTGAAAATCCAAGACAGTCCCCATCTGACGGCTCCAGATAATGGAAAATCATTAAACATCCCACTAGAGTGCTCAAAGCACCTTTTCATATAGACGGGACACTTCGGGAAATGTGATGACATCCATCAGTCACCTAGGTCATCCAAAGATTTTCCCTAGATTTTTTGGGTGCGAGTGGCACATCAATACCATCTACCTGGAGATACGTGTCTAGGACAGTGGGAATTCAAAAGGATGAGGATTGACCAGTTGGCCCCAAGTAAATGAACCTGGATTTAGGTGAATGAACCTGAGTCTTGGTAAATGAATCGAGACATAGGTAAATGAACTGGAATATAGGTGATTGATCTGGGATGAAGAAGGCAAGTCTCCATCGCGCGAACACGGATAAAGACTTGGGGGGTAAATTTTATCCTTATTTTCCACCTTGGACATGTGGCATGGCCAAACAGGTTCCATGGGCTCTTAGGAGAGGCTCGGTCCCAACTAGGGCCTAGTGAACAATGAGCAACTAAACCCTGTCGGTCCAGACCATACCGAACCCAATTTCTAGCGAGAAGCACGAGCATTGTAAAGCGGCCGGAATTAAGATGCAGGCTGGAAACACCTTCCCGAGAACATCCAATCTCTATCCTTCGAGATGTAGATTATGGCTGTGGTCGATCCACTCCAGGAGACAGATCCCATCAAGTGTGATCCAGGTGCGGTCTCCAGGTCCATTGGCAATGCTCGAACTCGCCATCGAGATGTCCACCCTAGTAAATGAACCCGGGTCTTGGTAAACAAACCTGGACATTGGTAAATGAACCCAAACCACATATGCTAGAGCAAGCCTTGTCTTTCCTACAGCTGAGGTGTCCTTGAGAAATCCGGCAATTGGCCTCTCTAACTAACTTGCAGAATGGGGTACACACGGAACATACAATATTCCTAGGAAACGGTACTGCCACTACTCTGACAGATCCTGTCCCTAGGTCCCCTTGGTAGTCCACGTGGATCAGTTCGTGCCAACGTAGAAAAGGCAGCTGTAAGGCTCTACCATGGCTAAACTGGCCCAATGGGCCTAGATTAACAACTTGTAATCACATTACATTCTTGTATTATGGCACCATTAGTGAGTACTTATAATTATATCCTTGTTGGGCCCAGATTAGTCCAGCCCAAGTCACATGACTTCCTATAAATAGGGTCGTTCATGCACTGTAGCAAGGATCACTAATTTTCTCATGTAAGCAAAACGTTGCTGAACTTGCATAAAACCTCCATTGTTAAACTCTTTAAAACCTAATACTAGTGACTCGTGGACTAAGGCTCATTAACGCCCCAACCACGTAAAAACTATGATATTGTTCATTTCTTAGCATTTTTTACTAGCTTTTATTTCTTAATATGTTTATAGTTTTTGAAAAACTCAGTAAACAGAAGACATGATCCCTCTCTCCAATCTCTCTTCACTCCCTCTCTCTCTCTCTAGCTCCAAGAATCTCTAGTTTTCTCCAAGAAATCTCCAAGAAAGTGCTTGGTTTTGAGAGTTGAAGGCTTGTTCAATCTCAATCCCTAATTCCTCAAAATAAGGACTCAAGCATCCATGGTGGCTGGGAAATAGAGTATTAGGACAGAAATTTGCAATGTGTATAAGCCTTGGTTTGTGTTTGGTTTGCTCAAGCCTAGGGTTTTGAAGCTTCATCAAAGTTGAAGATCACCATTCTTCTACATGGGTTTGTTTCTCAATTTTTTAGTCTCTGTCAATCCAAATTTTTTGTAAATTTTATTTCTTGAGGTGGTGTTATCTCACTCTCCCCCACTAGAAGAGTCCCTTACAAAATCTCCACAACACCCGAACTTCAAGAAAAGAATCTGTAATGACCCGAATTTGCTAATCGGGCTTAGGGCCTTGATTAGTGTGCCTGGAGGGCAATAAATGGATTATTACGTTAATATATGAATTAATGTGAATATATGATAATGATGCATGTTTAGTTGAGTTAAATGTGCATCTGGGCCCCGTCTGGATATTAGGGGCATAAATGTGATAGATGTGATAAATGCTATATATATATATATGATTTGTCTGTGCAGCACGATCCGAGACAATCCTGGGGAGCGGTTAGCCAGGAAGTCACAACAGGGTTGAGATTCCGATTCGGGGCGAGTCGAGGGGTAATTTGGGAATTAGATATGTTACGGGGTTATCGGGTTATGGAAATAAATATTTGGAGATATATTTGAGGATAGAATGTCTAGGAGGGAGTATTGGGGAAATTTACCATTTTGCCCTTGGGGACGTTTTGGTACCCTGAGCCTTGAGGTAACCACATAGACTTAAGTGAATAAAACAAAAAGGGAGAATTATTTAGAAACTTAGAGAAACCGACATATACTCTCCTTCTCAACTGAGGATAACTTCCTATTACTCTCTCTATCTCACCTTCTCTTCTCTAAGACATATCAAAGGAGAACTTTGGTGGAACTAGTCACGAAATTGAGGACTTTGGGCTGTTGAAGTTAAGGAGCTAGGAGCTTGGGGATTAAGGTTCAACTTCAGAGGTTTTATTCAGGAAAAGGTAAGCTCTACCATGGGAGTTATGCTTGAATTTCAGTTGTGTTTCTAAGCTATGCATGTGGGTAGAATCTGATTTGTTCTTGGGGGTTTTAGTTGAGTTTTGGAGTAGATTTTGGTGGGTTATGATGTTAAAACTGGGCTAGAATAATGGTGTTGAATATCTGGAACTGTTAGCTTAATTATAGGATGAGCTGGTTTGAGGAAAATGCAGGAGAAAGATGAAAATTCTGGGTTTGGAGGGGCGCGCCGCGGCCCGTGTGGGGGTCAGTGAGGTGCTAGCCTCTGCTTCGAGCCAAGCCGCGGCTCTTAGTGCCAGTTTTTGCTTTTAGGGGTGTTTAGGCTTGAGGAACTCAATGGTTAAGGCTCGGGATGGATTTTATCACCCCGATTGATAGAATTCCAGGTCCCGAAGGTTAGGGTTTTGGCTCGAAGTTATTTATTGGATTAGAACTTGATGGAAGGATATTGTTAATGTGTTGTGACTAGGGTTTCGGAGAGGCTCAAGTTCGAGGACTGTGCTCGGGACATCGGTGCTCAGTGAGCTCGGGACTCAGGTAAGAAAACCCTTGTTCCCATAGAGCTTGTATGCAGGGCTGAGCCCAATGTGTTTGAATAGAACTGGTATGCAGGGTTGAACCCAATGTGTTTGAACTGCGGGACGTAGCTCTTTAACTGAATTTGCTAGAATTCTGTATTTGCTTGCTATGCTATGATTGCTATTAAGTGAATGTTCGGCAAGAGCCGGGAATGATGTAGGCTGAGGATGGCAGGGGCCAGGAATGACAAAGGGCCAGGAACGGCGTTAGGCACGTTGAGTGCAAGGCCGAGTACGACAAGGGGCCGGGAGTAGCGTTGAGCATGTGGGGTGTGAGTTGCCAGGGCAAGTCCCTAAAAGGATACCTGGGATATCCTCACGGGGTGGTCTGCGAATCCAGGGCTTGGTAAACGCCTGGGTTGGCTAGGCCGTATGTGTTTAGCCATTGGTGGCCTGTTTATATGTTTGATATATGTGTTGCATATGTTATCTGTTTGTGGGTTTTCTTGCTGGGCTTCGGCTCACAGATGCTCTGTGGTGCAGGTAAGGGTAAAGAAAAGGCCAACCAACCATGAGTATAGCAGGCGTGAGGCAGCGTGTACATGTTTGGCCAGCCTGGCTACCACGGCCAGAGGTTTTTGGGAGATGATTGTAAATAAACCTAGATTTTGTCGTTTAGTCTACTTGGTTCAGTTTATATATTGTAAATGTTTCTAAATTGTACTTTGGGATCCCAAGTGTAAAACTTTTATAATTTTCTATGGAAATTGTTATTTCTAAAGTTTTTCCTCTTTTATGGCTTAATTACACTGTTTGACCTAAAACCTCGATTAGCGAGTTGAAAGCACGTTTTTAAACTCACTTAGTAACAACGCTAAGGAGGTAGGGCGTTACAACGTGGTATCAGAGCAAGCCAAGGTTATTGGTTCTGGAGATTGACCGAGCATGTACACTCGTTGTCAATGACAGACTTAACTGAGGGTTGGTTGGTAAGATTGGCTAATATGTTTGAATATGTGTATGAATGCCCTGTTTGCCTGCTTATCTTATATAGAGCATGATGAATGAGTTAACATATGCATGATGCTAGAGCATGGCCCGTTGTGTGTTATATGTTATATGAGTTATTATTTGTGGATGACTGATGTGTTTGGGAGGTGGTTTTGGATGTTGTTGTCACGCCTGATGAGCGACACCGTTGGTTGTAGGCATATTTTTTTAGATGCCTCGACAATCAGCTAGACTCCGTTGCAGTAGGGCCGAGGATGACAACCAGGGTCAGGACCCTTCACCTACCCCACGGAATTGGCAAGAGATGTTTGCTAAGATGGAAGTAAGACTACAACGAACAGAGGAAGAGTTGCGACAGTTGAGGCAGCAGGCCCCGCCTCAGGCTACTGGGCTGCTAGTGCAACAGGTTGCAGCGCCAGTGCTAGTTCAGTCTGCTACGGAGAATAAGTGGGAACCTTTGTATGAGTGGTTCAGGAAGAAGCATCCTCCCACCTTCGAGGATGGATCAGACCCACTGCGGGCAGAGCAGTGGATGAATATGATTGCCTCAATTCTAGATTTTATGAGAGTTCAGGGGAATGAGAGGAAAGCCTGTGCTAGCTACATGTTCAGAGAAGATGCCCGCATCTGGTGGGACGTGGTGGTTCAGAGAAAGGATGTATCAGTTATGACCTGGGAAGAATTCATAAACTTGTTCAATGAGAAGTACTACAGTGTGGTAGTGCGAGCTGCGAAGGTTGATGAGTTTATCAACCTGACTCAGAATCAATCGACAGTGACAGAGTATGCAATAAAGTTTGATAGATTGGCGAAGTTTGCGCCAGATCTAGTGCCGACTAATGCGGCAAGAAGGGATAGATTTATGCGGGGGTTGAATGTTATGATCGCCCGCGATATGAATATTACCTTGGATCCGGAGATTACTACTTATGGCCAAGCTGTGGACAAGGCCCTTACTGCTGAGAGGGCTGAGGATCAGATTTGGAAGGATAGTGCTGTTAGGCGCGATGCTAGGAGGGCAGTGCCTCCTTCTGTTGGGTTCAGTCGTGGTGGTGGTTCTAGTGAGCAGAAGAGGAAGGCCCCAGATTCATTTGTTCCTCCCAGTTCAGATAGGAGGGCACGGGGTGCTTCCACTGGCCGCCAGGGTGGTAATGATAACTGGAGGAGTTTTCCAATGTGTCCGCGGTGCAGGCGTCGACACCAAGGTGAGTGCAGGATCAGGGCCTTCTTTGTTTGTGGGAGTGCTAGTCATCTGAAGAGGGATTGCCCTCAAGTTAAGAAGGAGGAGCAGAAGCAGAGTGACAGTCTTGCTCCTGCCAGGGTATTCACTTTGACACAAGCTGAGGCGGAGGTTAGTCCCTCAGTTGTGACAGGTCAGATCTCTAGTATTAGTTCTTTGTATACTGCATTGTTTGATTCAGGGGATACTCATTCATTTGTATCTGCTAGAGTGATAGATCAGCTTTGTAAACCTAGTGGTGTGTATGCTAGGGGATTTCAGACTTTGTTGCCAACAAGAGAATTGGTAGTCTCTAGGAAGTGGATTAGAGCATTGCCAATAGAGGTAGATGGTAGGGAACTGTCTGTTGATTTGATTGAGTTAGAGATGGATGACTTTGATATGATTCTGGGGATGGATTGGCTATCCAAGTATGGGGCAACAATTGACTGCAAGCGCATAATGGTAACTTTTAAACCAAAAGGGGAGGTACCCTTTGTGTTTGTGGGGTCAGTTAGTGGACCACGTGTACCAATGATTTCAGCCCTAAGGGCTAGGGACCTGATGCAGGAAGGTTGCATAGGATTCCTGGCAAGCGTTGTGGACACTTCTAGGGTTGTGTCGGTTGGACCGGGTGAGACTAGATTGGTGTGTGAGTTTCTGGATTTGTTTCCAGCAGATCTGTCAGGGTTGCCGCCGCAGCGGGAGATTGACTTTGTTATAGAATTGGTACCAGGAGCGGAGCCAGTATCTAGGACACCTTATAGAATGGCTCCGGCGAAATTAAAGGACTTGAAGATTCAGTTGCAGGAGTTACTTGATTTGGGGTTCATCAGACCGAGTTTCTCGCCATGGGGTGCTCCAGTGTTGTTCGTTAAGAAGAAGGATGGGTCCCTCGGGATGTGTATTGATTACAGGGAGCTGAACAAGTTAACCATTAAGAACAAGTATCCACTGCCTAGGATCGACGATTTGTTTGATCAGCTACAGGGAAGAACAGTGTTTTCCAAGATAGATCTTCGATCAGGTTACCATCAGCTAAGGATTAAAGAGGAGGACATACCAAAGACCGCTTTCCGAATGAGGTATGGACACTATGAATTCCTGGTTATGTCCTTTGGATTAACCAATGCCCCAGTAGCTTTCATGGGCATGATAAATAGGGTTTTCAAGGATTATCTGGACAAGTTTGTGATAGTATTCATCGATGATATTCTAGTGTACTCCCAGTCAGAGGCAGAGCACGAGCAGCATCTGCGGTTGGTTTTATAGCGGTTGGTTTTACAGCGGTTGAGGGAGCATAAGTTATATGCTAAGTTCAGTAAGTGTGAGTTCTGGTTGCCACAAGTTACATTTCTGGGTCATATTGTCAATAAGGAGGGAATTCTGGTTTACCCAAGTAAGATTGAGGCGGTCAGGGATTGGCCTAGACCGAGCAGTGTTGCTGAAGTAAGAAGCTTTTTGGGTTTAGCAGGGTATTATCGGCGGTTTGTTGAGGGGTTCTCTAGGATAGCTACGCCATTGACAGAACTGACAAAGAAGAAGACAAGGTATGTCTGGACGAACAGGTGTGAGAACAGTTTTAAGGAACTGAAGCGGTGATTGATTGTTGCACCAGTGTTAAGCTTGCCGACAGAGAATGAAAAGTTTGTGGTCTACTGTGATGCATCTAGGCAGGGTTTCGGATGCGTGTTGATGCAAGCTGGTAAGGTGATAGCATATGCATCGAGACAGTTAAAGGAATATGAGCAGAGATATCCTACGCATGACCTGGAGTTGGCAGCGGTGGTGTTTGCACTTAAGATTTGGAGGCATTATCTTTATGGTGAGAAGTGCGAGATATACACCGACCATAAGAGCCTAAAGTATTTCTTTACTCAGAAGGACCTGAATATGTGCCAGAGGCGGTGGCTGGAGTTGGTTAAGGATTATGATTGTGATATCCTATACCATCATGGGAAGGCTAATGTAGTGGCTGATGCATTAAGTCGGAAGGGCCCAGGACAATTGTTCAGTTCGAGGCAGATATCTGATAAGTTAGCTGAGGAGATGACCAGAGCAGGTATAGAGTTAGTGGTTGGTCAGTTGGCCAACATCACTCTTCAGTCTACACTCCTTGAGAGGATCAAGGAAGCGTAGGGGAAAGACTCCCAATTGCTGGGTCATAGGGAGAGTGCCTTTGTCGGAGCAACAAAGGACTTTTCCATTTCTGAGATGGGGTTACTGAAGTACAAGGGTCGGATCTGTGTTCCGATGGATTCTGATATCCAGCCAGAGATCTTAGATGAATCGCATATTACTCCCTATTCTTTGCACTCGGGTACGACGAAGATGTACTAGGACTTAAGAGCTCTATATTGGTGGTTCGGCATGAAGAGGGATGTGGTGGATTATGTGGCCAAGTGCTTAACTTGCCAGCAGGTTAAGGCTGAGCATCAGAGGCCAGTAGGGTTGTTGCAGCCTCTAGGGATCCCATAATGGAAGTGGGAAGATATCACTATGGACTTTGTGGTTGGTTTGTCAAAGACCGCGAGACAGCATGACTCGGTGTAGGTGATTGTGGATAGGTATACCAAGTCTGCCCACTTTTTTCCTGTTAAGACAACTATACTGTGGAGCAGTATGCTGAGTTGTATGTGAAGGAGATTGTTGGACTTCATGGGGCTCCGAGGTCGATAGTGTCCGACAGAGATCCCACCTTCACCTCCAAGTTTTGGGAGAGTCTGCAGAAGGCTATGGGTACGCAGTTACGGTTTAGTACTGCTTATCATCCTCAGACGGATGGGTAGTCTGAGAGGAGAATTCAGATATTGGAGGATATGCTACGAGCCTGTGTGCATGATTTTGGGGGATCGTGGAATAAGTATCTTCCTTTGATCGAGTTCTCGTACAACAACAGTTATCAGGCGACAATTGGAGTGGCTCCGTACGAGATGCTTTATGGAAGGAATTGTAGATCACCTATTCATTGGGATGAGACAGGTGAGAGAAGGTATCTGGGTCCAGAGATGGTTCAGAGGACTAATGAGGCAATTGAGAAGATTAGAGCGCGTATGCTCGTCTCCCAGAGTCGACAGAAAAGTTATTCAGACCTGAAACATAGGAGCGTGGAATTTCATGTTGGTGATCATGTGTTCCTTAGGGTTTCACCCATGAGAGGTGTGAAACGGTTTGGAGTTCGGGGCAAGCTGAGCCCTAGGTTTGTTGGCCCCTTCGAGATTCTGGAACGGGTTGGAGAGGAAGCTTACAGATTAGCGATGCCTCCAGCTTTTATCAGGGGTTCATGATGTTTTCCATGTATCTATACTCCGAAAGTATATGTCAGATCCAACGCATGTTCTAAGTTCTGAGGATCTAGAGCTTGATCAGGATTTATCCTATGAGGAGAAGCTGGTTCAGATTCTTGACCGAAAGGATAAAGTCTTGAGGGACAAGACCATCGCCTTGGTGAAGGTGCTGTGGAGAAACAACAAGATTGAGGAGGCGACGTGGGAACTCAAGACAGAGATGAGGGAGCGGTACCTCGAGTTGTTCAGGTAATTTCAAGGATGAAATTTCTGTAAGGAGGGGATAGTTGTAACGACCCGAATTTGCTAATCGGGCTTAGGGCCTTGATTAGTGTGCCTGGAGGGCAATAAATGGATTATTACGTTAATATATGAATTAATGTGAATATATGATAATGATGCATGTTTAGTTGAGTAAAATGTGCATGTGGGCCCCTTCTGGATATTAGGGGCATAAATGTGATAGATGTGATAAATGCTATATATATATATATATATGATATGTCTGTGCAGCATGATCCGAGACAGTCCTGGGGAGCGGTTAGCCAGGAAGTCACAATAGGGTTGAGATTCCGACTCGGGGCGAGTCGAGGGGTAATTTGGGAATTAGATATGTTACGGGGTTATCAAGTTATGGAAATAAATATTTGGAGATATATTTGAGGATAGAATGTCTAGGAGGGAGTATTGGGGAAATTTACCATTTTTCCCTCATGGACGTTTTGGTACCCCGAGCCTTGAGGTAACCACATAGACTTAAGTGAATAAAACAAAAAGGGAGAATTATTTAGAAACTTAGAGAAACTGACATATACTCTCCTTCTCAGCTGAGGATAACTTCCTATTACTCTCTCTATCTCACCTTCTCTTCTCTAAGACATATCAAAGGAGAACTTTGGTGGAACTAGTCACGAAATCGAGGACTTTGGGCTGTTGAAGTTAAGGAGCTAGGAGCTTGGGGATTAAGGTTCAACTTCAAAGGTTTAATTCAGCAAAAGGTAAGCTCTACCATGGGAGTTATGCTTGAATTTCAGTTGTGTTTCTAAGCTATGCATGTGGGTAGAATCTGATTTGTTCTTGGGGGTTTTAGTTGAGTTTTGGAGTAGATTTTGGTGGGTTATGATGTTAAAACTGGGCCGGAATAATGATGTTGAATATCTGGAACTGTTAGCTTGATTATAGGATGAGCTGGTTTAAGGAAAATGCAGGAGAAAGATGAAAATTCAGGGTTTGGAGGTGAGGGCCGCAGCTCTAGGAGGGGCGTGTCGCGGCCTGTGTGCGCGCACGCGGCCATGGGTGGCCGAGTGGTTCATGCGTGTCGTGGCGTTGGTGCGCGCGCCGCAGCCCGTGTGGGGGTCAGTGAGGTGCTAGCCTCTGCTTCGAGGCTAGCCGCGGCGCTTGTGGGTGGGGCCGCAGCTCTTAGTGCCAGTTTGTGCTTTTAGAGGTGTTTAGGCTTGAGGAACTCAATGGTTAAGGCTCGGGATGGATTTTATCACCCGGATTGATAGAATTCAAGGTCCCGAAGGTTAGGGTTTTGGCTCGAAGTTATTTATTGGATTAGAACTTGATGGAAGGATGTTGTTAATGTGTTGTGACTAGGGTTCCGGAGAGGCTCAAGTTAGAGGATTGTGCTCGGGACATCGGTGCTCAGTGAGCTCGGGACTCAGGTAAGGAAACCCTTGTTTCCATAGAGCTTGTATGCAGGGCTGAGCCCAATGTGTTTGAATAGAACTGGTATGCAGGGCTGAGACCAATGTGTTTGAACTGCGGGACGTAGCTCTTTAACTGAATTTGCTAGAATTCTGTATTTGCTTGCTATGCTATGATTGCTATTAAGTGAATGTTCAGCAAGAGTCGGGAACGGTGTAGGCTGAGGATGGCAAGGGCCAGGAACGACAAAGGGCCAGGAACGACGTTAGGCACGTTGAGTGCAAGGCCGAGTACGGCAAGGGGCCGGGAGCAGCGTTGAGCACGTGGGGTGCGAGTTGCCAGGGCAAGTCCCTAAAAGGATACCTGGGATATCCTCACGGGGTGGTCCACGAATCCAGGGCTTGGTAAACGCCTGGGTTGGCTAGGCCGTATGTGTTTAGCCATTGGTGGCCTGTTTATATGTTTGATATATGTGTTGGATATGTTATCTGTTTGTGAGTTTTCTTGATGGGCTTCGGCTCACAGATGCTCTGTGGTGCAGGTAAGGGTAAAGAAAAGGCCAACCAACCATGAGTATAGCAGGCGTGAGGCAGCGTGTACATGTTTGGCCAGCCTGGCTGCCACGGCCAGAGGTTTTTGGGAGATGATTGTAAATAAACCTAGATTTTCTCGTTTAGTCTACTTGGTTCAGTTTATATATTGTAAATGTTTCTAAATTGTACTTTGGGATCCCAAGTGTAAAACTTTTATAATTTTCTATGGAAATTGTTATTTCTAAAGTTTTTCCTCTTTTATGGCTTAATTACACTGTTTGACCTAAAACCTCGATTAGCGAGTTGAAAGCACGTTTTTAAACTCACTTATTAACGACTCTAAGGAAGTAGGGTGTTATAGAATCTGTTATGTACCTTTTATAAAGACCATGGGCATACGATTTTAGAATGCAACAACCTCCATAATCAGATCCAATCTCTAATAAGAAGTGGGCAACTGACTCAGTACATTAAATGTTCCACGGGGGTTACCCCTACACAACCAACAGCCATAATGCCCGTCCCTGCAATAATAACAACTCCTACTCCAACAACCATGGCCTCCACAAATGCACAAGAGCCTCTGAAACAAGTTCCCATGATATACGGGACCATAGAACCCACCTTGGAGGATAAGAAGAAAACTATCTTCCAAAGGTTAATGGAAGAAAGAGTGAAACGATGTCGATCCCTTAAGCACACTGTGGACTTTATTACAACAAAAGAGTGATGTTATCTCGTAGCCCTTGTCATATTCACTGAAGCAAATCCCTTGGTTATCAAGCTTTAGATAGACCGATGCGAGTTGGGCAGAGTTTTGGTTGATGATGGCAATGGCGTTCACATCCTCTTCTGTGAAGCATTCCAAAAGATGGGAGTCGAAGAACGCCTAATTAGACCCTTTACTACGCCGATATTGGGTTTCAATAGCCTTTGGTCTACCCAAAAGGATTTGTTATGTTGAATGTATTTTCTGCAGAACGTATCTTTGAAGTCAATTTTTTGGTCATCGATTCCCCAGTCAATTACAACGTAATTATGGGAAGGAGCTGGATCCACTGAATGCATGGTTTCATCTCTACTCTACATCAGGTGATGCGATGCCAATAAATTGACGATTGCTACACTAATTACATTGAGGGTTGCCAAAAGCAAGCCAATAAATGCTATTTGACTATGATAAAGGTCAGCCATATTGACACCCGTACTTTTGATGATTCAAATCCCAAATAGCAATTAAAGGAAAAGTTACTAGCATATCTTAAACAGCTAGAAGACAAAGATGAGCACGACAAGCCACAATCAACACATGACGAATTGGAAGAAGCTTGCATCAACCTAAATTATCCATCTAAGAAAGTGTTGGTAAATGCCCAATTATCATAAACAGAGAAGCATAAGTTGGTTGACTTTCTCAGAACGTGGATGAATACCTCGCCTTGTCCCCACACGATATTCTAGTCATCAACCCTAAGTAGAAGCAACGACGGTTTGCTCTAGAGGTGAATCAAGCAATCCAAGATGAAGTGGAACATTTGTTGAGCATTGACACAATTGAGGAATGTCTATACTCTAGCTGGCTTGCTAACCCGGAGGTGGTCCCTAAGAAGAATGGAAAAAAAATGAGTGTTCATTGACCATACGAACCTCAATAAAGCTTGTCTGAAGGATAACTATCCACTACCAAAGATTGATCAGATGATAGATGCAATCGCGGATTTTGAAAGAATGAGCTTCCGTGATGCCTATTCTGAATATAACCAAATCTCAATGAAGCAAGAAGATCATATACACGTTGTATTCACAATAGAGCGTGGGTTATATTGTTATAAGGTCATGTCCTTCGGCTTCAAGAATGTTGGAGAAATGTACCAACGATAAATGAATAACTTTTTCTTTGTACAATTAGGCAAGAATATGGATGTTTATATTGATGACATGGTGGTTAAATCCAAATTGACCACCACTCAAATTGAGGATCGTACCGAGCGTTTTAACATACTCGACAAGTACCAAATGAATCTCAACCCCACAAAATGTGTCATTGATATCACCTCAGGGCAATTCTTGGGGTATATAGTTAACAAAAGCGGCATCGAGGCCAACCCAATTCAGATCACCTCACTATAAAAAGTCAAAGAATAAAAAATTGTTCCCGACATTCAGATTGTAACAGAAAAGATAGCGCCTCTGAGTAGATTGATATCTCGTATGTCAGATCGTTGTCAACCTTTCTTTCAAGGCATACGAAAATTTGCAAACATAGTATGGGGTGACGAGAAAAGGTAAGCCTTCGAAGAACTAAAAAATTACCTCTGCACACCACCAATACTAACCTTACCGATCCCATACGAACAAATCTACCTATATCTAGTAGTAACTAACATCGCCATAAAGCTCATTCCTATTTCAAGAAGAAGAAGGTAAAATGAAGCCCATATTTTATTACAGCATGATGTTGTTAGATGTCAAGACTTAGTATAGCATGATGGAGAAGTTAGTCCTAACATTGGTAACAGCCAAGAAGAGTCTAAAACAATACTTTGAAGGACACCCTATTACGGTATACACGGATTACCCGCTTAAGCAAGTACGAAGCAAACCTGACCTTTCTGGGAGATTTTCCAAGTTGGCAATTGAGGTAGGTGCATATGATATCTAGTTCCAACCTCTCAAAGCAAAGAAGGAACAAGGTGCTAACTGATTTCTTAGTAGAAATACGGTCGTTTACACCCAAAACCTCACCCTAACTACAGAACGTAGAGAAGGAATTGATATGGAATATGAGTACTGACAGTGCCTCTAATTTGCACAGTGCTAGAATAGGTGTGGTGTTTGAAGCTCCCTCTGGGTTAAAAGTCGGGAGGATCTACGACTTGAAAACCATGCTACATACAACAAGGCAGAATATGATGCTCTAATATACTGAGTGGAGCTAGCACAACATATGGGTATCAAGCGGATAAGAGTCAAGGGAGACTCTAAACTCATTTCAGAATAAGTGGCTGGAAATTTCGATACCAAGCCACCTCACCAGGCCAGCCTCTTGAAGAAGGTTTCGACTCTAAAATAACAATTTCTCTTTTTTGAACTTACTCAAATTCCCCAATAATTGAATCAAAGGGTAGATTCCTTTGCCAAGAAAGCTTCAACAGGCGAATATGCACGCCACTCAAAGATTTCAATAACTTGCTCCTATGACCAACTACAAATTTGCTTCATTTCCAGAGAATCTGAATGTTGAATGGACCCAATAATGTGATATTTTTCTACTTTAGAGGTGCCATTAGATAAGAAGGAAGCCAAATTACTGTGCCTGAAGGCACAACGGTATTCCATAATTGATGGTGTTCTGTACAGATGCTCCTTCAATGGGCCATACTTACGATGCCTTCGACTGATAGAGACAAAAATGTTGCTTGAAGAAATTCACGAAGGGGTATGCGACAACCACACTGGAGGCGTAGTTTGGCCCACAAGGCATCAACGGTACAATACTACTAGCCTTACATGATGACAGAGGCACACGATTATTCTAAAAAATGCAACAAGTGCCAAAAATCTTCCCTGACCATCCACCATCATGCGCGACTACTGGATTCAGATATTGCCCCATAGCCATTTTCTAAATGGGGAATGGATGTTGTCGGGGAGTTACCCAGGACAGCTGGGGGAAAATGTTATGGTCTATTAGCAACTGATTATTTCATGAAATCGGTGGTCGTAGAGGCTTATAGCACTGTTAACAAACCATACAGAATGAGCTTTATATGGAACCACATGATCTGTCAATTTGGTATTCCATGGGAAAAAGTAGTAGATAATGGAATGGTGCAAGCATTTTTCGATACGGTGCATATCAAGTTGAGCTTCGCTTCTGTTACCTACCCCCAAGGAAATGGGAAAGCAGAAGCCTCTAACAAGGTCAGTTTCGCCAATATTAAGAAAAATTTGAAAGATACAATGGGTGCTTGGCTAGAAGTATTATTAAAGGTGTTATCGACCTATTGAACCACTAGATGAGCCTTTACAGGAGAATCACCGTACACAATGGTGTATGGGACAGAGGCCATCATTCCATCAAAAGTGGGTCTTCCTACCCTCCATACTAAGATAGTCTCCAACAGAACATTAGCAATGAGCAATTATCACACTACCTTGACCTCATGGACGACTCTCAAATGATTTCACAAATTAGGCATGAGAAATATCAAAAGGCAATTGAACGCTATTATGATAAGAAGGTCCATTCCCATTCATTTAAAAAAGGCAAGTGGGTCCTTCGTCGAGTTACAAGAAATAAAAAGAAGCAGGACCCTAACTGGGAGGGACTTTATGAAGTTACAGAAGCACTGGGCAGAGGCTCTTACATGCTTAAGGACATACACACTGGGCGACCAATATGACGCACCTGGAAATCTATGTCTTTATAGCATTACTATTGCTGAAACATATGTAATATGATTTTTTTTTAAAAAGTCAATAAAACTGATTCCTTTTTGAGAATTTCTTCCACTTGTCATTTGTTTTATGCATTAATAATTGTACCTTACTTACATATGCCATATCTTTTGATCGCATGAAGAATCTTTTATGAAGTATCTTTCATAATAGTACAATCACATGAATACCCTTCATCTTTCACAATATCTCAATCATTTAACACATCTACTTATTTTTCACATGTGACATCCTTTGCCTAATCTATAAATATAAGTAAGCAGTTTTGCACATTTCATTCAAACACACAAACTAAAAAAACATATACTTCGCAGTCATGAGCCAATGACCATGGCTCATGCTTCCACCCAACTACCATTATAAATTACCATCTGAGGGCACTTCCTCTTTCATCACCTCGATGAACTAGGTTGATGAAGTCTAATCTGCCTTGGCTAATGCAGTAGGAGACTAGGGCCAGCAATTTCTTGGTCTAGTCTACTCTGACTACGCAAAACGTGGTTACCCCGATGCAATCCGAGTTTTGCAAATCGTATCCCTTAACCTCTTATCCCCCTTCTCCAACAATTATCCATGCAGCTTCCGTCTACTCCAGAGCCCGAGGATAAATCATTTGGAAAGATTGAATGTTAGGAGATTCTGTCATCACTTTGTGAGTCATATAAATGCGGCCTAGCCTGCCTTAGCTATTAATCCAGAGCCCTTGGGTTTGCCTCTTCGGAACCTCATCAACGCTTGCTGAACTAGTTCGGCAATTCATGTACGGGAGGAACTTTACAGCTTACCAGCAACACGACACGGCATGACATGGGCCGGGCCCATGGGTCGTGCTAGGCTTACCCTTTTAAATATGGTCCAACCCGACACGAATTGAATATGGGCCTGACCCGACCCAAATTATTCGGATGCACGAAAATGTGGGACGGGCCGAGCCGGGCCGGCCCACATTCACAGCTCTACATGTGGATTATCAGCCGACAAAGAAGTACCAACAATTCTATATAAAGATAATGGTTGATGCAATGCTCAACTAAAATGAGAAACATTAAAGAATATCGAACTAAACACATTTTGCCAAAATTCTTCTTCATACATCGTCTTCATAAGAGCGGTGATATTAATGGTAAAAAAATATGATCCAGTGATAATATTGCATACTCATTCACAAAGTCTTTACCAATGTCAACATTCGAGAGGATGGTGCATAAGATTGGAATGTGTTGACTAAAAGATCCCATGCTCGTCAAAATGAAGCGGAGTAAATACACGCTGCATTCTTTTTCCTTGATCGACACAACAAGAAAAAATTGCTTTTACTTCGATTTTTAAGCTGGATTTACTTCGGTTTTCGCTAAAATTCGCAACCACAATAGTTCGGAGTGAAGTAAAAAGTAGTTGCAAACCGAAGTGAAAAATAGGCTTTCTACTTCGGTTATTATGTAAAAAGCAAAATAGAAAGTGGGGATTCTACTTTGGTTTTTACATAATAACCGAAGTAGAAAGTGGGGTACGCTTCCTTGGTGGGCACTTTCTACTTCGATTATTATGTAAAAGCTGAAGTAGAATCTCCACTATCTACTTCAGTTTTTACATAATAACCGAAGTAGAAAGCCCCCCTCCCCCATTTTTTAATAATTATTTTTAAATGGCCCAATTATATTTTTATATATTATTTTTGCCCTAATTTTTTTAAATAGTCTAGTTATATGAATTTATAGTTATATATATTTTTACAATTGGAATTGATTTATTTTCATTTACTTTATAACAGAAATAAAAATCACAAAATTTATACACTCAGAATTAAAATTCTTATAAAATAAAATATTTATACATTCACATAACTGTTAAGTAGAACAATCTAAAGATTCATATATACATTCACATTATTGTAATTAAGTAAAATAGCCTAAACATTTATATATACTGATAACTCTACAAAATAGAGTTATTTTACCACTTTTTATGTGCTAATTGTTGCTTAATTCTTGAGTTTTTAATTGATTTATTAAGTTTTTAAGTAATTTTGAATTTAGTAGTCCTATCATGATTTTATATAATTTTGTGTGTTTTTATAAGTATTTTGTTGTAAAATATTGTAGTTAATTATTTGAATTATTATTGTTAAGTTAGTGGTAAAAAAATGTTGTATTATTGAACTTAAATGTAAAATATAAATTAAGTTATAATTAATATTTTCAAAGAATTAAATTGATTTATTTTATAGTTGAAAATATTGTATTATGATTTATTTTATATTTATTTTGTAGGGAAATTATGCTCTTGAAAAGCAAGAAAAATGAGTGAAAAGTGGTATTTTTGGAAGAAAATATAGGAAAGTTGACATTTTTGAAAACTTTCAGCCACAAGGCCCAAGGCCCATCACGTGAAGCCCAAGCTTCCAACCCCACACAAGCTGCCTCCAGGTCACACTTCACCATTTGCCTCCTGAAGCATCAATGCCCACAGCCATTCACGTGTAGCACACCTTCAGCATATATATAGCATCACCTTGACTCCTGCCAACAATCAATCTCCAAGCACTCACCAACCATGCATCAACGCCCAAGCACTCCAGCCTTCAGCATTCATCCAATTTGGGCCCAGCTCCAAAAAGGCCCAACATGCAGCTGCACACAAAGCCAGGCCCAAGGCCCAATTCGCTCCAAAGCTCTACCCAGCCTTCACATGCTCTCCCAGCCTTCACGTGACTCTTCAGCATATATCACCTCTTCAGCATATAGCACCTGCCAATCACCTCACGTCAAATGCATGCAGCTCCTTCACGCCTGGGCCGGCCCAAGTTCCAGCTGCCAACACAATTAAGCCCAATACTACCAGCTGCCACCCGAAGGCCCACTCCATTCAGCTGCTACCCAATTCCACCATAGCCCAAACAACCCAAGTCAACTCTGCCAATAGCCACCAAAATGCTAAAAACCACATTTTTATTCCCAATATTTCTCACCAAAATATCAATTCACTATTCCCTATTTTTCTTACCTAAATAAACATTCCTAATTCATTTTTTTACCCTAGCTTTTCACTAATCTTTTACCCAACCAAACATTTCATCTTTCCAATACTCTTACACTTACTCTATTTATCCTACCACTTCCCAACACAATTAAATTAATCAATTTATTTATTTTAATTTGATTAATTTAATATCCATATTTTGCCTATAAATAGAGTCTTGTAAGACCATTTGGGGAGCTCTTCTTCTTCATCTTTTTTTTTCAACATCTTCTACACATTTTTCTCTCTTCTTTTCACTAGTTTCTCTCTACCATTTTCATCTTTTGAAGAGCATGTCAAGTATGTTATTTTGTAATTTTTATCTAGTTATGAGCTTCTAATCTTTTTCAAAGGTTATTAAGATGATGATGAAGCAAAATGTAACTAGATAGTATTTTTTATTGTATGTTGATTTCCCATTTCTGTATAATTGTTTATGGATTTTTCTATCAAGGATATGCATTTTTCATCTATTATTGAGTGTTAAAGCATATTACACTTAGTTCTTCATTATGCAAAAATATGATATTCTTTGATTAAATGTTTTTCATTAAATTGTTCACATCTAATTCTTAGAGCATAAGTATCATATTTTGCCTAAACATAATCTCTTTGATTTTTTGTAGTTTCATTAGGTTGTAACACAACTAATGCTTAGAAATTATATCTTATATAAGTGAAGAAAAATCCTACATTTTTGAAAGAGTAACTTGTGCTTGAATAGAAAATATATTTTGAAAAAATATATAGTGTGATTTATTTCAACTATATAAAAACTTGGGAATCAATATACTTATAAATACTATTGAACTTGCATTTTGTGGATTCTAAAATCTTAATAATCTTATTTTATATATCTCATTTGAAAACCATTTTTTCTATTTAATCTTAAATCTTTTTATTACTTGTCTTTTATTTTTCTAAAACAAAATCTCATCAAATATTTGGAACTAGGTTAGAATATTATTTCATTGTTTGAAATAGTTTCTTTTGATGTTAGTCAACTCCCATGGGTTCGACCTCGTACTTACATGAACATTATATTTCGAAACGATTCGTGCACTTGCGAGTTTAAATTTTAAAACACCCTCTTTTGGGATACAACAAGTTTTTGGCGCCGTTGCCGGGGAATATATATACATTCACATAACTGTTAAGTAGAACAATCTAAAGATTCATATATACATTCACATTATTGTAATTAAGTAAAATAGCCTAAACATTTATATATACATTCACATAAAACTAAAGGTATGTATAAACAAAATAGTCTTACTAATAAATTTAAGTCATCAATCGACTTAACTATTTTTGTTGGATTGGCAAGATGTCCTCCCGACCCTTGGCGACAATTTGGCTATTAGTAACTTTGTCATTTAGTTCGTTCTACGAAACAAACCAATGATAGATTAAATTAGTATCTTGTAACAACACTTAAAAAGAAATTCATACTTTGCTTTAAAACACTTACAACTTTTTCTTCAATTTTTTTGTCCAAATTATCTTCGACAAGAGTCTTCTTCGTTTCTCGCGCTCTTATCCAAATTTCATATCCCTCTATATCTTCAACTTCTAGTTCTTTTTTCTAGGACATCCAACATAATTGAAGTTTAATTATTAAATTTTCCTAAGTCTAACAACATTTCGGTAGCATAATAACTGCATTTTAACATCTCCAAAAATTTAAAAACCTATAAATAACACACAAAATATCTCAACATAGTGTACGAATTGAAAAAGGAAAACAATTAATAAAATCTATAAAAAAAATTGGCAGAGTTTCCTTTATTTTTGTAGCATATCCCAATTTTATAATTATATATAAATTCAACACAAAATCAACACACATAATTCCATCATTATATCACCGCCAACAACAAATTTCCTGGAACCTACTTCACTAAAGTAAACACATGCATGATTTAACTCTAATTTTATAAATAAATATTTCAATAGTAATAAATAAAATTTAAAGATTACTCACCTCCAATATTACTCTTGAAGTCACCCAAAATCAATACCAAATTGGCAACTAAATCAACAACCCTACTAAAAAGCTTAAACAAAAACAAATAAAAATCAATTACACAATTAATTAAACTAGTTACATAATCATCAAACAACATATCAAGCTAGCTAGTTATAGAAAATAAAAAACAAATGTCACTAATAATCCAAACATTTCAAGTTCTAACATTGACAACAATATAACCTATTGAAGCTATGTTTAGAAATTTAAATAGCAAGTCACAACAATTTTTAAATTGCACTAATATATATATATATAATTAATAACATTATATAAAGTACCAAAATAAAAATAAAAAAAATATAACACAAATATACTAAAAAATAAGTATAAAATTTGGAATAATATAAAAAAAATTAACACAAACAAAGTTTTAAAGTAACAAACATTCTTTGATGCTCAAAATAACCTCTAAAACAATTTTAGCAACTCTAAAACCTATATATAATAAACACATTATATCTATAAGAAAAAAAAAATGAAAATAATATAGAAAATTAAAAAAAATCATACAAACAAAGATTTAGTGATTCATACCTTTTTTCAAGCTCAATAACACATTTTAATGTAAGAAAACCAGTCAAAGTCCAATAACAATACCCATTTTCGAACCCTAAAAATACCCACACCCAAAGTCTTTATTTTCTCCCTCAAAAATAATAATGGAACTAATATTTTTGTTTTTAAGAGAAAATGGTTTCAAATGATAAAAAAAACATAAAAAAAAGGCTATATTTAGTGAAACTCTCGTGGGAGTACGACAACAATTGATGTTTTCTCGGTTTGGCGTTTGAGATTTTTGCTTCAGAGAGACGAATAAGGTGAGAGCTATATATTAAGGTATTAAAACTCTTTTACTTTGGTTCTTATATAAGAACCAAAGTAGAAAGTATCCTTTCTACTTCGGTTTTTATATAAAAACTGAAGTAAAAGCCTTCAGGGCCGCGTTTGGTTTGCTCCACTTTTCACTTCAGTTTTTTCATAAAAACCGAAGTTAAAAGTCCCAATATAGTGTGCAAACCAAACATGACCCTTACTCATTTTCTACTTAATTTCGTTTTTTAAGAAACCGAAGTAATAGCCTATTTTTATGTTCTACTATTCCCAAAAGCGAAGTAAAAACTCATTGAAAGGCTTTTACTTCAGTTTTTTATATTCTATGTGTAAAAAACAAAGTAAAAGCATATATTTCTAGTAGTGCGAATTTTTTTCCATTGGGTTTTGTTGGCAAGGTTTTTAAGGAGGCAGTATTTATGGACATCTAAGGTGTAATATTATAAATATTATATATATATGGATGTTGATAATAATAAAGAATCACCACATTACTCAAAGTTAAATATCAACATAAATTATTAATTGTATTTGTGGTACTTACTTGATTTTTTTATATCATATTTATCAGTATAAATATAGGTACATCCCCATTGAAATAAGACACAACAATTTTACTCTCTCTCTTTACATCTTTCTCTATTACTTTGTTTGTTTATTTCTTTATATTTTTTGTTTCAATATTCGTAATATTCCTATAACAAATTTCATTATATTATCTAATTTCATAATAAACATAAATCACACTATATATGTACAATGAAATGAGAAAATCAACTTTTATTTTTCCCCACCTCAAAATTATGACAAAAATTTCAATTCACAAATTATTATATTGACGCTATCCCTATTCGACAATCTTATCTGCCATATGTTATATGTGATCGATTACATGTGCATATGTGTGTGATAAGAAATGGCTTTCACACTCACTAATTAATAATTTCATTTATTAATTAAGCAGCCAGAGTTCCATATTGTGAAAAGGTTCAAAGTCTATACTTAGTCAACAATGATAATATTCAGGGGTTAAAAAAAATGGACAAAGGAAAAGCAATAAATTAAAATTTTGGCACACAAAATGAAAGCTTTTAAAAGACTTGAAGTAATATCCAATCTTTATTGCGATACTTATCCTTAGTACAGTGTTGGACCGACCTATAGTCTCCTTTAAAATGTTGGCCACGTATTGTAAACTTATCCATATTCACAAGTGAGATGGAATAATGAAATTTGGGAGATTATTGTCCAGTCGTTTTTTTCATTTTTGTAGTCATCATGGCTGTAAAGGACATTACAAAAGGGGAAAAAAAGATACATGTGGGTATTTGAAAGAGGCTGTGTTTTGGAGTTACTGTATATGTGTGATTGTCATATAGATTTTAAATAAATAAATATGTTAAAAAAATTAATTAAAATATTGTTTATACTTTTTTAAAAAACTAATGATATAATAATATTTTAAATCACAATTCACACATTAATGATTGGATAAAAAACTTATATATTCTTGATGATAGAGAAATATTATTCTAATTTCTTATATAGTTATACAATTATAATATTTGTACACACATGATACTTATATATAATGTATTTATAATATTTGTTATTATTTAATATGAATATACATATTTATATAAGTTAGATTAAGTAATAAAAAAAATATGTTTTCTTTTTAAATATAAATGATAAAAATTATAATAAAAATTAAAATGATATATTATTATAATAATAATTTATAACATTTAAATTTATATTAATATAATTAACAAATATCTAGTTTTGTATTAAATATTATTATAATAATAATATTTTATAATATTTGAATTTATATTAATATAATTACTAAATATTTATTCTACCAAAATTTTATAAAAATTAGGATTATATTATTATTATTATTATTATTATTATTATATCTTATAGCATTTGAATTTATATTAATATAGTTATTAAGTATTTATTTTTGTATTATATATTATTATAACAATAATAATATTTTATAACATTTAAATTTATATTAATATAATTATTAAATATTTAGTTTTGTATTAAATATTATTATAATAATGATATTTTTTAATGTATGAATTTATATTAATATAATTAAAAAATATTTATTTTAATTAATTTTAAAAGTATATTCCATTAATTATATAGAATATTCCGTTAAAATTAACAAAAAAAAAAAAAAAAGAAAGAGTAAAATCAACAAAAAAATGTTAAGTACACATATATGTTCTCTAACAAACTTAAGTAAATATCTACTTTAGATTCAAGAATCATAAGATCTTTTTATCATTTTATAATATTCAAAATATAATAGAATTAGATTAAGAATATGTAATTTACTTCGTAAATAAATCCTTCTTCATAATTAGGCTACGCAAAGCAACCGATTAGTGTATAGCAAATAATTTTCACCATGGGTATTGAAGTTTTTCGTGGTCTTTCATATAACACTTTTAAGAAAAGTTTATCTTTTCGACAGTTTAAAGATTTTTCTCAAACGATTCTTTAGAAGTTGATGATAAATTGGATTTCTTTTACAAAGAGTTGCATCTCTATACTACACTTCAGAGTCCTCTATATTTTGTGTTATGTTTAACATGATTATTGTGGGTGATTGAGACTACTTGCAAGTTCTTATTGATTTATTGGTTTGAAAGCCAGTTAAGGTTGTTGATGGGGCTGTTTAGGTGTACATAATAAATTAACCAGCCTAAGACATTTGGAGAGAGACTTCTCTCAAGTTTTAGATTTCAATACTTTGTTTTCTCTCAAGGAGTTTACTCAAGTTTATGTACTGTTTAAACTTTTGAGTTTCAAGAACTCATTTTTGTAAAGTTCGTATTTGTTGTATCATTAAATATTGAGCAATAAAAAAGAAGGTTTGGTGCTTATTTCCCCGTGGATGTAGACACTCATATTGAGTGTTGAACCACATCATCTTGTATTGTTTTTCATTTACTTTACAACTAAGTTTCTCATTTCAATATTTCTACTTCTGTTTCAATTATGGTTTATTGATTCAGTCCAGTTAGATTTTTTTTTTTTTTTTGTGTGATTGAACTAATCATAATGTTACACCCAGATTTCGAGACTAAAGATTGTGACCTCGAAAGCTGAACTAGTCAAGTGTGAGCTCGAGATGTCTAAAATTCATGTTCGTGGTCCAGATGTTAAACCCTCGAATCAAGATGGCAACCTCGAAGACATTTAACCTCGAAGTTCTTTCTAAGCTCGAAAGACATAGCATCGGGGTATATCCGTTGTCGGGTGTCTTCGGATCAAGTAGCCCGATGCTTTAAGAGTACAAGCTCGAAATGTAATAGCCTCGATGGTATCTACCTGCTCCAAGCTGGTCTTGGAGTAAGGCATCTAGTTTGTAACTTATCTACAAACCTTGACCGACATGATGCTGGTTGCTGACCTCGACAGATTTAATGAGTCATCCGATGTCAACCAAGGAATGAAAGACCAGCTAGCCAGAACCGAGGCCAGCCACCTCGACATGCTAGATATAATTATGGTCATCCTCACATAAGAAATAGAAGGATGGATGATCAAGAAATCAGTAGTAGTTATCAAACAACATATATAGATGATTATGATAATGACGGCGGGTTGATAGGACATATTTTTAATACTTTTTAGTCTTAGTTTTTTTATTATTTTATTATTTTTAGTTCTTTTTATGTGTGGTTCTTGTATTTTTCAAGTTGTCATTTGTTATATGGATATTTAAGAAATATTTCAAAATTTATATGAAATAATATCTTCAATCAAGAGAAAAAAATACAAGATATTTATTTTAATTGATTGGAGAAGATAAAGGAAAAATCAAACTTAAATTGTTGCAAAAATCTGAGACAGTTTCGGTATTTTGACCATATCTCCTTACTCACATATCCAATTAATGTGTTCGTGCTAGCGCTGGAATGCTTTTTCAAAGACCTATGGAAAGTGAGAGTTAAATATGCTCTAGTTATTTAGACACAAATTTCGATATTGAACGAAACTACCTGTATGATTTGTGTAGTTTTTAGGTTTCTACACTTAATGCCTGCTGTGTGCTAAAACTTATCACATAGATGTAGAAAGTTTGCATATAGGTTGAGATTTATATATCCTAATAAGAATATAGATTACTTTAGTAAACCTGCTATCACAAGGAGAGAAAGAATAATAAAAATTGTATTGATGACATAACAAAGAAGAAATTAGACTGGGTACCCACTTTTAGATAACCATTTTAATTTTTACCCATGAATTAATCCTCTTACTTTTATACCTAGATTTATAATGTAAGTTTCCATTATATCCTTTCTCTACACAAGGTGTCAAGACATGCTATAAAAAAAATAAATTGAATAAGTTGTAGTTGCCAAGAGTCGAACACATGCCCCTTAGGATTGCTTTAGAAGTCACATAACCATCATATCCAACTCATTTTAATATTAGTTAATATCTTTGAATAAAATTTAATAACAAATAAGCACAACAAATACATAGTTAAATTAATAGCTAAAAATCTATACATTTTATTTTGTTAAGCCTAGTAGTATAAATTGTAAGTCTTGTAGTTTAAATTTTAAAGACTAGTGATTTAAATTTTAAGAAGTCGTGGTTTAGATTTTAAAGAATCATGGTTTATATTTTATATGGTCGCAATTTAGATTTTAATTGCGTGGTTTAACTTTTAAGCCTTGTGGTTTGAATTTTAAAATGTCATGGTTTGAATTTTAAGTCTTGTGGTTTAAATTTTAAAGAGTCGTGATTTAAATTTTAAGTCTTGTGGTTTAAATTTTAACAAGTTGTGGTTTAAATTTTAAGCCTTGTAGTTTAAATTTTAAAGACTAGGGGTTTAAATTTTAAGGATCCGTGGTTTGATTTTAAAGAGTCATGATTTATATTTTATATGGTCGTGATTTAGATTTTAATCGTGTGATTTAACTTTTAAGTCTTGTGGTTTAAATTTTAAAGAGTTGTTGTTTAAATTTTAAGCCTTGTTGTTTAAATTTTAAAGAATCGTAAACATTGTTTAAATTTTAAATAGTCGTGATTTAAATTTTAAGTCTTGTAGTTGAAATTTTAAAGACTAGTGATTTAAAATTTAAAGAGTCGTGGTTTAGAGTATTAAGGATAATGATTTATATTTTATACGATCGTGGTTTAGATTTTAAGCCTAGTGGTTTAACTTTTCAGCATTGTGGTTTAAATTTTAAAAATTTGTGGTTTAAATTTTAAGCCTTGTATTTTAAAATTTTAAGTCTTGTGGTTAAAATTATAAGCCTTGTGGTTTAAATTTTAAAGACTAGTGGTTTAAATTTTAAAGAGTTGTGATTTAGATTTTAATTGATCATTATTTATATTTTATATGGTCGTGGTTTAGATTTTAAGCCTAGTAGTATAACTTTTAAGCTTTGTGGTTTAAATTTTAAAGAATCATAATTTAAATTCAAGCCTCGTGGTTTAAAATTTTAAAGAGTCATAGTTTAAATTTTAAGCTTTGTAGTTTTAAATTTTAAGCCTTGTAGTTTAAATTTTAAAGAGTCGTGGTATAAATTTTAATGACTAGTTGTTTAAATTTTAAAGAGTCATAGTTTAAATTTTAAAGAGTTGTGGTTTAAATTCAAACCTCATTGTTTAAATTTTAAAGAGTTGTTATTTAAATTTTGTGTCTTGTGGTTTAAATTTCAAAGAAACGTTGTTTAAATTTTAAGCATTGTGGTTTAAATTTTAAGCCTTGTAGTGGTTTAAACTTTAAAGACTAGTGATTTAAATTTTAAAGAATCGTGGCATAGATTTTAAAAGATTATAATTTATATTTCATATGGTCGTGGTTTAGATTTTAAGTCTAGTGGTTTAACTTTAAGCCTTATGGTTTAAATTTTTACAAGACACGGTTTAAATTTTAAGGCTTGTGGTTTAAATTTTAAAGAGTGATGATTTATATTTTATGCTTTGTGGTTTACATTTTGAAGAGTTGCAGTTTAGATTTTAAGCCTTGAGGTTAAACTTTTAAGGGTCGTAGTTTATATTTTATGTCTTGAAGTTTATATATTAAATGATTGTTGTTTACATTTTAAGATTTATGACTTACATTTTCAAGAATAATTTTCATAGATTGAATACATTTCTATAAATATAGTTGTCACACATATATATGACACACTACAATTATAATGCATTTCCAATTTAACTATAATATGACACATATAATACACATTACAACAACACTTAGAACAATGTGCTCAAATAAGGATAATATAGGAAGTCTCATGATAATAATGGGTAAAGTTCAACTAAATATATTTAGTGTCTAGTTTTAGTTAACTACTACTAAAAGTGAGTAGTTCTTAACTTTTCCCTGTAATAGAATGGATAAATGATGAAATTAAATACCCTACTTTTAATTTTCAATTGTTAATATAGTTATTTTGTTCTTTTTATTTTTATTCTTGAAATCTAATTTTTAGTAACCAAATAGAAATAAGAAATTAATTCATTGGTAATTAATATTCAATCCTCGTGGGAACGATACTCTATTTATCACTTTATTACTTGTTTACGATTGCGTATTGTAGAGTCCCAGAATATTTACTTAACTAGCTAGATAGTAGTAGCAGTAGTAGTAGTAGTTTGTAGTATGTTAGATTCCGTGTATTTTGGTTCAAGTCGGGACTTAGTTGGAAACTCGTAGCAACAGTTATGAATTTTATAAGTTTAACTATAGTTTAAGAATATTAATTATAACATAAGGTTTGATTAATATTGCTGTTCCTAGAAATATATTTATTATAAACTAAGGTTTAGATAGAACCATTAAGAGCATGACACTTGTCATAATCATGTTTATTTAAGAATTTAAGTATTTAAATAAAAGAAAGATCTAGAAACTCTAGAACCTTCTAGAACAATTAAGAGCATGACACTTGTCATAATCATGTTTATTTAAGGATTTAAGTATTTTTTTTAATAGGATAGTTTCACTCCTCAAACTCTATAAATAGGACGTAGTGCTCAGCCATTTTCTTCATTCTTCAAGCATTCGATCAGAGCCTCTAAGGTGCTAGTATTACTATAGAGAGACATACTTGGGTTTGGGATAAAAGCTTTATCATTCTAAGCTTTTCTAAACACTTGGGAAGTGAGAAATAGTGTGATTTTGGTATTAAGGTTTAGATCAATCCATAAGATCAATCAAGGTATTCCTATTCCTAAGTTCAGTTCTTTATAATCCTTTAGTTTTCTTTAGTTTCTTTTATTCAGATCCTAACTCTTGTTTATGATTCTTGATTATGTATTTAAGTTCTTGAAACTTAAGGTCCTTCTTGGTAAGTTTCTTCTTGATGGTTTAGTTTTCATATTCATCTTTATTCTTAGAGATTCTCACCTTTTCTATTGTTGGTTTATAGGAGTGTTCTAATCCCGTTCTTGTTTCCAAATATCCCAACTTTTGGTAAGGAAAATAGGATATATTATATGTGCTTATACGTTTATGTTATGATATGTATATGTATAGTATGTTTTCTAGTCCTTGGGCATACGACTTGCTTAGATAAGCAAGCCCCAAGAATTTATGATTGGGCATATGACTTGTTAAGATAACAAGCCCCAAGAATTTATGATTGGACATATGACTTGCTTAGATAAGGAAGCCCCAAGAAGTTATATTGGGCATATGACTTGCTTAGCTCGCAAGCCCCACAAATTTATGGGCACATGACTTGCTTAACTAACAAGCTCCAATAATTTATCATGGGCATTATTGTTATAGTCCTATATGATATATGTTGTTATAATCATATGTTTATGATGTAGTCTTACGTTATGATATGTGATTGTTAGTAGATTTTCCTTGCTGGGCATTAGGTTCATTCCTTTATTTTTAGTGTGATGCAGGAAAATAGATATGGAGGCGGAAGAATTCTTGGTAACTTGGCTTGTGTGTTAAGGATGAATGGATTGAATGGACTGCGTGTCGATCGAGGATGTCGTTATTTATTTTTAGACTTTTAAACCATGTTTGATGTATTTCCGCATTTAGTATTTTAACAATTAAAGTTTTTTGTTTGTTTTTATGTTTTGTAAACAATGGGATCCCATACCCTATCATATTTTATTTTATGCTTTTTTGTTATTTTGTATTTGATACAATATCTATTTTGGGGTTCTAATAAAGTTATATTATTTCTTATGTATCTTTCTCCAAAAGTAATATATATGACTAGTAGATTTAATGGTCCAAGGTCTTAGAAATAGTTAAGTCATTACACGTTTACTTGCATACATAAATCTCACAACAAGTTTTTGGCGCTATTGCCGGAGATTGAAAATTATTAATATCAAAATAATTAATGTCTATTCTAATTTGGTTGTTTTTCCTTCATAATTCTAACTTTTTTTGCGTCTTAATTTTCTAATTTTAGGTAGTATTAGTTTATACAAAGCAAAGAAGTTGATAGTTTGAACAAAAAAGAGGTAAGCGTCTGGCTGATGACATAAATCAAGGGCTTTTGGGAGGCAACCCAATTTATTTTCATGTTTATATTTTGTTTTTGTTTTGTTTTCTTCTTTTCATGAAAGTTTGCAACCTAAGGAGGACAACAATAAAAATCACTACAATGGAGCAATGCATTGGATTACAAGAATGTTTTATGTTCTTTTTCTTTTATTTAAACATTGGGGACAATATTTAGATTAAGTTAGGGGGAAGGGATTTGATTTTTATTGCTTTGCTCATTGTAGATATCTTAGTTTATTTAAGTTTTGTTAGGTTTATATTTATTTTATGTTTTGTTTAGGATGTTAGTGTGAATAAAGTTGACAATGATTAGCCAATGATAATATGATTGAATGATGTGTCGTATAAATTGAATGAGAATGAAGCTATAAAAATCTGTGTGCTTGGTTGAATATTTTTTTTCCATTTTTACTTTGTCCATTTAAATAATTTAGCGCTTAATCATGATTTTTAATAAATTTTATGTGATTGAATATTGTTTATGCTTGCTGAATTTTAAAGATAAAAATAAAATACGAAAAATGCTGTTATTCTCTATAACTTGTTTGCTTGCTTTTCGAGACAAAAATCTAGATTATGCATGCTTACGAAGATGATTTAGGCAATTCATTGGAACGATTGAGACTTTCAAGCCAATCTTGATGTATTAAATCCTTAGTTACCCATATTTGAGATTAATGTGATTTTTTTTACACTTGTTTTGAGCCTATTTGAAACATTGTTCTTTTTTTTTTCTTCCCTTTTATGTATACAATGAGCATATGAAAAGTTATCGGGGGGTAGTTTGTAATGGGGTTTATATTTAGAAATTTCTGTCAATAGAAGTAGAAAAACTAAGAGAGAAAGAAAACAAATATTGAAAATAAACTATACTCCAATTGAAAATACAAAAAAATATGTATGGGGGAGTGTAGTATCATTAGAAAATAGTGAAAATAAATCAGATTTATGAATTCTCTCTCAAAGCAAGAAAAATTGAGAAATTTGGGATTGTTTTGGGTTTGTAAGTTTGTCATATGATTGATTTGTTTGGTTTGTATGCTTATGGTATAGTTGATCCTAATTGACTTTTTCGTCCACCTTTACCTTATCCATTCAATTATAAGCTATATGAAAGTCCTATTGATTTTTGAGCACGTGTTGTGTACAATAGTGGAGATTAGTAAGTATAGCAACCTTATGGGATAATAATTGATTAATTGACTGTAATGAAAAAAAGACGACGGGCATGAATTGATTCAAATGCATTTTATTTATTAATCATGATTAGGAGAGCTTTTATTTTTGGGAGAACCTAAGTGAATTGGAAAAAAAAAATTAACTAAAATTCTGGATTATTGGTTGATTTTCATGAAGAATATATAAGCATGTTATTCATAATATTTTGAGGCTTAAATTGTTGTTGTTGGCTTGATTCATTTCTGTTGGTTGTTTTTCGTTTTTGTTTGTCTTTTATGTTATTTACTCGAGGGCGAGTCAATGTTTAGTTTAGGGGAATTTGATAGGATAGATTTGTAATACATTTTAGTCTTAGTTTTTGTTAGTTTTATTATTATTATTTTATATTTTTAGTTATTTTTTTGTGTGGTTCTTGTATTTTTCAAATATTGAAAATAACTATACTCCAAATTAAAATAGAAAGAAATAATTGTCGGGCAGTGTAGTATCATTAGAAAACAATGAAAAAAAATCAGGATTATGAATTCTCTTTCAAAGCAGGAAAAATTTAAAATTTGGGATGGTTTTGGGTTTGTAAGTTTGTCATAAGATTGGTTTGTTTGGTTTGTATGCTTATGGTATAGTTGGGCCTAAATGACTTTTTCTTCTACCTTTACCATATTCATTCAATTATAAGTCATATGAAAGTCCTATTGATTTTTGAGCATGTGTTGTGTACATTAGTAAGTATAGCAAGCTTATGAGATAATAATTGATTAATTGACTGTAATGAAAAAAATTAGTGGCATGAATTGATTCAAATGAATTTTATTTAATAATCATGATTAGGAAAGCTTTTATTTTTGGGTGGACTTAAGTGAACTGGAGCAATGTTTTAATGTTTTAACTGAAATTCTAGATTATTGGTTGATTTTCCTGAAGAATATATAATCATGTTTTTCATAATATTTTGAGGCTTAAATTGTTGTTGTTGGCTTGATTCATTTGTGTTGGTTGTTTTAGGTGTTTCTTTGTCTTTTGTGTTCTTTACTCGAGGGCGAGTAAATGTTTAATTTAGGGGAATTTGATAGGATAGATTTGTAATACTTTATAGTCTTAGTTTTTTTTTGTATTATTATTATTATTTTATATTTTTAGTTCTTTCTATGTGTGGTTCTTGTATTTTTCAAACATTAAAAATAACTATACTCCAATAGAAAATACAAATAAATAAGTTTGGGGCAGTGTAGTATCATTAGAATATAATGAAAAAAAAGATCAAGTTTATGAATTCTCTCTCAAATCAAGAAAGTTTGAGAAATTTTGGATCGTTTTGGGTTTGTATGTTTTTCATAAGATTGGTTTGTTCGGTTTGTATGCTTATGGTATAGTTTAGCCTAAATGACTTTTTCGTCTACCTTTACCTTATTCATTCAATTATAAGTCATATGAAAGTCCTATTGATTTTTGAGCATGTGTTGTGTACATTATTGGAGATTAGTAAGTATAGCGAGCTTGTGGGATAGTAATTCATTAAAGGACGGTAATGAAAATAAATTGGTGGGAATGAATTAATTCAAATGCATTTTATTTATTAATCATGATTTGGAGAGCTTTTATTTTGGGTGGACTTAAGTGAACTGGAAAAATGTTTTAACTGAAATTCTGGATAATTGGTAGATTTTCCTGAAGAATATATAAGCATGTTATTCATAGTATATTGAGGCTTAAATTGTTGTTGTTGGCTTGATTCGTTTGTGTTGGTTGTTTTAGGTTTTTCTTTGTCTTTTATGTTCTTTACTCTAGGGCGAGTAAATGTTTTGTTTAGGAGAATTTGATAGGATAGATTTGTAATACTTTTTAGTGTTAGTTTTTTTTTAGTTTTATTATTATTATTTTATATTTTTTAGTTCTTTTTATGTGTGGTTCTTGTATTTTTAAAATATTGAAAATAACTATACTCCAATTGAAAATACAAAGAAATAAGTTTGGGGCAGTGTAGTATCATTAGAAAACAATGAAAAAAAATCAGGTTTATGAATTCTCTCTCAAAGCAAGAAAAATTTAAAAATTTGGGATGGTTTTGGGTTTCAAAGTTTTTCATAAGATTGGTTTGTTTGGTTTGTATGCTTATGGTATAGTTGAGCCTAAATGACTTTTTCTTTACCTTATCCATTCAATTATAAGTCATATGAAAGTCTTATTGATTTTTGAGCATGTTTTGTATACATTAGTGGAGATTAGTTAGTATAGCAAGCTTATGGGATAATAATTGATTAATTGACTGTAATGAAAAAAAATTGGTGGGCATGAATTGATTCAAATGCATTTTATTTATTAATCACAATTAGGAGAGCTTTTATTTTTGGGTGGACTTAAGTGAATTGGAAAAATATTTTAACTGAAATTCTGGATTATTGGTTGATTTTCCTGAAGAATATATAAGGATGTTATACATAATATTTTGAGGCTTAAATTGTTGTTATTGGCTTGATTCATTTGTGTTGGTTGTTTTAGGTTATTATTTGTCTTTTATGTTCTTTACTTGAGGGCGAGTAAATGTTTAGTTTAGGAGAATTTTATAGGATAGATTTGTAAAAATTTTAGTCTTAGTTTATTTTAGTTTTATTATTATTATTTTATCTTTTTAGTTCTTTTTATGTGTGGTTCTTGTATCTTTCAAATATTGAAAATAACTATACTCCAATTGAAAATACAAAGAAATAAGTTTGGGGAAGTGTAGTATCATTAGAAGACAATGAAAAAAAAATCAGGTTTATGAATTCTCTCTCAAATAAGGAAAGTTTGAGAAATTTGGGATTGTTTTGGGTTTTTAAGTTTTTCATAAGATTGGTTTGTTTGGTCTGTATGCTTATGGTATAATTGAGCCTAAATGACATCTTCATCTACCTTTACCTTATCCATTCAATTATAAGTCATAGGAAACTCTTATTGATTTTTGAGGATGTGTTGTGTACATTAGTGGAGATTAGCAAGTATAGCAAGCTTGTGTGATAGTAATTCATTAATGGACGGTAGTGAAAAAAAATTGGTGTGCATGAATTGCTTCAAATGCATTTTATTTATTAATCATGATTATGAGAGCTTTTATTTTTGGGTGGACTGGAAAAATGTTTTTACTGAAATTCTGGATTATTGGTTGATTTTCCTGAAGAATATGTAAACATGTTATTTATAATATTTTGAGGCTTAAATTGTTGTTGTTGGCTTGATTTATTTGTGGTTGTTGTTTTAGGTGTTTCGTTGTCTTTTATGTTCTTTACTTGAGAGCAAGTAAATGTTTAGTTTAGGAGAATTTGATAGGATAGATTTGTAATACTTTTTAGTGTTAGTTTTTTTTAGTTTTATTATTATTATTTTATATTTTTAGTTCTTCTTATGTGTGGTGCTTGTATTTTTCCAATGTTTAAAATAACAATACTCCAGTTGAAAATATAAAGAAATAAGTTTGGCGAAGTGTAGTATCATTAGAAAACAATAATAAGAAAATCAGGTTTATGAATTCTCTCTCAAATCAAGAAAAATTGAGAAATTCAGGATTGTTTTTGGTTTGAAAGTTTTTCATAAGATTGGTTCGTTTGGTTTGTATGCTTATTATATTGTCGAGCCTAAATGACTTTTTCATTTACCATTACCGTATCCATTTAATTATAAGTCATATGAAAGTCATGTTGATTTTTGAGCATGTGTTGTGTACATTAGTAAGTATAGCAAGCTTATGGGATAATAATTGATTAATTGACTATAATGAAAAAAAAATTGGTGGGCATGAATTGATTCAAATGCAATTTATTTATTAATCATGATTAGGAGAGCTTTTATTTTTCGGTGGACTTAAGTGAACTGGAAAAATGTTTTAACTGAAATTCTGGATTATTGGTTGATTTTCCTCAAGAATATATAAGCATGTTATTCATAATATTTTGAGCCTTAAATTGTTATTGTTGGCTTGATTCATTTGTGTTGGTTGTTTTAGGCGTTTCTTTGTCTTTTGTGTTGTTTACTCGAGGGCGAGTAAATGTTTAGTTTAGGGGAATTTGATAGGATAGATTTGTAATACTTTTTAGTCTTATTTTTTTTAGTTTTATTATTATTATTTTATATTTTTAGTTTCTTTTATGTGTGGTTCTAGTATTTTTAAAATATTAAAAATAACTATACTCCAATTGAAAATACAAATAAATACGTTTGGGCAGTGTAGTATCATTAGAAAACAATGAAAAAAAATCAGGTTTATGAATTCGACCTCAAATAAGGAAAGTTTGAGAAATTTGATATTGTTTTGGGTTTGTAAGTTTTTCATAAGATTGGTTTGCTTGGTTTGTATGCTTATGGTATAGTTGAGCCTAAATGACTTTTTCGTCTATCTTTACGTTATCCATTCAATCATAAGTCATGTGAAAGTCCTATTGATTTTTGAGCATGTGTTGTGTACATTTGTGAAGATTAGTAAGTATAGCGAGTTTGTGGGATAGTAATTCATTAATGGATTGTAATGAAAAAAATTGTGGGCATGAATTGATTAAAATGCATTTTATTTATTAATCATGATTAGGAGAGCTTTTATTTTTGGGTGGACTTAAGTGAATTGGAAAAATGTTTTAACTGAAATTCTGGAATATTAGTTGATTTTCCTGAAGAATATATAAGCATGCTATTTATTATATTTTGAGGCTTAAATTGCTGTCGTTGGCTTGATTCATTTGTGTTGGTTGTTTTTGGTGTTTCTTTGTCTTTTATGTTATTTACTCGGCGAGTAAATGTTTAGTTTAGGGGAATTTTATAGGATATATTTGCAATACTTTTTAGTCTTAGTTTTTTTAGTATTATTATTATTTTATATTTTTCGTTCTTTTTATGTGTGGTTCTTGTATTTTTCAAATACTAAAAATAACTACACTCCAATTGAAAATACAAAGAAATAAGTTTGGGGGCAGTGTAGTATCATTAGAAAACAATTACAAAAAATATGGTTTATGAATTCTCTCTCAGAGCAAGAAAAATGAGAAATTTGGGATTGTTTTGGGTTTGTAAGTTTGTCATAAGATTGGTTTGTTTGGTTTGTATGCTTATGGTATAGATGAGCCTAAATAACTTTTTCGTCTACCTTTACCTTATCCATTCACTTATAAGATATGAAAGTCCTATTGATTTTTGAGAATGTGTTGTGTACATTAGTGGAGATTAGTAAGTATAGCAAGCTTATGAGATAATAATTGATTAATTGACTTTAATGAAAAAAAGTTGGTGGGCATGGATTGATTCAAATGCATTTTATTTATTAATCATGATTTGAAGAGCTTTTGTTTTTGGGTGGACTTAAGTGAACTAGAAAAATATTTTAACTGAAATTTTGGATTATTGGTTGATTTTCCTAAAGAATATATATGCATGTTATTCATAATATTTTGAGGCTTAAATTGTTGTTGTTGGCTTGATTCATTTGTGTTGGTTGTTTTAGGTGTTTCTTTGTCTTTTGTGTTCTTTACTCGATGGCGAGTAAATGTTTAGTTTAGGGGAATTTGATAGAATAGATTTGTAATAATTTTTAGTCGTAGTTTTTTTTTAGTTTTATTATTATTATTTTATATTTTTAGTTCTTCCTATGTGTGGTTCTTGTATTTTTCAAATATTTTAAATAACTATACTCCAATTTTAAATACAAAGAAATAAGTTTGGGGTAGTGTAGTATCATTAGAAAACAATAAAATGAAAATAAGGTTTATGAATTCTCTCTCAAAACAAGAAAAATTGAGAAATTAGGGATTGTTTTGGGTTTGTAAGTTTTTCATAAGATTGGTTTGTTTCATTTATATGCTTATGGTATAGTTGAGCCTAAATGACTTTTTCGTCTACCTTTACCTTATCCATTTAATTATAAGTCATATGAAAGTCCTATTGATTTTTGAGCATGTGTTGTGTACATTAGTAAGTATAGCAAGCTTATGGGATAATAATTGATTAATTGACTGTAATGAAAAAAAATTGGTGGGCATGAATTGATTCAAATGCATTTTATTTATTAATTTTGATTAGGAGAGCTTTTATTTTTGGGTGGACTGGAAAAATGTTTTAACTTAAATTCTGGATTATTGGTTGATTTTCCTAAAGAATATATAATCATGTTATTCATAATATTTTGAGCCTTAAATTGTTGTTGTTGGCTTGATTCATTTGTGTTGGTTGTTTTAGGTGTTTCTTTGTCTTTTGTGTTCTTTACTCGAGGGCGACTTAATGTTTAGTTTAATTTCTTTTATGTGTGGTTCTAGTATTTTTCAAATATTAAAAAGAAATACACTCAAATTGAAAATACAAATAAATAAGTTTGGGGCAGTGTAATAGCATTAGAAAATAATGAAATAAAATCGGGTTTCTGAATACTCTTTCAAATCAACAAAGTTTGAGAAATTTGGGATTGTTTTGGGTTTGTAAGTTTTTCATAAGATTGGTTTGTTTGGTTTGTGTGCTTATGGTATTGTTGAGCCTAAATGACTTTTTCGTATACCTTTACCTTATCCATTCATTTATAAGTCATATGAAAGTCCTATTGATTTTTTAGCATGTGTTGGGTACATTTGTGGAGAGTAGTAAGTATAGCGAGTTTGTGGGATAGTAATTCATTAATGGACTGTAATGAAAAAAAAATTGTTGGCATGAATTGATTCAAGTGCATTTTATTTATTAATCATGATTAGGAGAGCCTTTTTTTTGGGTGGACTTAAGTGAACTAGAAAAATGTTTTAACTGAAATTCTGGATTATTGGTTGATTTTCCTGAAGAATATATAAGCGTGTAAATTATAATATTTTGAGGCTTAAATTGCTGTCGTTGGCTTGATTCATTTGTGTTGGTTGTTTTTGGTGTTTCTTTGTCTTTTATGTTCTTTACTTGGCGAGTAAATGTTTAGTTTAGGGGAATTTGATAGGATAGATTTGAAATACTTTTTAGTCTTAATTTTTTTAGTATTATTATCATTATTTTATATTTTTAGTTCTTTTTATGTGTGGTTCTTATATTTTTCAAATACTGAAAATAACTACACTTCAATTGAAAATACAAAGAAATAAGTTTGGGGGCAGTGTAGTGTCATTAGAAAACAATGACAAAAAAATAAGGTTTATGAATTCTCTCTTAAAGCAAGAAAAATTGAGAAATTTGGGATTGTTTTGGGTTTGTAAGTTTGTCATAAGATTGGTTTGTTTGGTTTGTATGCTTATGCAATAGTTGAGCCTAAATGACTTTTTCGTCTACCTTTACCTTATCCATTCACTTATAATATATGAAAGTCCTATTGATTTTTGAGCATGTGTTGTGTACATTAGTGGAGATTAGTAAGTATAGAAGCTTATGGGATAATAATTGATTAATTGACTATAATGAAAAAAAGTTGGTGGGGATGAATTGATTCAAATGCATTTTATTTATTAATCATGATTTGGAGAGCTTTTATTTTTGGGTGGACTTAAGTGAACTATAAAAATGTTTTAACTGAAATTCTAGATTATTGGTTGATTTTCCTGAAGAAGATATAAGCATGTTATTCAAAATATTTTGAGGCTTAAATTGTTGGTGTTGGCTTGATTCATTTTTGTTTGTTGTTTTGTGTGTTTCTTTGTTTTTTATGTTCTTTACTCGAGGGAGGGTAAATGTTTAGTTTTGGGGAATTTGATAGGATAGATTTATAATATTTTTTAGTCTTAGGTATTTTAGTTTTTTTATTATTATTTTATATTTTTAGTTTTTTTATGTGTGGTTCTTGTATTTTTAAGGTTATCATTTGTTTCATGGATATTTGAGAAATATTTCACAATTTATGTGAAATAATATCTTCAATCAAGAGAAAAAAAATAGAAGATATTTATTTGGATTAATTGGAGAAGATAAAAGAGAATTCAAACTTAAATTGTTGCATAAATCTTAGATTTTTTTAATCTGAGACTGTTTCAGTATTTTGACCATATCTCCTTACTCACATATTCGATTTATGTGTTCTTGTTGGCGTTGGAAAGATTTTTCAAAGACCTTCGAAAGCTTTTCAAAAGAAAAGTCTAATTCGGACGTTTACTTGGTGATATTTGAGCTACAAGATTATGCAAGCTAGAGTTACGAGATTTGAAATTCAAATAAAGATATTTTTGAGCATTATCAAGTAACTAGTGGAAACATCTAGAAAGTTCTTTTCACAACCTTATTGTAATGTCCCTAATACCCTAATGTGGCTTAGTGCCTGGATTAGGGGGCCAGGAAGGTCATAATTGATTTAATGCATTATTATTTGATTATATGCATGATTATGTGAATTATATTATTATATGATGATAATTGCATGCATGTGGCCCACTTCTTATAAGAATGGCATTTTCGTAATTTTAGCCGTTGAGGGCGTATTTTTATATTTATGTTCATGTGTGTGATATATGGGTTAGACCACATTATTATGTGGATATGTTTGAGCCATTCGGCATGACGACTATTGTAGGAAGCAATTTAGCGTTTTGGTCATAACGGGGCTAATTACCGGGCTTAGGGTGAGCCTAGGGGTGATTTGAAGCTTAGTACATTATTAGGCATGAGCAGGAATGGGATATGATTTGATAATTAATTGGAGATATTGGGAATGACGGGAATCGAATGACGTTAATTATGATTAACGGGATATGTGGAAAATGACAATTATGCCCTTGCTTAGCTTTGAAGGCTTTAGATGGCCCTAGGGGCAATTTGGTCATCTAGACGATTGGGTATATTCAGCCAAGGAAGGTTGTAGAATACACAGGTAGCAAAACAGAGGTTCTCTTCTCATCTCTCTCAATCACTTTTCTCTCTCTCTCAATTTGGAATTTTGAAGCAAGCTAGAAGATTAAGCTTGGGGATTTGAGGCTTGAGAGTTTAGGATTGTGTTGCAGCAACTGAAAGGTGTTAAATCTGGGTTTGAGGTAAGGTTTTCAGCTTGAACTTTAAGGTTTTGCTCTATTTTTATGTTGCTTGAAGGCTTGAGAGTTTTGATCTTAAAAGTGAGTGTTTGGTGATGTTTTAAGTGTTATAGAACTTGGGTTTTGCGGTTAAACTAGTTATAATGTTGTGGTGATGATTGATTGTGATATTGGTATTGGATTGATGAGTTTTGGCTGGGTTTAGATTGAGAAAAATGCAGGGAGTTAGGTTTGCAGGGTCAAGTCGCGACCGAGTTCATGTAAGTCGCGACTTGAGTGAACCCTAGGGCCTTTATTGGGCTCTGCCTGGCAGGGGAGCCGTGACCCTTGAGGGTGAGTCGGGGCCCATCCCTTGGACCCACACAGGGGGTTCTCTCTCTTGGGGGCATGCTGCGACCTTGGGGGCAGGTCGTGGGCCGCCTATCCTTTTTCAGCCAAATTGAGTTTTAATTAATTTTTAGCGTGTGTTTTCGAATCTCAAGGCTCAGGATCGAATTTACTAACTGTTTCAATAGGATTCGAGGTCCTAGGAGCTGGGTTTTAGTCCATGAACCTTTTATTACTCATTTTATTGATTTGATTTCATATTTAGTTATGATTAGGTGACCGCTAAGGGCCTAAGGTTAGGTTCGTTCTCAAGGGTCGTACTTTTTTTATTTCACGCTTAATTCTGAGGTAAGAAAGTTGCACCCAGTATGTCACATACATGATTATTGATGAGGCATGTTGAATGCTCTATATATGGACATTGGTTGCATTGTAAATGCCTGGCAGCATTTCTAACTTGTGAATGGCACTAACTTATTAGTCAGAAACAACAATGGTGTTTAGTACTAGTCACGAAGCTTTGACTTATCAGTCATGATCAGCAATAGTACTAAGCGTTGGTCATATGGAATTGACTTATGAGTCAAGAGCGGCAATATTATATTAATGCGGGTCTAAAAGATTAGATCTAATCAACATGAGGATTAACTGCTTGACCGATCTATTGGTTGAAGAAAACTAGAGCGCTTTGCTAGTCCATGACTAGTTACTCAGAGCCAGGGCTAAAAGTCTCAAGTGACTTGATAGTCACATGGCTTAGGGCGCATGACCCTCGAAAGACTTATTAGTCATCTATTAAGGGCGCAGGACTCCAGAATGACTTACTAGTCATCTATTCAAGGCACAGGACCCCATAATGACTTACTAGTCATCTATTAAGGGCGCAGGACCCCAGAATGACTTAACATTCATCATCTGATTAGGGCTGCAAACCCCAGAATGATTTCATGATCATTTATTTATATTGTATACATGCAGTAATAAGTGTTCTTGCTGAGCCTTGGCTCACGGGTGCTATGTGGTGCAGGTAAAAGGAAAGAGAAGCTTACCCAGCCCTGAGTGGAAAGCTTAGGTGGCGATGTGTACATATACAGCCGCTTGATCACCATAGCCAAGGTGTTTCTAAGGGGAACTAGGGTTTAATCCCATTTTTTCTGCTTAGGTCTGCATATTGTAACTTTTGAGCTGTAACGACCATTTTGGATTGTAAACAACGTTGTAAACACTTTTATGGGATCCCATGTACAGTTTAATGCTTTTAGTAAAATATATCCATTCCTTTTGACTGAGCTTTTAACCTTGGCCCATTAATAACACTTAGATGCATGTTTATGACCTAATGATTCGTTTAGCGAGTTAAACACTATTTAAAGTACACAGTGTGACGGTCTTGACTTACCAGGGCGTTACAACTTGGTATCAGAGCGTGCCAAAGGTTAGGGTTCCTGTAGACTAGTTGGGCAGGTACACTCGCCATTGATGACAAGCTCGACTCATATTTCGGTAACTATTTATTTGGTTATGTGCTTAACTCTGTAAATAGAATTTAAATGCTTTACTTGCATGCATAAGATACACAAATAGGGTTGGCCCTTGACTGCTACATGATGAGCAAGAACGTGCTTATTAGCACTAATATTGCTAGAACATGCTTATTAGCATCATTAATTGTTAACTGTTAAGTGCAAAAATGTTAAATGTTATGATCATGAATCAACATGCTTATTAGCATGATTATGGAACAAGGACTCTGAGGCGGCAAGAGGTTTAGTTATCACTACCTAACTGCCCGCATTGATTATTGCAGGAAGGTATAGGTTGAAAGTATGCTTCAAAGGCAGATAGAATCATCAGCTGGCCAGGAAGATCAGGGCCAAAATGATAGACAGGGTTCGAAAAATGACCAGACTCAGATCCCTCAGCCAGCTCTAGAAAACTGGCAACAATTGCTTGTTGATTTACAAGCCATAGTAATGAGGCAAGAAGAAAAAATCCGCCTCCTGAGACAACAACAGGTTCCTATAGGGAACATCTTGCCAGAGGCACCACTTGTAATCGTGCCAATAGTTGAACAGTTGCCAAAGGCTGGATGTAAATAGGAACCTCTTTATGAAAGGTTCGAGAAACAGCACCCTCTAAGTGCAGATCCAGCTAAAGCTGAGCAATGGATGAGCATGGTTACCACCATCCTTGACTTTATGAGGGTGTCTGGTAATGACAGGGTGTCATGGGCCACATATATGTTTCAGGAGGATGCCCGAATTTTGTGGGAAGTGATATCTCAGACCTGAAATGTTAATGCCCTGAGTTGGGAAAAGTTTCAGACTCTGTTAAATGAAAAGTACTATAATGATGCCATCAGGGCTGTAAAAGCTGAAGAGTTCAGCAAGCTATTTCAGGGAAGTCTGTTAGTGACTGAGTATGCTTTAAAGTTTGACAGACTGGCAAAGTTTGCAATGGAACTGCTGCCCACTGATGGGACCAGAAGGGAGAGGTTTCTCTAGGTGCTACAACCTAAAATATCCCATGATGTTCATATTACCACTGTGTTTGGAGTTACTACTTATGCATCGGTGGTTGAGAAGGCATTCACAGCTAAGAGCACATACAACAAGATCTGACGTGAAAATCCAGCAAGGAGAGACTTTAGGAGGGTGGGACCTCCATTTATGGGTACAGGTAGGGGAAGAGGCCCCAGTGATCAGAAGAGGAAGGCTCCTAATGCCTTCCAAGCTCCAGGCCTTGACAAGCGACCACGTGGCATTACAATGGGCCACCAGGCGGCAGTGAGGCCTGGAGGACTTTTCATGAGTTCCCAAGGTGAAAGAGGTGTCATCTAGGGGAGTTTCGGGCAAGAGCTTGCTTTTTATGTGGAGTAGTGGGACATTTGAAGAAAGATTTCCCAAGATCAAGAAAAGAGGAGCCAAGAAAGGTGGATAGCTCGGCCCCAGCTCGAGTGTTCGCATTGACTCAGGCAGAAGCTGAGGCTTGTCCCTCAATAATCACAGGTCAGATTTTTTGGTGCTGGAACCTCTTATACTGTTTTCATTGATTCTGGTGCTACACATTGTTTTGTTGCTAGTACAATTATTGATAGATTATGTAGACCATGTGATCATTATGTTGTGGGATTCATGACCTTATTACCCACTGGGGAGATAGTAGTATTCAGAAGATGGGTCAGATCATTTCCAGTGACATTGGAGGGCAGAAAGTCATTAGTTGATTTGATAGAGTTGTTTATGACCGACTTTGACATGATTCTGGGTACGGATTGGTTGGTGAAGTGTGGGGCAACCATAGATTGTAGAAGGACGATGGCAACCTTTGAGCCTGAAGGTGAGGATCTTTTTGTGTTTGTTGGCACAGTCCATGGAATCTGTATATCTATGATATCTATTTTTGAGGGCTAGAGATATATTGCAAGAAGGTTGCATAGGATTCTTAGCCAGCGTAGTTGATACCAGCCAGGTCATGCCAGTGGGACCAGACTAGTCTGTGAGTTTCTGGATGTGTTTCCAGAAAATTTACCAGGGTTGCCACCACACAGAGAGATTGAATTTGTGATTGAGCTGGCACCAGGGATGGAGCCAGTGTCTAGAGCACTTTACAGAATGGCCCCAGCAGAATTAAAAGAACTGAAGGTATAACTGTAGGAGCTGTTAGACTTAGGTTTTATCAAGCCTAGTTTCTCACCGTGGGGTGCACCAGTTCTGTTTGTTAAAAAGAAGGATGGTTCTCTAAGGATGTGTATTGATTACTGGGAACTGAAGAAGTTAACAATCAAGAACAAGTATCCTCTGCCAAGGATAGATGATATGTTTAATCGATTGAAAGGTAAAAGGGTATTCTCTAAGATAGACCTTCAATCTGGTTATCATCAGTTGAGGGTCAAGGATGGAGACATACCGAAGACTGCCTTTCGCACCAGATATGGGCATTATGAGTTCTTAGTCACGTCCTTTGGGTTGACTAATGCCCAGTTGCTTTTATGGATTTGATGAATAGAGTGTTCAAGGATTATTTGGATCAGTTTGTGATCGTCTTCATCGATGATATCCTGGTTTATTCTCAGTCAGAGTCAGAACATGAGTAGCATCTGAGGTTGGTTCTACAGAGATTGATGGAACACAGTTTGTTTGCAAAGTTCAAGAAGTGTGAGTTCTGGTTATCTCAGGTAACTTTCCTTGGGCACATTGTCAGTAAGGAATGGATCAAGGTGGGCCCAGCCAAGATTGATGAACTCAGGGAATGGCCAACGCCAAAGAATGCTTCAAAGGTTAGAAGTTTCCTTGGATTGGCAGGTTATTATAGGTGTTTCGTGGAAGGGTTCTCAAAGTTTGCCACTTCATTGACTGAATTGACACGCAAGAATTAGAAATTTGTGTGGTCAAACAAGTGTGAGAACAACTTCCAATAATTGAAGCAGAGGTTGATTATAGCTCCAGTTCTGAGTCTCTTGAAGAATCAGGAGAAGTTTGTGATATACTGTGATGCCTCACATCAAGGTTTGGGTTGTGTTCTTATCCATTCAGAGAAGGTGATTGCTTATGCCTCATGTCAGTTGAAAGAATATGAACAGAGGTACCCCACTCATGATTTAGGGTTAGGGGCTGTGGTCTTTGCATTAAAGGTATGGAGACATTATCTTTATGGGGAGAAGTGTGAGATTTACACCGACCACAAGAGCCTGAATTACTTGTTCACATAGAAAGACCTGAATATGAGACAAAGCCTTTCACTGGAGTTAGTGTGGGATTACGATTGTGAAATATTTTATCACCCAGAAAAGGCCAACATGGTGGCAGATGCTTTAAGCCAGAAGGGTCCGGGATAGATTTTCAGGGCTTTTGTTCATATCCAGAGAGTTAGTAGAGGATATGACCAGAGCTGGCATAGAATTGTTGGTAGGCCATTTGGGCAACATTACGCTACAGTCTACGCTGTTGGATATAATAAAGGAAGGTCAGTTGGGTGATCCACAACTGACAAAGAACAGAGAGGATGTTTTAGTTGGAGTGTCCAGAGATTATACAGTGTCACATATGGGCTTGTTGAGATACAAAGGTTGGATATGTGTTCCGATGGACACTGCTAAGAGACAGAAGATTATGCATGAATCTCATACTGCTCCTTACTATTTGCATCCAAGAACCATAAAGATGTATCAGGATGTTAGATTGTTGTATTGGTGGCCTGGGATGAAGAGGGATGTGGCAGAGTATGTGGCTAAGTGCTTGATATGTCAACAGGTCAAGGCTGAGCATCAGAGGCCAATAGGGCTATTACACCCTCTGGATATCCCATACTGGAAATGGGAGGACATCACAATGGATTTCATGGTGGGATTACCCAGGACTGTGGGTCAACATGATTCGGTGTGGGTTATCGTGGATCGATACACCAAGTCATCTCACTTTTTACCATTAAGGACTACCTATAAAGTTGACCAGGACGCAAATCTCTATGTGAGAGAGATTGTGCGCCTTCATAGGGCACCGTGGTTGATCGTGTCAGATCGGGACCTCACTTTTACATCCAAGTTCTAGGGAAGTTTACAGAAGGCCATGGGTACACAGTTAAAGTTTAATACTGCTTATCATCCTCAGACAGATGGACAATCTAAGAAGATGATCCATATATTAGAAGACATGCTGCGTGCATGTGTGCTGGACTTTGGTGGGTCATGGAGTAAGTATCTACCTTTGATAGAGTTTTCCTACAATAACAGATATCAGTGGACCATTGGGGTGGCTCTTTATAAGATGCTGTATGGTAGGAAATGTAGGTCTCCCTTTCATTGGGATGAGACAGGAGAAAGGAGATACTTGGGTCCTGAGGCAGTTCAGAGGACCAACGAGGCCATTGAGAAGATTAGAGCTTGGATGCTCGCTTCTCAAAGTAGACAGAAAAGTTATGCTGATCCCAAACATAGGAACGTGGAGTTCCAAGTGGGAGACAATGTCTTCCTTAGAGTCTCGCCATGGAAAGTGGTGAGAAGGTTTAAGAAGAAGGGCAAGATAAGGCCTAGATTTGTAGGTCCATTTGAGATCCCGGAGAGGATTGGTCAAGTGGCCTATAGGTTGGCCTTACCATCGGCATTGTCGGTCGTGCATAATATATTTTGTATTTCATCTCTTTGGATGTATGTATCAGATGTGACTCATGTATTGAGTTACGAGGATCTGGAGCTTAAGGCATATCTCTCCTATGGGGAACAACTAGTCCAGATACTTGACAGAAAAGGACAAGGTCCTCATGAATAAAACTATACCTTTGGTTAAGGTATTAGGGAGGAACATCAAGGTCAAGGAAGCGACCTGGGAGCTAGAGTAAGATATGTAGAGTCAGTATCCCGAGCTATTCTTGCCTTGAAATTTCTAAAAGGAGGGGATATTTGTAATGTCCCAAATTCCCTAATGTGGCTTAGTGCCTGGATTAGGGGGCTGATTTAATGTTGGTCGTATGGAATTGAATTATGGGTCAAGAATGGCAATATCATATTAACGCGGGCCGAAATGATTAGATCTAATCAACATGAGAATTAAATGCTTGACTGATCTATTGGTCGAAGAAAATTAAAGCCCTTGGCTAGTCTATGACTAGTTACTCAGAGCCAGGGCTAAAAGGCTCAGGTGACTTGATAGTCACATGGCTTAGGGCGCATGACCCCTGAAAGACTTATTAGTCATCTATTCAGGGTGCAGGCCCCCAGGATGACTTAACAGTCATGATCTCATTAGGGCTGCAAGCCCTAGAATGATTTTATGATCATTTATTTATATTGTATACATGCAGTGGTAAGTTTTCTTGCTGAGCCTTGGCTCACGGGTGCTATGTGGTGCAGGTAAAGGGAAAGACAAGCTTACCCAGCCCTGAGTGGAGAGCTTAGGTGGCGATGTGTACATATGCGGCCGCTTGAACACTACGGCCAAAGTGTTTATAAGGGGAACTAGGGTTTAACCCTATTTTTTCCGCTTAGGTTGACGAATTGTAACTTTTGAGCTGTAATGACCATTTTGGATTGTAAACACTTTTATGGGATCCCATGCACAGTTTAATGCTTTTAGTAAAATATATCCATTCCTTTTGACTGAGATTTTAACCCTAGCCCATTAATAACACTTAAATGCACATTTATGACCTAATGAATTGTTTAGCGAGTTAAACACTATTTAAAGTACATAGTGTGACGGTCTTGGCTAACCAGGGCGTTACACTTATCACTATAAAAAGAATGCTTTAGACTATTTTAGATCTCTCTCTCTCTTCTCTCGTACTCCTCTCTTATGTCTTTCTCTCTCTTTTTCTTAGTTTCTATTCTTTTCTATGAACTAATTTTCATTTCTAGGCTTTTAATGCAGCGTTTTGATACTCTATTATTATTATTCAATGCAAGTTTTATGATTTCTTCTTCATACTTGTGATCTATTCAATTTGTGTTTAATGCTTGCGAATGCTTGATCACCATTTACACACAAATTTCGATATTGGACGAAACTACCTATATGATTTATGTTGTTTTTAGGTTTTAATGCTTATTGTCTGCTGTATGTTGAAATTTGTCACAGAGATGTAGATAGTTTGCATATAGGTTGAGATTTATATATCCTAATAAGAATATAGATTGCTTTGGTAAACCTGCTATCACAAAGAGAGAAAGAATAATAAAAATTGCATTGATGATATAATAAAGTGGATAAATGATGAAATTAAATACCCTAGTTTTAATTTCAATTGTTAATTTAGTTATTTTGTTCTTTTTCTTTTTATTCTTGAAATCTAATTTTTAGTAACCAAATACAACTAAGAAATTAATTCATTGGTAATTAATATTTAATCTTCGTGGGAACGATACTCTATTTATCACTTTATTACTTGTTTACGATTGTGTATACTTGCGTATATAAATCTCACAAGACGGGGATAGTCGATACTACCAACCTCATGATTATAAATATTATAACGACCATCGCAATGATGGGCACCCAAGAGGAAAGTTTGTTCCGCCAAGGCCACTTGGGCCTCAAGATATCCCCCTAGGGAAAATGTTAAGCCTAAAGGACCGTTTGTCCCACTAATGCAGAAAGACCCAGCGAACTGCCCAGAAAGTCCACCTTCTAGCCCTCCTCGAGCAGATAGCCAAAATGCAAGGGTGACACAGAGGAGTACACCTCTTCGATAGACTTGGGAATAGAGGGCCCGACTTGCGAGATGTCCTCTACTAGCTCCGCGAAGGCAATGGTTCCAATGTTGTAGGATATGCTACACTTGTAATCCTACCTCCACCACAAGTAGGAGCTGATGCAATCCCAGTTGCTACTCGAGCAGTTGTGCCCCTAGTTGCTCTAGCAATCCATGTGCAACTAGATGCCCTCACTCAGATGGTTTGGGAACTGACCGCCCAAAAACTCACTGATAATGATATTGAGAGAAGGAAATGATCTTCTTTCTCTGAAAGAATCAATGCTCTTACAATCCCTCCCAAGTTTAAGATGGCAACATGGAAAATGTATACTCAAAGTGAAGATCCCATTTCGCATGTGAAAAACTTTGAAATACAAACATATATTCAAGGAGTAAGAGATTACATCTGTTGCATAATTTTCCCTGCCATCCTAGATGATTCCGCCCAACAGTGGTTCTTCAAGCTAGAACCAGGAACCATTATATTATGGGATACATTTGAGGCTCTTATACTCAAAATTCTTTGCTGCCCATATCCCACCCGCCGAGCACAACGAGCTTGTTGACATCAAGAAAGGGCCTAATGAACCCCTTAAGGACTATGGATAGTGATTCATGGAAGCTGCTAAGTGGAAAATGGTCAACGATGATGGAAAGCTGATGGACATCATGGATAGGACCAAGTAAAAGGTCCCCTATGGACTGAACTCAGAAGAAAGATCTTCTACTCAACTAGAGAATTTCTAAATCGAGCAGACGAGTTTACTAAGCTAGAAGATGCTATTCGAAGAGCAGATAAAGCCAACCAAGTAGGCACCAATACTACTCCAACATAAAATACTGGTACATCTAACCAGAATCGAACAGTTAATTATAATGGTAGTACGAAAACCAGAATGGTGACAAAAGATGTAATAATTCTGACGGTGGCAACAATAATGATACCAAACAAGCAAAAACCAATGATAAGCCACAAGAGTACAATCCTCATTTTACCACCTATTCTATGCTCTTGGGGTCATGAGCAGAAGTCTTTCAAGCTACACATGCTGAAGTGTCTTATAGGAAGCCAAATCTTATTAGGAAATATATAAGTAAGAGAGACATGAATAAGTTCTGTCTCTTTCTTAACGACTACAGACATGAAACCAATGAGTGTAACCAACTAAAGGATGAAATCGAATTTTTCATTTGTCAGAATCACCAGGCCATGAGAAGGTATACTTGACGTCCTACCAAACAAAGTCAGGCTGCTGTACCCAATATGGATGCACCAACACAACCATCCCCTATAGCTAGTCATTTAGAAATGATCTGCAAAGGACCACACCTAGCTGGTGAAAATATAAAGGCACTGGAATGTTATGCTGGAACACTTCACCATGAATCGGCAGATAAGGTATCGGTTGTTGAGGAGCATACTCCCAAAACATCTCGAATATAAGCCCAAAACATTCACCGAGGATGACTCCACTAATGTCAAATTCTCGCACAACATCCTTTTGGTGATACAAGCCAATATTTCCAATATGATCATTGCCAGAACAATGATAGATCATGGCTCCTCCGTAAACATCCTTTTCAAAACTACCCTTGAAAGGATGAAGTTATTTGTACCCTGTATGGATTTACTGGAGAAGGAATGGCTCCAGATGGAACAATTAAACTAGCAGTGACTGTGGGAACTGCACCAGCAAACAGTATAGTCATGGCAATGTTTGTGGTGGTCGACACTCCCTCGGCTTTCAATGCCTTACTTGGAAGACCGTTATTGATCTACCTAAGAGCCTTTACATCCATATTCAACTTAATGATGAAGTTTCCCACTAACGCTAGAATAAGGTGTGCTAAGGGAAACCAAAGAGAGTGTAATGACCCAAAATTACTAATAAGGCTTAAGGGCCTTAATTAGTGTGTCAGGAGGGCATAATTGGAAGTTATGTGAATTAATGTTGAAAATGCATGATTATGTGATATGCATGATCTTATGATTATATGGATATGTGGAATGCATGTTTATGAGTATTAGATAAGCATGCGGACCCTGTCTAGTCTTTAAGGGCATAATTGTAATTTTGGCCAATAGGGCATAAATGTGATAAAATGTTGAGACCACATCATGATGTGGATATATCTATATTTGTAGCATTCGACCCGAGACGGTCCTGGGGAGCCGTTTAGCTAGAAAGTCACAACGGGGTCAAATACCCGGCTTAGGAGGGGCTTAGTGGTATTTTGGAAATATTATAATGTGTTCGGGAATTATTGAGTAATGGTTAGTAGCTTATTAATAATTTGGTATGTCAAGATTAATGGGGATTTTTAGGTATACTCGAGGACTTAGCGGGATGTGTTAAAAGACCAGATTACCCTTGGTGTCATATGAGGACTTATGTTAACTTAAGGGGCAATTAAGTCATTTTTGGCATTTGGATATACTTAGTTGAGGGCTGGTAAATACTAGAACACTTAGATAAAGCAGAGGAACCAAATTCTCTCTCTCTCTCTCTCTCTCTCTCTCTCCCATTCGAAGCTCTCCCTCTCCCTCTCTATGGTGGTTGGTTTTGAAGGATTTTAGGCCAGGATTCAAGGCTAGGATTTGGGAGACTGAGCTAGGTTCTAAGGTAAGTTCTAATTCAGCTTCTGGGTTAAATTCTGTTGAGATATGTTATGGGTGTGAGCTGAATTCTATTTATTTTGTGGATCATGGGAGTGGAGACTTGGCAAGGTTTAGCTGGGGATTAGAGGATTTGGGCTTGGAGTTGAATTTGAAAGAGGCTCAGGGACAAATTTCTACTAAAGGTAAAGGTTCTATGCATTTTTGAAGTTATTAGCTGGTGTGGTTTAAGTTTTGTAAAGTTTGAAACCACTTTGTGATTCTGAGTTTGGAGGAGTATTTGGGTGTGTTTCTGGTGCTCATAAGTTGTTATACTGTTTATATGAAGTTCTAGGTCAAATTGGGGACTTGGGTTTGCTTGGGTATTAATTTGGAAGAGTTTTGGCTCGGGAAAAATGCTGGGAGAAACCCAGCTTTCTGGGTTCGCATATGAGCGCTGCGGCCCTGTTCTTCCGTGTCGCGGCGCTAGGTTGAATCAGAAGGAGGGAACTACTCTGGGCACCGCGACCCTATAGGGCTGTGCTGCGGTGCTAGGCTAAATTCAGGAAAGGGGAAAATTGATTTTTTAGGGTTTTGGCTCAGGGGGCTCGGGGGACGCTTCCGCTACCTTGTGTGGGGAAACGGGAGGTCCCGAGAGCACGGGATTGGTTCCAGGAGATGATTGTGAATTGATTAGTAATAAGAGTGCTATGTATGTGTTGTGACTAGGTTTCGGTGAGGCTCGGGTTAGAGGACTGTGCTCGGGATTTCGGTGCTCAAGAAGCTTGAGACACATGTAAGAAAACTGTACCCATTTATGTGGATAGGATGGGACTAAGTGCTCCCTATATTTGTATGCACTGTTATATGATTGTGATAAACCATGTGGATATGTTGGGACTACAAACTCCCTATAATTGTATGAATGTCATGAGGTGGTATTATGCCATGGGGACATGTGATAAATGACCTAAGAGTGCCAGAATCAATACTTGTGCACAGGGCGCGACTCAGCCACTGGTAGCTGAGGACAGCTTAATAATCACTGAGCTCAGTTTAAGCGGGCTGGAGTCAGTGGGGTGAACACTGGGCTTGGCCTAAGCGAGCCAAAGATAGTGGATTAAATAGAGGGTGCGGCCTACGGGCATCAACCCTAGTTGTTGCTTGACATGTATACTATTGTTAATTTGATGTATATGATATGCTGAATATATGGAAACTAGATCATTGGTTATTGACTGATGTCCTGAATTGAATGAATGCTATGGCTTGCTGGGGAATTGATTAATGTCTTGTAAATCATTTGGTTGTGCTCTGTGAACTACTTGGTTACTGATATTGATTGTGCTATGATATTATGTTTTCTTGCTGGGCCTTGGCTCACGAGTGTTGCGTGGTGCAGGTGAAGGCAAGGGTAAGATGAATTGACCATGGGTTGGAGAGCTCTTGGGGTGAGGGGTACATTGTCAGTTGCTCAGCCGCCATGGTTGAGGGTTTGTACAGGGACGAAGACCTAAAATTTGTATTTTGCCGTTAGAGTGGCTTTGATTTTTTTTATAACATTTGGAAATCCTGTAATAAGTCATTTAAACCCTGATTTGGGGTCCCATGTACCAAACATTTATTTTAATGAAAATTATTCGTTTATAACCAAAATATTTTAAACCTAACCTGTTAATTTCTGTAGATTCACATTTTTATTTAAATGACTTTATTAGCAAGTCTCGCACTATTTCAAACACACAGTGTAACGGTCTTGGTTATCCAGGGCGTTACAACTTGGTATCAGAGTGGTCTAGGTTTAAGGGTTTCTGAAGATAGGCTAGACATGTACACTCGCCGCTAAAGAAAAGCTCGACTCAGGGTTCTGTAATTGAATATATGAGATTATGTGCTTAAGTTCTTGATTGAAATATGAATGTATTATGTTGTATGACTATAGGGAACATGAGAAATTGATAGGGCCTAGCCCTTGCTATTGTATGATGAGATTGAGGCATGCTTATTAGCATCGCTATTGCATGTGAATGAATATTTGGATAATGGTTTGAATACTGATGGTATGTGGTTACCTGCCTGAATTGAATTTATATGTTGTATTTGTTTATTGGTATGTAGGAAGCATGGTAAAGTGTGAATATACGTGGTAGCAATAAAACTTGGTAGCTAAATGCGTAGAATTGTTAATTAGTGTTTATTATGCTTTATGTGTGCATGATTATTGTGGTTATTTGGACACAGTTGAGGATTGGTTCAGAGTGTGAACCTCAGGGCTGGGGAGTTTAGTCAGCAGTGGCAGATGAATTCAAATTATTTGCATCCAGAATGGTTAAGTGGACTTGGCATTGTATTATAGGGGGTTACAGATGATAGTCGGGGTTGGAAACCTCCATCTGCCCCTGAAAGTCGTAGCAGGTGTTCACTAGTATGTGAATAAGTTGTGGGGTTTAATAGCTGAGATTAGATGGGAGGATAGCAGACTTTTCTGGGAAAGGAGCTGCTTTGTATACTTTGAAAGTGAGATTACCAGTGTTGGTTTAATATGGGGATACAGACAGATGAGAGTACTATAAGAATGGCCAAAAAGGCGTTATCCTCTGGTTTTGAGAAAAGTTTGGGTTGCCTAAGGATTGGTCAGTGGATGGGCAAAGATAATTCCATCTTTGGTTATATGAAGACGAGAGGTCATGACTAAGGGTTTGCGCTAAGTATTTGTGATATAAGGAATCCCGGAAAGGGTACTCAGACTGAGATGTTGGCATGATGAGTTAGGGAGAACTCAGATGGTGATTCGATAAAAGAGGTTATAAAGACATAGTTTGAACTGCAAAGACTAATAGGTTTATAAGCCTGATTTGAAATGGTAAGATAATGACAATGCATGTCAATGATTTTTGTGAGTTGGACAATTCATTTTGGATATTGATACAGGCGAGGGTGGCTGGAAATGATGACTCATGTAAGGATTAAGCTCTGGAATGGTCCAGAACGTCAGGGCCGCTCCAACGTATGAGATCTTCATCTGTATTTGAGTAGTAGAGAGGACCATGTTGTTTGAGATATATGGAGTGAAGTATAGGGTGTGAATGCCGTAGGGAAAGGGATGCAAATGACAGTATTTCCATTGGTGGAATTTAGTAATGACAGATTCTCAGTAATTGAAGTAGAAGAACCCCGGATAGTTTTATGGCTCCTGGTTTTGACAGGAAAGGGGTCTGATTTGCAAGATAGCTATCAGGACAGTGATGGGAACCAGTGAGGTTATTTATTATGCACCAGAGGTAGGGGCGCCACCTGGAAAGGTGACAGGTGAGGGCATGACTTCTACATGGAATGATTCAATATGTTAGGATGGATTTCCCATGATTAGGGAATGGAAGACTAGAATGCCTTGTTACGTTCGAAGCCCGAGGCTAGTTCCTCAGATATGATCAAATGACTGGATAGTTTACGTGGTTATATAACAAGCTAGAAGAGTTCAGTGTTAAGATTGTCTCAAGAAAGATTCAGACAAAGAGAAGATACCTCAAGGGTACTATGCGAGGGGCAGAAGGTATTAGTATTTGTTGAGGAGGAATTAGAAACTTCTGGAAGAGGAATTGGAATACAAGTAATAAAGAGGTTCGTAGTGAGAGCAATAGAGCTCGTCATATGGGAACCTTGATATGAGTTAGAGTGAGAGTCAATTTGTTAAGAGACAACCATGGACTGTAGGGGATATCACTTGGGAAGGTTAATTGGGCGAAATGGAAATTGAGCTAACCAGTAGGAATTCCGATGGGTATACAACGAATGATTGGGTACGCTTCAGGATCGGGCTACGGGTAGGTTCGGTATTTGGGTCATTATGGAAGATGGTAATGGTTTGACAGAAAGAATTACTGAAGCAATCGAAGAAGTTTGATCTCGGGATGGATCAAACAGAGCATCATACTGTGGGAATTGGTGGCATTGTCTGTTAAGGATGAAGAGTTTAAATGCCCGGTTTCTAGACAGGACAATGTCTTCAGGAATCGATCTATGATCTGGTTATTACCAACTGTGGATCAAGGAAAGAGACATTTCAGGAATTACTACTTGATTCAAGCTTCAGCAACACAGGTAAGCTCTACAAGCATAAAATATAAGAACGGTATGGGCAAGTCTCCTTCAGGTTTATTGGCGGTATGTTGGACTACTCTCCAGTTAGAAGTGGAATGCGAACCACTACCATGCTGATGATGTTAGTACTAAGGAAGCAGGGTCATAGGTAAAGCTCCATGAAGTGTCAGTTTGATATCGCCAGGGGTGTTCAAGACAATGCTACAAGAAGAGAAGGGGATAGGTATGAAGAGATTTGATTTGAAGCCACAGAGAAGCTACTGAAGAACGTCTGAAGGATAGGGAGCACAACGAGACCGGTAAACATGTCATTGACTACGTAAGTATCTTCGAAGGCGATCAGAAGGACAGTAAAACTTGAAGTTAGACTAAATGGATAGTGTCAGATCAGTAGTTCAGAAGACAGAGTGAAAATTGATTAGCGCTTGGTGATGTAGGAATGTGCGTGTTATGGTTGTATATAGAAGGGTAGCATGAAGGACCTGATTTTTGATAAAAATGTGAAACTATGAGTGGTACATTACACGCTGAGACACGCCAGGCACAGACTGACGAGAGACTGGTTCGAGCCTCGCGAGAGGTGAAGGAATGGGAACATGGCCGACATACATGGAACGTTAAGTTGGCGGTGAATGCATAGTATAAGGTATTTGAGCGTTTGGTCATTTATAAGAAAAATAATCTTGAGACAAAAATTTAGTGAAACATAATGGATGGATGGTTGATGTTAGAAATCCTCGATTGTACGAGGAGGAGGTTTAATTGGAGGCAGATCTCTTACTTGGGGGGTGTACGTCACTTGAACAGAATGCCACATGCTACAGTGAAACAAACAAGGTAACGATTGAGGTTGGTATAGTATCGGTGTGTGGTGATGAAAAGATACATATCTCTTTGGACAATGGAATCCAGAGTGATGATTTTGTGGAGACGGGGAAGAACCCTATGAGTACAATACGAGTTAAAGTACAAGGATCGAATGAGTCGTCTGATGGGAGTTAGGCATGGAAATGGGAATTCTTAGTGGGTGTCGTTCCACCTCCTAGGGTGTATTGTACCGGGAGGTTTAAGCAAGTGATAGAATCTAGTATACTTGGATATTGGAAGGTAAAGTGATATGGTGGTGGATCATAGGAATGGACCATATTTGTAACACCTTGGCTACCCCAGAACAGTTACGGTGAACAGTGAACCGGAAATTTGACTCGCTACCCGAGTCCTTTGGTTAAAAACGTGTTCTAAGTGTTATTATTAGGTTAAGGTGAAAAACTAGTAAAAAGGAAAGGATGCATTTCATCAAGTAAATAAACTGCTCATGAGCCATTCAAAACGTTTAAAAGTTATTTCTAATACAAAATGGTCGCTACTGTTTCAAATTTACAATCCCCGCCGACCTAAGCGGAAAAAATAGGGTAAACTCCTAGTCCCTCTGAGAACTCCCTGACCGTGGTGGTCAAGCGACCCAATATGTACACAACATCGCCCAAGCTCTCCACTCAAGGCTGGGTGAGCTTCTCTTTCCCTTTACCTGCACCACATAGCACCCATGAGCCAAGGCCCAGCAAGAAAACATAATAAAGCATGACATAATATCAGCAGTGATCATAATAACCATTCAAGACTATCAGTCCATAACAGATAGGTGACAGTAGCAAAAGTCACAAAAGTGGGTACAGCTCCCTTTAGCCATGTGATGATAGGGTCACCAGGGCTTAACTGATAAGTGATTCTTTCATAAGTTTGATCAGGATAGGTGCATGGTGATTGGTCACCAACATAACCTTCCTCCCGACTCTAGAGTCGTAACTATGGACAACGTCCCCTAGCCATGTGACAAACAGTCACTGGGGCCATATGCCCTGGCTATGAACATCTGGTCTTAGACCAGGCAAGCGCTTATAAGTTCTTCAGCCTTAGGGTTGGTCTAGCATTAGTACCATAGAGCCATTCAATGCTGATATCGATTAGATCTAATCTTCAATTGGCCCGGCTTTCACAACGCTCTTCCATTTCTGACCATTGGGTCAGTGTCCCTGACTAGTGAGTGCCATAAACAAGTAATCAATATTCGCTAGCATTTAATATGCAATCCATGTACACATACATCAACCAACATGCTTCAATAACAAACCATGCATGTCATATACATATACGGGGTGCAACCGTATCCATACACTGTTTTCTTACCTCTGGTTCAAGTGAAAGTTATTATAAGAACGACCCCTGAGAACGATCAATCTTTAAATTCCTTGACGGTCACCTGGTCATAAACAAAATATAGGGTTCATCAATAAAAAATGATAATAGAGGGTTCCCAAACCAAAACCTAGCCTCCGAGACATCAAACACTACTTAACCGAGTACTAGGTTCGACCCCGAGGCCTAAGGCTTGAATCCCCAAGCTAAAAACCCCATTCTGGCCAAAATTTCCCTAAGGGCCGCGGCCCTCCCCAGTTGCGCCGCGGCGCGCCCCTCAAACAGAGGCAGCCCTCTCTGTCAAACGCCAAGGGCCGCGGCGCACCACAGCCATGCCGCGGCGCTAAACCCAGACTAGCCAAAAATCCAACACGAACTAGCAAACCTCCCCTGCATTTTCCCTTGGAACCCAAGCCTTCAAACCAGCTCCAAACCTCCTCCAAACACTCAATTTAACCTCTAAACATCACCCATAACTCACCCTCATCAAAACCCAAACTAAACATCAATCAAAACCTCCACAAATCCAAACTATCATCAAGAAATCATAAGCTGAAAAACTAAAGGAAAACAGAGTATAAACCAGAAACTTATGGCTGAACTCACCTCAAATCCATGTTTGAACCTCCTTCAATGGCTGAACCAAGACCACAAACCCAGCCCCTTGGTTTCCTAGCTTGAAACCCCACTTTGATCTCAAAATCTCCAAAGGAAAGATGGAGGAGATTGGTGTACGGGAAAGAGAAAGATAACCCTGTTTTTCTCTGTTTTATTCTATATGCTTCTACAGCCAACTAAAGGGTTATATAAATCCATCCAAATGACCTAAATGCCCTTAGGTCACTTAAGGCTTCCAAAACCATTCCAAGGGTAAAATTGGTACTTTTCCACTTATCCCGTTAATCATAATTAATGCTTCCCAATTCCCGCTAATCTCAATATTCTCAAACACCAATCATTCATATCCAGTTACCCCATAATTCCCGGTAACGCTCTAATCATTAAAACACCTCGAGACTCACCTCGAGCCCCGAGCTTAAACCTGTTATGACCAAACCGATAAATCATATCTAAAGATCGTCTCATGTCGAAATACTCGAACCAATCCACATTATAATGTGGCCTCACAATATATATCATTGTCATGCAAACAAATATACAATTATGCCCTCAACGGGCCAAATTACCAAAACAGCCCTGTAAACAAAATGTGGACCCACATGCATGCATTTAACATCATATTATAATATAATTCATATAAACATGCATGATTTCATTTAATGGCATAATTAAACAGTTATGGCCCTCCCGGGGAATCCGAAAGGGAATCCGAGGCATTACAATATTGGACTATAAGAAAGGTGATTGGACAAGGATGGTTATAACTCAGCTGAATGAGTTAATGTAATTTGGTTAAGGTGAATTGGTAATGGGACAGAGCATTGGTAATGCTGGAGTACATCTAAGGTGACTCAACATAGAACATAGTAAGATAAAAAGAAAAGAGTACTATGTGAAGTAAAGAAGTGAAAAATAGTGGATACTACGGTTCAGTATTGGTTCGGGGGAAAACCAAAGAGGTTGTTGGAATACTTAAGGCAGGAGTGTCTGCCTATCTGAAAGGACATAAGAACTTGAAAGTTGTTAACTTTGGAAGACAAAGTTCCAGGATGAGAGATTTGTATCTCTCCAAGTAAGTGCATACAAGGAAAAGTACGATATTCTGGAAAAGAAAGGGGAGTTCTGACTCCCGATTCGACAGGAATTCTGAGGTTGTGCAAAGGGTTAGGCCGGGGGCCTATAAGATGATCTCACCCTGGTATGAGTGATGACTCATAGGTATTTATGGTATCAGCTTGCGTTGCAGGAGATGCCCGCCCGTAGGGCACGTGCCGCTTCTCGCCGGAAAGAACCGCTCACTAGCTAGCCGGACTAGTGGGGGCCTAGATAAGACAATGAAGCGATCGTTGTGAACTAAACAGACCCTGGAGTTTCAGCAGATTTGTGGTGCAAGTAGAGGTTAACGAAAGTATAGCTATCAGACAAGGTCTTGTGGAACAAGATTGTTACTCTGGTAAGAGTGTTATCGAGGAGTAAAAGTAAAGGCGTTGGACCTTGGGAATTATAGTCAGAGGTATGAGGTTTACTATCTGATGTGCTCGAGTAAATTTTGATGACGAAATTGTTATAAGGAGGGGATAGTTGTAACGACCCAAAATTACTAATAAGGCTTAAGGGCCTTGATTAGTGTGCCGGGAGGGCATAATTGGAAGTTATGTGAATTAATTGTGAAAATGCATGATTATGTGATATGCATGATCTTATGATTATATGGATATGTGGAATGCATGTTTATGAGTATTAGATAAGAATGCGAACCCTGTCTACTCTTTAAGGGAATAATTGTAATTTTGGCCGTTAGGGCATAAATGTGATAAATTGTTGAGACCACATTATTATGTGGATATATCTATATTTGCAGCATTCGACCCGAGATGGTCCTGGGGAGCCGTTTAGCTAGAAAGTCACAACGGGGTCAAATACCCGGCTTGGGAGGGGCTTAGTGGTATTTTGGGAATATTATAATGTGTTCGGGAATTATTGAGTAATGGTTAGTAGCTTATTAATAATTTGGTATGTCGGGATTAACATGGATTTTTAGGTATACTCGAGGACTTAGCGGGATGTGTTAAAAGACTAGATTACCCTTCGTTTCATATGAGGACTTAGGTTAACTTAAGGGGAAATTAAGTCATTTTTGGGATTTGGATATACTCAGTTGAGGGCTAGGAAATACTAGAATACTTAAACAAAGCAGTGGAACCAAACTCTCTCTCTCTCTCTCTCCCATTCGAACCAAACTGTTCATTTGGGGTAAACTCGTGAAAATTCCTTGGCTTTATTGTCAATGCAAGAGGCATAGAAGTTTATCCTGAGAAAATGAAGGCTTTAATTGACATGAAATCCCTGATCTAGGTAAAAGAAGTACAAAGCCTGACAGGACAAATCACAACTCTTAGTAGGTTCATCTCAAATTCAACTGACATGTGTGTGCCATTTTTCAACTTGCTAAAGGGAAATAGCAAGTTCGAGTGGACAAAAGAATGTAAAAAGGATTTCCAAGCACTCAAACATCATCTAGCACAACCATTATTTTTGTCAAAATCGATTGATGGGGAAACACTTTACCTATATCTGGAAGTTACAAAACATGATGTTAGTACAACCCTTATCAGGGAAGTAGACAGAATCCAGCACCCAGTGTATTATATAAGCAAAAGGTTGACTCGAGCAGAAACGCGATACCCCGTGATCGAAAAATAAGCTTACTGCTAGCAGCAAGAAAGTTAAGGCCCTACTTTCAAGCTCAACCTACAACAATACTAACCAACAAACCTCTTAGGAATGTGTTACAAAACTCGAAAACAGCTGGTCGATTATTGAAGGGCACAATAGAGCTAGGGCAGTTCAAAATTGCATACCAGGAAAGAACTGCTATCAAAGGGCAGGCCTTAGCAGATTTTATTGCTGAATGCACTTGAGTAGCAGAGGAAAATGAGCAGACAAAGGTACCAAAGAATGATGGAGAAATTTTTCCAACATGGAAGTTGTTTGTGCACGAGTCTTCAAACGAACAAAACTCTAGGGTTGGACTTATTCTAATTATGCCTTAAGGGAATCACATTCATTACATACTTAGATTTGGTTTCAATGCTTCAAACAATGAGTCAGAATATGAGGCTCTCGTAGAAGGATTGTGACTTGCTAGAGATGTCAAAGCTCTAGCCGTAGACAAATATAGTGATTCACAACTGGTTGTAAATAAGATATTGAGTGAATACCAGGTTCAAGACATAAATATGGCCTCCTACCATAGTAAAGCTAAAGATATTCTAGCACAGTTTAAAAAGGTAACCATACATCAGGTGCCCCGTCACTAGAAATCTAATGTTGATGCCTTAGAAAAATTGGCAAGTGCCAAGGATGTCGATACTCTAAACGTAATACATGTTGAGAACCTTGGCCAACCTAGTAGTAAACGAATCAGAAAAAATGCTACTGTTCGATAACACCCCCTCCTGGATGAGTCCTATCACAACATACTTGGAGCAAGCAATTTTACCTCAATATAGAAATGAGGGTTGAAAAATTTCAAGGCAAGCTGCTAGATATGAAGTCGTTGATGGAGTGATGTACAGAAGAGGATATTCATTTCCTCTACTTCAGTGTGTAACTAAAGCAGAAGCATATCTACTATTGATTGAAGCACATGAAGGATTTTGTGGCAATCATGCGGAGGGCGGAGTCTAGCTAAGAAGATATTGTGACAAGGGTATTTTCGGCCAATAATGAATGAAGATTTTATGGAGTATGTGCAAAAATGTGACAAGTGCCAAAGATTCTCCAAAATACCTCGAGCAGCTCCCAACGAACTTAAACAGATGCAAAGTTCATGGCCCTTTGTTGTGTGGCGCATTGACTTAAACGAGAAACTAGCAATAGGTAAAGGGAGTCAAATTGGCAGTGGTCGCAGTGGATTATTTTACTAATTAGATTAAAGCAGAACCACTGACAACCATTACTTCGGAGAAGGTAAGAATATCATCTGCAAATATAGGCTACTAATGAAAATAGTTTCAGATAAAGACACCCAGTTTGACAGTGATATGTTCACAAACTTTTGTGTTCGGCATGTTATCACTAAAATCTTTTCAGCTGTGGCATATCCTCAAGCAAAACATTGAAGGATACAATGAAGAAACGACTCAAGAAGGCTGGTCAAACATCTTACTAGAAGTGTTTTTTTCATATCGTACTACTACTCATACCTCAACTAGCCATTCTCCATTCTCCTTAGATTATGGAAATGAAGCTATGATACCTGTTAAGTTAACCCCCCCACCCCCCCTTTCACCCCCATCACATCGAAGGAGTACGTACGACCAAGAAAAAAACCACCAATTGTTAGCTGAAAGTGGCCAAATACTTTAACTCTCATGTCAGAGATAGAAAATTTGCCCCGAGAGATGTAGTATTGCGACAAGTGTTCCAAAACACTAAGGACCCTGCAGTAGGAGTTTTGGGAGCAAATTGGGAAGAACTATACCAAATCATTGATGTTTTACATCCATGAACGTATAAACTTGCACGATTGAACAATGAACTAGTCACAAGATACTAGAATGGTGAAAACTTGCAAAAATATTATCAATAAACATTGATCGAAAGACACTCTTTGCCCACTTACTCCGACCACCATAGTTATTTCTTTTTTAAATACCAATTATTACTTAGACAATTTTTTTTTGTTATGCAATTATAAGGCATGTTTTGCCCTTAAATACGACAAGTAACCTCTGATTAATTAAATTCTTAATGTCTTTTATGTGGAACATGCATCGCTCATAGAATTTTTTAATTCAATAAACACGTTTTGTCCATGCTATTATGAGATATTTACAAGGGAGTGTGCTAGACACAGTCAATATAATATTGCCAAAATTTTGTCATTATACTAAGTATTTCTTAACGTGTGTGATTCTTTAACAACATACAGGTATACTACTTTATGAAATAAATTCGAGCAGTAGCTAGACTAGGATTGATTATTTTCCAAGCAACCAAGGACTTACCTCCTCGATCACTTGGGGGGCATACATGGTATACATAATCGCACATAAGCAAATGAGGGAAAAAGCACACTTGAGTAGTACTTAGAAATTTTTTCAAAATTTATAAAGTGTTGTGCTTTGTTCATTGCGAAGGAAACTAAAAAAAATCTTCGTTTGTTCGACACGAGTAAGAAAGTTTGAAAACACATATAGCATTTAATTTGTTATATCATGTCAAAATTAACGAGCAGTAAATTTTATGTAATGCAAGAAAATTATTACAAAAATACCTGAGATTAAAAGTTCTTGGTCATCACCAATGTTTTTTCACCACGAACCTGACGGTTCAGGTGACCAAGAAAAGGAAAAATTAATATTACTCCGAAGGACACTCCCCCTCAAGCCTTTCCACCTTAGTATCTTCCTGCTCTGGCCTCTGGTCACCATCAAGATTTAAGGAAACTTCTTGGTAAGTAGCAGCTAACTCTTCCTCCTCGCGGGCTAAACATTTAACAATCTCTTTATCTTGAAGGTTGGCGGGCAAGTAGTCGATGTTGGCTCCCTTATGTTTTTTTCCAAAACATGAAAAAAAAATTGAAGGTCGCACTCCTGAACCTTGTTAGGTTCGAGGAATATGAATCCTCCTCCTTAGCTAGCTCCGGCTCAAGTACTTTTTTCTCATTTGCCAGCTTTTGCTCCTCCGACTCCAACTGCTTCACATGCTCCTCAAGGTTTTCCCTGTTCTGTTTATGCTCCATGATCTGGCACTTTTGCTTGGTCGACGCCTCCTTGAGCACCTTGATCACCTTGCCCTTTTTATCTTCCTCGATGATTCTGTCCTTCAGATCATCTTGAAGCTCCTTGTAAAGGTTGTAGTTGATAGTGTTTTAATCCTTGAAGCTCTTCATGGTCGCCCGTGATTTCTTCAAAGACTCTACAACCTTGAGTGCTTTAGTTTGCTTATTGGTGAAAGTTTTCATACTTTGTGAGAATGATAGAAGTTAGATTCAAAAAGAAAACTTAACAAAAAATTTAAGAATTTAAATGGATACTTACCGAAAGGAGCTCAGACATGGTGCGACCTAGTCCGGAGTCCAAAGATGAATGCTCATGGCTTATGAAAGATTCAATACTCAGGTGGTGTTTGGCAAGCGTCTGGGCTTGGGAGGAGATGGCCTTCACAGTGACATTCAATTTCCCTTTTGCTCGCTTGACCTAAGAAGTAGTTGGGTCCATGGCTGGTCGGCCAGCAGGAGAAGGAGTAGGTTGGCTAGCAGGAGACACCCGCCTAGCGGAGGGAGTATGAACAGGAGAAGATGGACAAGGTATCGCCGGAGATGAAGGAGCAGGTGGATCACTTCATGGTTGCTTGTTGGCTGGCTCTTTGCTCGAGCTGGCATCAGGAGCCACCTTTCTTTTTGTACCTCATTTTTTCTAGGATGGAGGAAAGGCATTGAGATTAAAAATGTCTAACTCAAACATTGCTGCAAAAAAAAGATGAAGATTAAAGATAAAATTGAAAATACACAACGAGCAGCAACAATGAGTCTATGTCAATGTTCAATCAAATTAAACAGTTCGCCCACAACCTGTACTACATAGAAATTCCTCATTGAAATTAGAAGAGGAAGAAATATTAAGAGGATTGTCCTCCTCCTCCAACACCTGTTTGTCATTCCCTTTCTCCGCAGAAGGTGTAGAAGCCCTTGGGCGAGGAGCATCCTCTTGCTCCCTAATTCTAATCCATGTTGTCCTTCTCCTTTGAGGGACATGGGTCGATTGGGCTTGTTCAGATCTCCAGACCTTCTCGCCAACTGCTGAATCAACAATTCGTAGTGCCTCCCTCATGGTTCTGGTGAGCGTCGAACAGACAGAACCCCCTCAAATTTCCCTTTGTCACGAGCAGCCTATAGTTCTTCTGCTCAAAGGAAAGTTTGTTCAAGGGTGCTGCTCATTTTGTTAGGATTAATGCCTTAAACCATGTAAAGAAATTTATTGGTTTTAAATAAAAGTACAATTTTATTATATTTGAATGTTATAATTATTGTTCGAATTAATTATATAATAATATCAAGAAAATTCCATATTCATTCATAAGAATATGATCTTGTATTAGTACGAGAGAATTAAATCATATATAATGAATAAAATAGTCAGTAACATATTAAAGTAAGGAATCTTTAATGAATGGCTCCTAGTACAGTTTGCTTAGCATACGAGATGCAAGTAATCTAGATTCGAATTACTGATGTGGATAGACATATTAGTAAAGGTGTTGTATATAATAGAGATAATATATGACAGGACCGATGAGAATTAATTATCTCTATAAACTTGTCGTTTGACGTAAAGATTTAATTCTTGTCATAATAGATGATCATTTGTAAATTAGTCTAAATCCTGCGTATTCATGAACTCCTATTTATGTTTATTGGATCTTTTGATTCACTCTTTAAGGTCTCTTAGAATAATGAGGTTGATGACTTTTGTTTTGGAGATTCAATGTCATGGATGGCTGGGAACATGAATTACAATATTGGAATCCATGCTTTCCTAATAGATTGAATATTGGTTCCCTTAAGGGTTTATTGTGGAACTAATTAGATTATAGATTAATTATTCTCTAGTGAATTAATGGTACATAAGGATCAAGAGGTAATTAGAAGGGTAAAATGGTTATTTTGACCAGCTCTAAGTGACGAACTAATAATGGAGGACAGAACTACATATATTGATTATATCAATGGACTACTAGAGAAAACTCTGTAAATATAATTCTATAAATACTTAGAGTGCAATTTCATATTTATAGTAGAGTAATCATGGAATTAATAAATAAGATTATTAGATTAAAGAGTTTAATTAATAATCCGGTTTATTGAATCTTCGTATTATAGGTCCATGGTCCCTAGATGACCTCTGTCCTACACTGTCAGGGGTAAGGATGTCAAAAGAAAGATTTGTTAAGAGAAATGACTAAATTGCAATGGAATAAATTTTCCAGGGCAAGAAAATAATTATTTGATAATTATGGGTGATTGATTAATTGTGAATTATTTAACTATATAGTTTTGATTTCGAAAAACTATAGGATAAAATTAATATTAATCTTGTTTAGATTAATATAAACAGAGAAAATAATTAATATCTTATTTATAATATGATATTTATTGATTTAATTTAATACTGATATTTTAAGATAAATTTAATTTTGAATTAACTGATATTTATGTTGGAATAAACATCTTGTCTTAAAAGTTGATTAAATAAACAAATGAGAAAATTAGGGCAACCCTAATAGGGCTGGGGACACACACTGTACGGTACAGTGTGTGGAGCCTAACTTCAAGGTTTCTGTCCCTGGGATTTGAATTTTGAATTTCAAATAAATTTGTTCAATCACTTATTATTCTTTTTAAATATGATTTAAATAGATAATTAAACGAAAATATCTAATCAGTTTAAATTTGAATTATATTTTAATTAAATAATTTATTTAGATGAAATATCTTTATAAATATGATATACGTGATATTGAGAGAATGATGGTTAATCAGACTCTCTCTCTAAAGCGATAGTTTTCTCTAAACCTGGAAACTATTCTAAACCTTCTCTCTGTCAAAAATCTCTAGATCTCATGTGTTGAGTACATCTAGGGAGTCACATAAATGAACCTTTTGAATCCTACGTGCACACACACGTCCTTGTGTGTTAGAGTATTGGTCTGGAAGATCACGGTGTGAGATCTCAGAACACTGGATAGGAAGATTGTTGATTTATACAAAAGACTCAAGGACACTTGATAGGCTACAAGGGGGTAATCCCTAGTCTATTTGTATGTGATTTAATATTTATATATGTATATGATCCTGGCTGGTATTAATATTTATGAAAATTGGTCCATATATTCCGTTGCGTACCTTTGATTTGATCATTTAATACCAACAATTAGTACCAGAGCAGTCTATACACATATATATATTAAATATTGTGTGGGTTTCTTGCATTTGTTATATGTATGTTGATATGTGTATTGAATGGGTGGATATGTTCTTTGAATGTATGGTTGAATGATGGATCGTTAATTATATGGTGCTATTGGGTTATGAATTTTATTCTTTTTCTAGATCTTGTGTAAGCCATAAATGGCATAGGATTTTTTGTAATTTTATTTCTTGAAATTTAAATTGAAAAATTTGTACACAAAGAACAAGAGGACTCGAGCCATGCACCAAAGAGGCACACAACCTGATCCTCCTGCAGCCGCACGTACCAGCCCCATGGTTGTCTCATCCGCGCACGCACCCAGGCCCCGAGCCTCACCTGCTGTCTCTTGCGCAAAACGCACCCCAGCCCTGCGACTCTCTACGTGCAGCCTCGTGGCTCCCTGCGTGCAGCCCCATGGCTCCCAGTGTGCACCCAGCGCCCATGCGCGCACGCACCCGCCTGCCTCCTCGTGCGCCAAACTCTTGGTCGAGCCCTTGCATGCTAGCCTACCACCCACCGAGCCTTTGGCTCCTTGTGCCGCCAGCCCTAGGGCACCAATATTGTTGCCCAAAACCCTAATTTCATAGTTGTTATAAAATGTCTTTTATTTAATTAATTTTTAAATTATTTGAATTTAAAAGTTTAATTATCTTATTTTATTTTATTAGAAAATAAAATATCTTTTAGTTGGTTAAGATATTTTAATATCTTAATTTTAAATAATGATTTGAATTTGATTCTTTAATTATTTAAATTCAACTAAATTAAAAAGATGACAAAAATGGTTATTTAATTAAAAATTAGTTTAATTAAATAAATTAATCAAAAAATTTGTTTCTAATTAATAAGTTGGGCAAAACAAAGTTCCTAAAGATTAGCAATAAAGCCTAAAGGAGATGAGGAGCATTCTTGGAGAGTCTTGAAATCTACATAGGCTTAGATTGCAATTTTATTTCTAATTTTTTCAAAGGGTTGTAAATCTTAGAAATACCCATTAGTACTCGGTTCATCATTTATTGTTTATTTATTGTATTTATTTAAATAAATGTTCATTGATGTTCGATTGATAACATGATCATGTATTAGTCAATTACATGACATTCATGAAACCCCACACAGTTTCTCATTAATCATTCATCTTTTAGAAACATGGTTATCTAGGGTTGTCCTATTTGTTTATATGAATTGTTTTTGGTGAAATCAATTGCATGTAAACTACTAAGTATTAAATTAGTTAAAACTTGGTAACTCACACCATAATAAAGGCAATAGTTTTTATAAGCCTTTAAGATAACCAACTTTATGTAAAAAGCGTTTTAGTAAAGTTAGATGAATGTAATGTGTAATTATTTAGATCACATTAATTATAGAAACATGCTCTGTTATAATTATGATTTTTATAATTAATTACATTCATAGGGTTATTAATAAACTAGTAATTAATTTGGAATTAATTGATTAGTTTAATAAAAACACATTTTATTTTAAATAGTAAGTGGGAGAAGGTGAACATCTCAATGTGACCTATGGTCTCCATTATTAGTACAACACCGTGAGATATGAATAGGGCCTCGAGGCGGCTTTGTTTCTGTCCCCTAAGGAAGGTTTCTAGACATATCAATACAAGGGTTGGCTTCTTACGAAGATAGGAGGAAGTGATGTATTTTAGGCTTGACCGTCCCTAAGGCGGCACTCTCTAAGTTAGGTCATGAAATCTGAAATAATGGGTTACACATAAAAAGATGTAATTAAGCTTTTGCGGAGGATAATGACATCTTGACCAAACCAGCGGTACTTTATATTTAAAAGAGAAAGTAAATAGTTATTTTAAGTTTTAAATTATAAGGATAAGATTGTCTTATAAGCTATCTGAATTTAACTTGACCAACCCTAAGGCAGCACTTTATTTGTTGGGTAGTTTTATCGTGGAAAAGTAAATGTTAATTTATGTCTGCTTAATTGTTGCATTCATGCATCATGTTTACTTTCCAAAACGTTTATATTTTTTCAAATGATAATATTATTATTTATTTCAGTAACGTCGAACGGTGGCAATCCTATAACTGCCTTACTATCACTTGAAAAACTTAATGGTGATAATTTTATAAGATGGAAATCAAATATAAATCTTATGTTAATCTGTGAGAACTGCAAATTTTTCATGACTAAGGATATATTGAAGAGCTCGCTGCCTCTGCCCCGAAGAATGTTCGGGACAATTATGATGCCTGGATTCAATCCAATAATAAGGCAAAGTGTTACATGCTTGTGAGCATGAATGATGTTCTGAGAACAAAGCATGAAACCATGGAAACTATGTTTAAGATAATGGATTCTCTGCAGGCCATGTTTGGGTAACAATCTTATCAAAGTAGACATGAGGCTACTAGAACCTACATGACTACTAAGATGAAGAAAGGTGTTTCTGTACGTGAACATGTTTTACACATGATTAATGTGATGCATGACGCAGAAATACATGGGGCCATCATTAATGAGCGGACACAAGTAAGCATCATACTAGAATCGCTCACTCCTACCTTTTTTGCGTTCCCCACCAACTATATTATGAATAAGTTGGAATTCAACATGACCCAGCTGTTGAACAGGACATTTGAGTCTCTTAACAAATCGATTACTAAAGAGACTGAAGCAACTGTGGTAGAGGAGATATCTAGAAGAGAAAGAAGAGCAATAATAAGGACAAGGGAAAGGGCAAAAAGTCCAATAAAGGCAAGAAGGCACCAAAAGCCAAGGAGAACAAAATTGACAACAACTCCAAGAAGAAAGAACCAAAAGTAAAATGTTTCTACTATGGAGTTAAAGGTCACTGGAAGAGAAACTGCAAGAAGTATATCTCTGAGCTGAAAAAGAAAGGTAAATATGATTTACTTGTACTTGAAGCTTATGTAGTGGAAGACGATATGTCATCCTGGGTTTTAGATTCAGGAGCCACTAACCATGTTTGTTCTTCCATGCAGATACTTGAGTCATCAAGGGAGAAGGAAGATGGCGAGGTGACCCTGCGAGTTGAAAATTGAGCGCTCGTTTCAGCAAGAGCAATGGGAACAGTCCGTTTAATTTTTGGGAACAATTATTTAGTTTTGAATAATATTTATTTTATTCCTCGATTTTCTAGAAACTTAGTTTATTTATCAATGTTGCATGAACAATTTTTTGATATTTCTTTTAGTAATAATGCGATTGTTATTTCAAAGAATGGTTTCAAAATATGTAAAGCAAAACATAATAACGAATTGTATATGCTCAAACCAAATGAACGAACACTCAACAATTCAGAATTATTTAAAGTAGCGAAACCGCAAGGTAACAAAAGACAAAAAGTTTCAAACGAGGATGACACATATCTTTTGTATATAAGACTTGGTCATATAGGTCTAGATAGGATAAACCGGTTAACAAAAGATGGACATTTGAGAGAACTAAGAGTTGGAACTCTTCCAGTTTGGGAATCTTTTCTAGAAGGTAAAATGATCAAACGTCCTTTCTCTGTGAAAGGCAATAGAGCCAAAAAACCTTTGGAGCTTGTACATAACGATGTCTATGGTCCAATAAATGTACAAGCAAGAGGTGGGTATGAGTATTTCGTCACTTTTATTGACGATTACTCAAGATATGGTCATACTTACCTAATGCTTAGGAAATCTGAAACCTTTGGTAAGTTTTAAGAATTTAAAGCCGAGGCTAAGAAGCAGTTAGATAAAACCCTAAAGATACTTCGATCTGATCGTGGTGGAGAATATTTTGATTTAGAATTAAAAGATTGCTTACAGGAGCATGCTATTCTAACCCGTTTCACAACTCTAGGAATTCCACAACAAAATGGTGTTTCTGAAAGAAGAAATAGGACCTTGTTGGACATGGACAGATCTATGTTAAGCTACTCTTCACTTCCTCTCTTATTCTGGGGATATGCACTTCAAACAGCTACGTACATTTTGAATGCAGTCCCATCTAAGACCATTAGCAAAATGCCACTGGAACTATGGAATGGAAACAAACCTAGTTTGCACAATTTTTGCATTTGGGGCTGTCTTGCTAATGTTCTTAGACCTAAATCAGGGAAACTTGAATCAAGGTTGGATGTGTGCATTTTTGTTGGATAGGCTCCAGAAACAAGTGGTTGTTATTTCTATAGTCCAAAGGATCAAAAGGTATTTGTTTCAACAAATGTGACCTTCCTTGAACATGATTATATGAATAACTATAAACCTTGGAGCACGGTAGTATTGGAGGAACTCACAGTTGATAAGATTCCATCACAATCATCTTCATCATTAAATGATAAATGAAAAACCGAGGAAACCATGTTTCCTCCAAAAGAAACCCCAGTGCAATGTCGTAGTGGGAGGATTGTGAGACAACCTGTTCACTACTAACATGAGGTACATGTCCTTTCAAAGCGAGGCTTGTAGCCAAAAACAGAGCATCTCTTCCTCTTCTCCCGTACCTCTTTTTTTTCTTCTTTTTCTATTTGAATTTTCAAGCTTTTCTTGAGGAACCAAGCCAAGGAACCAAGCTGGGATAAGCTAGGGTTATGCTCCACCTTTGAAGAGGGTGTGTTCCCGAGATTAAGATGAGTTTTTAGCCATTAGAACTCTTACTTTTGCTCTATTATCTTAGTTAAGTTTCAGCTAGTTTTTGAGTTAGAAAATTGCGAATTGATTGGAGTTTTGGCTAGGGTTCTTGTGGTTGTGATGCTTGGGTCATGTGAGGATGGTTTTTGGGTTCATTTGGCATCAAAAATGGGGTTTGGAAGCATTGGAATCGAGTTAGAATTGAAGGACTTGAAGAAGGAGGTTTTAGGGGAGAACTGTTCTGGGGGTAGCGCTACAACGCCCATCAGAGGGCGCTATAACGCTACACAGGATTTTTTTGGGCGGTTTGGGGTTCTGAGTATAGCGCTGGGGTGCTATTGAGCAGTGCTCTAGCACTCCTCTGTTCCTCCAGAATCTCGTTTTGAGTGTTTTTAGGGGTTTTTGGCTCGGGGTTTCAATCCTTAAGGCCCGGGATCGAATCTACTCACTGTGTGGGTACATTTCGAGGTCCCGAGAGTGGGGTTTAGATCAAGACCCTATTATTTTTTATTTTCATTAATCAGAGCTGGTATTTGGTTATGACTAAGTGATCGCTAAAGGATTAAGGATCAATCATTCTCAAGGGTTGTTCTTGTTCTAAATCTCACTCGAACCAGAGGTAAGAAAACTGCACCCCATATGTGACGTGCATGGTTATTCATGAGGCATTTTGAGTGCTCTATATGTGGACATAGATCGCATTGAAAATGCATAAGATATATGAGATTAGGGCATATCATGAATGTTGATTATGAGATTGGTCAGAGATTGAGTCTTTGTAATTGTGCATGATTATAATTATGCTTTTGATTACTAAATGAGCATGCCAAATGCCTTATATCTGAATATTTGACATATGATATATGTCTGTTTGTATTACTTGAATGAGGAAGCACTGACTTATTAGTCAGGGATTGACAATGGTGTCAGTATCAACTTTGAAGTTTTGACTCATTAGTCAAGTTCGGCAGTGGTACTGGGCACTGGTCACACAGTGCTGACTTATAAGCCAGGAACAGCTTTAGCGTGCTCAACGGAAGCCAACAAAGATTAGATCTAATTGACATTTACATTGAATGACTTGAATGAGCATTAATGCTGGACCGACCTAAGGTTTGATGAAAATCAAAAGCGCTTGTCTAGACTAAGGGCTAGTTAATTGGAGCCAGAGCCAGAAAGGCTAAGGTGACCTACATGTCACATGGCTAGGAGGGTATGGGACCTTCAGAGTTTGACTTATTAGTCATCTATACCGAGTGTGACTTATTAGTCACGAATACAGAGTGTGACTCATTAGTCACCTAGACAGAGTGTGACTCATTAGTCACCTATACAGGGTATGACTCATTAGTCATCCATACAGAGATTGACTCATTAGTCATCTATATAGAGTGTGACTCATTAGTCACCTAGACAGAGATGGAATTATTAGTCATCTATACAAGGTATGACTTATTAGTCATCTATACAGGGTATGACTTATTAGTCATCTATACAGAGTGTGACTTATTAGTCATCAAACAAAGTGTGACTTATTAGTCATCTATACAAAGTGTGACTCATAAGTCACCTATGCAGGGTGTGACTCATTAGTCACCCACTCCGAGATTGACTTACTAGTCATCTTTTAAAGAAGCAGGTCCTTAGAGAATGACTCATTAGTCTTCTAATCAGATGCAAGACCCCATAATCATTTATTTGAACTTATTTGTATGCATGATGAAAGCTGTTATTGCTAGGCATGCACATTGTGATTCGATGACATGTTATTGCTGTTCATGAGAATGTTCAGTTTTCTTGCTGGGCTTCGGCTCACGGGTGCTATGTGATGCAGGTAAAGGCAAAAGAAAGCTGGACCATCCTTGAGTTGGAGAGCTTAGGTGACGATGTGTACATATGCGGCTGCTCGACCGCCACGACCGAGGGGTGAAAGATGAACTAGGGTTAAACCCTATTTTGCCGCTTAGATCGGCTTGTTGTAAATATTTTCTTGTAATAGACATATAAATTATATTTTTTTTGGGATCCAAATGTATTCGAGTGAAACGTTACATCTTAACTAAAATATTAAATCCCTAATCCGCTAATCATACTTAGTTACACGATTTTGGCCAAATGACTCGATTAGCGAGTTTAGCACTATTTACAAGGCACACCGTAACGGTCCTTGGTGTTTAGGGCGGTACAACTTTGGTATCGGAGCGAGCCAAGGTTTATGGTTCCTAAGGACAAACCAGGCATGTATATTCGTCACTGAAGATTGCTTCACTCAGGGAATGGTAACTATTTCTGTAGTTATGTGCTTAACTGCTTAAATAGAATGTAAATGCTTTACCTGCACATTGTATTAGGAAGCATGAGATTTTGATAAAACTTGACTCTTGACTATATGATTATATGCTATGTGAATATTTTTATGAATATGATTATATGATTACCTGCTCCATGAATATATAATTGTAATATTTGCATGCTGGAGTTGGAAGAGCAGGGATCATGATTAATGTATGAATGTCGTTGGCATGCTTTGGCACTGCAAGTGGCTATTGAATGTGGTGTGGTAAGATTTATCCCGTGGCGGAAAGTTCTTGATATGCTCATTAAGATTAATGGGTTAAGTTATTGACTGCAAATTCAATCAACAGATTTATAGCCAGGGCATATAATGAGGCCTGTTGGTGGTTATACAGAGGCTGGGAGTTACAGCCACGGTATTAGTTCCTCATCTGCTCCTATGAATTTTCAGCAGATGTTTACGGATTTGCAATCAAGATTGCAGAGGCAGGAGGAAGAAGTTAGGTGTTTGAAGCAACAGCAGAATCTGTTGGGGAGTACCTCTTCCTTTGTTGTACCAAGAGTGGCACCAGCGTTGGCTCAGCCTAGGGTTGAGAGCAGATGGGAATTTCTCTGTGGAAGATTCCAGGAGTATTACACTCCAGTCTTCGAGGGAAGCTTAGATCCATTCAGAGCTGAGCAATGGATGGGCATGATTAGTTCCATTCTTGACAGTATGGGGCTGGTGGGTCATGATAGGGTGATCTATGCTGCATGTGTACTGCGGGATGATGCCCGGACATGGTGGGAGGTAATATCCCAGACACGAAACATAGCTGTGATGGACTGGAAAGAGATTAGGCAGCTGTTCAACGAAAGATATTATTGTGATGCAGCTAAGACTGCTAAGATGAATGAGTTTGTGAATCTCGTTCAAGGAAAGGCATCAGTAGCCGAGTATGTTAGCAGATTTGATGGGTTGGCCAAGTTTTCTTGAGACATGGTACCCACAGACATAGCTCGAAAGGAAAAGTTTGTTCAGGGATTGAATCCTGGAATAGCTTAGGGCATTATTGTTGCCCCAGTGCATGAAGTATCTACCTATGCTCAGGTGGTAGAGAAGGCTCTTGCTGTTGAGAGCATAAGAGATGGGAAGAGGAGTGCTAGGGAGCACGGAGCTCATATAGTGGTATCTCCACTTATAGGAGCAAGCAAGAAGGAGCACTGGAGGACTTATCCAATATGTGTTCGGTGCAAGAGGTGCCATTTTAAAGGGTGCCGACCAAAGACATGTTTCACATGTGGGATGGTTGGACATATAAAAAGGGATTGCCCAAGTCGAGAGACAGAGGATGAGAAAAAGGGGATAGACAGCTCGATTCCAACTCGAGTGTTTATTGCGAGGCAGTCAGAGTCTGAGACTGAGACTAGTTCCTCAGGGGTGGCAGATTAGTTTTTAGTTTTGATTGTTAAGTTATGCTATTTGGGTTTGGTGCTATGTTGTTCCTTTGCTTGTTGCATATAGAGAGACATAAATTTGTTGTACAGGCTATGTGGTTATGTTATGACGAAAATGTGATACTGTATTGGTAATTTAAGAGATTAGGTGAATTATTGTGGAAAGGACTCATCAGTGGTTTTAATGAGCTGGTTATGACTGGTTTTGGTTTGATCCAGGGTATGGATTGGTTAAGTAATTGTGGGGCAATTTTAAATGGCAAGGAAAGAAAGGTATTTCTTGGACTTAAGAGTGGAAAGCCTTGTGACAGTTGGTACCGCATATGGATTTAAAATGTTTATGACATCAGTAGTGAAAGCTATAGTTTTATGGCAGAGAGATGCATGGAACTCTTAGCTAGTGTGGTGGATCTTGATCTGGTTAGTACCGGCTAGAGATTAGGAAATTGAATATGTTGTTTGAATAGGAATTGTGATTGTTTTGGACGATGGTATTGTGGTGTTCTCTCGGCAGAGATTCGCCAAGGTAAAGGAACGCCTTAGGAACAGGAGTGTCCTTGAGTGGTAAGGATATTTCAGGTGCCTTGGGAATTAATTCTGAGTCTTCTTGCATATCAGAATCAGTTTGAAGGTTGTTATAACACCTCAGTAGCAAAGAAAAGTGATTGCCTATGCAACATGTTGGTTAAAGTATCTGACTAGAGCTATAGTAGAGTTTCTGGCGGGCCAGGTGGCCAGATTTATGTATGAGATTACCATCTCAGGGAAGATCAAAAAGGAAAGATGATTAAGTGAACCACATATAGGAAGCTGAGGAGAATGTCTTAGTTGGGTTAGCTAAAGATTATACAGTGTCTGACATGGGTTTATTATGGTATAGAGATCAGATTTGGAATCCGATGGACACTGGTATTAAATGGGAGATTCTAGATGAATCTTAGGTTATCCTCTTATTCTCTTCATTCAGGCATCCTGTTGTGTATCAGAGTTTGAAAGCTTTTATGGGATAGCCTGAGATGGAGAGAGGCATAACGGAATGCATGATACAGTTCTTAATCTGTTAGCAGTTCAAGACAGAGTATCAGGATTCAGCAAGGCCATTGCAGGCTTTGAGTACTTTATAATGGAAATAAGGAAGCATCGCGATGGGTTCTCAGTGGGGTTGCCCAGGTTAATGGGTTAGTGTGATTTGGATTGGGTCATTATGGACCAGTTTTTCCAAGTGAGCTCATTTTTATCAGTAAGGATAAGTAATGCAGCTGATCGGTATTCAGATCTTTTTGGGAGATGGATAGTGTCTTCTTGAGAATTCAAGGTCTATCTTATCATATGAAGACTGTAGTGTTACTTCCAAGTTATGGAAGGGTTAAAGAAGGAAATGAACATATATAGATGGAATTCAGTACCATTCATTACTCTCAGAATGATGGTAAATCAGAGAGAGAGGGTTATCCAATTATTATTGGAAGAACATCTTATAAGATGAATGAGTTAACATATATCTGGATCCTGAGGTGGTGTAGGGGACTATTGAGATTATTAGAGGTTGAAGCTTGGATGCTCACTTCTCAGAGTAAATGGAAAAGTTTTACTGAATTGAAAAGCAGGAACGTGGAATTCCAATGTAGAAGAATGTATCCTCCTTAAAGTATCACCATGGAAAAGGGTGAGGAGTTAAGGGCAAGCTAAGCCCTAGACTATCCTGGCAGTTTGAATCCTGGATAGGACTAGTTAAGTAGATTTTGGATTAGCCTTATCTTTGGCATTGTTGGTTGAATACAGTGTGTTATGTAATTCCATGCAAGGGACATGGGTTAAAGGAAATCATGAGTTGAGTCATAAGAATTTGAAGGTTAAGGTTAAGTATTCCGGTAAGGAATAACCAGTTCAGATTGTAACAGAAGTAATAAGGTTCTGAGGAATAGAGTGTACCCTGAGGAATAGAGTGTACCTTGAGTTAAGGTAATGTTACAGAAACAGTGAGGTCAAGAGGATGACTTGGGAAAATTGAAATCAGTTGTGCAGAATTTATATTCCGGGTTGTTTAGATAAATTTCGAGGACGAATTTTCTGTAAGGAGGGGATAGTTGTAATGCCCCAAATTTCCCTAATAAGGTTTAGGACCTTGATTAGGAGGCCGGGAGGGCCATAATTGATTTATTACGTTATTAAGTGATCATATGCATGTTTATGTGAATTATATTTGTAACGCCCCAACTCCAGGGACCGCTACAGTGCACATTGCAAACAGTGCTAAACTCGCTAATCGAGTCGTTTGGCCATAAATGTGTGACTAAGTATGATTAGCGGTTTAGGGGTTAAAATCTTTGGTTAAGATAAAACGTTTCACTATAACGTTTACTGTATACATTGGGATCCCAAAAATATAGTTTCAAAGTTTATTACAAGAAAGTGTTTACAACAGGCCGTTCTAAGCGGCAAAACAGGGTTCATCCCTAGTTCCACTTTCAAACCTCGCCCAAGTATTGGTCGAGCAGCTGCATATGTACACGTCATCACCTAAGCTCTCCAACTCAAGGATGGCCCAGCTTTCTTTTGCCTTTACCTGCACCACAAAGCACCCGTGAGCCGAAGCCCAGCAAGAAAACTCATATGCTCATAAACAGTCATATCATGATATCGAATCATATCTGGCATGCCTAGCTATCATAGCTCTATTCAACATGCAAATGAGTTCAAACAGATGCTGGGGTATCCAGGATAAGAAATCCTGGCCTTCTGATTGGAGGACTATCAAGTCAATCCTAATAAGATGAGTGACTGCCAAACAAGTCACTAACCAAATGGAAGAGTGGCTGCTAGGTTAGCCACTAGCCTTCAAGCACTTATGATATTCATCAAATGAGTGTCGCAACACTTGAGGTTCTGATAAACCACGCTGAGTGACCGACAAGCGAGTCACTAATTCAAATGGAAGGGTGACTGTTGGGTAAGCCTCTAGCCTTCAATAGGTTCTGGTAACCATACTGAGTGACTGCCATGCAAGTCACTAACTCAAATGGAAGGGTGGCTGTTGGGTAAGCCTCTAACCTTCAATAGGTTCTGGTAAACCTTACTGAGTGACTGACAAGCACGTCACTAATTCAAATGGGAGAGTGGCTGCTGAGTAAGCCACTAGCCTCCAAGCGCTTATTTCATTTATCGACCCTCGGGGTCGGTCTGGCATTAATGCTCTTTGAGTCATTCAATGCTGATAGTCAAATAGACCTCATCTTTGATGGCTTGCGTGATACACGCTAAGACCATTCTGACTAATGAGTCAGTACAACGTGACTAGTGCCCAGTACCACTGCCGAACCTGACTAATGAGTCACAGCTACACAGTTGATACTAACACCTTTGCCAATTCTGACTAATTAGTCAGTACCATGCACGAGTAAGCAATGCTATCAATGTGTATCATATGCCAATTATCCAAGAACAGGGCATTCAGCATGCTTACTAAACGGTTGCTAGCATAATTATGATCATGCACAAACTCAGAGACTCAAGCTCTGACCAATCTCATATTCATCATTCATGGCATGCCCTAATAACATGTTTCTTGTGCATCACATGCATCACACTTAATCATCCAGCATGCCTTGACAATAATCATATGCAAATGGGCAAGATTGCCAAGCATTCATTATGCTATCAATGTGTACATTTAAACATTCAACATGCATCAATCATAACCATGCATGTCACACATGGGGTGCAGTTTTCTTACCTTTGGTCCAAGCACAGGTTACCAACAAATGAGCCACAAGCACGATCCTGATCCAAGCCTCTAGTGTTAACCTAGTCACAACCACAAATGGTGATCCAATGAGTTCAAGTTCTAAAACCAACCCTTGAACTAAAACTTAGCCTCCAAGACATCAATCCTCACTAATCCGGGTAGTAGGAATGATCCCGAGGCCTAAAATCATGTTCCCGGGGTCACAACACCTAAACGGGCTCAAAAGCCTGCCTGAGCCGCGGCCCCCAGCACCACCAGAAGCAAGCGCCGCGGCGCCCAACACCAATGGCCGCGGCGCCCAGCAAGGCAAAACTGGGGCACCTGCTTCATCGAGCAAGGGCCGCGGCGCCCAAGAACAGGGCCGCGGCCCAACTTCGGGGCAGCCATTTTCCCTTCGTTTTAACCTTTTAAAACCTCCCAAAAACATGTCTAAACATTCCCAAATCATTAAATCAAAGTTCCCAAACTCCCCAATAGTCCAAAACCACCAAAACCTGAGGTTCAAACAAACTAAAAACCCAACGATTCACAAAGTCCAATTCAAGCTTAAAAACTTTTAAAAACTTAAAAATTAAACTTGAATTACCTCCGATTGAGTTGTTTCTAACTAAATCCTCCTGCTAATAAGCTTCTAATTCTCCTTAGGATTGCTATGCCTCGATCCTCGCTTGATTCCGAGTCCTAGAACTCAAGTTACCTTCGAAAATGCGATCGGAAACGAAAAGGGAACTTTAGGGAGATAGAACGTACAGAACGTTCTTTTTATTTCCTTAAAAGGTTACTTCAAGCTTAAGTATATTATAGTCAAAACTTCCAGAATTTCCCCCTGGTCTTACTAACTCCCAATTTATCACCAAATGTTACTTCCCATTACCCAATAACCCGGTAATGCTATAAATACCCCTTGACTTACTCCAAGTCAAGCTTAAATCCCGTTGCGACTTTCCCACTAGCTTACCTCCTAGGATCATCTTATGCTGGGTAACCCTGGCATAACCAGATAATAACAAAGCACCACGCCCATTTCACATATATGCAAAAAATGCCCGAAATGGCCAAAATATGAAAATCACCCAATTAATCACAAATGGGTTCACATGCATATTTAATACACCTAAACATGCATAATATCATAAAATAGCATAATAAAGCAATTATGGCCCTCCCGGCCTCCTAATCAAGGTCCTAAACCTTATTAGGAAATTTGGGGCATTACAATATTATAATATGATGTTAAATGCATGCATGTGGGTCCACATTTCGTTACAGGGGTGTTTTGGTAATTTGGCCCGTTGAGGGCGTAATTGTATATTTGTATGCATGTCAGTGACATATTGTTGAGACCACATTATAATGTTGATTCGTTCGAGCTATTCGGCATGAGACGATCATGGAATATTAGTTTAGTCATAACAGGTTTAAGTTCGGGGCTTGGGATGAGTCTCGGGCTGATTTTAATGATTAGAGCATTGCCAGGAATAAAAGGATAACGGGATATGAATTATTGGTGTTTGAGAATATTGAGAACAGTGGGAATTGGAGAGCGTTAATTATGATTAACGGGATAGGTGGGAAATACCAATTTTGCCTTGGGAGCCTGTAGAAACCCTTAATTGACCTAGGGGTATTTTGGTCTTTTCGTTGCTAGGATAGATATAAGCCATTTAAGGCTGTAGAAGCTTGTCAAAAACATAGCATCTCTTCCTCTTTTGCCGTACCTATTTTTTTTCTTCTTTTTCTCTTTGAATTTTCAAGCTTTTCTTAAGGACCCAAGCCAAGGAACCAAGCTGGGACAAGCTAGGGTTATGCTCCACAACTGAAGAGGGTATTTGCTGAGATTGAGGTGAGTTTTTAGCCACTAGAACTCTTGCTTTTGCTCTATTTTCTTAGTTAAGTTTCAACTGGTTTTTGAGTTAGAAAGTTGGGAATTAATTGGAGTTTTGGCTAGGGTTCTTGTGGTTGTGATGCTTGGGTCATGTGAGGATGGTTTTTGGTTTCATTTGGCATCAAAAATGGGGTTTGGAAGCATTGGAATCGAGTTAGAATTGAAGGAGTCGAAGAAGGAGGTTTTAGGGGAGAACTGTTCTGGGGGTAGCGCTATAGTGCCCATCAGAGGGCGCTATAGCGCTACACATGATTTGTTTGGGCGGTTTGGGGTTCTGAGTATAGTGCTGGGGCGCTATTGAGCAGCGCTCTAGCACTACTATGTTCCTCCAGAATCCTGTTTTGAGTATTTTTAGGGGTTTTTGGCTCGAGGTTTCAATCCTTAAGGCCCGGGATTGAATCTACTCACTGTGTGGGTACATTTCGGGGTCCTGAGAGTGGGGTTTAGATCAAGACCCTATTATTTTTTATTCTCACTAATCGGAGCAGGTATTTGTTTATGACTAGGTGATCGCTAAAGGATTAAGGATCGATCATTCTCAAGGGTCGTTCTTGTTCTAATTCTCGCTCGAACCAGAGGTAAGAAAACTGCACCCCACATGTGACATGCATGGTTATTCATGAGGCATGTTGAGTGCTCTATATGTGGACATTGATTGCATTGAAAATGCATAAGATATATGAGATTAGGGCATAGCATGAATGTTGATTATGAGATTGATCAGAGCTTGAGTCTCTTTAATTGTGCATGATTATAATTATGCTTTTGATTACTGAATGAGCATGCCAAATGCCTTATATCTGAATATTTGACATATGATATATGTCTGTTTGTTTTACCTGAATGAGGAAGCACTGACTTATTAGTCAGGGATTGGCAATGGTGTCAGTATCAATTGTGAAGCTGTGACTCATTAGTCAAGTTCGGCAGTGGTACTGGGCACTAGTCACACAGTGCTGACTTATAAGTCAGGAACGACTTTAGCATTAATGCTGGACCGACCTCAAGTTTGATGAAAATTAAAAGCGCTTGTCTAGACTAAGGGCTAGTTAATTGGAGCCAGAGCCAGAAAGGCTAAGGTGACCTACATGTCACATGGCTAGGAGGGTATGGGACCTCCATAGTTTGACTTATTAGACATCTATACTGAGTGTAACTTATTAGTCACAAATACAGAGTGTGACTCATTAGTCACCTAGACAGAGTGTGACTCATTTGCCACCTATACAGGGTATGACTCATTAGTCATCCATATAGATATTGACTCATTAGTCATCTATATAGAGTGTGACTCATTTGTAACGCCCTGGATAACCAAGACCGCTACACTGTGTGTTTAAAATAGTGCAAGACTTGCTAACCAAGTCATTCAGACAAAGTGCAAATTCTATACCATTATCAGAGTATGAATAAAAAGATTTTGGTCATAAACAGGCTATTTTCATTTAAAATGACGGTTTAATACACAGAGACTCAAAACAGGGTTTAGGTGTCTTAGTTACAACAAATTCTAGAAGTTACAAATAGTTCAAGCCACTCTAATGGCAAAATATACATTTTAGGTTTCCGTTCCTGTACAATCTCTCGACCGTGGCGGCCGAGCAGCTGATGATGTACACCTCGCCCCCAGAGCTCTCCAACTCATGGTTGATTCAGCCTACCCTTGCCTTTACCTGCACCACGTAGCACCCGTGAGCCAAGGCCCAGCAAGAAAGCATAATAACATAGCAGGATCAGCAACACTTATCTAATATTTCACAATGCTCAACTAAGAATTCGATATTTCATAACATTTATCCAATCAGTAATAACAGTTTGTTATCCAAACAATCAACCAACTATATTCATAACACAGTATTCACATTCATAACCAATAGGTTGTCATAACCATCAAATAACATTCAGGGGTGGCGCCCTTAGTCGCACCCTCTATTCAACACACTGTCTTCGGCTCATTAGGGCCGCCCCCAGTGTAATACTCACTGACTCCGGCCAGCTTAACCGAGCTCAGTGATAAATAAGCTGCCTCAGCTACCAGTGGCCGAGCCGCGCCCCAGTGCGCAAATATTGATTCCGACACCCTTAGGCCGGTAATCGCATGTCCCATGGCATAATAACACCATCACACGACATGATATACAAATGGAGGGAACTCTTAGTCCCATCATGTTCACATGGTTAATCACATTCACATAACAATGTATACAAGCATAGGGAACACTTAGTCCCAACCTAACCACATAATCAGGTGCAGCTTTCTTACCTTTTTCACTAGCTTTGATCACTTGACTCCTTGAGCACGACCTCCCTCGAGCCCTAGCGCTTACCTAATCACAATCATGGCCAAAGTCATTATAAATCCCCAAGTTTAAAACCTAGCCCCGGGGACAATCCCGAGCCCCCGGGAAGTCCTAGTTCCACCAAACAAGGTGGTGGAACCAAACCCCAAACCTTAGGTAAAAAACCCTTGCAAACAACCCTAAAATCCACTTCAGGAAGCAGGGTAGCGCTACAGTGCTCATGGGAGGGCGCTACAGCGCTACAAACAGAAGCCAAAATCCCTCAGCAAACTTGGCCTAGCGCTACAGCGCCCAAAGGCTAGCGCTGTAGCGCTAGTCACAGACAGATTTACACCAATTTTCCTCCTCTGCGATTTTCTCGAACCAACTCGAACCAAAACTCTTCCAACTCTTTCCCAATCTCAAAAACAACCTCATGACCATATTCCACTCATCCCAAGCACCCCAAACATCTAGAACTCAAGCACATGCATCCACAAACTCAGAATTCACCATAGTCACTCCTAAGCTCCAAAACTCAATCAAAACCAGCTGAACAACAAAGTTAGAGTTTAGGCTTTATACCTTTGATAGAATTTCGACCACAAGCTGTCTCTAAACCTTCTTGGCTTGCTTCTCCTCAGTCTTAAGCCTGAATTCCCTAAAGTTCCATCCAATTCAACTTAGCACCATAGCTCAAAAACCAGAAACAAAAACCAAACCAGCAACTGAAGAGATTACAGAACCTTACCTCAAGTGATGGCCTAATCTTGCTAAACCCTTGCCAAATCCTCAATCTTTGCTCAGTAACCTTGTGGCTTAATTGGACTAACTTTCCTCTGAGTTTTACTCCAGAAACCCTCAAGAAATTGGTGAAGAAAACATAAACCGACTTAGAGAATACAGCTCTGTTTTCCCTTCCTTTTCTCTTTTCTTTCTTTTTCAGACTTCTCCAATATTCTACCAATCCCACTAACATAAAGACCTGGTATTACTTTACTTCTGTAAGCCAAATGACTAGTATGCCCTCCCCATTAAATCCAAACCCTCTAATCCACTTAGGGGCATTTTAGTCATTTTACCCAATTCCCGCTAACTCCTCGAGTGTCTCTAACATTTCCCGCTTAATTCCCGATACCTAACTAATCTCCAATAATATTTCTCAATGTTAAAAATAGACTCCAATATGCTCGCTAAATTCCCATTTATACCCCTAGGCTCACCCCCAGCCGAGTATAAATCCCCGCCATGACCTTCTCGCCAATCTGCTCACTAGGATCGTCTCGAGTCACAGATCACAGATATATCCACATAATAATGTGGTCTCAACATTAGCTTACCAAAATATACACAAGTATGCAATTACGCTCTCAATGAGCCAAATTACCAAAATACCCTCACACTAGAGTATATAGTCCCATGCATGCCTTTATCATCATATAATAATATGACCCACACAATCATGCATATAATCACATAATAGTACAGTAAATCAATTATGGCCCTCCCGGCCTCCTAATCAAGGTCCTAAACCTTATTAGGAAATTTGGGTCGTTACATCATTAGTCACCTAGACAGAGATGGACTTATTAGTCTTCTATACAGGGTATGACTTATTAGTCATCTATACAGGGTATGACTTATTAGTCATATATACAGAGTGTGACTTATTAGTCATCTATACAAAGTGTGACTTATTAGTCATCTATACAGAGTGCGACTCATAAGTCACCTATGCAGGGTGTGACTCATTAGTCACCCACTCCGAGATTGACTTACTAGTCATCTATTCAAGAAGCAGGTCCTCAGAGAAGGAATCATTAGTCTTCTATTCAGATGCAGGACCCCATAATCATTTATTTGAACTTATTTGCATGCATGATGAAAGCTATTATTGCTAGGCATGCACATTGTGATTCGATGACATGTTATTACTGTTCATGAGCATGTTGAGTTTTCTTGCTGGGCTTCGGCTCACGGGTGCTATGTAGTGCAGGTAAAGGCAAAAGTAAGCTGGACCATCCTTGAGTTGGAGAGCTTAGGTGACGATGTGTACATATGCGGCTGCTCGACCGCCACGGCCGAAGGTTGAAAGAGGAACTAGGGTTAAACCCTATTTTGCCGCTTAGATCGGCCTGTTGTAAATATTTTCTTGTAATAGACATCTAAATTATATATTTTTTTGGGATCCCAATGTATAGAGTAAACATTCTTGTGTAACGTTACATCTTAACTAAAATCTTTAATCCCTAAACTGCTAATCATACTTGGTTACACGATTTTGCCCAAATGACTCGATTAGCGAGTTTAGCATTGTTTACAAGGCACACCGTAATAGTCCCTGGAGTTTAGTGCGTTACAATACCGTCAGCCAATAATTATGAGATATGGCAAATGGGTGTCAAGACAACATTTCTGAATTACTATCTTGATTAAAGTATCTATTTGGTACAACCAGACGAGTTCATAAAGAAAGGTAAATAACAAAAGGTGTGCAAGTTGCTTAAATCCATTTATGGATTGAAGTAAGCATCTTGATCTTGGAATATAACTTTTGAGTAAACAATTAAAGCGTATGGCTTCGAACCGAATGTTGACGATGCATGTGTGTATAAATACATGAAAGGAAAAGTGGTGGTTTTCTTACTTCTTTACGTTGATGACATTTTTCTCATTGGGAACAATGTAGAGACATTGTCAAACGTAAAGAAATGGTTAGCAGAAAAGTTCCAAATGAATTATTTGGGCGAGGCGAGCTATGTTTTGGGAATCCAAATCCTAAGGGATAGGAAGAACAACCTCTTGGCACTTTCTTAGGCTAATTATATAGATAAGGTGCTTGAAAGATTCTCTATGGAGAATTCCAAGAAAGGAAAATAACCAACCAGACATGGAATTGCTCTCTCCAAGGAACAATGTCCTAAGACACCTCAAGAGGAAGAAAATATGAGAAAGTATCCCTATGCTTCAGCAGCTGGGAGTCTGATGTATGTTATGTTGTGTACTAGGTCCGACATATGTTATGCAGTTAGGATTGCAAGTCGTTATCAATCAAATCCTTGTTTGGAACACTGGATTGCAATAAAGCACATTTTCAAATATCTTAGGAGAACGAGAGACTATATGCTAGTATATTCAGGGGGTGAGCTAAACCCTACTGGATACATTGATTCTGATTTCCAGTCAAACAAAGACAGTCGAAAATTGATATATGGGTCAGTGTTCACTCTTGGTGGAAGAGCTGTGGTCTGGAGAAGCATTAAACAATCCAACATAGTTGATTCAACCATGGAAGGCAAATACATAGCGGCTTGTGAAGCAGCTAAGGAAGCGGTTTGGTTGAAGAAGTTCTACCCTGATCTGAAAGTTGTTCCATAAATGGATAAGCCACTAATCCTATATTGTAACAACAGTGGAGTAGTAGCTAATTGCAAAGAACCTAGAAGCCACAAGAGAGGTAATCATATAGAAAGAAAATACCATCTGGTAAGAGAGATTCTACACCGAGGTGATGTGACTATTATGAAGACAGCGTCGGAATAGAACCTGGCTGACCCGTTAACCAAGACACTTCCTGCAAAGTCGTTCATGGGTCACGTGCGCAATATGGGATTAAGGGAAATGCCTCACTTGCTTTGAGGGCAAGTGGGAGATTGTTAGGAATATTGCCCTAAAAGCATGCAAAGACATTTTATTGGTTATATTAAAAGTACAATTTTATTATATTTGAATGTTATAATTATTGTTTGAATTAATTATATAATAATATCGAGAAAACTCCCTATTCGTTCATGAGAATATGATCTTGTATTAGCACGAGAGAATTAAGATCATATATAATGAATAAAATAGTCAGTAACATATTAAAGTAAGAAATCTTTAATGAATGGTTACTAGTATGGTTTGCTAAGCATACGAGACGCAAGTAATCTAGATTCAGATTATTGATGTGGATAGACATCTTAGTAAAGGTACTATATATAATAGAGATTATATATGACATGACCGATGCGAATTAATTATCTTTATAAACTTGTCGTTTGACTTAAAGATTTAATTTTTGTCATAATAGATGATCAATTGTAAATCAGTCTAAATCCTGAGTATTCATGAATACCTATTTATGTTTATTTGATCTCTTGATTCACTCGTTAAGGTCTCTTAGAATAATGAGGCTAATGACTTTTGTTTTGCAGATTCAATATCATGGATGGTTGGGAACATGAATTACAATATTGGAATACATGCTTTCCTAACAGATCGAATATTGGTTCCCTTAAGGGTTGATTCTGGAACGAAATAGTTATTGAGCTCCAATCTATAATTAGATTATATATTAATTATTCGCAAGTTAATTAATGTTACTTAAGGATCAAGAGGTAATTGGAAGGGTAAAATGGTAATTTTGACTAGCTCTAATTGACGAACCAATAATGGAGGACAGAACTACATATATTGATTATATCAATGGACTACTAGAGAAAACTCTATAAATATAATTCTATAAATACTTAGAGTGCAATTCCATATTTATAGTGGAGTAATCATGAAATTAATAAATAATATTATTAGATTAAAGAGTTTAATTAATAACAAGGTTTATTAGAGCTTTGTATTATAGGTCCATTGTCCCCAGATGACCTCTGTCCTACACTGTCAAGGGTAAGGATGTCAAAAAAAAGATTTGTTAAGAGAAATTACTAAATTGAAAAGGAATTAATTTTCGAAGGCAAGGACATAATTATTTGATAATTATGCGTAATTGATTAATTGTGAATTAATTAATTATTTAACTATATAGTGTTAATTTTGAAAAAGTATAGGTTAAAATTAATATTAATCTTGTTTGGATTGATATAAAGAGAGAAAATAATAAATATCTTATTTATAATATAGTATTTATTTATTTAATTTAAAAACTGATATTTTAAGATAAAGTTAATATTGAATTAACTGATATTTATGTTAGAATAAATATCTTGTTTTAAAATTTGATTAAATAAACAAATGAGAAAATTAGGGCAACCCTAATAGGGCTGGGGGACACACATTGTACAGTACAGTGTGTGGCGTCTAGCGTCAGGGTTTTTATCCATGGGATTTGAATTTTCAATTTAAAATAAATTTGTTTAATGAGTTATTTAATCATTCTTTTTAAATATAATTTAAATAGATAATTATGTGAAAATATCTAATCATTTTTAATTTGAATTATATTTTAATCAAATAAAGATTATTTAATTAGATTAATTATCTTTATAAATCTAATATACGTGGTATTCAGAGAATGATGGTTAATTAGAGTCTCTCTAAAGCGATAGTTTTCTCTAAACCTGAAAACTATTCTAAACCTTCTCTCTGTCATAACTCTCTAGATCTCATGTGTTGAGTACATCTAAGGAGTCACATAAATCAACATTTTGAATCCTACGTGCCCACACACGTCCTTGTGTGTTTGAGGATTGGTCTGGAAGATTAGGGTGTGAGATTCTAGAACACTAAATAGGAAGATCGTTGATTTATACAAAAAGACTCGAGAATACTTGATAGGCTACAAGAGGCAATCCCTAATCTATTTTTATGGTATTTAATATTTATATATTGTTATCCCCATTTCCTGGAAGGGCTTTGGGCCTCCGCCCTGGCCCGCGGTCAGGGGACCGACTCGGCATTCGGGCCTGGCCCAGGAACTCCAGATTGGGCCCGTTTGGAAGGGTCCGGGACGTCCCTCCGGGTTCATCTTCAGCTTGGACGGTCCCGGCGATGTCCGGAGCGCCGGAACGTCGCGGCCTACGCGTCCCCATCCCGGAGCCTGGAATGGTCCGGGCCCGAGGTAAATGTAGCAGGCCAAAGGTAAACGGACCTGGATCGCCTCCTCCCCAGTTGAAGGGCCAGGTGCCCAGGATCCTGAAACCGCCTCAGTTCGCGTGGGCATTGTCCCCCCCACTTTTCGCCTGTAGAAAAAGCAGCATTGGGATTGTCCACTAATGTGTCAGGACTGCGCAGCCAAGTACCCTGATCGGTCTTGTCTCCTGAATCAGCCTCGTGACTCGAAGTGATCAGAGCCAAAGCGTCGTTTTGTCGGGCGAAGGCTTGTGTCTCAGGTTAACTAATTGGGCCTTAGCTGGTTTGTATTTTGTGCATTGTATATCTTTTTGTATTGGGCCTTCACTAGAAAAGGCCCCTCTACACTTTCCTCTGATGGGCCTGGATCAGATTCGGCCCAGACCCGATGACCCCCTCAGCTTATAAATATAAGCTGTAGAACAACATGAGAAGAAAAAAAGGAGAAGAAGGGGGCAGAAACTCTGTCCAGATATAGTTAGAAAACTCCATTGTAAAAGCTTCTTCTCGCTCTAATATATGGACTCGTGGACTAAGGCTATTTAACGCCCCAACCACGTAAAAACCTCGTGTCGAGTTCCCATTTTCATTATTATTATTAGCAAATAGTATTCATTAATATAGTTGCCGAAAATCTCGGTTAACATATATGTATATGATCCTACTTGGTATTAATATTTATTAAAATAGGTCCATATATTCTGTTGCATACCTTTTGATTTGATCATTTAATACCAACACGTGTTACCATATCAGACGTAGGAAGAGGTCTTTCCCATGGACCTAAAGTACAGGAAAAGAAATAAATGTATGCACTAGTGTAAAGGAAGAATCTGAAAGAGAAAAGCTAAGGATTGCCATTACCTCCTTACTGGAAGGCCAAGTTATTTACGACCAAGTCAGTCATGAGAAAGTATTCCTTGAAATAACCACCAACGTTGCTCCTAAATGGTGGCTATGTTAGGATTACCCTGTTCGTGTCCCTATGGCAGAAATAGAAGAATCTTGTGCCCTGCTGGTCTGGGTTCGACTCTAAATCAAAGAGGAAATGAACTTCGTGAGGAGTAGGAGCATCCCACCATTGGACGCGATAAAGGATATATAATGTTTAAAGCAATAGATGTCCATTTGGTGTTATTTGGAATGGGGCAATGTCAAAGTATCTAGCAATGCCCCTGAAGTAGTCATGGAGGAGGAGAGTGGCGCCTGCTTGAGTTTTATAGGTCAACCAGGATGGTTAACACGCTTGTTGGCCCTGGGGATTACCCTACTGATTCCATAGTTCTTGGGGTACTCCTCAAGAGAGCATCTTGGAGGGTGCTAGGGGGGACTATATACCATGGCACGCTCTTCCTCTTACAAGGCCCTTGCTTAGCATAGAGCCTTATGGTGTCGGTCAACTACTCTTGTTCTTACAGTTGTTGTGGTTGTTCTTGACGCTGCCTTTTTTGTTGTTGTGGAGGTTGTTGCTGCTTTTGTAGTTGTTGCTCATTGGTCGCATGCCTTGCAACCTGGGGATCTGCAGTCGATATTTGTCTGGTTTTTTGTTTAATTTTAGCCATATATGGGGTATAGAAAGCAATAATTACAACCTCTTCAACAAATGTAGACCTGCTCGTTGTCCTCCCATTTGTCAGAATTCCAACCAGGAGTGGATCAACAGAGTCAGGGTAGATAACAACAGTCCAATCATTTGGAAGGAATTTCCTTATTCCTTGGTTTAAATCCTCAATCATTCGGCAATATTCCCGATTCGGAACAAAATAAAAATCATAATGAGAATGCTCGCCAAATCCATCTGTAGGATCCTGAATATTGCGATTGAGATCAATGTTTGGTCGAGTCCGTTTAACTTCATCGACCAGCATTTGTAGAAAATCTGGGTCAATTGAATAGTCACTCCCCCAGTGATCACATGTGTACATCTGATAACAAGTAAAAGGGAAGTGAGTTATTTGACCAGTTTATGTGTGTGCCTAATAAATGTGATCTGCTCGAGAAACACGATTCTACGCTTGAGCAAAAGCTAGGTTGGATCCAAAAAGCAGTTAAAAATATTTTACTGAAACTTTTCACTTACCTTTTCGTGGGAAAGTTCCCACCATATTTTTTAGAAAACAACAAGCATTATGTCCTCAAATTTTCAGAATGTACCAACACGATCAAGTATATCCCGAAGCCTAAACCATTTTCTTACTTCCCAAACAAATACTTTCACACAAAATCGTTGGTTAGTACAAGAAAAAAGCAAAAAGATTCACGTCAAGATCAAGAACACATAAAATCAAAAAGTTCAAAATGATTAGAATGCAGTTAAATCAAAGCAGGAAGTTACAAAAGTAAAGCAGATGTGATAGCAAGATCAGAAAACTTAATGTATTAAATAATTTGTAGTAGAATCGTGAGTAAATTGAAATTCGAGGATTTAGAAAATGAAGAGAAATGCTTCGATTTTAGAGGATTTCAGAGAGAGAATGTTTTAGAAAAATTTAATAGTGTGGAAATGAAGAGGAGGAAAGCAAACCTATTTATAGGCTATGGCTTGCACGCGAGCGGCTAACGTCATGACAAAATATTTCACAATGAGTTTTTGAATGAAGTGACGTCAGACGAGTGGGGAGTGAAAAGTTGTCTCCTTTTTCAAAATGTTTAATCATTGGTGTATTTGGAAGAGGAGTCAGACTGTATAGGGACTCCAAAAGCTATCAGTTATGCCACCGAAGAGTTGCGATAATTGACTAAAGAGAAGATGTTATAAATTTGACGAGTTAAAATATGAAAAAGGTGCTAACTAGGTTGAAGCATGCAAGTTCATCCAGTACTGGTCACAACAGGATAAACTTGGGGGGAAAATGTTTAGCCCAATTTTGGACTCAGTGTCGTGGCATTTGAAGATGAAACGTGGCAATAAAACAACAACAAACGTTGGGAGCTGGTCAAAGTGAGAAAATTGCTCGAGGAAGCCATGGCAAAACAAGGAGTCATAATCTGCTTGGTCCAAGTATCCTGCTAAAGAAGGGGCAAGTAAATGCTATCCATTCAAGCTGCTCGAAGACTGAACCTGCTCAATATACAAGACAATTTCACCTAACAATCCGAATTTCACGAGATATTGTGAAATATCCCAAGATATTTATGTAACATTTAATTGAATGTATTTCTTAAATATGATTTGAATTTGTAATAAGTTATAACAATCTCATACTACACATGTAGAGCTAGATTAATTTGTAAGGGCCCATAGCCCAATAAGAGACTCTATAAATAGAGATCTCTTTCAATCATTATCTTTAAAGTGAATTTGTGTGCACTTTACATACAAAACCCTACTGAATTGTATTCTCTCTCAAGCTTAATAAACTCAGTTGAACCTTGTTTCTTCTTGGTCTTTGGTATGAGACCTTCTTGATTAATATAAGTGGAAGTGGATGTAGGTCATTACCAACTCTTGGGGCCGAACCACTATAAAGTCTTTGTGACTTTTACTTAATTTTAGTTCTTTAAATTTATTTATGTCCTTCATATTGGCTCAGTGTCTTTGACCAAAACGTTGGTCAACACAAGGAATTTCAAAAGTCATTGATAGTAAAGCTCTTGTTGAACTTGGTGATGACAAGAAGAAACAGTCAGAGATTCAAACCAAAGCTCATAGTGCCATCTTGCTCAACCTTGGTGATGAAGTTCTGAGAGAAGTTTTGATATAGGAGACTGCCATTGAGTTATGGAACAAGCTCATATCAATCTATCTCAAAAATTCCCTTGCAAGCAAGTGATATCTCAAGACAAAGTTGTACACATTGAAGATGGGTGAAAAAAAAAAGCTTCGAAAGATCCATGATGATTTTAACAAGATCATCTTGGAGTTATGCAACATTAGTGTTAATATTGAAGATAAAGATCAAGGTATCATACTTCTTAGTTCGTTATGAACACTTTGTTAATACTATTCTATGGTTAAGATACTCTAACCGTGTCTGGAGTAAAGTCAACCCTTAACTCAAACAAAAAATCAAAAGAAAGGAGAAGTTAAAAATTATGTTGAATGGTTGTTTATTATAGGAAGACCTGAAAAGAAAGAATCAAGAAATGGGAATATAAAGGAAATGGCAACAAATATAAGGGAAACAATTACAAGGGTCACAACAACCATGGTAATCGATCATGATACAAGTCGAGGCTAGGAAAATATTGTTATTGTTGTAAAAAGGAAGGTCATTTATGATTGTTATGCTTTGAAAGCCGAGTTGAACCGAGATAAGAACAAGGAGAAAGGAGAGGTTGATGTTGTCTCTGATGGTGATGATTATGTTGATGTATTAGTCGTATCCATGATGGTGTATAGAGGACAATTCTAAATGTGAAATATGTCCCTTAGCTTATAAGGAACCTATTGTCTATTTTGGTTCTTGCTTTAATTGTATGCAATGTTAAGATTTGAATATTGTTATTGAAATCAAAGGATAATTTCCTTGAATGTTTTAAAACATGGAAAAGGCTACTGAAAACCAGCTTTGAAGAAAAATTAAGGTGTTGCGTATGAACAACGACTTCAAGTATATCTCAAATGAGTTTGACAAGTTCTGCAGTAATGAAGGGATTAAAAGGCACTTGATTGTTAGGAAAATACCTCAACAAAATGGTTTGGCTGAGAGAATGAATAGGACTCTATTTGAATGATTGAGATGTATGAAAAATGGAGTTGGTCTTGTGAGGAAGTTTTGGGGAGAAGCTGTCACTACAACTTGCTATCTCATAAATTGATGTCCTTCCCTAGCATTGAACTTTAGATTCTACAAGAAGTATGTACATGAGAAGTTTCAAGTTATGATCACCTAAGGGTGTTTGGGTGCGCGACCGATGCACGTGTCAAACAAGACAAGCTTCAACCAAGAGCCATTAAATGTATGTTCTTGGGGTATCCTAAAAGTGTTAAAGGGTACAAGTTATGGTATCTCGAAGAAGGATACAAAAATTTGTTCATAAGTAGAGATGTGGTATTCAAAGAACATGAAATAGCTATGAAAATTCAAACTCAACAAACTGAAGTTCAAATGAATCCAACATGCATACAAATTGAGGTGGAAGAAGGACAAAAGACTTAACAAGTTATCCGTTAGCTCAAGATGGAGAAAAATGGGAAACTAAAGCACTAGTGAGATATGGCTATGCAGACCTAATTGCATACGCCTTTACAGCTACTGAACAAATAAATTTTAAGCCTACTACATATGAAGAAGCTATCAATTGCAGAGAAAAGGAGTTTTGGATCCAAGCAATGCATGAAGAGATGAATTCTCTTAAGAAAAACCAAACATGAACATTAGTAAACAGACTTGTCAGACAAAACGTAGTGTTGGGGATTTATGGCTTACACTTTCTAAATCAACAATGAATAATGAGAATTAATTCAATATTACAAACCTTAGAGACTAAACAAGAACGGTATTCAAAGTATGAATGCAAATCTTGATAATTAAATAAACATATTTAAAGTATGAATGCCAATCTTGATAATTAAATATTATAACATGAATTTAGGAACACTAATCACGATATAACCGTGGATATGATTAAAGAACAACACAAATTAGATCAAGAGAATGAATGGACCTTTGAGTTGTAGAACCTTAGTTACATAAAATCATAAGTCTTATTTTATGTGAATCGATGGATGTTACAAGGCTTGACACAAATTGAGATTTGTTGTCCAAAAATCTCTTTTCCTAGCCTCCCCTTTGAGATTGCTTGAAGCTACTACAATGGAATGAGACAGGAATTCACAAGCCTTGAATCTTCATGCAAGTCAAGCTTTCTTAATGAAGATCTTGGAGAAAACTAATAATCATGAGAGATAGAGAGAGAGAGAGAGAGAGAGGTGACTGATCAATTCACCAAAAACTCAACTGACCCCTTTAAATAGTATAGGAACCCTCGTTACACTCAACGAATAAGATTAGAGCATTTGATTTGAATTTTGGAGCCAAAGACACGTCACTGTACGGTCTTGTACGAACCCCCTGAGCGATGAGTTGCCTGCACCCAGGTGATGCATCGCCACCATGCAAGTGATGTTTTTCCTATGTAGTGATTCAAAGGACCAGCGACGCATCACCTCCCAGATGCAACACAGGTCTCTCTAACTTGGTGCCCCAAAACTTGTCTCAAAACATCCCCAAATGCCTCCAAACTTTCTGGGTAGTCTTATATTCTCCAAAGAAAGACTTTGGACCCAAAAAGATGATTTATAGATGCCTATACCAAAAGTAAACTCACACATGTTGACTTTACTCAAATTGTTATGGTTTTTACACATCTTCATGCCTAACCAATTTCACAATGTATTTAACCAATCATTGAGGAATTTATTAGTCAAGGAGTTTTAGTCTCAACCCTCTATTTATAAAACTAGCCAAAACTCTCACTAGAGGTTTTGTAAACGGATCTGTTAAGAGCTAGTTATCACATTTGATTCCATCTTTGAATTAATTATATCACATATTCATGGCTTAAACTTATTTGTATAGAATTTCTCATAATCTATGCAATTCTAGGCCCTAGCTAGTGTGGCTTAACAATCACAATGTATCGAGAACGTCGATACCTCCTCCATGGATATTGAGATATTCCTCATGAAATCCCTAAGCCACTTGGCCTCTTTGCTAGTTGTCGCTAGAGCTTTAAGTTCATTATTCATGGTTGAGTGTAATATATGTTTGTTTCTTTGGGCCACAAGAAACTGCTCATCCTTTGAGCTTATACACCCAACTGATGGTTGAGAGATTATCTCCTACACTAGATATCCAACTTCCATCGAAATATCCTCAAGTATCTTAGAAAACTTTAAATATTGCAGACTTTGCTTCTTAGTCCTCTCCAGGTACCCTAGAACTCTCTCAATTGCCTTCCAATGTTAGATACTTTGATATCTAGTAAACCTACTTAGTTTACTAACCGCATATGACGTACACTAGACTACCTAATATAGTTGCATACTCAAATTGAGCCACCATTCTACCATTGTTCTTTTCAAGGTTTTGTTAGGAGAATCTCCTAAAAGCATGTAAAATAAATTTATTATTTTGATGAATAGATAAATTTATATTTAGATTATTAAATTATTGTTTGAATAATTTTGTAAATATCAGAAAGAATTCATATTCATTATTGAGGATGTGATCTTGTATTAGTATGAGAGAATTAAAATCACATGAATGAATAAAAATAGTCAACAACAACAAATTGAAGTTATGGAATTCTTTAATTGGGGTTGTAAGTACAGTTTACTGAGTATCATGTTGATACAAATAATCTAGATTCAGATTATTGATGTGGCAAGACATCTCTGTAAAGGTGATTTATATAATATGATTATATATGACATGGACTGATATGAATAAAAGTCTTTATCCAAAAACTATTTAATAATAAAAAATTGAAATTCATATCATAACTGATGATCATTTATAGATCAACCTAAATCTTGAGTGTTCATGAACTCATGTTCATGTTTATTAAATGTTTTGATTCATTCGTTAAGGTCTCTTCGTAGAATGAGGCTAATGACTTTTGTTTTGGAGATTTAATATCATGGATGGCTGGGAACATGTATCAACAATACGGAATCTAATCTTTCCTAACAGATCGTATATTGGTTCCCTTAAGGGTTAATTTTGGAACTGAATGATTTTGAGCTCAAATCTATAATTAGATTATAGATTAATTATTCACTATTGAATTAATGGTACTTAAGGAATAAGAAGTAAATTAGAAAGGTAAAATGGTAGTTCTTCCATTATAATTTATGAACTAATTAATTAGAGGGTTGAACTATTGTAAGATGGTTATATCAATGGACAACTTAAAATAAGATTTCTATAAAAGTATATCTATAACATAAATAGTTCAATTCTGAATTTATAGTGGAGAAATCTAAGAATTAATAAATTAATTATTATAATTAAAGAGTTTAATTATTTAGTTTCAATTTATTAGAGCTTAATGTTATAGGTCCATGGTTCCCGAAATGGCTCAAAAAAACACTAACAATGATAATACAAAAATGGGAAAAATGACTTATTTGATAAGGAAAATATTTTCTATGCACTAAACATAATTATTGTATAATTATGTGTAATTAATTAATTATTTAATTTAACAATAATATAATTAATTTATATTTGGGATATTTTGGTATTTAAATAATAAGAAAAAATGGGAAAAATCACATGCCTTCCTTGGCATGTGGTACACGTGTAGTACACTGCACAGTCACTGTGCTACACACACAAGAAGCTTCTAGAAGTTTCTTTGTTCCACAATTTTAGTTATTTATATATTAAATAAATAATGAGATGTTGTAATATGATTAAAATATTATTATTTAAACAAAATCTGATAGCTGATTAGTTATTTTTGAATTGTTTTAAATAATTGCTCTCTTATTTAAAATATATTGGATATATTAAATACAAGAAATCAGTTTTTTCAGAGCGACACATTTCTGTGATAGAAAATATATCGTGAAATCTCCCTCAGAGAAAGAGACCAGTGATACAAGCATAGGTCACTATTCTTCACAAACTTAGGTCCAAACTCTATCAGATCTCATGTGTTGAGAACATCTAATAAATAGATTTTGCCTATTATTTTGTATAGCGAAAGCACACTCGTTCTTTGTGTGTTGAGAACATTTTGGAAGATCTTGGTGTGAGATCTCAAGGATTTTTTCCGTACAAAAAGATAGCAGCAAAGAAGGACTTGAGGTAATTTTCTATTCATCTCTTTGATTCAATATATATATGTATGTGAAGAAGTAAATCTAGAAATCTTGTGGGGTTAAATTAACAATTTTGATTGTTGTTCCTCTGCGTATAATCTCTTATTTGATTTATAAAAACCAACTAATGGTACCAGAGCCATCTTCACATATATATATTGAATCTGTGTGGGTTTAGTTTTATGCATTTATTTAATTTTGATGAATGAATGGATGGCTTAATATGATTGAATGCATGGGAATGTTGAATCATTAACTGTATGGTGTTTTTGGGTTAGGATTTGTTTATGATTAGATCATTGTGTAAGCCATTAAAGGGCATAGGATTTATGTAATTTTATTTGGTTTTTGACACCATAAAATTGTAATTCCGATCACACAAAGTCAAAATGGAGCCCGGGATTCAAAGTTCAGCCACCGTTCCTCCGAGGCCACCCTCCGAGCCACTGCCAGGGACGTCATATGGAAGTCCGTACAGACCGTACGGATGGGTCTGTACGGTTCCGTACAAGTGGGCCCCGACAGCACCTTTTGGTGCCACGTGTTCCCGTCTTGCTGGTCCAGAATTTTTTTTATTTTTCTGAAATTAATCTGTTATTTTTTTTAATTTTTAAAATGTTAAATATCCTATTTATTAGAAATTCGATATTTAAATAATGAGATAATTTTGTTATCCTAACAAACCTTTTTGAATTTTTTTTTAAAATAACAGATTTTAATTAAATTCATTTATGTTTTTTAATTAAAAGTTGTTTTAATTAGAAGGAAAATAAAATAATGATTATTTAAAAGTTTTGTTTTAATTAATCAAGATAATTAGAAAATTATATTCTTCTTCTTCTTCTTATTATTATTATTATTATTATTCTCGACCAACGACACATATCCTACAGAATGTAAAGTAAAGAAGCCTGATGGAGATCAAGGCAGTTTTATTTTATTTTATTTTAATTTTATAAAGAGGTTGTAAAATTATAAATACCCAAAAGAACCCAGTTCAACATTTATGGTTTATTTATTTAAATAATTGTTTTCATGTGATTGATAACTATTCATGCATTTTGTGCCATACATAAAAAAACCCACACAATCATTATCATGCATCTCATTGGTAGAAACATGATTATTAAGATTTTCCTATATGTTTATATGAGTTGTTTTGCAAAACCAATTGCATATAAATTACTTAGTTTTATTCTTTGAAAACTTGGTAAAATATCACACCAGTTTTAAGTCTTTATGACTTAATTTATTTAAACCAACTTTATTTTAAAATTGTTTTTAGTAAAGTTTAGATGAACATAATTGGTAATTTAAAATTGGATATGGATCTAGAAACTTGCTTTCTTACCAATTTTAATTATGTTCATAAAGTTTAAAGAATCTATAATTAATTTGGAATTGATTAGGTTAAAAACACTTATTTCAAAATAGTGAGTGGTAGAGGGTTTATAACTCAACATAACCCGTGGTCTCCATTATTAATGTAACACCATGAGATATGAATAACGCCTCCCGACGGATTTGTTTTCGTCCCCCTAAGGAAGGTGTCTAGACATGTCAATAGCAAGGTTATATTTCTTACAAAGATAGGAACTAATGATGTATTTTAGGTTTGACTGACCCTAAGGTGGCATGTCCTAAGTTAAGTCATGAACTCCGAAATAATGGGTTACACTCACAAAGTTATGATTAAGCTTTTGTAGTGGATTATCATAACTTGACCAAACTAAGCGGTACTTTAATGTTTAAAAGAGAAAATAATGAGTTATTTTAAGTTTTAAACAATAAAGATAAGAACGTCTTATAAATTCTCTAAGATTAATTTGACCGACCCTAAGGCGGCACTTTAATTGTTAGAAAGTTTTATCGTGGAAATAACTTTATTTTATGTGTTTTAATTGTGCTCATGCATCACGTTTAATTTTCGAAACTTTGATATTTATTTTTCTAAATATAATAATATTTGTATTTTTTTTATTTAGAATATGTCTATCTCTGGTAATCCAATCACTGCTTTAATCGCACAAGAAAAATTAACTGGTAATAACTTCATAAAATGGAAATCAAATATGAATCTGTTGTTGGTTAGCAAAAACCACAAGTTTGTCCTAAATGAGGAATGTCCTGAAGAACCTGGCGCCAATGCCCCAAAACATGTTCGGGACAAATTTGATGCATGGATTCAATCCAATAACAAAGCTAAGTGCTATATGCCTGTAAGCATGAGTGGTGTCTTACGAAGAAAGCATGAATCCATGGAAATTTCTTTTGAGATACTAGATTCTCTTAAGGAAATGTTTGGGTGCCCATCTGATCAAAGTCGTCATGAGACTACTAGAACCTACATGAATGCTTAGATGAAGAAAGGTCAATCTATGCGTGAGCATGTCTTGAACATGATCAGTGTACTCCATGAAGCTGAGACGCATGGAGCATTCATGGATGAAAAGACACAAGTAAGCATTATATTTTAGTCTTTAACTCCTGCTTCTTCTACATTCACAACAAATTATGTCATGAACAAATTAGAATTTAACATGACACAATTGCTGAATGAATTACAAACTTTTGAGTCTTTGAACAAGACGATCTCAAGTCAGGCTGAAGCAAAACCATTTTCTTCTAAGAAGAAAAGGAAAAGCTATAACAATGACTGCAAACCTAAAAAGGTCAATCTGAAAAAGGCAAAGAAGTCATCCAAGGCACCCGAGAACAAAAAGAACAATGACCCCAAACAAAAGGCACCCAAAGGAAAGTGTTTCCATTGTAATGTAGATGGTCATTGGAAGAGAAACTGTCCAAAGTATCTCACCGAGCTGAAAGAGAAAAAGAAAGGTAAATTAGATTTACTTGTACTCGAAGCTTGTATGGTGGAACATGATAAATTACCATGGATAGTTGATTCTGGTTCCACCAACCATGTTTGTTCTTGTTTGCAGATGCTTGAGTCCACAAAGCAGTTGGAGCAAGGAGAGATGACTATGAGAGTGGGAAGTGAAGCACTTGTTTCAGCTAAAGCATGTGGAACATTCCATTTAAATTTTAAGAACAATTTTCTAGTTTTGAATAATGTCCTATTTATTCCTGAAATTGCTAGAAACATTATTTCTTTATCTTTGTTACATGAACAAAATTTGGCATTTATTTTAATAATAATATGATTTTTTTTCAAAGAATGGGAACAATATTTTTCATGCAAAACAAAAGGACGGACTGTACATGCTTAATCCAATTCAAAAATCGCTCAATAATTCTGAATTATTTAAAGTAGCTATTCCACAAAGTAACAAAAGACAAAAGGTTTCAAAAGAAAATGGCATGTATCTTTGGCACTTAAGATTAGATCATATTAGTGTAGATAGGATAAACCAGTTAACTAAAGAGGGACCTTTGAGGAAACTAACAGTTGGAACCCTACCGGTTTATGAATCCTGTTTAGAAGGAAAATTGACAAAATGACCTTTCACCTCAAAAGGAAATAGAGCCAAAGAACCACTAGAGCTTATACATAGTGATGTATGTGGTCCAATTAACATTCAAGCTCGAGGTGGTTATGAATATTTTGTCACATTTACTGAAGACTATTCTAGATACGGTCATGTTTACCTAATGCTTAAGAAGTCAGAAACTTTTGATAGGTTTAAAGACTTCAAAGCCTTAGCTGAGAAGCAATTAGGTAAATCGTTAAAGACACTCCGATGTGACTATGGTGGTGAATATTTGGATTCTGAATTCAAATATTTCTTGCTGGAGCATGGTATTTTATCCCAACTCATAGCACCTGGAACACCACAACAAAATGAAGTTTCAGAGAGAAGAAACCAGACCTTGTTGGACATGGTCAGGTCTATGTTAAGCTACTCTTCACTTCCCTTATCATTTTGGGGATATGCACTTCAAACAGCTAATTACATTTTGAATGTAGTTCTGTCCAAAGTTGTGACAAAGACACCACTAGAATTATTGAATGGAAATAATCCTAGTTTACAACAATTCCGTATTTGGGGTTGTCTTGCTCATGTGCTAAGACCTAAATCTGGAAAACTGAATTCAAGGTCTGAAGTGTGTATATTTGTGGGCTATGCTCTAGAAACAAGAGGTGGATATTTCTATAGTCCAAGTGATCAAAAGGTATTTGTTTCGACGAATGCAACCTTTTTTACAACACGACTATATGAATGATTTTAAACCTCGGAGCAAAGTAGTTTAAGAGGAAATAATGAAAGATAAAATTTCATCTCCATCTTCTTCATTAGTCAATGATAAAGCAACCAAAGACACCACAATTTCTAAAAAGGAAAAACCAGTGCAACGTTGTAGTGGGAGGATTGTGAGACAACCTATTCGCTATGAACATAAGGCACACATTCTTGTATCAGATACTAAAAAGGACGATCCATTGACTTTTAAAGAAGCAATGGAAGACCCTGATGTTGATAAGTGGCAAGCTTCCACGAATCAAGAAATGGAATCAATGTAGTCCAATTTTGTCTGGGAACTTGTAGATCTGCCTGACAAATGTCAAAGCCATTATATGTAAATGGATCTACAAGAAGAAAATGGGTGCTGATGGTAATGTAGAGACTTATAAAGCAAGGCTTATGGCCAAAGGCTACACACAGAGAGAAGGTGTAGACTATGAAGACACATTTTCTCCTATAGCCATGCTTAAGTCCATTCGCATACTTTTATCCATAGCTTCCATCTATGATTACGAGATCTGGCAAATGGACGTCGAGACACCTTTCTGAATGGCCAACTTTATGAAACCATATCTATGGAACAACCATAAGGGTTTATTAAGAAGGATCAAGATCAAAAGGTATGCAAGTTGTTGAAATCCATATATGGATTGAAACAAGCATCAAGATCATGGAACTTAACATTTGATGAAACTATCAAAACATATGGCTTCGAACAAAATGTTGACGAAGCATGTGTTTATAAATACATCAAAGGGAAAGTTGTGGTTTTCTTAGTTCTTTACGTTGATGATATCCTACTTGTAAATGTGGAAAATTTTCCCTTGTGAATTCTATTCACAAGTGAAGCTCTATACTACGAGACATCTTAAAAGCTACTCATTGTCCGCACAAGGGGATAAGGGCGTCACATGATGGTGAGGGAATTGGGCTAAGAGGGCCACCCTCACTATGTGAGGGCCCTCGGCCGCTTGCCAATCCGAACGTCACCCTCGCTATGCGAGGGTCCCCGGTTGGTCATCTACGTGCGCCCTGTTCCATCAAGCATTGAGCCTCGCCTGCACTCGGGAGAAGAAGGCCAGCCTCGCTACGCGAGGGTCCCTCACTATGCGAAGGTGAGGCCTTGTTATGGCGCCCGTGCCCCGAGCCTCGCCACGCCTACACTTGGGAGAAGAAGGTCAGACCCACTACGCGAGACACCCTCGCTATGCGAGGGTGAGGCCTTGTTGTGGCGACCGTGCCCCGAGCCTCGCCACGCCTGCACCCGGGGGGAAGAGGGGCAGCCTCACTATGTGAGGGACCCTTGCTATACGAGGGTGCTGCCATGTTGCGCCGCCCGTGTCTTCAGCCTCTCTTTCATGTGACCTGCGAAGGCCAGCCTCGACTCCTAGCGCCTTGGCTTCACATGGCACCTACAGGTTGAAGCCTCCTTGGCATTGGCATGAGGAGTACTTAGAGACACTTAATGGGAATGCCAAGTCAGCATTGGGTACCAAACGGGGATTGATGAGGATGACCGGGTACAGGACGCGTGTACTGACACGGGGCGTACGGTTGTGGAGAGAACAGAGGCACGACCCTGTGATCTGCATCTGAGGATTAGTGGCGGTACGGACCTGTACGAAGAGTAGTGGTACCACTTGGACACCCCCGACCATACGCCAAAGCCGACAGTACTATGTGCTAGGCCATGACTCTGGCATCATCAAGGTAGACACCACTACGCCCTGAGCCACTACACTATCAGAGTACCTGTGTACGTCCTTGTCGTCTGGGACTTGTTTGTATCCAGGGCCAATAGAGCCCCCCTATAAATAGGCCCCAACCCCTCAGATTAAGGGGTTGGAAAACTGAGTGTATGAAGGAGATTTAAGAAATATATGATTCTAATTTTCATTGTTGCTTTGGTTTTCTTCTGTTGATTCGAGTTCTTTCCATCTGATTCAAAGCTTTCTGTAGTATAGAGATTAAAGTTTTCTAACGATCAATTGTTGACGAGTTCTTACCATCAACACTACTAATTGGAAATGATGTAGAGACATTATCAAATGTAAAGAAATGGTTGGCTGAAAAATTCCAAATGAAAGATTTGGGAAAAGCGAGCTATGTTCTAGGCATTAAAATTCTAAGAGATAGAAAGAACAAGCTCTTGGCACTTTCACAAGCAAATTATATTGATAAAGTTCTTGAAATATTCTCTATGGAAAATTTCAAAAGGGTCAATTGCCGACCAGACATGGAATTACTCTTTGCAAAGATCAGTTTCCAATGACACCACAAGAGCAAGTGGACATGAGAAAGTATCCCTATGCATCAGCTGTAGGGAGCCTAATGTATGCAATGTTATGTACTAGACTTGACATATGTTATGCAGTAGGGATTGTCAGTCGTTATCAGTCAAATCCAGGTTTGGAACACTGGATAGCAGTGAAACATATTCTCAAGTATCTGAGGAGAACGAGGAACTATATGCTAGTATATTCGGGTAGTGACCTTGAACCTACTGGATATACTGACTCAGATTTTCAATCAGACAAAGATAGTAGAAAGTCTACTTATGGGTCAGTATTCACTCTTTGTGGTGGAGCAGTTGCCTAGAGATTCATTAAGCAATCCAGTATAGCTGATTCAACCATGGAAGCTGAATACATAGCAGCTTGTGAAGTAGCTAAAGAAGCAGCTTGGCTGAAAAAGTTTTACACGAATCTGGAAGTGGTTCCAGAAGTGGAAAAACCACTTGTTCTTTACTGTGACAACAGTGGAACAGTGGCTAATTCTAAAGAACCAAGAAGCCACATGAGGGGAAAGCATATAAAGCACAAATACCACTTAGTCAAAGAAATCGCACATAGAGGAGATGTGTCTATTTTGAAAATCGCATCAGAACACAACCTGGCAGACCCGTTTACGAATACGCTTCCTGCAAAGCAATTCGAGGGTCATGTATGTAATATGGGATTGAGAGAAATGCCCTACTTGCTTTAAGTACAAGTGAGATATTGTTAGGAGTGTGTCCTAAAAGCATGTAAAAGACATTTATTATTTCGATTAATAAATAAATACAATGGTCTATTATTGTTATATTTAGATTATTAAATTATTGTTTGAATAATTTTGTAAATATCAGAAAAATTCCATATTCATAATTGAGGATGTGATCTTGTATTAGTACGAGAGAATTAAAATCACATGAATGAATAAAAATAGTCAACAACAACAAATTGAAGTTATAAAATTCTTTAATTAGGGTTGTAAGTACGGTTTACTGAGTATCATGTTGATACAAATAATCTAGATTCAGATTATTGATGTGGTAAGTCATCTTGGTAAAGGTGCTATATATAATATGATTATATATGACATCGACCGATATGAATAAAAGTTTTTATCCAAAAACTATTTAATAATAAAGACTTGTAATTCATATCATAAGTGATGATCATTTATAGATCAACCTAAATCCTGAGTGTTCATGAACTCCTGTTCATGTTTATTAAATCTTTTGATTCATTCGTTGAGGTCTCTTCATAGAATGGGGCTAATGACTTTTGTTTTGGAGATTTAATATCATGGGTGGCTGGGAACATGTATCAACAATATGAAATCTAATCTTTCCTAATGGATCGTATATTAGTTCTCTTAAGGGTTAATTCTAGAACTGAATGATTTTGAGCTCAAATCTATAATTAGATTATAGATTAGTTATTCACTAGGGAATTAATGGTACTTTAGGAATAAGAAGTAAATTAGAAAGGTAAAATGGTAGTTCTTCCGTTCTAATTTATGAACCAATTAATTAGAGGGTTGAACTATTGTAAGATGGTTATATCTATGGACAACTTAAAATAAGATTTCTGTAAAAGTATATCTATAACATAAAGAGTTCAATTCTGAATTTATAGTGGAGAAATATAAGAATTAATAAATTAATTATTATAATTAAAGAGAACAGTGATACAAGCATAGGTCACTATTCTTCACAAACTTAGGTCCAAACTTTATCAAATCTCATGTGTTGAGAACATTTGATAAATAGATTTTGCCTATTATTTTGTATAGCGAGCCCACATTCATTCTTTCTGTGTTGAGAACATTTTGGAAGATCTTGATGTGAGATCTCAAGGATTTTTGCCGTAAAAATAGATAGCAGCAAGGAAGGACTTGAGGTAATTTTCTATTCATCTCTTTGATTCAATATATATATATGTATGTGAAGATGCAGATCTAGAAATCTTGTGGGATTAAATTAACAATTTTGATTGTTGTTCCGCTGCGTATAATCTCTGATTTGATCTATAGAAACCAATAAGTTTATGCTTGAATCAAATGGTGGGGGTTATGATTAAACTTGTGAAGAGCTTTCTTAACAAAATGAGCTTGACTTAAGGCATAACCCTCACTCTTTCTTCTCACATTTATACCAAAAATGTATCGACCTCTCAAATGTCCTTCATCTAGAAAGTGGAAGATAGAAACCTCTTCATTTCTATTAAGTCTATCATTTCATTATTCAAAATCAACATTCATTAATATATAGAGACAACAAGATGACTTAGCCATCACAAATCTTAAAGTATAAGCAATTTTCTATATTATTGTGTCTAAACCCATATGAAAATATGGCTTTATCAAACTTCTCATGTCATTGTTTCGGTGCTTGTATTACTCTATACAAACAAGCCTACACAATTTATGTTAATTTCCTCTTAGAACAAAACCCTCTGGTTGTTCCATATAAATCTCCTCATCAAGATTTCCATTTAGGAGGGTCGTTTTGACATCCATTTGATGAACATAAAGGTTATATATAGATAATAAAGAAAATAAATCTCTTATTGTGAATGTCCTAGCAATGGGTGCATATGTGTAAAATAATCAATTCCTTCATTTTGTTTAAACCCTTTAGCTACTCATCAAGCTTTGAAGGTTTGTATGTGCCCTCATTATGATATTTCCTCTTAAATACCCACTTGCACCAAATTGGTTTTGAGCTTTGTGGAAGGTCTACAAATTCTCATGTGTTGTTTGACATAATTGAATTAATCTCATTATTTATCGCCTCCGTCCAAAAATCAAAGTCTATCGAAGGCATTGCTTCTTGGTAGGTTTTGGTATCATCCTCATTTTGAAGAATCATAGGAGATCTTTAAGCTTTTGCTACTTGGCATGTTTTGATCCCAACTATTTATGCTTTTGGCTTCTCTGAGGAATTCATTAGAGAAGTACTCTCCTCCTCTATCACTTCTTAGCACCTTAATCTTTTTATTTAGTTGATTTTCAACTTCTAATTTATATAATTTAAAAGCATCAAAAGTCTCATCTTTATGCTTTAAAAGAAACACATAGGTATATCTACTAAAATCATCTATAAAAGTAAGAAAATACCTTTTACCACCTTTAGTTAAAACACCATTTAATTCACAAAGATCACTATGGATTAAATCTAGTAAATTAGATGATCTTTCTGTACTAGGAAATGGTTTCTTAATCATTTTCGCCTTAACACATGTTTCACATTTACCGTAGTTTTTAATATTGCATGCAATCATACCACTTTTTACTACTCTTTTCATGGTAGAAAAACCTATATGCGATAGTCTAAGATGCCACAAAAATAATGAATCATACTCAACAATATAGGCGGAATTAACATTTTGATTGATAACATTGAAAGTTACATCATTGGTGCACAACTTAACCATACCCTCACAAGAGTACCCTTTTCCCAAAAATACATTTGATTTGGTAAGTATAAGTTTAACGGACTCAAAAACAGCTTTAATGCCGGGCTTGCCAAGAAAATCACCACTTACCAAGTTTCTACTCATTTCGGGAACATAAAGTACATTCACTAATGTGACTTTCTTGCCGGAGGTGAAGTAGACATCAATAGTACCTTTGCCAAGTACCTTGGATTTTCCCTCATTGCCCATTTGTATCTCATGGTTGCCCTTTGACTCTTCAAAGGTCTTGAACAATGATTTGTCATAGGTGACATGGGCGGTGGCACATGTATCATACCACCACCCTTTCACCTTGCCTTGGACCGCATTCACCTCACTAAGGGTAGCAACTATGTTCTCCTCTTGAGTTGCGTTCACCTTAGGTCCTTGTTGGTCTTTTCTATGTCTACACTCTCTAGCATAGTGACCCTTTTTCCCACACACGAAGCAAGGACCTTTCTCGCCTTAAACTTGTTTGGGTTGGTTTTTGGAACCAAAGGTTTCTCATTACCCTTTTTCCCTGTGTTTTTGGGATGTTTTGGTTGTGACACCGCATTTGCTTTGGAAGTCTCTTTATTAGACCCCTCCACAAGTTTATCTCTACATATCGATTCCTCTTCGATTCGAATATGTTTTTGGATTTCCTCCATAGAATAATCCTCATTTTTATGAAGGATTCTTTTCCTATAGCTCTTCCAAGTTGGTGGTAATTTAGCCACTATAGCACCAACTTGAAAGGCCTCGGGAAGCTCAATCTTTAACACTTTCAATTTATTAACAATAATTTTCAATTCATGTATTTGAGGAAGAATAGGTTTATCAACAAAAAATTTGAAATCAAAGTATTGAGATATCAAAAAAAATTTTGGTACCTTCCTTTTCCGCCTTGAAATTTTTCTCAAGTGCATCCCAAATCTCCTTGGCCGACTTGGTCTCAGTGTAGAGGTCATAGAGCCTATCAGATAAAGCGTTGAGGATATGACCCCTGCAAAGAAGGTTGTCCTCCTCCCTCTTCCTTCTCTTCTCCACCTCCTCAGGAGTGTCTTTGTCGGATGGCTCGGCTAGAGGAGCCAAGGAAGACTCAAGGATGTAGGCGATTTTGAGAGTGGTTAAAAGAAACCTCACCTTGTCTTGCCACCTAGTAAAATTGGATCCATCAAACCTATCCAATTTCACTAGGTCTTGGTCCATGATCTTGATTGTTTCCCCTTCCATTGAAACAAAAAAGGGGAAATAAGCTTTTGAATGTTAGGAAAATATTGTTTTGCCTCAATGGAAATGATTATAATATTACAACTCTATGCAATAATATTACAAGTAAATATAGATTGATTAAATAAGGTTACAACTCTATAACTGAAAATACAAATAAACTAAAGAAAGGAAGAAGATGATGATGAAGAAGAGAATAGTGAGAATACAACTCTAAGCAAAAGATTACAAGTAAAATAAAGTGTTTAGACCAAATGAAAAGATTACAACTCTTAAACAAAATATACAAGTAAATAGAACAAGAGAATAAGAAGAAAAGCAATAGAATAAAAAGAAGAACAGAAACACAACCAAACTCTCACTTACACAACCTAAGTGAAGAGGATTGGGGATCACCAACTTGAACAAGGTTTCAAACCTTTGTCCAAAAGCTTATTTCCCCCTAACTCAAGCACTAAGGGATCTCTCTCAGATATTGGAAAAGCTTTCTGGAATTATCAAGCCTCAAGGTGTTTCTAGCCAAGTGCTCTAGTGGATAGAAAAGTTGTGTCTTACAAGTGAGCCATAGGCTCTTATTTATAGAGTTTAGAGACACCCTTTGAATTTCAAATTCCACCAACCCCCATGGCTGTTACCAATGTTTAATTGGATTAATATGGAATTAAAAAAGAGATTTGGGAGTTATTTGGGTTTTTTGAGCCGTTCAAAAAATATTGAAAAAACTAAAAATTGGTCAGTTTTTTGGCCTCTAGCCGCGGCCAGAGACAATGGTGGCCGCGGCCACTGGTCTCTGTCCCACAGGCCGCGGCCACTGACCAATTTCAACACAAAAAATTGTGCTGTTTTTCCAAACGGTTCCAAACCCTCCCAAATGATTTTGTAACTCCCAAAACACATTATTGGGGTTAAAATCATATCTCTAACAGCCATATCACATATGGCTTTATGAAATTCATCTCAATATTGTGTAACAACAATTTACACAATAAAGGGTAATATTTGGAGGTTACAAATTTGTAACACCAAATATGTTACATTATTTGGATATGTCTCATATATCTAAATATTGTAACTCTCTATTATATGTTACAATATGTGACACACTTTGTCACATTTATTTAATCTAAAACATTATATTATAATATAATATAATTTTACATTATATTATAAAATAATATAACAATCAAGCGGCCGCATATGTACACAGCACCGCCTAAGTTCTCCACTCAAGGTTGGGTGAGCTTCTCTTTCCCTTTACCTGCACCACATAGCACCCATGAGCCAAAGCCTAGTAAGAAAACACAATATAGCATGAATATAATATCAACAATGATCATAATAATCATTCCGGACTTTCAGTCCTAAACAGATGAGTGACATTCGCAAAAGTCACTAAGGTGGGTTCCGTTCCCTCTAGCCATGTGACGATAGGGTCACCGGGCTTTACAAATAAGTGATCCTCTCACTAGCTTAAATAGGATAGGTGCTTGATGACTAGTCACCAACATAACCTACCTCGTGACCATAGAGTCACAACCATGGGAACCACATGACGAGCTGTCACCTAGGCCTTTGGCCCTAGCTCTGAGTAGCTAGTCATAGACTAGATAAGTGCTTATAAGTTTCATCGACTCTAGGGTCGGTCCAAAAATAATGCTCTAGAGTCATTCAACGCTGATATCGATTAGATCTAATCTTTAATCGGCCCTGCGTTCAAGACGCTTATGCCGTTTTTGACTCTCATGTCAGTAGTATGCGACCAGTGTCGTCCCTGACTAATCAGTGCCATACACAAGTAAGCAAGCTCTGCTAAGCATTTAATATGCAATCAATGTCCACATTTATCAACCAACATGCCTCAACAACAATCATGCATGTCATATACACAGGGTGTAGTTTTCTTACCTCTGATTCGAGCGTGAATGAATAAAAGAACGACCCTTGAGAACGATCAACCTTTTAGTCCTTTAGCGGTCACCTAGACATAACCAAATGTGGGACACCATCAGTAAAATGAATAACAAAGGTTCCCAAACCAAGATCTAGCCTCCGGGACATCAATTCCCACCAATCCGGGTAGTAGGAACAATCCCGAGGCCTAAAACCAAGTTATCGAGGTCAAAACACTCAAACGGCCTCACAACCCTGCCTGAACCGCGGCCCCCAGCCACACCAGGAACTAGGGCCACGGCGCCCAGCACGTCCAAAAGCCTCCAGCTGCTTCTTCGAGCTTGGGCCGCGGTGCTCAAGAACAGGGCTGCGGCCCCACCTAGAACCAGCCATGAACCCGATTTTTTTCATCCCAAACCTTCCAAAAACATACTTAAACACTCCCAAATCCAAAAATCACTGTTCCCAATCTTCCCAATGATCCAAAACCATCAAATCTCGAGGCTCAAACGAACAAAAAACTCAACGATTCACAAAATCCAATTCGAAGCTTAGAAACTCTAAAAACTCAAAACTTAAAACTTAGATTACCTTTGATTGTGTTGTTTCTCGTCAAATACTTCGTTCAACAAGCTTCTAATCTTTCCTAGGATCGCTATGCCTCGATCCTCGCTTGATTCCGACTCCTAGAACTCAAGATTTCTTCAAAATTGCCTCGAACGGTAAAAGGAACTAACGGGAAGAGAAAAACTATTTTCTAACGTACGATTCTATCTGACAAGCTACTTCAAGCTTAAGTAACCTCAAATAAAACCCAGTGCTCGGGGTCCCGAAAACACCCCCAGGGACATTACAGTCAAAACTCCCAAAATTTCCTCCTGATCTCAATAATTCCCAATCTATCATCAAATAAGATTCCCATTACTCAATATCCCAATAAAAGACCCTGTTATGACAAAATCGCTAATTAATAATATAAGACCGTCTCATGCATGCATATAATATCGGGCCAAATTACAATATGGGATCTCATCCATAACTCACAATATGCACCAAAATACACAAATATGCCCTCAACATGCCAAATTACCAAAACACCCTAATAATCAAATATGGACCCACATGCATGCATATAACATCATATTATAATATAATTCACATAAACATGCATATTATCAGTTAATGGCATAATTGAACAATTATGGCCTTCCCAGCTTACTAATCCAGCCATTAAACCGCATTAGGGATTTCGAGTCATTATAGTTGGGGTTTTATGCCCTCATTAAAACCCAATCTATTTGTCATCTTATTTTATTATCAATAAAAGCATAGAAATCATTTTTTGACTTGGTCAATCACTTTGCTCACATGTTTTATTTTCATCATTATTTGTTTAATTTAAACTTCTATTAAGTCCTGGGCATATAGCTAATCGTATTTATAGTGACGTAATCACAGTGGAATATAAATATGATTATATGTTCAAATATAAGTTAGTCCTAAAATTACTTACTGCACATGATTTACACTGACTTGCTAATCTACGATACGATCTACTTACACATTGCAGTGTTATGTTCTTTCCAGAACATTGGCAAAGTAGATAAGATCGGATGTATTTGTTACATCGGACTGGACTGATATTGACAGTAGATAGGATAAGTAAACATACCGTTATTATCTATTTTAGTCATATCATATAGTTGACCATAGGTTAATTCAATCTCAATTCTGAGTGGTTAGTATTCAAACTGATTGTATTATTTGAATTCTTTGACTTGTTCTTTGCCAGTTTACCCTACGAACTAGCCCATACATACATCTTTGGAACTCGGTAGTATAATTGAGTGGGAGTGTTAACCATATATATGAACATCTATAGATTCAGATGAAGAAGTGAAACGATGGTTTCCTTTTAGTTTGGTTCAAAGTGCTAAATGATAGAAATCTCATTTCTGTAATTGATATTAGTTTATTGAAATATCATTTACAAGGAACTAAGTGTTTTAAGGATAAAATACAATGAGTGGTAAAACGATATTTTAGTCCCATCTCATTGTATACCGTCTATAGAGGATTAAGGGACAATTATGATTGTGACAATGGATAATTAATAATGTATCTATATTTGTTATTGATCGTTGTATGAATTCAAGAATGCAATTTAGAGTCTTTAGTGGAGTCACGAGGAATTAATAAGTTAGTAAATTTATTTGTTAGATTTATGATAACTTATTGGAGCTTGATTTCATAGGCCCATGGTCACCACTATACCTTGGATAAAATCATCTAGATAGTCTCAATTAATTAATTTAATTATCAATTAGAGTTATCAAAGTTGACCAGGTCAATTTTGGATAGTTTCACAGAGTTATGTAATTTAGAGAAGAAAAGAGAAATTATGGCAGATTTATTAATTAAGATAAATTGGTATATAAATTAATAAATAAGTTCAAATCAAGGTTCAAATTATAAATAATTAATTAGATAAAGGATTTAGATAATAATTTAATTAATTAAATCAATAAAAAATAATACATGCCTTGATTCTAAGTCCAATGGGCTTATAATCAAATGGGAAATTTCACAGGCCTAAAGCCCATGATAATTTCAACCTAGAGCTGTTAATTGTCATTTATTTTATTCATTTTTTAATTAAATAAATGACCTAAATGAGTCTATAAAAGGAATGTTAAGTGAGAGCTGAAATTAGATGACAGACACTGAGTTTTTGATAGGTTTTAGATTCTCTCTAAACATAAGTGTTTTTCTAAACCTTATTGTTCTTTTCTCTTCTCTCTGTATCTATCTCATGCGTTGAGAATCACCCACCCTAGTCTAGGTAATTCTAAGGATACTTTGAAAGGTTGTGAATAAAATTGAAGATCAGTTCAGTTTCTTGGTAATACTATCAGACATAAATGATACAAGGGTTAGAGAAACTAAATGAATGATTCATTCATTCCGCTGCGTATAATTATTCTTATCATTATTTCTATTTGAATTTAATTTTAGAAACATGTTCTAGGTTGTCTCATATTAACTTGTTTAATATTAGATGTACATAAAAATAAATAAAGTTCCTGTATAAGTAACCCTAACTACTGGTATCAAATCCTTTGGTAATCATTATTTTCATGCATGAACATGTTAAAAATTGAATTGGATGATGTGTTGAGTAATTGGATGGATTTCATGATTTTACGAAGCATATTGAATTCTATTTGATTATTTCTATGCCATTAATTTTTTATATATGCTTTATTTTGTGTAAAACATGTTAAACATTAATTAGAAAATGGTTTTTGTTTGAAAAATTGCACAAAAAAAATTTCCAAATTTTTTTGGCCTGGCTGCCATGCATGCACGCACCAGCGCATGCATCGCCTGTGCACCCCGCGCCTCCTCCTCGGCAGCCAGAAGGCCTCGCGCGCGTGCACCCCAGCAATCAACGCGCACGGTACATAGTACCCGTCTCGGGGGTACTGTTCATCCGAATTTTTTTTTAAATAAAATTATGAAAATTTATAATTTATAATCAAAGCCAAAAATATCAGATTTGTTTTTTTATTTAAAAATATTTTTTAAATTATGATATTTTTGTTGGTTGAGATTTACATAATTTGATATTTTTACAAAGATTCAAATTCAAATTTAAAAATAGACTAACAACTTAATTTTAAATCTTTTAATATATAAAAATATTAGAATTAAGATATCATATATTTACGATATTTTCTTTTAAATACTTGTTATTTTTATTAAATCTTTATTTGAAAATATAAATATATTTTTATTCTATAGTTTTTAATATTTAAATTATTTGAAATTTGTTAGTTAGATATTTTCATGGATATTTGAATTTGTTTAACTGTTTTAAGATATTTTAGGGTTGTTATAAATATTAATATATATATTTTTTAAAATGGTTAAAATATTAGCTTATAGTTGTAATAACACAATATATTTTTTGAAAAACAGTTAAGATATTGATTTTAAAGTTTAAAATTGGTTAAATTTTGAAAAATATCATTTTTTCAACCAATTAATAAAATATATATTTTTTAATAAATGGGATTTAAATTAACTTTGGTTAATTGTTGATAAATCCTATTTAAATTAAATTGATATTTTTTCAAATTAACCTAAATTAAGTTGAATGTTGATAAATGAAATTTAAATTATCTTGTTATACCTAGATTTCGAGCCATGTTAAATGTGACCTCGAAAGCTGGATTCGCAGTGGATGAACCCGTAAAGTTCGGAGTATGCTCCAGGATTAAATACCGAGCCTGCAAGACTCGATATGACCTCGAACGTGGTGGCCTCAAAATGTTCAGGATCTCAAAAGGTAGCTCCCGTGATGCATCTATCCTCAGGAATGACCTCAGATCATGGGGTCCGAGCCTGACGTACGTACGATCTCGAAGCCATATGACCTCGGGAGATGTCATTAGCTCGAAAGCCAATGAGAAACCTGGAAGATTAAGGCCTTGGAGATATATGATAATGACTTTGAATATCTATAAGTATAGTCTATAAGGGACGTGTTCTGCATTTATTATTGTAAATCCCATAAAATCATGGGATATTATTCGATTAATTATACGCCCCCTGGTCTTCAGGAGACGTTTCCTTTTATATCGGATTGCAAGCATTTAAAGCCATTTATTTTATTTATACAAAAAGAGTAACTACCCAAAATATGTGGGATAGTATTCTGCAACCTTCTCTATAAATAGAGAGGTCATGCACCATTGTAATGGACCGAAATTCTGAACTTGGAGAGAAAACTCTGAAGAATTCATGCTTAAGAATTTTTAGAAATAATCTTGAATTTAATAACAGAGACTCGTGGACTAGGCAGATTTAACTACTGAACCACGTAAAAATCGTGTTTTGTGTTGTTATAATTTAATTGGTCATTACTAGTAATTGTTTACGTGCACTTGTTTCACTGTTGACGAAAAACGGTGTCAACAGTTTGGTTCTTTCTTTGAGAGCCTTAAGCATTCATCCCTGAAAAAGTCATGGCCACAAACAATCAGAACACACCTGAAGAAAATTACCCAAGGCGTCCTGGAAAACAACCAATGGAGAACCCGGAGGTTGAAGAGAGAAGTGGGTCTTCTGATTCCCAGGGACCACCTCCTCCACCAAGGGATGAGGATATGTACTACAATCCGGAACGGTATGTTCCTATTGTGGAACTTGAAAACCGGCAATTGAAGCAGCTGTTGGCAGAGGCCAACAAACGGAATGAGGAGTTGACAAGGATAGCCGCAGAGGCGCAGGTGGCTCAGCCCCCGCCTCCGCGCGAAAACCAAGTCCCTCCTCCAAGGGACGTGCATGTTCCTCCCCGAAGACCCCGTGGGCGTCCACGAAAAGATGCTGCCACAAGGAGGCCGACTCAACCTCCGGCACCAGCAGAGCCATCCGCTCCACCTAGGCCCCAGAGGAGTACTCGGGCTCGGGCCCCGGCTAACCCGCCTGTAGAAGTGCCTGCAGGAGCTAAGAATAACCGACCCCCTACAGAGGCTCAGACTCAGGTACCTGGGAGCGCACCAAATGCGACCAACCCATCTCGGGCAAATTCTGGGCCCTCTAGGCCGCGACAAGGGTGGCAGCCACCGTCGCCTATACGGTTCCCTCTGTCACCCATAAGATTTCCTTCGCCCCTTGCAGGAACGCTCAACCCGTTCGAGATCAGGATGAAGGGCGTGCGGGGGGAAGACAAGGAAACGGGGAGACTTTCCAGGAGTGGAGAGGCGCCCCATCTGAGAAAAGTCAGACGTCTTGGTCTCGTACGGCGGAGACGAGGCGACGTGGGAAGAATCCATCACGAAATAACCAAGCAACAAGTTTTACCAGTGATGATTCCAGAGATACCAGGTCGATCAGTAGGCATGATCGAGGTCGTAAGAATACTGGAAGCCGGAAGAATCGTCCCGACCTGCGAAACCATCTGAATCAGAGTCGGGGTAATGGAGATCAATCAAATCCGGACCTGAGAGATCGCTTGAATAGGCGTAGAGATCCCTTGTGGAGACGCGAGCCTGGAATCACGATCAATGACAATCAATTCCAGATAGTACCTCCTACGGACCCAGTTCAAGAAAGAATCGATCAGCTCCAAAAAGCCTTTAGGCTATTGAAGAATGAACGAGGAAATGGTCGATATGAGGACTCTGACGAGGAGCTGGAGCCGTTTGCTCCCCATATCTCCAACACTCCATTTCCTCAAGGGTTTCGGATCCCTCACATCCCAACGTTTGAAGGAAAGACCGACCCGTGTAGTCACCTGAGCACGTTCAACACTATCATGAGAGCCAGTAACGTGGGTTACGAGCTCATGTGCATGTTGTTTCCAACATCATTGGCAGGACCTGCCAAAAGTTGGTTCGAAAAATATAAGAGACACTCAATAACTTCTTGGGAACAGTTGTCTAAAGACTTTAAGAAACAGTTCAGAGTAATGATGGGGGTCAGACCAGAGGCATCCACCTTAACTAACGTCCGACAACAGCCGGGCGAAACACTAAAAAGTTACCTAACAAGATTTAATCTGGAAGTCACCCGAGCTCGGGACGTGGATGACAGTGGGCACCTAATGGCTATCCGAGCTGGTGTATTGTCGGGAAGTGCCCTTTGGGACGACATGCAAGGGAAACCGGTAAGGTCCATAACCGAGTTTAACAGACGAGCGCAGAGGTTTGTCAATGTAGAGGAAGCGAGGTCGACGCTCAATGCGACTTCCCAGCCCGAAACTACAATGATAAACATCAACTCTGCCTCAACCTCGGTAGACCCAGCAGCTCCAAAGCCTGCCACGGAGAACCCCTCCAAGAGGAAAAAGAACGAAGGAAGTAACCCCGAAGCCGAGGGAGGAAAGAAAAAGAAAAGGGAGAGGTATTTCTCCGTGTATAGAGTATACACCGAGCTCAATGAGTCTCGGGAGAACATATACCTGGCTAATGAAAACCAGGTCCCCTTTATGCGTCCGGACCCGATGAGAAATCAAAAATCCAAGAGGGATTCCAGTAAGTATTGCCGGTTCCATAGAGACACCGGGCATACAACCGATGAATGTAGACAATTGAAGGACGAGATCGAAGGGTTGATCTCGAGAGGTTACTTCCGACAGTATGTCAAAAACCAGAGTACGGGTCAGACGGCCGCGAGCCAGAGAGTAGCCACGCCTCCAACGACGCAAAACAATAATTCCCGAGCTCGGGAAGAAGACAGGCCCCCACCGATAGATGGAGAGGATGTAATAACCATCTCGGGAGGGCCTCATCTCGCAGGAGTGGGCAGGAACGCCCAAAAGAGATATGTTAACGAACTGAAGACTGGGGATGGATCTCCTTATGAACCCGAACCTAGGGCTCCAAAAAGCCAGAGGATTGAGACACAACCAATAACCTTCACTGAGGAAGACGCCTCCCATGTCCAGTTTCCTCACCATGATCCGCTGGTCATTACTCTTCAGCTGGCCAACAAGAGGCTCCACCGAGTTCTCATAGATAATGGGAGCTCAGTCAACATACTTTACAAAGCAACCCTCGAAAAGATGGGACTCTCCCTTCGTGACCTGAAAGCGTGTGCAACTACATTGTACGACTTTTCAGGAGAGGGAATCGCCTGCATGGGATCCATCGAGCTCCCCGTGACCTTGGGAGACTACCCAGTCTCGGTAACCAAGATAATGGAGTTCGTGGTAGTAGACTTACCATCTGCCTACAATGTGCTTCTCGGGAGACCCGCCCTGGTCGGGCTAGGGGCAGTTTCATCAGTAAGGCATCTGGCCCTTAAGTTCCCAACCCCTAGCGGAGTCAGGACATTGAAAGGAGACCAGTTAGCAGGAAGGGAATGCTACAACATCTCCCTGAGAGGAAAGAAACAGACGAGCGCACAAGCACTCGTCATCGTACAAACAAAGACGGAACGATCTTAGAGGTTGACGAAGAGATTGATCCAAGGATTGAGGAGAAAGTTGACCTTGAACCTTTAGAGGAGCTCGAAGAAATTTAGCTCGAGGAAGCTGATCCCTCGAAGAAGGTGAAGGTCGGAAAACACCTCCAAGATGAGGCAAAATAGCAATTAATTTGCTTTCTGAAGAAAAACCATGATGTCTTCGCGTGGTCACACTCAGACATGGTTGGGATAAGCCTGAATGTAGCAAGCCACGCACTAAACATAGACAAAAGCTTTCCCCCGAAGCAACAAAAGAGAAGACAGCTGGACGAAGACAGAAAGAAAGCACTGTAGGAGGAGGTTGACAGGTTAAAGGCAAACCGATTCATTAGGGATGCCTTTTATCCTGACTGGGAAGCCAATCCGGTGTTGGTCCCAAAGCCCAATGGGACGTGGCGAACCTGTATTGATTACTCAGACCTCAACAAAGCTTGCCCAAAAGACTGCTTTCCGTTACCGAGGATTGACCAGCTCGTGGATGCCACGGCGGGGCATGGCCTGATGTTGTTCATGGATGCTTATTCTGAATATAACCAGATTCCCATGCATGCCCCCGACCAAGAACATATGAGCTTCATCACGGATAAAGGGCTATACTGCTATAATGTCATGCCATTCGGGCTCAAGAATGCTGGGGCCACATACCAGCGGCTCGTAAACATGATGTTTTCAGAAAAAATAGGGAACAACATGGAGGTTTATGTTGATGACATGCTTGTCAAGTCTCAACTCAACAAGAACCATGTTGAAGACCTCGAAGAGTGCTTCGGTGTGCTCCGAAAGTATAACATGAAGCTAAATCCTCAGAAATGCACTTTTGGGGTATCTTCAGGAAAAATTCTGGGCTTTATTGTGAACTCTCGTGGAATCGAGGCTAACCCCGACAAGATCAAGGCCCTGATCGGCATGCCCTCACCTCGAAGGCATAAAGATGTCCAAAGTCTGACTGGCAGGATGGCAGCCCTAAGCAGATTCATCTCGAAATCTACAGATCGTGGTCTTCCATTTTTCAACTTATTGAGAGGAGGTAAGAAATTTGAATGGACGGAGGAATGCGAGCTGGCTTTTCAGGAGATCAAAAAGCACCTTGCAGAGCCACCCATCCTGTCGAAACCTGAAACGGGAGAAATACTGTACCTATACCTTTCAACCACCGAACACGGGATAAGCACAGTGCTCGTTCGAGAAGAAGAGAAGGTGCAAAGACCCGTCTACTACATCAGTAAAAGATTACTGGGGGCAGAGTCAAGATACCCATTGATGGAGAAACTCGCGCTCAGTTTAATTCATTCATCTCGTAAACTCCGCCCCTACTTTCAAGCGCATCCCATCCATGTACTGACTGATCAACCGCTTAGGCAAGTCCTGTCTAAACCAGAAGCTTCGGGTCGACTTCTTAAATGGGCTGTTGAGGTCGGGCAGTTCAAGATCACCTACCACCCGAGAACGACCATTAAGGCACAGGCGTTGGCGGACTTCATAGTGGAATGTGCTGGTATAGCCGACGACGAGGTAATAACCACGGCCCACGAGCTGTGGAAACTTTACGTCGACGGCTCATCAAATGAAAATGGAGCTGGGGCAGAGGTCATTCTGGTTACCCCCACAGGGAGTAGATTTCATTCTGCCTTAAGATTTGGCTTTAAAGCATCGAATAATGAGGCCGAGTATGAGGCTCTACTTGCGGGACTTCGTATAGCAAAGGAGCTCAAAGCTAAAGCTATACATTGCTACAGTGACTCCCAGCTCGTGGTTAATAAAATCCTAGGAGAATACCAGGCTCGTGGCACAAGAATGGCAGCTTATCTGGAGAAGGAAAAATACGCATTGGAGTATCTCGAGTTTTATGCAATCGAACAGGTTCCCCGAGAACGGAACTCAAATGCAGATGCCTTAGCTCGGCTCCCCACATCCGCCAAAAATGAAGAGCTGAATGTTGTGCCCATAGAACAACTATCAGCACCTAGCATTAACGAGCCAGAAGAGGAAGATGTGTGTATGATCGAAACAGAGCCGATCTGGATGACCCCCATAGTTGATTATCTCAAAAATGGAGTCCTCCCAAAAGATCGGAACCAGGCTCGAAAGTTGATGTATGAACTTCCCCGTTACACCATTTTGGACGGAAAGCCATACAGAAGAGGATATTCCATGCCGTTACTTAGGTGCGTAACCCCTCCCGAAGCTAAAAAAATCATTGAAGAAATTCATGAAGGGTTCTGCGGAGATCACACCGGGGGGCATAGCCTGTCCAAGAAGATCATACGCCAAGGATATTTCTAGCCAACCATCAAAACGGATTCTTTAGAATACGTGAAAAAATGCGACAAATGCCAGAGATTCACCACGATACCCCGAGCTCCACCATCCGAACTGACCATGTTGACTTCCCCATGGCCTTTCGCGGTATGGGGCATCGACCTCATAGGCTCTCTCCCGACTGGTAAGGGCGGAGTAAAATATGCTGTGGTCGCCGTGGATTACTTCACAAAGTGGATGGAGGCTGAACCGTTGGCGACTATAACTTCAAAAAAGATCCTTGATTTCGTGGTAAAAAGCATCGTGTGCCGATATGGGGTTCCGAGGAAGATTTTATCCGACAACGGAACCCAGTTCGATTGCGACTTGTTCACCAACTTTTGTGATAAGAACGGCATAATAAAGAGTTTTTCATCAGTAGCTCATCCTCAAGCGAATGGTCAGGTTGAGGCTATGAACAAAACCCTCAAGAGTTCTCTGAAGAAAAAGTTGGAGGAGGCAAAAGGACGGTGGCCCGAAGAATTGCCCCAAGTCCTTTGGGGATACATGAACACAGCTCGAACATCAACAGGGCATACCCCGTTCTCTCTAGCATACGGCTGCGAGGCAATGCTGCCCATCGAGGTGGAAATCCCAACGATCCAAACTCAAATTTACGATCAAAGTTCTAACCACACTCAGCTCGAGGAAACCCTAGACTTGATTGAAGAAAAGAGAGAAGACGCTCAGCTGAGAAACGCTGCTTACCAGCAACGAACTACCAAGTATTTTAACAAGAGGGTTCGAGATCAAAAGTTCAGAATGGGAGATCTGGTGTTGAGACGCGTATTCTTGGCAACGCGAGATCCAGCAGCTGGGGTGCTCGGGCCGAATTGGGAAGGACCATACCAGATAGAGTCAACCATCCGTCCCGGTGTGTACAAACTTGCGAGATTGGACGGGAGCCTGGTACCACGAGTATGGAATGGCAAACACCATAGACCTTACTATCAGTAGTGTAGGAAAAGTGTTGCCTATAACCATGAGTTTCTATTTGTATTAGTTTGTTTGCTTTTTTGAGTTCCAGCAAATAAAGATTTATTTCATTCAGTATATTATCTCTTTTTATTTTTTATTTTTGCAATCTCTCTTAATTTAATAACCTATGGTCACACTCATAGGATATTAAGGGGACATTATTGGTATATATACCATCAGCTTAAAAAATAAAAAATATATAAAGTATTTGGATATAACCAGATACGCGAACTTAGATAGTTCGGACATAACCGAATTATCAACAATAAAGTATTTTGATATAACCAGATACGCGAGCTTAGATAATTCGGACATAACCGAATTATCAAAAACAGAAAACGTTTGGAGTTAACCAGATGTGCAAACTTAACAGGTTTGGAACAAATCAGCCAAAAGACTAATCGACGATAAGTAGGAACCTAAACCTACTTCGAGATAAGTCGAGATCGAGGCTCGAATATCTTAAAGAAAAATAGTTTCGAACTCTTAACCTTGGAGTAAAAACCGAGGACAAGGAAAAGTAACTAAGCGAAAAAAAGATATAACCAAATCATTCACATTACATACCATATAAGTACTTTCGGGTTCATGGTTAAAGTAATATCCGACTTCGAAAAATAACGAGGTCGGAAGCGGATAATTTGAACAAACTATGCATGAATGCATTGAGTTTCAAGCCTAAATCCACAATATGTTTGTATGAATAAATAAACATAAATGATTCATCCATATAAAATGTGCAAAATATTTCGAGCCAAGAAATGTAAAGCATATAAAAATCAATGTTAAAAGAAATTGTATCAGCCCCATGGGCATAAATCAAAATAGTTACAAAAATAAGGGGACGCAGCCCCAATTAGTGATTTCCCCGAGATCAGATTTAAGGAAGAGAGTCTCCTTGGCCTTCTCAGCATCAGCAGCACCGGACTCCTCAGAACGAATAGCATGGCTATCCTCCTGGGCTCCCTCAGAAACGGCCTCCCGAGCAGTCTCTTCCTTCTCGAGCCGAGCATTCCACCTGTCAAGAAGTGTCACCTCGTGGGGACCTAAGAAGCTGGTATCCAGATCTTCATTGTTGGCCCACTTTCGGTACATGGCTGAGTCAACCGCCTGATCCTTCTTCTCTTTGTACTCAGCAAGGAGACGAGCTTTTTCATCCTCCATGATGTCAAAAGTGGCGGCCTTTTCATCTTCAAGCTTCTTTTTGGCCTCCTGGAGCCGCGTGACTTCCTTCTTAAGATCTGCGAGCTCGGCATTCTCCTTCTCAAGCTCCTCGAGCTTGGCTTTCAACTTCCCGAGCTCGGAGGCCATGCCCTCACGTTCCTTAGCTCCTGCATCAAGCTTTGCAGTGGCTGCCTTCAGTTCATCGCTTGCTTTGAGGTGGAGATCCTTCGCCTCCTGGGCATGAGACTTGCTCGAGTGGATCTCGTTGTTCAACTTATAGTTAAGCTGGGCAGTAAAGGCAAGAGACTGGCAAAAGAAGAAACTATCATTAGCTCCAGGTCAATGTGTTTATAACCAAGAAGTAAGACTGTAGAAGGACACTTACCGTGGCGGCGAGCTCGATACTCTTCTCATAAAGAACAGTGCAGTCTTGGGTGTCGTTCAGGCATTTCCATTGGGGAGCTTCGAGACTGCCAAAACTTTGGCCGATCCGGGACATGAATTTCGAGACCAGCGTAGACCCATGAGACCCAGCGGCATTGTCAACCACATATACGTCCATATGGGTGGAAATGGACAGCTTTTGAGCTCGAGAGGTAGAAGCCTTCCTAGAAGGTGGACCAAGTGTCGATCGAACCACTGCAAGAAGTAGGGGCTCGACCGTGTTAGAGGCATTGATCCCCGAAGTCGATACCACAGTTGCGGCACCGACCTGCGAAGACGGCGTCGTGATGGAGCCGGTGGCAAGACGAGCTGGGGGAGGAGGTGTCTTCTCGGTCCTTTTGGGAACCTTGGCGGGCCGGTTCACTCTTAGCGATGGTGCCCTGAGACGCTTGGTCCTTTTGGTGCCACCGCTCTCGATGATATTGTCAAGGTCAGAGTCCATGGCACCTGTATAGTTCCAATCAGAGTTAGACATAATAATAATAAGCTCGGAAAAAAAAAAAAACCAAGTGAAGAAAAGACCTAACTGGAACTCTTCCCCGAACTAGAGCTTGGGGACCATGAAATTCCCCCATCTTCAGAAGAAGTAGGGGGAGTACCTTCCCTATAGGTGGGTGATAACCTTGAAAGGTCCCTATAATTGTTGGTCCCGTACTGAACAACTATCCCGTTCCACACTTCGTCCGAAGTATACATGGTGTCATACTTCCTGAGCCCACTATCAAACCTATGTACACAGTCGTCTACCCAACTCCATATGTAGAAGTGGTATCTATCCTATGGGCATGAGACTAACCTATTGGGCTTATGCTTTAGTAAAGTGGGGGACCACATTCTCGAGGTATGGAGGGCTTTACCTTCATCCGAATCGGGGCTTGAGGCTTCGTCATTGGCCTCGTTCCCCGATGGCGGACTCCTCCTACGGACTGGAAGTAGGGGTCTTGCCTCTCTCCTCGGAGGGAGGACACCTATGGGCAGAGGCACCTGCTCCCAAAGTTCATACTTTTTATTGGACCAGTCAGAGGTGGACTGGACCTCCCCCAAAAGTCCGCACTTTCGGAGCCTATCCTCGTGTAAAAGGTATAAGAGAGACCTCTTGCCATGGGGGAGTTGGAGCAGGGTCTCTCTATGCTCCTTCATTGTCTCATCAGGAGTGGGACGCTGAAAATTGGCTGAAAGACAAGACATATTTCAATTAAGTATGGATCTAAGAGCTAAAATCTCGAGCACAGAAATAAAGATAACGGGAATACTTACGAATCCGCCTGAACGAGTAGTGTCAAGACGGGGACAGACCGTCCGTCCAGAAGAAGGTCCTTTTGAAATCAGGCGGATGATTGGGAAGATCTTCAAAGACCTTCTTCTCCTTGGGATAGCTCGAAAGATAATAAAAGCCATCTCCTCCCCGAGCTCGGGAGGGGTTGCTTTTCAGACAAAAGAGATATAAAATCTCTTGAGGCGAAGGCCCTTCCCACGTCAGCTCGTGGTATAGCGACCTCAGGGCAGACAACACCCTGTAAGAATTGGTGTTGAGCTGGAACGGAGCCAACCCAACGAAATCCGTGAAGTCCTTGAAAAAAGACTTCAAAGGCAACAGTGCCCCCGCCCTCATGTGCTCCTGGCTCCATGCCGCGTATTTCACCTTGGCGTCGCGGCCCCCAGGGGCGAAACAGCTTCGTTCGTGGTCGGTCGGAGCTCGACACTTCAAAGAACCTGACAAGCTGAGGCCATGGAGGGCCAAGATGTCAGTTATCTGACTAGTCGAGGTAACCGAGCTCCAATAGTGCTCGGCCTCAAACATTTCTTTCCTCGGCTGTGAGGAAGAAGGCTCCTCCATTAGTGAAAATTGAAGCTCTCCTGGATTGTATGCGACAGTGACCTTTAGTGCAGGGTCGAGGGGAATCAGCCTAGGTCCTGAATTAGATTCCGGATAAAGGGCCTCCCGAAGAATTCTCCTCTTCTTCTCTATAACCTCGTCTATCTGACGGCGATAATGAGCTCGAATATCCTCCTGCTCGCGCACAAGCTCGTACTCCCTTATCCGACGTTGATTTCAGGCGAACAGCGATTCTGGGCTCGGGGTTTTTGGCTCGTAAGGGATTGCTAGCAACGACCCCCACCGTCTTTCCAGATTCTGTGACATCTAGCGAGAAAGAAAAAATGGTGAGGGCCATGCATGCAAGAATTACGAGTTCGAAAGGACGAGCTCGGGGTTTAGGAACAAAACAAGCTATATATTAAGACCCTTATTAAAGAGTCAGGACGTGCATTCCACGAGAAAGGAAGGAGAGTGGATAATTTTTTGAAAACCCCAAAAATCAGGGGAAAAAGAGTGGTGGTTAACCAGAAAAGGTAGCCTTGGGTTTCGTGCATTAGCCAAAGACAAGGTTTTTTACCCGAAACCTTGGTGTACAAGAAACGTCTCTTAAAATTTTAAAACCCAGGAAACAGGAATCTTGCTTAAAACATCAAAATTGGGTGTGAACCAGTGATGTAAATTCAGTATGGAAATCTAAAAAACATAAGAGCCTATCGGATAAAAATTCTCTAATGTCTTGTGCTAAGAAAATGAACTAGTACATTCAAAGACACAGCAAGAACAGTACGAACAAAAACTGGCAAAAGGGAAAATAAAAATTGCACACTTACACAATAATGGCGATTGCAGAGAGATCGCTGACTGAAGGAAAGGCTGCAAATAAGAGATCACGGACTTGAACAAACCGGGGGTTCTTTGTGGCTGAGAGAACATGTGCGAGAAGAAAAGCTCTCTGAGATGGCCTCTGGTTTCGTCTTTTCCTTTTCTTTGTTTCTGATGTGTGTAAAATGAGAGGAAGAAGAAGACCTTGAGCATATAAAGGAAGAAAAGTGATAAAGAGGATTGATCTGGGCCATTGGCTAGAATCCTCATAAAATCCAACAGTCAGGGGTCAATGACAAGATGGCGTCGAAAAGGTGGTAGATGAATGATCGTGGGCATGTTTCCAAGGTACTCAAGTATCATAAGTGAGCAATACCCAACTGATGCGTGTCCATTTTCAGGAGTATGACGGTACGGTTCCCGAAGAAAGTTGTTCAAAAGTTTCCTTCTCTTAGGATTCGAACAAATACTTTTGAGGGGGCAAGATGTTATACCCAGATTTCGAGCCATGTTAAATGTGACCTCGAAAGCTGGATTCGCAGTGGATGAACCCGTAAAGTTCGGAGTATGCTCCAGGATTAAATACCGAGCCTGCAAGACTCGATATGACCTCGAACGTGGTGGCCTCGAAACGTTCACGATCTCGAAAGGTAGCTCCCGTGATGCATATATCCTCAGGAATGACCTCGGATCATGGGGTCCGAGCCTGACGTACGTACGATCTCGAAGCCATATGACCTCGGGAGATGTCATTAGCTCGAAAGCCAATGAGAAACCTGGAAGATTAAGGCCTTGGAGATATATGATAATGACTTTGAATATCTATAAGTATAGTCTATAAGGGGCGTGTTCTGCATTTATTATTGTAAATCCCATAAAATCATGGGATATTATTCGATTAATTATACGCCCCCTGGTCTTCAGGGGACGTTTTCTTTTATATCGGATTGCAAGCATTTAAAGCCATTTATTTTATTTATACAAAAAGAGTAACTACCCAAAATATGTGGGATAGTATTCTGCAACCTTCTCTATAAATAGAGAGGTCATGCACCATTGTAATGGACCGAAATTCTGAACTTGGAGAGAAAACTCTGAAGAATTCATGCTTAAGAATTTTCAGAGATAATCTTGAATTTAATAACAGAGACTCGTCGACTAGGCAGATTTAACTGCTGAACCACGTAAAAATCGTGTTTTGTGTTGTTATAATTTAATTGGTCATTACTAGTAATTGTTTACGCGCTCTTCTTTCATTGTTGACGAAAAACGGCGTCAACATATCTATTGTTAATTGTTGATAAATTTCATTTAAATTGACTTATTTTTGTAAAAAATTAATTAAATCGAATTTTTTATAAATTCTAGATAATTAATTGTGATATATTTTCAAATGAAATAAATTGTGGTATTTTTGCATAAATTCATAAAATTGCTCATATAGTAACATGATTAGGCCCATCCAATTATAACATGTCTGTTTGCACTATATGTGATATTTTTACAATTGGGCTTAGTTTCATATATATAGTGGCCCATTTTTTTGTTAGATATATGGAATTTTCCAAATAAAATATTCATAAAATGATAGGTTTTATTTGGGCCCATTAGAAAATGTAAATTTTAAATTCCTCTCTTGTGGGTGGTTCCACTTGCGAAGGCTCATTTTCTTTGCATGACTATAGTGTGCCTAATAAATTTATAACAATTAATAAAATGATAGATTAAATTCCTGTCTTTTGGACCTTGTATGGAAGTTTGGGGGCCTTTGTAGTGGGAACGACATACTTGACCCAACCCTCCTCCATACAAGCCCAATTGTTAAGGCCCATTTACCTGAGTTGGACTTAATTGTATAGGTTCATTATATTAGTCAAACCTAAATATTGATTAGCAACAAATTAATTCTAAATTAATTGAATTTGCTTCAATGTGCACTTTAGAATTAATAGGAAATTATAGGACTTTGGTTTTTAAAAAATTAATCTTTTTAATTTTTGGAGAACCATAGTCATTAATTTTCTAAAAATAAATAATAAAAATACTATTTTTAATTTTATAATGGGCATATTCTAAGAATTATATTCGATCTCCACCATTGGTTTAACATCGTCAATAACTTTATGGGGCCTTGAGACGCTTTAATTCGTCCCCCTATGAAAGGTGTTCATTAGTTATTTTGACAAGGTTAGATTTCGAAAGATAGATAATTATAGGTCAAATTCTACTAGACTCACCCCAACGGAAACTACTAGGACTAAATCTATTGATTATCGAAACCGTGGGTCTAGCTCATAAAATAAGAGATTTTGTTTTCTTATTTTGATCGAATAGTAGGTTCTTAATAATGGTGTCCATTATTAAATAAGTTTAAAACTTTATTTAACTAGTGGTATTTTTGACTCTCGCCAACTTGGACAAGGATATCATAGATTAGTTAAAAACCTAAAGAAATAGAGATATGATTAATTTGGTATTTTTTCTCATATCTTACATATTTTGATATATGTTGTGCTATTTCTTGAAATTTGTGTGAATAGGAGTTTTATTCAGCAAATGTAATGATTTCTATTTTATTGATAATCGGTAGTTTTAAGTATGATTGTTTCTACTCACATCCTTTCTCAATTTTCAATGGAGAAACTCAAAGGAGAAAACTTCCTTAAATAGAAGCAAAACATCAGCATTGTGTTGATTGGTGACAACTTTGCATTCCTCATGACTAAGGAATCCCAGAACGAGAACCGTGTCTGCACGTTCGTGTTGGCACCGTCAATGCCTATGATGGCACCGTAAATGCTTGGATAACACCATCTCCGCACGTTTGTGATGGAACTGTCAATGCTCAAATGGCATCGTGTCTGCACGTTTGTGATCAACTCAACTATGGTCTGACACAGCTCATGAACGAGCTTCAGATTTTTGAGCCTATCATGGGTGGACCTAGTAAGGGAGGAGAAAATAAGGCTACTATTGTTGCTGGTGATCCAGCTAAGGCTGAAGATAACCAAGCTTCGTCTTCGAAAGCTGGAAACAAGAGGAAAGGTGGAAAAAACAACAATCCCAAGCCTGTAAGGGCTGCAAAGATGAGTGCAAAACCAAATGCACAGATGCCTAAGGGGATGAACAAGAAAAACAAGAAAGGTAAAGGTAAGTGTTTTCACTGCAAAGAGAAGGGGCATTGGAAACAAGATTGCCCCAAGTTTCTAGCAGCGAAATACAAAGGTAATGATTATAGTTCATTTATCTTAGAAACGTGTGTTTTAGAGAATGATAAATCTGTTTGGATTATTGATTCTGGATCCACCAGTTCAGAAATAAATTTTTAATCTTAAATGATATATTTCTTATTGGGGATTTTAGAAGAAATATAATTTCAGTTTCCATGTTGCAATTAGAACAATTTGTTATGACTTTCAGAAGTTCTAATATATCTATTTCTTTCAAAGGATTACAATTGTGTATTGCATGTTTCAAAAATGGGCTTTATATTCTCTGACCTAACAAACCCCTCGCTCTTAACAATGATTTATGCAATGTAGCTAAACCTAGGACCAATAAATGTCAAAAAATCCATAACGATAATATGACGTATTTATGGAACTTGAGACTAGATCACATTGGCTATGATAGGATTCAAACACTTACAAAGGACAAGCCTTTGAGGGAACTCACCTTAGGTGAATTACCTGTCTGTGAATCTTCTCTAGAAGGCAAACTGACCAAGCGTCCATTCTCTACAAAGGGTGATAAGGCCAAAGAACCACTTGGACTTGTGCATTCAGATGTTTGTGGACCATTGAATGTACAAGCCAAGGGTGGTTTTGAGTATTTCGACACTTTCGTTAATGATTACTATAGATACTCATGTCTTTACCTAATGCATAGGAAATCCAAAACATTTTCTAAGTTTCAGGAATTCCTAGCTATGCCTCAGAACCAATTAGGTAAAACGTTAAAGATCTTGTGATCTGATAGGGGTGGAGAATATTTGGATATCCAGTTCCAAGATAATTTAACTAAACTTGGGATTTTATCACAACTTACTACCCCAGGTATCCCGCAACAAATGGTGTAGCAGAACGCCGAAGCATAACTTTATTGGAAATGGTTAGATGCATGCTTAGTTTCTCAACTCTACCAACTTCGTTCTGGGGACATGCAATTGAAACCGCGAATGACATTCTCAATGTCATGTCGTCTAAATCAATCCCCAAAACACCTTTAGAACACTGAAATGGTCGTGAACCTAGTTTATGCCATTATAGAATCTGGGGGTGTCTCGCCCACGTCTTGAGGAAAAAGGAAGGAAAGCAAGAAGCACGAATTGAAGTTTGCTTCTACGAAAGTGTTTACTTCTACGAGTGCTACTTTTCCATAGTCATTCAAAAAAGAAAGTGTTTACTTCTACGAGTGCTACTTTTCTGGAAAATGACTATGTCCGAAACTTCAAACCACGCAGAAAATTAGTTTTAGAGGAGATGGTTAATGAATTGACACCAACCAATGTTCCATCGTCATCAATGTGAGTTGATGATGAAATTCCAACTCTTCATGTCCAACCGACGCAAGTCAATTTAAATGAAGAGAGTACCACTGTTCCTGAGCAAACAGTCACAGAGCCTCGTCGTAGTGGGAGGGCTTCTAGGAACACAGTTCGCTTTGGTATGGATGGTGAAACCAATATTGTTGTTGGTGACATTAGTGATGATGATCCGTTGTCTTTCAAACAGGAAATGGCTAGGCTTGAAAAGGAACTATGGCTGAAAGCCATGAAACAGGAAATGGAGTCCATGCACTCAAATTCCATCTGGAATCTTGTGGAAGCACCTAGTGACTTAAGGGCCATTAGGTGCAAGTGGATCTACAAGAAGAAATGAGGTGTTGATGTAAATATCGAGACTTACAAAGCTCAATTAGTAGCAATTGGTTATACCCAAAGAGAAGGCATGGATTATGAGGAAACTTTTAGTCTGGTAGCCACGCTCAAGTCCATTCGCATCTTCCTATCCATAGCAGTTGCTCTCGACTATGAGATCTGGCAAATGGACGTCAAGGCAACTTTTCTTAATGGAAAGCTTGATAAAGTCATTTATATGGATCAGCCAGGAGGATTTAAAGTAGCTGGACCAAAAGGAAAAGTTTGCAAGTTGAATAGGTCCATTTATGGACTTAATCAAGCTTCTCATTCTTGGAATCTTAGGTTTGATGAAATAATCAAAACCTATGGCTTTGAACAAAATATTGATGAGCCTTGTGTTTACCAACTAAAGGCAAATCAAATAGTGGTATTCCCTATTCTTTATGTGGATGATATCTTACTTGTAATGCCCCAATTTTCCTAATAAGGTTTAGAACCTTGATTAGGAGGCCGGGAGGGCCATAATTGATTTATTATAGTATTTAATGATTATATGCATGTTTACATGGATTATATTATTATATGATGGTGAATGCATGCATATGGGCTCATATATTAATTATGAGGGTAATTTGGTAATTTGGCCACTGTGGGCGTAATTGTATATTTTGGGTGCATGGTTGTGATTAATTAATATAGCCACATTATAAGGTGGATTGGTTCGAGCTAATCGACATGAGACGATCATGAGATGTAAGTGTTCGGTCTAGTCATGACGGGTTTAAGTTCGGGGCTCGGGGAGAGTCTCGGGGTGAATTTAATGATTAGAGCATTACCAGGAATTAAAGGGTAATGGGGTATGATTTATTGACATTTGGGAATATTGAGAATAGCGGGAATTGGGAAGCGTTATTTATGATTAACGGGATAAGTGAAAAGTTCCAATTCTACCCTTGAAATGGTTTTAGAGGTTTTAAGTGACTTAAGGGCATTATGGTCTTTTAACTTTAAGGATATATATGACTTGAAGGCTGTAGAAAATACAGACTTAAAACAGAGCCATCTTCATCCTTTCTTCCTCTCTCTCCCGTACAAACTCTCCTCCATCTCTCTTCCAAATTTTGAGAGCCACCTTGGGGTTTTGAGCTAGGAAATCAAAGGTGGCAGCTAGGGAACTTGTTTCAACCATTAAAGGGGATTCAAAACCGTGTTAGAGGTGAGTTTTAGTCATTGAATTCAGGTGGTACTCTGTTTTCTTCTTTAGTTTTTCAGTTTTGATTTCTTGTTGGAAGTTTGGATTTAAAGGGGTTTTGATTGATGGTTAGATTGGGTTTTGATGAGGGGAGGTTATGGGTGATGTCTAGGGGTTTGAATGAGTGTTTGGAAAAGGTTTTGGGCTAATTTGAGGGGCTGGTTCTAAGGGAAAACGCAGGGGAAATTCTGGTGTGCGTGCTGAGTGTTCTGGGCAAAAACAGGGTATTGAGCCGCGGCATGGCTGTGGTGCGCCGCGGCTCAAGGCGTCTGGCAGGGGGAAACCCTCTCTGTTTCAAGGTGCGCCGCGGTGCAGCAGGGGAGGGTGGCGACCCTTATTTAGACCAAAAAACATATTTTTAGCTTGGGGATTCAAGCCATAGGCCTCGGGGTTGAACCTAGTACCCGGTTAAGTGGGGATTGATGTCCCGGAGGCTAGATATTGGTTTGGGAACTTATGTTGATCATTTTTATTGATGATACCTTATATTTGGTTATGACTAGGTGACCGCTAAAGGACTGAAAGTTGATCGTTCTCAAGGGTCGTTCTTTTAATCGTTCTAGCTTGACTCTGAGGTAAGAAAACTGCACCGTGTGTATATGTGACATGCATGGCTATTATTGATGCATGTTGGTTGATTATTGAGTATGACATGCATGGTTATTATGATGTATGTTGGTTGATTATTGAGTATGACATGCATGGCTATTATTGATGAATGTTGGTTGGTTAATAAGCGTGACATGCATGGCTGGTATTGGTGCATGTTGGATTGCAGGATATATTGCATATGGTGCATGAGAAACATGTGATTAGGAAATGCTTTGTATACTGGGAATGGTATTGTTCAGAGCTTGAGCCTCTGTGGTTGTACATGGTCCTAATTGTATTGGTATCTGTTTAGTAAGCATGCTAAATACCTTGTTATGGATATTGAACATGTGGTATATAATTGGTGGCATGACTTGCTTGTGTATGACACTGACTAGTCAGGGACCGACTCTAAATTTAAGAATCATGCATTGAATGGCTCTATGGCATTAATGCTAGACCGACCCTAAGGTCGATGATCATGCATTGAATGGCTCTATGGCATTAATGCTGGACCGACTCTAAAGTCGAGAATCGTGCATTGAGTGGCTCTAAGGCACTAATGCTAGACCGACCCTAAGGTCGATGAATCACGCATTGAATAGCTCCATGGCATTAATGCGGGACCGACCCTAAGGTCGAAGAATTTATAAGCACTTGCCTGGTCTATGGCCAGATGTTTATAGCCAAGGTATATGACCCCGATGACTGTTTGTCACATGGCTAGGGGACGCTGTCCATAGCACGACTCTAGAGTCGGGAGGAAGGTTATGTTAGTGACCATTCACCATGCACCTACCCTAATCAAGCTTATGAAGGAATGACCTATCAGTTAAGCCCTGGTGACCCTATCGTCACATGGCTAGAAGAAGTTGTACCCACTTCTGTGACTTTTGGCTATTGTCACCTACTTGTCATGGATCGTTGGTCCTGAATGGCTTTTACAAGTACTGTTGATATTATATCATGTTATCTGATGATATTACGTCATGTTATCTGTTGATATTATATCATGTTAGATTGTGTTTTCTTGCTGGGCTTCGGCTCACGGGTGCATATCCTGAAGTATTTAAGGGGGACTACTAGGGGTTAGAAGTTAGTCTACAAGGGTGGTGTTTTGAATCCTATAGGCTACACCGATTCATATTTTTAGACTGATGTCAATGATAGGAAGTCTACTTCTATAATGGTGTTTACTCTTGGGGGTGGAGCTGTGATATGGAGAAGCGTAAAGTAGTCTGCAATCTCAGATTTCGCCATGGAGGTTGAGTACATAGCTATGTCAGAAGCAGCTAAGGAAATAGACTGGCTAAAGAAGTTCTATTCAGATCTTGGTTTTATTCAAGAAATGGATAAACTGCTTGTGTTGTTTTGTGACAATACATGAGCGATAGCCAACTCGAAAGAACCTCGTAGTCAAAAGAGGAGTAAGCGTATAAAAAGGAAGTGTCACATTATTCGATAATATGTGGCCAGGGGAGATGTGAAGGTTATGAAGATTGCATCTGAAGACAATCTTGCGGATCCGTTTACCAAGACACTACCAGAAGCTACATTTGATAAGCATATCAAGGAAATGAGATTAGTAGAATTAAGGCATTAGTTTTCAATTAGTGTAAGAGGGAGTTTGTTGGGGTTTTATACCCTAATTAAAACTCAATTTCTTTGTAATCTCATTTTATTATCAATAAAAGAATAGAAATCATTTTTTGACTTGGTCAATCACTTTGCTCACATGTTTCATTTTCATGATTGTTTGTTTAATATAAGCTTCTATTAAATCCTGAGCATATAGTGATCTAATCACAGTGGAATATAAATATGATTATATGTTCCAATATAAGATAGTCCTCAGATTAGTTAGTGCACAAGATTTACACTGACTGCCAATCTACGGTACGATCTACTTACACATTGCAATGTTATGTTCTTTCCAGAACATTAGAAAAGTAGACAAGATCGGATGTATTTGTTATATCGTAATGGACCGATATTGACAGAACATAGGACAAGTAAACATACCGTTATTATCTATTCTAGTCATATCATACAATTGACCATAGGTCAATTCAATCTCAATTTTGAGTGGTTAGTATTCTAACTGATTGTATTATTTGAATTCTTTGACTTGTTCTTTGCTAGTTTACCCTACGAACTAGCCCATACATACATCTTAGGAACTCGGTAGTATAATTGAGTGGGAGTGTTAACCATAGATATGAACATCTATAGATTCAGATGAAGAAGTGAAACGATGGTTTCCTTTTAGTTTGGTTCAAAGTGCTAAATGATAGAAATCTCATTTCTGTAATTGATATTAGTTTATTAAAATATCATTTACAAGGAACTAAATGTTTTAAGGATAAAATACAATGAGCGGTAAAACGATATTTTAGTCCCATCTCATTGTATACCGTCTATAGAGGATTAAGTGACAATTATGATTGTGACAATGGATAATTAATAACGTATCTATATTTGTTATTGATCGTTCTATGAATTCAAGAATGAAATTTAGAGTCTTTAGTGGAGTCACGAGGAATTAATAAGTTAGAAAATTTATTTGTTAGATTTATGATAACTTATTGGAGCTTGATTTCATAAGCCCATGGTCACCACTATACCTTGGATAAAATCATCTAGATAGTCTTAACTAATTGATTTAATTATCAATCAGAATTATCAAAGTTGACCAGGTCAATTTTGGATAGTTTCAATAAAGTTATGTAATTTAGAGAAGAAAAGAGAAGTAAAGGCGGATTTATTACTTTAGATAAATTGGTATCTAAATCAATAAATAAGTTTAAATCAAGGTTCAAATTATAAATAATTAATTTGATAAAGGATTTTAATAATTATTTAATTAATGTGGATGCTCAAAATTCAACACCGGTAAAGAACCCACATCTAATGCCTAAGGTCTCCGGAAGGTCCAAGGCAACCATGTTTGAAGTCCATTTCAACCCTCAAATTAATGCTCAAAATGACCCGGCTCAAATTGACCAAAATGACCCAAGCGTCTCGCGCACGCTGCCTGCGCGAGCACCCCACGCGCACGCCGCCTCGCGCCCCGCGCGCACGCCGCCTCGCGCCCGCGCGCCCCGCGCGCACGCCGCCTCGCGCCCGCGCGCCCCGCGCGCACGCCGCCTCGCGCCCGCGCGCACGCCGCCTCGCGCCCGCGCGCCCCGCGCGCACGCCGCCTCGCGCCCGCGCGCCCCGCGCGCACGCCGCCTCGCGCCCGCGCGCCCCGCGCGCACGCCGCCTCGCGCCCGCGCGCCCCGCGCGCACGCCACCTCGCGCCCGCCGCCTCGCGCCAGCGCGCCCCGCACGCGCCGCGTGCCCCGCGCGCCCCGCGCGCCCCGCTCGCCCCGCGCGCCTCGCGCCTCGCGCCCGTCGCGCGCCTCGCGCCCGTCGCGCGCCTCGCGCCCGTCGCGCGCCTCGCGCCCGCGCGCCCCGCGCGCCTCGCGCCGTCGCGCCTCGGGCCGCGCGCCCCGCGAGCCGTGCGCCTCGCGCCCTCGCGCCTCGCGCCCGCGCGCCTCGCGCCTCGCGCCTGCGCGCCTCGCGCCCGCGCGCCTCGCGCCTCGCGCCTCGCGCCCGCGCGCCTCGCGCCCGCGCGCCCCGCGCGCCCCGCGCGCCGGCGCGCCTCGAGCCCGCGCGCCTCTCGCCCGCGCGCCTCGCGCCCGCGCGCCTCGCGCCTCTCGCCCGCGCGCACCAAGGGCTCGCAGTAAGGTCACCTCACCTCGCCCCCAAAGGCCTCGTCCAAGGGCCACGTGTGCCTCGCTTCGCTCACCGGCCACGTCGAAGGCCTCAAGAGACATAGCCTCCACTAAACACCCTTCGACCATGTATCAGGAGCCTCGTAGTATGGGGGATGCAAAGTTATGGTTTCAAAAGATAAGCCCCTCATCTCATTTGTAGGCATCATGCCTCCTCACACACGCAGCAGGCCACGTTGAAGAAGCCTTATCTCTTTTCCTTAGCTTCCCTACCCTTAGTAGGACGAGGAATAACCATTGGGTACATGTTACCCGTACGTGTACGGGTGCATGACGCACAACCATGGGGAGGACAGGAGCATGACCCTGACACCTGTACCACACAGGTAGTGGATGTGCGGATCAGTCCAGAGAGTGGAGGCACTATATGCACCCCTCTGACTATGTACCAGGCTGACACTATGATCCTCTGCTCCACCACTCTTCCCACACCACTGCCACCTGTGCTATTACCCTGACAGGGTACTTTTGTACTATTTTGTCTCACGGGACCACCATGTATAAGGGGCCATTAGAGCCCAGCTATAAAAGGGGCTTGACCCCTCAGAATGAGGGGTTGGAAAATTCATGGTAAGGAGAGGCTATTGAGAAATATACCAGGACTTGCTCCATCATTTATCTGTGTTTACTTTTCCTTAAAGTTTATTCTTAGTTCTTATATAAACATCACATAACTTACCTTTGAGTTTTCCGATCTAATTTCGTTGACGAGATTTCACCGTCAACAATTAATTAAATCAATAGAAAATAATACAGACCTTGATTTTAAGTCCAATGAGCTTATAATCAAATGGGGAATTTCACGGGCCTAAAGCCCATGATAGTTTCGACCTAGGGCTATTAATTGACTATTATTTTATCTATTTTTTAATTAAATAAATGACCTAAATGAGTCTATAAAAGGAATGTTAAGTTAGAGTTAAAATTAGATGATAGACACTGAGTTTCTTATAGGTTTTAGATTCTCTCTAAACATAAGTCTTTTTCTAAGCCTTATTGTTCTTCTATCTATATCTATCTCATGTGTTGAGAATTGTCCACCCTAGTCTAGGTGATTCTCAGGATACTTTGGAAGGTTGTGAAGAAAATTGAAGATCGGTTCAATTTCTTTGTAATACTCTGTGACAGAAAGGATACAAGGGTTAGAGAAACTGAAGGAATGACTCATTCATTCCGCTGCGTATAATTATTCTTATCATTATTTCTCTTTGAATTCAATTTTAGAAACATGTTCTAGGTTGTCTCATATTAACTAGTTTAATATTAGATCTACATGAAAATAAATAAAGCTCCTGTATAAGTATTCCTAACATGCAGTGCATTCATGTATAATATCATGTTATTCACAAAACACATTAAAATCACTTGAAAAGTATTCACCACCTCTATCGCTATTAAGAATCTTAATTTTCCTTTCCAATTGATTATACACTTTAGCTTTATAGATTTTAAATGCATTAAATCGTTCATCCTTACTCTTAAGCAAATACACATAAGTATACCTAGAGAAATTATCTATAAAAGTTATTAAGTGTCTATTTCCTCCTCTAATCAACATGCCATTTAATTCACATAAATCACTTAGTATTAAATCTAGCAAGTTTGAACATCTATCAACACTTGGAAAATATTTCTTAACAATTTTAGATTTAACACATAATTCACATTTATCATGCTCATTCACATCACAATTAATTAATCTACATTTAACAACTCTTTTAACTGTGTTAAAACCTATATGAGTAAGTCTATTATGCCACAAAGTAATAAAACTAGAATTAATAACATTAGAAGAATTAGATGTCATATTATTATTTTCATTATCAAGAGTACAAAGTTTGATCATCTCATCACATGAATAACTCTTTCCCACAAAAGTGCCAAATGTAGTCAAAATGTGTTACCCAGAATCAAACATTAGTTATAATGTTTCTATTCATATTGGGGGCATAAAAAACATTAGCTAGGGTAACTTTCTTTCCCTTAGTGAAACAAAAATCAATGCAACCCCTTCGAAGTACCTTGGATCTCTTTTCATTTTCCATTTTGACTTCAAGTCGATCCTTTGCACTTTCAAAGGTTTTAAAAAGAGTTTTATCATAAGTTGCATGAATTGTAGCACAAGTATCCTACCACCATCCTTGCAACTTCTGTTGGGTTGCATTAACTTCACTCAAGGTTGCAATGATCTAAACATCAATTGCATTGACATTTTTACATTTTATTAAGGTTGCATTAGTCTCATCACTAAATGCATAAACTATGTCAGTTGCCTTTAGAGTTATCATACATTCCTCATTAAATGCATTATTCTCAATTAGGGATACAATGCATTCCTCCTTGAATGCATTAAATATAATTAAGGTCATAAAGATCTCATCATCAATTAAAATGACCAAATTAAATTCATTTAGAAGTGCAATAATCTCAACATAAAATTTCCTTGACCCTAATCATATTATGGTTTAATTTTACAATTACCATATCTCACATTGTACTCTTAACATAAACAATAAACTCATACTCACAAAAATATGGCAGCAAATACATTTCATTCAACTTCTTGAAATCTACACATTTAGAATTAAGGAATTTTATGGTACCAATCACGTTAAGTTTGCAATCCCCATCGAGTAGTGTCATTCTTTATTGATGAAGATTTTAAATCCATAATCACATTCATGTAGCGCATATCCAAATATAATTTTCTTTGTTCTCTCATGGTTATGTGCTCAACACATACCAAATCTTGAAGCAAGGATTTGAAGATTGTAGAAGATAAACAAATATTCCTCATTGTTGATTATGCATAACACAAAAAGAAAGTGATTAGAGATAGATATTTTTTATTGTTTGGGATTTATGGCTTATGTTGTACCCCAAAAATATGAGATGAATTACTCAGCATGGGGTACAGCTGGAAAATAGTCTTATGAAGAAAGTGAGACGCTGACTTTGAAGTGAGCAGCTCGAGTCAACTTGACAGCTTACGAGAAGCAGATAGTCTCTAGATCGCTTCTTGCGCCAACAACTTAGTTTAGGAAGAGCATCAACCAGATTGCCTTCGTGAAGCTCTGAACATGACCCGTGTTAGTTCAGATTAGTCCTGCAACACCGAGCTCGAGGGAGGTGTTCAACTCCCAAAAGCCTGGTCATGATGCACAGTTAATAATCCCAAAAGACTCGGAGACTCTTTATACGTCTCATAAGGGCCCAAATTTTATTATGCATTTATTACTCAATATAACAGATATAAATTTCATGTGAAATCATATATTTATGCTAATTGGAAGTTACCCAAATCGGTCAATTACCATATTAATGTACGATTACCCAAAAATGTCCATCAGAATCTCCTATAAATACAAGGGGAATGGATTGTTAAAGGGATCGACTCTCTGCATGCAAAAACTCTGTTGAAATTGTCCTAAAAGAATTCCCTTGGAGTTCTCAATAGATCAATAAGAATAACTCGTGGACTGGTGGATTTTAACCCTTGAAACACGTAAAATTGTGTGAACATTTTGTACTCTTTTTCTTTGCTACTTGTTAAACTTTCAATTTACAAAACGCATAATATCTCTATTGTCGGATTTCTAAATCCCATGTTGACGAAAAAACAGTGACAACTGATTGGTGCTTTCGTTGGGAGCATATTAGGCTTAATTCCTCACACAAGTTTCACCCAACAAACACTATGGTGGTCACTCGATCTATTGCGACAACGAGACAGAACAACCTAATGACCGGGAGGCTCACCATGCGGCCATCCATACTGGAGAAGGCACATCCACACAATGCCCTCCTGGGAAACAACATGTGGACCAAGACGATACTGGGAGCTCAGCCTTACGCCCACCAAATCCCCAACCTAGATACCTAACAGCCATCAAGATGGAAAATGCCTAGTTAAGGAACATTTACCTAGGATAACAAGCAGATTGAGGATATTTTGGCTCGATTACCCCCTCCTGCAACCGATGCTAATGTCGGAAGGAGGAAAAGTTGGTCCCACAGATCCTACATGTATAATCGACCCAATATTAGCCGCTCTGTCAGAAATGTAACTACGAGTTTTGTACTTTCTGAACGGACTCCGCAAAATACTCAACCTGCCAATACCATAGGAATCATCGACCTAGTGTCACTCGTCCTGCTCTAACTGTGACCTAGAGCTCTGTACCTTCTGCACTGACTCTGCGAAATTCTCTACATGCCAACCCTCGTAGGAATAATAATTCAACTCACAGTCCCAGGAATCATCCTAGCAAAACAAGAGGAGCTAGAGCCGACTCAAGGAGAGGACACGTCCCAACAAATCCATCTGTGCCTCGCCCAGAAGCTCAAGCACTGAGAAATGAATCTGCACTGCCTGCAACCAAGGAAAATGGAGTAGACCGACGATGAGCTAATATAAAGCATTCTGATGGAACAATGATAGCTTCACCGATAAGGCACCCTCCATCGCCGATTCGACATCCAATGCCACCTCACCCACAGGGGAATGCTGCAGCCCAAGGGAATGGCAGGAAAAATCCTCCCCCCTCACAAGACGTTTATATCCCACGGTCTCGCGCTTATAATCTAGGTGATTGATCCCAGCCACAAGCTATAAGCTTTGCGAATAGAAGCTACTAAACAAAGCGCCAACACGGAGGCAGACATGAGAGCGACCTGGGGAATCATTTAAGCTTCGCACAAAGCCTTCACTCTGACCCACATTCTGAACTGCGTGATCATTTGAACTCACAAAGAGGACACCCAACTCGCCATGATGATTTCAGTTACACTCAAGCCTGGAAGATGTGTCTATTTTATGTGACAATGGGAATGTCCCACCTAACCGAGCTCAAGCTTGGAAGGATAATAATCCATGTAATGCGTACAACAGGATGGGAGCTGATAATCTATTACCAAATAACATAGAGATCAAGGGATCCAACCCTCGAGTGGTCGACCTTAATGGATGAGCAGATGAAAACACTCATGTCTGGAAAAAGGCATTGGTGATTGTGATTCTAATGAAGGGCTCGAGCCTTTCACTCCCCATATTACGACATCTTTGTATCCTGTTGGCTTTCGGATGCCAACCATGCCCACATATGATGGAACCACTAACCTGTCCAATCACCTAAGAGCCTTAAACACACTTATGATGGCCCAAAATGTAAATTTTGACCGATGGTGTATCCTGTTCCCTGCAACGTTGACTGGACCAACCAAACTGTGGTTCAATAAATATAAAAAATATTCTATCACCTCCTTGAAAAAACTGTCTTCGGAGTTCAAGAGATAGTTTTTGCTACAAAAGAGACCCGAGTAGAGGTTGATTCATTGGCTAACATCAAGCAACAACCCGATGAATCCCTGAAGGCATATCTCAAATGATTCACAAATGCAGCGACCCGAGCTAGATACACTGATGATAGCTCTATGCTCATGGTTATGAGAACATAAATTACTGTAGGAGGAAATTTGTGGAAAGAACTCCAAAGAAAAGGCGTGAAGAGTGTAGATGAGTTCTTGGCTTGAGTTCAAGAATGGATATATTTAGAAGAGGCAGAGTCTGATGTCATAGGAACTAGCAAGACCCGCACCCTGGAGTGGTAACAGATATTGTAGATGTGGCTCAGCCCGCTACCCAGAATAACCAGTCGGGGGTAATAAATAGAAAGGGAATAATGAGTGCGACCAGAATGGCTCCAAGAAAAATAAGCACGGGGATAAATATACCTCCGTATACACCGCCTATACAAATTTAATGAATGCACGAGATTGTATTTATTTAGCTAACTCTACTTGCTTCCATGGAAAAAGCTCGAGCCCATGAAGCATCAAAGGGCGAAGAGAGATCCAGCTAAAAAATTTTGATATCATAAATGCATTGGTCACAACACCAACAATTTTCGTCAACTGAAAGATGAGATCGAGACTCTCATCTGGGCTGGACCGTTAGAATAATAACCTTGAAATAGGGTAGCTTCTAGTCAACCGGTGGACTAGAACTCACAACCAGCTCAGGCAAGCCAGGACAACCCTCATCCAGCTCTAAGGAATCAGGTTATCCCCCGTCCTGATGAAGGAAGGGAAATAGCCAATATCGCTGGAGGGGCCCATGTGGCAGGGATGAGCAGTGGAGCCCAGAAAAGGTATATCTAGTAGGTGAAGATGCATAATAGCGCCAAGTTTATACCGGAGCAGAGGTTATCAAAGCAACATCGATTGGAGAAGCAACACATCATTTTTACAGAAGAGGACACTAGCCACGTCCAATTCATGCGAAACTACCCGCTGGTAATAACTATTCAGCTCGCTAATAAAAGAGTATGAAGGATATTAATCGATAATGGGAGCCTTATAACTGTGTTATTCAGGTCCACCCTTGAAAAGATGGGACTATTTTTAGCCAATCTTAAAGTGACCTCAATGACCCTCTATGGATTTTCAGGAGATGGAATGGCAGCCATAGGAACAATCAAGCTCGTAGTTACATTAAGAAAATATACATGAGATGTTGCCAAGATGATTGACTTCGTACTAATTGATTGTCCGACCGACTACTATGAAATTTTGGAAAGACCTGCGTTGATAACTTTTTAAACTATAACTTCGGTTAACCATCTGGCCATGAAATTTCCCAAATCCTCGGGGATATGCACAATGAGGGGAGATCAGCTCGCTGCCCGTGAATGTTATAGCATTTCCATGAGGGGAAAATCACAACTCAGTCAGCAGGCCATGGCGAATACAGAATATAATGAAGAACCTCGAGCAATGGTAGTTGCCGAATAGGTGGAAGAACCTCAGGAAGTTAGAAATGAGGTCATCCAACCCGAAGAAATTGATTTGAGATTAGGGGAAGAGAGATCCGAGCTCCAGACTTTAGAGGAGCTAGAGGAAATCATCCTTGACTTGAAGTACCCTCGAAAGTGGTAAAGATTGGGAAAAACCTCAAATCTGAAAGAAAGATGGTGTTGGTTGAGTTTATGAGAAGAAATCTTGATGTCTTTGCCTAGCCGCATGAGGACATGGTAGGGATCAGTCTGAGTGTGATGATGCACACGTTAAATTTGGACAAAAACGTACATGGGAAGGCACATAAATGTAGGCTGCTAGCAAAAGAGCAAGGAGAAGCTTTGGAGGAAGAGGTAGCTTGCTTATTATTGTGTGTGTTCATCAGGGAGGCAATATATTAGACCTGGATAGCCAACCCCATTTTGATCCTGAAGCCTAATTGAAGTAGAGAACCTACATTGATTTCTCCGACCTCAACAACGCCTATCCCAAGGATTGTTTCCCACTACATATGATTGATCACTAGTAGAAGCAATGACTAGTCTAAGCTCATGTCCTTCATGGACGCGTAGTCTAGATATAACTAGATCCCAATGAACCCTGAAGACCTAGAGCACACTAGTTTCATGACCGAGCATAACGTATATTGTTACAAAGTTATGCCATTCGTTCTCAAGAATGTTGGTACAACTTACCAAAGGCTGGTCAACAAGATGTTTGTTAACTAGATTGGGAGAAACATGGAGGTATATGTCGATGATATGTTTTTCAAGTAAAATACTTCCAATAACCATGTATTCAAATTGAAAGAATGTTTTGATGGGCTTAGAAAATACAACATGAAGCTAATCCCCCATAAATGTACCTTTTGGGTGTCATCGAGGAAGTTCTTAGGCTTCATAGTCAATCCAGAAAAGATCAGGTCGCTATTAGAAATGCCCTCACCAAGGTCACGAAAAGATGTACAGAGCTTAATCAGAAAGGTCGCTGCCTTAAACCGATTCGTATCAAAGTCCACGAACAAATGTCTCCCCTTCTACAACTTTATTAGAGTAAATAGACAGTTTGAGTGGACAGAAGAATGAGAACAGGTATTTCAGAATCTGAAGACTCATATTGTTGAGTCCCTTGTGTTATCAAAACCAGCTCCTCGGGAAAGCCTATTCTTATACCTACCTGTCACAGAAAACAAGGTAAGTGTTATGTTAGTTTGAGAGGAAAATCAAACACAGAAGCCAGTGTATTATGTAAACAAGAGGCTTCTGGGAGTTGAATCAAGATACCCTCTAATAAAAAAAACTTGCGTTCTATTTTATCATGGCTTTGAGAAAACTCAGGCCGTGTTTCAAATCCTACACTATACATGTCTTAACCGATCAACCTTTAAGGAAAGTCTTGCAAAAGCCTGAGACATCGGGATGTTTGTTAATGTTGGCCATCAAACTTAGTCAGTTCGAGATACTATACAAACAACACATCAATCAAAGGCCAAGCTCTCGGTGACTTCGTCACTGAGTGTACGGGATTCTAGGACGAAAAAATGAGGGAACCTGTACAAGAATTATGGAATTCTTCGTTGACGGGTCGTCAAACGAGAACGGGTCTGGAGCTGGAATAATTTTAATTTTTCTTGAAAGGCATCGCTTCCATACGACTCTCAGATTTGGTTTTGACGCCTCCAACAAGGAAGCAGAATACGAGGCATTATTGGCTAGAGTATGAGAAATTCAATGCTTTACCAATTCTCAACTCGTGGTTAATCAAGTATTAGGGGAGTACCAAGCTCGAGGAACAAAATGGCAGCTTAACTTGCTAAGGTTAAAGGTGAACTATCTGAATTTGAGTTCTATTCTGTTGAACAGGTTCCCCACGAACAGAACACTAATGCTGACGCTATAGCTCGCCTCTCCACCACCAAGGAAGTGGACACATTAAATGTGGTTCCCGTAGAGTTCTTGGAACAACCTAGTATCGAGAAGGAGTCAATGGAAGTCAGAGTAATTTACACAAAACCGACCTAGATGAGTCCTATTGTCGAGTACCTCACAACTTGTAAACTACCCGAAGATCGAAAGAATGCAAGAAAATTATTGTATCAGGTTTCATGGTATGTTATGGTTGAAGGAATTCTAGGCCAATAATTGACCCTCTTACGATGTATTCTGCCTGAGGAAGCCCAAACCATCCTTCGAGAAGTACATGAAGGGTTTTGTGGCTCTAAAAGTATTAAGGCAAGGCTACATCTAGCCTACGCTCAAAAAGGACTCAGCCTTGTATGTCCTAAAGTGCAATAAGTGCCAGTGTTTTGCCACTATTGCTCGAGCAGCACCCATGGAGTTGAACATGATTTCATCACCTTGGTCGTTTGTTGTATGGGGGGTCAAATTAATAGGCTCATTGCCAACTGGAAAGGGAGGAGTTCGTTATGCGGTCGTTGCCATTTCCAACTTTACTAAGTAGGTTGAGGCCGAGCCCCTGGTGACTATAAGCTCAAAGAGAATCATAGATTTTTTTTTGAAGAGAATCGTATGTCATTTTTTACTCCCAAAAAAGATTCTGTCTAACAATGGGACTTAGTTTGACAGCGATCTAATAACAACTTTTTGCGAGAAATATGGTATAATGAAGAGTTTCTCCTCAGTAGCATACCCTCGAGCTAATGGGCAGGTCAAGGTAGTAGACAAAACCCTGAAGGCGAGCTTAACAAACCTTCTAGAAGATGCTAAAGGGCAATGGCCAGAAAATCTCCTGCAAATGCTCTGGCCTACAAGACCTCACATCGCACATCTATTGGGCAAACACCTTTCTCTCCGACCTTTGGAAGCGAGGCTATGCTCCCAGTAGAGGCTCTAGTGACATCAGATAGGCAAAGAACCTACAACCAGGATCAGAATCATGACATGCTTAATGCAACCTTGAATTTTATCGAAGAGCAGCAGGAAGAGTCCCAAGTACAACTCACCCATTACCAGCAAAGGGTTACTCGCTTTTTTAACTCAAAAGTCAAAATACAAAATCTCGAACTGGGTGACTTAGTGTTCTGAAGGTTATTTTTAGTAAACAAAGATCCTAAAGATGGTGTATTGGGACCAAACTGGGAAGGACCCTATCAAGTCCTAAAAGTCTTACATGAAGGAACCTTCAAACTAGCTCAGTTAAGTGGAGAATTGGTTCCATGAATCTGTAACACTCTACATCTCAAAAAATACTATAAGTTATAGGACAATTTTGTTAGTTTTTAATGTTAATAGTATTTTTTTGTGTAAGGCTTATTTATAATAGTCGTTCTATTTTATTAACAGGATTGCTATGCAATTTAAACGTAGAATCAACATTTCATCTTATTCTTGTGATGTATCACAAGTTCATTTTGTAAAAGCAACCTAGAATATTCATAAATTCTGATCGCTTGGGGGCATATAACCCTCAAAGGTCTTTGAAGTATATAAAAAATTTAGATAAACTTGCGCCACTTAGAATTTGGAAAATTGATTATTCTACGGTTTTTAAAAGTTCGAATTTTCAAAGAAATTCTGAATACGAACAAAGTTAAAAATTTTTTAAAGAAACAAAACCTAGAATTCAACTAGGAAACCCTAGATATAACCAGGTCTGAGGCTTGACTCCTAAAAGGTGTAACACTATTAGGCGAACAAACTCTTGGATATAATCAGGACATCAACCAGGATTAATTGGTCGAGCCTTTAGGCGAACAAACTCCTGGATATAACCAGGTCATTGACCAAAATTAACTAGTGGAGCCATCAGGCAATCATCTCGATCTAAAGTTAATCCCTATGACAGCAATTGTACAAGGACTTAAAGTTCATAACCATGGCATGATAATAAGATACGGGGAAAAAAAACAGATATGAAATTAATGAACATGTACTAATGCAATTATATGAATAACTGAAGGAAAAATAACCTCGAACTAAGACCAAAGGAGATTGTCTTAGCTTTTAAAAACTTAATTACAAAGGTTTCAAAGAACCCAAAATAAAACATAAGACTAATTTCGGATGAGGACATCCTAAACACCACTAAGCCACAACATCTTGCCCATGTAATGTCATCTCATCATCGCCCCTTTCAGCAGCCCAGACACCTCCACGGTCTCGGAGGGATTTTGCGAGAATCTCTAGAACTTGGCGAGGTAACGCCCCCAAAGCTCTGCATCTAGAAATGAGAAGTCTCCTTCCTGGTTGTATGCCTAGCAATGACATAGAATATCTTCCAAGGAGTTTGTTTCCTCAGCAACATCCTGCTATGCCTTCTCGACATCCTACTTAACTTTCTCTTCGACCTCGGAGAACTTTTTCTTGAGCACGTCAGCTTCCTCAAGTTTCTTGTTGAGGCTGTCGAATTCAACCTACAGCTGGTATTGATGCTGGTTCAACTCGATGATCTGTCCCTTGGCAATTCGTTCGTTGTCTTGGGATACCGCCAGAGCGGCCATGACCTCGTCTCTTTAAGCACTAATCAAGGTGATGCCACATATTTGAGCTAAACAAGGGGATAGCTTGCAAAATGGAAAAAATAAAGAGGATGTAACGAAAAAAGGGATAACTTACAGTCAGATTCATTCCCAAGGCCAACTACATGACGATCTTCGAAGAATGCTCCTCTATGGCCTTCAGGTCCTTGATGTTCACCAGGTTGGCGTAACCCACCAGATGATTTTCCATGTTATGGATGGGTCCACGAAGTGTTTTTGGGATCCTTACAACCTCGAGTAGCATGACTGGGAGCTGCGTGTCTAGGAGCTGAGAAGATGGGTTCTCGCCCTGAATAACATGAGGAATCGGAGCAGGTTTGCGAGGAGGAGGAGGAGGAACTTCATGAATTGTAACTGCAGTTACATGGGGTTGTGGTTGCTTTTGCTGTTGCTGTTTTTGGGTGGAGCTAGCACATTTATGCTTTGAAGGGGATCCAGTGGCAGCTCCGGCTCTGTAGGTGGTTTTCTATGATATTCTTGCCTTCTTAACGATGGGTCCTGTTTCGACCCCACTAGACTTAAAGGCGCTCTTCAGGTCCATATCTTCATCTACAAAAGGTCGAGCAGAAGTGTTAGATCCTAGAGATGTTAAGTCAGGATAACACAAAGTAAAGAATAGAACAAGAACCCTACCCTCCAAGCTAGAGGAGGAAACTACTATGATCGGCTTTAGATTATGAACCAAGATGGTTAAAACCTCTAACTCTTAGATTGTCAGAAGAGGGGGAGATTCTAGTATTAATACATTTTAAGATCTACTGGGTTTAGTGCAATGTCCTCCTAATCCAAGACCGCTACACTATACTTTAAAATTGTGTCAGACTTGCTAACCAAGTCATTTTGTTTAAAATGTGTAACTAATGTTAATGTCAAAGGTTAGGGTTAAAAACTTTGGTCAAAAGAATCGTAGAATCTTATATAAAAAGTTTCATACAAACATGGGATCCCAAAACATTACATTCAACTTTTTTTTTTTTAAAGAAAAAGTTAATATTCATCAAAAAATTACATTCAGTTGGCCTAAGCGGCAAAAATAGAGCTATAACCATAGTTCCTCTAAGATAACCCCAGCCGTGGTGGTCGAGCAGCCACATATATACATGCTGCCACTGAAGCTCTCCAACTCATGGATGGTCAAGCTTTCCCTTCCCTTTACCTACACCACAAAACACCCATGAGCCAAGGCTCGGCAAGAAAATACAACATGTGCATAAACAGAAAATATAAGCTTCTAGATACTTGTCTAGCTTACCCAGCGATAATAATAACCTACATAAACAGTCATTCAGTTTCCAACAAGTGGTCATTGGACCAATTTGGGGTCGCTGCCCTAAACAATTGACCATAGAGTCAATCCTGGGCCTTATGCCCAAGCTACGTGACCATAGAGTCACCAGGGACCATTGCCCTTAGCCTTGAATAATTAGCCATAGAGCTAGTCCAGTGTACCTGTCACTTTAATATTTCATCGACCACCATAATAATATGTTGTTGGTTCAGGACTAAGCCTTTCGATCAGCGCATAGTGCGCTATTACCGTCCTTGAATCATAAGTGAAGCCCTGATCCAAGAATACAGAAACAGATATGGATAGGCATATCCCAACAAATAAGCATGCATGCCTGTTAATCATATAGTATCATCGAATAACCATTCTCATGATTCTAATCATACTTATTTAATGGGGCCTCATGCCCTAACCATAGAATTCACACAGCAGTCATAAAGCACCTAAGCAAATATCGATCAGCATGTGATGCAATAGCTTAAGCATAAACATCGTCAGAGCCCAAGCCCTAATCATGATAATATATAACACTTAGGCCAAGCCCTAATCACATATAAAACATATTGGGTGCAGTTTTCTCACCTCAAGTCTGAGTAAGCGTAAATAAGAATGACCCTTGAGCATGATCCCAGTTTCGAGCCCTTAGCGATTCCCTAGTCACAACCATAAAATATGATTCTATTAATAACGAGTGAATAAAGGCTTTCGAACCGAGTCCTAGCCTCCGGGTCCTCAAGTTCCACTAAACCGGGTAGTGGAATCGATCCCAAGCCCTAAGAAAAAGGTTCCCTTTTAAGAAAAACTCCCCAAGGCCAACATGCCAAGGCGGACCGCGACCTAGGTCAAAGGGTCGCGATGTGCCCCTCCTATCAGTAAGCCCCTTCCTCTCTGTCAAGGGCACGGGCCACGACATGCCCTAACGGGTCGCGGCGCGCCTCCAAGTAGAGGCTTCCCCAAGGCGCCTGGGCTCAAGATAAGTCGCGACTTCTCAAGAACACAACCGCGACTTGGCCCCTCAAACCCAGAAATTCATCCATTTTCAGCAGCCAAATCCACTCCACACTAACCCAAATTCACCTCAAAGCTATAATTCAATTACCACAACAGTTCTAAGATGTTCCCAGCAACAAAACTCAATAAAAACTCAATCCTAAAACTCATTAAATCACCAATTCAATTCATAAGCTAAAAGGGTACAAGAACACTCTTAAAACAACCCAACAAACTCAGAATTCAATGGTCAAAAAGCATAATTTAAAGCTTACCTCTACTGATGATTGAACCCACAAGATGTAACAGAATTAATCCCCAAATTTTAAGCTTCAATTCTTGTGTTACTAGCCCAAAAATCCCTTAGCTCATCAATGGTTTTGCTTAGGAAAGGTCTTGAGAGAAAGAGAGTGAGTTAAGAGAGAGAGAGTCAGTTTTGGTAGCTGTTATCCCCATTTCCTCCCTTGGGCTCGGGCCGGTAGTCCAGGCCCGCTACCTGGGCAGTTGGGGTTGGACCTAGCCCAGGCCCGCTTGGCAGGGAATGACCAGGAATGATGGCCCAAGTGTGGGTTGAAACCTGGACGGTGTCCAGGAAGGATGATCTAGGACGATCATCCGGGAGACGTATAGTTGTTTGGGGTTGCGGACGAAATGTATGCAAACGGTCCCAGAGCCTGGTAAACGATCCGGGCCCTATGGAGACGATCCGAGCCTACGGTAAACAAAGAGGGACAGAGGTAAACGAACCCGGATCAAGTCCTCAGGGTTGGTAGGAAAAAGCATCCGTGACCCTGAAGCTGCCCCATGACACGTGGGGGTTGTCTCCACTTTTCACATGCAGAAAAGGCCACCTCGGGATTGCACACTAATGGTTTAGACCTGCGTTGCCACTACACTGACTGATTTTGTCCCCTGAATCTTCATTGTAACTCGGAATTCCCATACCAAAAGCCCCATTTTGTCGGGCGAAATATAGGCTTTGGGCTGCCCTAGTGGGCTTTGATCATTCTTTGCTTTTATATTTTTATCCTTTGTATTGGGCTTTCGATAGAGAAGCCAGGGGTATTTATATCCTTGTTGGGCCCGGGTTAGCCCGGCCCAAGCCCAGTGCTCCTGTGAGCCTATAAATATAGGTGACAGAGCACTGGAGAAAGGACCCTTTTTTTGGGCTTGTATACAGTTACTCTACTAAAACATAGAGAGAAACTCCATTGTTAAAGACTTTCCAAGCTCTAATAAAACTGTCTCGTGGACTAAGGCTCATTAACGCCCCAACCACGTAAACATCTTGTTTATATCTTCTAAATCCCATATCATTATTCTCGCTTATTTTTTAATTATATAGTTTAAGAAAATCTCGGTAAACATTTTGGTGCTTTCATTGAGAGCCTGAGAAAGCTAGCGTTAACGTCAAACCTCTACAACAATGGTGAATACAAGACACACCACTTTCGACCCCACTAACCCTAAGCAGGGCAATGGAGAGCCGCTGCCCTCCCAACCTCTTCCTCAGAATCTACCTGAGAGCGCTCCTCCTCAGACGTCTCACCTTGACGAGTCATAAGACTATGAGGGTGGAACTTAGTACGAAGAGGAGAACGAGTAGGAATATTATGAAGAGGAGGAGAATGCGGGGGAATACCACGATGAAGCTACAGATCCCAAGATCCCAGGAGTGGATCCCAACCAGCAGGACCTGGAGGTGACTAGACTAAGGTAGTAAGTCCTGGACCAAGAGGCCAGGATTGCAGAGCAGGCAGAGGCATCTCGGCGGATGCAAGAGTCCCTCTAAGCCCTGTAGGCGGTAATAGCCGCTTAGGGTCCGGTGAAAAATCTCCCAGCTGGTCCACTTCCGGGAGCGCAACAGCCCGCTCCGCAAGCCAAAGCCGGAGCCCCCAAAGACGTGAGGTCGACTCCTCCCCCGGAACAATGTCCTGAGCCAGTCCCAGGAGATCCGGACCAGGAGAAAAAGAAGGTCAGGGGAAAGACCCGAGAGAAAAATACCCCCATCATGAAAGCCGAGACCCATTCCCGGCCGCTTCCTAGGAAAGAGAAGGTGCGCCTCGTCCTAGGACAGGGCCACCCGACCAATCCGCATGGGACACGGCCGCGGGATGCTCAGCCCCGGCATGCCCCAGGACGAGACAGACGGGAAAGGTCTTTGCACCCCAGTGCCTCGGTAAACAAAAATGATCGGGAACGCCCACGTAGCAAAGAGCGTCATGCCCTTAGTTCAGGGGACGACACGTCCCAGGTAGACCTACGCGACGAACTGAATGCTCGGAAAGAGCGGGCCCGTAAGGAAAAGATCCTCCCCTGAGGTGGCGACCTTAGGAACAACATCAACGATAGGTGGAATGAAAGAATCCCCCTGGAGGATGGCACGGCCAGGCAACACATGGAGCAGCTGGCCGCTTTGAAAAAGGTCACGGACCATCTGGTCCACAAGCAGGAAGGAGCGGATACCGACTCCGACGAAGAGGACAAAGAGCCCTGTGCGAGGCACATCTTGGACGCTATGCTCCCCAAGGGGTTCAAAATGCCGAGCCTCACTGCCTATACTGAGAACACCGACCCCAGGGATAACTTGTCCCGGTACAACCGACTTATGACCGTGGCCCACGTTAGTGATGACGGCAAGTTCCTCTTTTTTCAATCACTCTAGGTGGTCCCACCGAGGAGTGGTGGAAGAGGCTTAAGCTGGGATCCATCCAATCCTGGTCAGGGCTGCAGTCGACGTTTCGTAAGCAGTTCTTGGCCGCCATGAGGATGGATATGCAAATCAGCGCCCTCGCCATTATTAAACAGGTCCCCGGAGAGACACTGAGGGCCTACATCCAAAATTTCACTGAAGAGGCCTCCAAGACTAAGGTGGACGCTCGGTAGTGCCTAGTGGCATTGCAGTCCGAGATCCGGGCCGGGTCCTCTCTCTGGGATGACATGCAGTGTATCAAGGCGGCTACCTTAGAAGAGTTCATAAGGAGGGCCCAAGGATTTATCAACTATGAGGAGGCTCAGATCCAGGCTTTCGGATGGCCTCTACCGCCTCAGCCCAGTGCCCAGGCGTTCCCGGGGTACGGGGTGAAATTCCCGGCGTAGCCCTACGTTACTCCCCCGATTGCCCCGGGTTCGGCCGTTATGCCTGGGGTTACCTACACCCCTACGCTATACGGTCCTGCCTCTTCAGGGTATGCCCCGGTCCAGTCTGCCCCTTTTTCCGGATATGGAGCCGCGCCAGCGGGTCACAGCGTTGCCCCCGTCGGGACCCAGCAGTCGCAGGCTGGAGTGATAGAGGCAAGCGTAAACCCCTCCCGGGGGAAGAGATCTGGCAAAGGCCAAAATCGGTCTGAGCCGGCTAAGAAAGGAAAAAGGGGCTACGAGCCGCAATATTCAGAATACACCAATCTGGTTGACACCAGGGAGAACATCTTCCTATCCACAGAAAGGGCAGTTCACTACCGTAAGCCTAGCCCCATGTTCAACGGGGGGAGAAATCCGAGGGATACAAACAAACGGTGTGCCTACCATAAGGACGTGGGCCACACGACCGAAGAGTGCCGGCAGCTCAAGGATGAGATCGAGAATCTGATCAAGTTGGGGCATCTCCATCAGTGGGTCAGGATGCCCGTGGGAGTCCCAGGCCTATCAGCAGGTCCCGAACAACCCGCAGTCCCGGGTGCGCCCAGGGCATATCTGTCTCATGGAGGGTATGCGCAGGGTCCAGCGGCGCAAACCCCTCAAGGAATCCCCGTCCCGCAAACACCCGGCCCTGGAATGCCTTATCCATCCAGGACGGCACCCCGACGCGTGGACGGACATGTGGCCACCATCTTGGGCGGACCTCACCTGGGAGGGCTGTCCAGGAATGATAAAAAACGCTACCTAAGTGAGCTCGACCATGATCGGGAGGTGTGCGCTCTGGTCCAGGCCTCGGCTCAGCGCCCGAAACTGATGAACCTCCCTATTACCTTCTCGGAGGATGATGCCTGCATTGTCCATTTCCCACACCATGACCCGCTGGTCATAGACGTGCAGATCGCCAACAAGCTGGTGTCCCAGGTGCTGGTAGACGATGGGAGCTCCGTCAACATCTTGTTCAAGCTCGCCTTCACCGCGATTGGCTTGACCAAAGAAGATCTGACATCGTTCCCAACCTAGATCTACGACTTCAATGGAGATGCGTTACTCCCCATGGGAAAGATCCAGTTGCTCGTAACATTGGGGAGTGAGTTGCAGCACTCGTTCAAGTTCTGCACCTTCGTAGTGGTGGATTGCCCCACTGCTTACAATGTCATTTTCGGCCAGCCCGCATTAGTCGAGTTCGGGCCAATCACCTCCATCCGTCATCTTTGCATGAAGTTCCTTTGCGACAACAGAGGGGTGGGGACAGTCCAAGGAGATCAGAAGAGTGCCTGGAGGTGCTACCACGTATCTGCCCTACCAATATACATGGTCCGGGACGTACCCTTCGAGGAATTCATCAACCTAGTTCCTCCCCCCTGCTGAGAGAGTGATCCGGGAAGAAGATGAGCTTGACCCGAGGATAGGAGACGATCGCGTCTTGGAACCCATGGACGAGATTGAGGAGGTGTGCATTAGTGACACCGATCCAACCAGGGTAATCCAAGTCGGGAAAAATCTGCTGGTAGAGGTCCGGGTCACCATAATCGCCCAAGTTAAGGAGAACCAAGATATTCTGGCCTGGTCTCACTCAGATATGACGGGGATCGACCGCAACATCATCTTCCACGCGTTGAATATCGACCCGAACACTACCCCGGTCTGAAAAAAACGAAGGCCCTTGGGAACGGAGAGGGCCGAGGCCCTCAAGCTGGTGGTAGAGATGCTGTCATCAATTAACTTCATATGCGAGGCTGTATACCCCGTGTGGCTGGCCAACCCCGTTCTGGTGCCGAAACCGAACGGGACGTGGAGAACGTGCATCGATTTCACGGATCTCAACAAGGCTTGTCCGAAGGATTTCTTCCCACTTCCCCGGATCGACCAAATGGTGGATGCAACATCCGGGAACGAGATCTTAAGCTTTACGACATCCAGCTAAAATCAGATTTCCATGCATGTGGTAGATCAGGAACACACCAGTTTCCAAACCGACAAGGGAATATACTGGTACATCGTCATGCCCTTCGGGCTGAAAAACGCCGAGGCAACCTATCAGAGGCTCGTCAATTGAATGTTCCGAGCCCAGCTGGGGCAAAACATGGAAGTCTACATAAACGATATGTTGGTCAAGTTCAAGACATCCGGGAAGCATTCGGACGACCTGGCCGAAGCTTTCGCAGTCATTCGGAAGTAAGGGATGAAGCTGAATCCCAAGAAATGTACTTTCGGAGTGGCCTCCGGGAAGTTCCTGAGTTTGATAGTGAGCTTCCGGGGAATAGAAGCCAATCCAGATAAGATCAAGGCACTGGTTGATATGCCTTCTCCCCGGAAGCATAAGGACATGCAAAGTCTGACCGGGCGGATAGCCGCCCTAAGCCGTTTCGTCTCCAAAGCCACGGACAAGTGCATCCCGGTCTTCAACGTCCTTCAAGGAAGCCAACGGTTCTAGTGGTCAGTCAAATGCGAAGAAGCTTTTCAAAAGCTGAAAGAGCACCTGGCCCGAGCGACGATCCTGGCAAAACCGGTGGACGGGGAGCCTATGTACCTCTATCTGGCAGTGACCGAGCACGCGATCAGCGCCGCATTGGTGTGGAAGGATTAAAAGACCCAGCTCACGATATATTACGTGAGTAAACGATTATTGGGCACTAATTCTCGATATCCGCTAATCGAAAAGCTGACTTTTTGCCTGCTAATGCGTCCTGAAAACTCCGGCCTTACTTCCAGGCCCACGCCATAAAAGTCCTGACCAACCACCCCCTGTGGCAAGTGTTACAGAAGCCCGAGTCGTTGGGAAGACTCCTAAAGTAGGCCATGGAGCTAAGTCAGTTCGATATAGCCTACATTCTTAGGGTCTCCATCAAGGGGCAAGCCCTTGCCAACTTCATCGTGGAGTGTTCCGAGATCACCCAGGGGGACGATCTCGCGGCCCCCGCGGCGACCGTATGGAAGGTGTTCGTGGACGGGGCCTCGAATGAGAATGGGGCCGGGATCATCTTGGTATCACCCCAGGCACACTAGTTGCAAAATGCCCTGCGTTTCTAGTTCAAGGCATCAAACAATGAAGCTGAGCACGAAGCCATGCTGGCCAGGTTGCGCCTGGCTCAAGAGGTAGGGGCCACGAACCTGGAGATCTACAGCAATTCCCAGCTGGTTGTCAGGCAAGTCTCGGGGGAATATCAAACCAAAGGAGAGAGAATGGTGGCTTATGTGACTCAGATGAGAGAGATGCTGCAAGCTTCAGTACCAGGTCCACAGATATGTCATGATGGACGGAAAGCTCTATCGCCGGGGGTTGTCCATGCCTTACCTTAGGTGCGTGTCTGGGACAGTACTAAGCGCCATCATGCACGAAGTGCACGAAGGCTTCTACGGAGATCATACAGCCAGACCCAGTGTATCCAAAAAGATCCTGCGCCAAGGGTATTTCTGGCCGACCATGAAGATAGACTGTATTGACTACGTCCGCAACTGCAAGCAGTGCCAAAGATACGCGAAGGTCCCTTGGGCCCCGCCGACAGAGATAACCTTAATGACTAGCCCCTGGCCTTTCGTGGTGTGAGGGATCGATCTGGTAAGATCGCTCCCAACCGGGAAAGGAGGAGTGAAGTACCCCATCATGGCCATCGACTACTATACGAAGTGGGTTGAGGCGGAGCCCACAAACATGATCACTTTGAAGAAGGCCCTGGATTTCATCATCAATAATATAGTGTGTTGATACGGCCTCACCTACAAAATTGTATCCGATAATGAGAAGCAGTTCGACAACATCCACTTCACAGATTTTTGTGAGAGACATGGCATCGTTAAAAGCTTCTCCGCGATTGCCAGGCCCCAAGCAAACGGGCAGGCGGAAGCCGTCAAAAAAATCTTGAAAGTAACGCTAAAGAAAAAACTCCAAGCCTGCAAGAGCAAATGCCCGGAAGAGCTGCCTCGCGTGTTATGGGCATACCGGACCACCGAGAGAACATCCACCGGGCACACTCCTTACTCCATGGTCTATGGATGCGAAGCCGTCATCCCCATTGAAACGACCATCCTGTCTCACCGAAGAGACACGTATGATCCCACCCAGAACCACACTTTACTCCAGGAATCACTACATCTCATCGAGGAGATCCGGGAGGAGTCACAAGTGCAGGTGAAGATGTACCAAGGAAAGATCGCACGACAATTAAACTCAAAAGTAAAAAGCCGAAGTTTCGGGACCGGTGACTTAGTCTTGCGAAGAGTCTTCCCTGCTACCCAAGATCCGGGAGTAGGGGTTCTGGGCCCAAATTAGGAAGGGTCGTACGAGATCCAACACGAAGTGTGCCCTGGGACATATCGCTTAAAGCGGCTCGATGGCACGGAAGTCCCAAGAGCCTGGAACGTGGAACATCTCCGTAAATCCTATCAGTAGTCAGGATAACATGTTCCAATTATGTATTTTTGTTGTAAATAATGTACGCCTCAGGGCGATCCCTTGAATAATAAAAATGGCGTGTGCAAACCGCCATAAAGAAATGTTATCAATCAATGAAAATTTCACTCAAGTGACCCCAGACCAGTCTCTGCTCACTTGTGGAGGGTATCCCAAGTATGAGCAAATACGAGGCAGGGCGGAAGCCTCGGGCTAGTCCCGGCCCGGACTGACAAGGTCCGGGGGATACAAACTCTGGGACCAAGCCTCAGGCTGGTCCTGCCCCGGACGAACAATGTCTTGGGGTATAAATTAAAAAGAGACCGAGCCTCAGGCTGGTCCCACCCCGAACAAACAATTTCCGGGGGTATAAATTAAAAAGGGACCAAGCCTCAGGCTAGTCTCGCCCTGGATGAACGATGTCTAGTGGTATAAATTAAGAGGACCAAGCCTCAGGCTGGTCCTGCCTCGGGCGAACAATATCCGGGGGTATAAATTAAGAGGACCAAGCCTTAGACTGGTCTCGTCCCAGACAAACAATGTCTGGGGGTATAAATTAAAAGGATCAAGCCTCAAGCTGGTCCCGCCCTAGACGAACGATGTCTGGGGTATAAATTAAAAAGGGACCAAGCCTCAGGCTGGTCTCGCCCCAGAAGAACGATGTCTGTGTTGGAAATGTGCCCTAAAAGCATATGTAGCAGACATTGTTTTTTGAAATAAATAAATAAATTGAATTTGTTATGCATATATTTTATGGACTATATTATTCTATGATAATATTATGTAAATATCAGGAAAATTCCTAAGTTCATGTATGTAATCTCAAACATGTATTAGTACGAGAGGATTGTGTTTGAGATAAATGAACTTGAATAGTTCGCAGTAAATTAAAGTTATGGAATCTTTAGATTAATTACTGCAAGTACGGTCCACTAGTATTATGAATACATGTGATCTAGATCCGGATCGCTAGTGTGGAAGGACACTTTAGTTGAGGTGCTTTATATATTAGAGAATATATAGAACTAGAGCAGATATGTTTATTAATACTTAGTTAAATACCGTTTCGAAGTATTAATTAAATATATAAACTGATGATCATATACAAATAGATCTTAATCCTGAAGTTACTATGAACTCCTGTTTATGTTATATGAGTTCTTTGATTCACTTGTTAGGGTTTGTCAGAATGATCAGGCTAAAAACTTTTGTTTTGGGAACTCATTAATATAGATGGCTGGGGACATAGTATACAGATATGGAATCTATACCTTCTCGCAAGAGATTGAATGATGGTTCTCTTAAGGGTTGACTTTTGGGACTGAAAGGTTATTGAGCTCAAATTCATAATTTAGTTATGAATTAACCTTCACTAGTAGAGTCAATGGTACTTAAGGAAACAAGAGATAATTAAAAGGGTAAAACGGTAATTTTATTCCCGATTAATTATGAACCATTATTAGAGGGTCAAGTTGTATGCAATGATTATATCAATGGACGCTTTATGATTATAAAGTACTCAGTAAATGAAATGTCTATAATTACAAGAGTGCAGTCTCATATTTATAGTGGAATAATCATGAGATTAATAAATTAAGATTATTTAATTAAAGAGTTTAATTAATAATCTCAAATTTATTGGAGCTTGGAATTATAGGTCCATAGGTCCCCATAGCGGCTCTATCAACACTGTTCAAGGTAAGAGTTTATATGAAGGGAAAATAGTTTAAAGACATATTTAAGAAGAAATTTGTTCTTCAGGCCAAATATGCAATTATATGATAATAGTGATTAATTAATTAATTACAAATTAGTTGTAGTTAACAAAATTAATTAATATTTAATTATTATATAATTTTCGAAATTATATTAAATAATTAAATTAATTTTTGAAATTTATTTAAATAATTAATTAATTGTAATTTTCGAAATTATGATTAATTAAATATTTATTTTTGAAAATTTGGGTTTAATTAATTTGTAGAATTAATTAAATATCTTTATTTGAGTGGGAGAAAATAATCTGATAAGTTCAAATTGGATTTGAATTTAAAAGATTGATATTTATTCAAATAATTAATTATATTTGATAATTAATTAAAAAGATAGTTAATTTGAATTCAAATTTGAATTAGCTATCAGGTTGTTAGATCTTATCTGACAAAGAAATTTGAATAAATAATTAAATAAAATTTGAAAAACTAATATCCCTAGAAATTAGGAAGCTACACGTTCACACACAGTCCATAGACTGTGTGTGGCGTGTAGAGCAGTATTTTTTCAGGGATGGGATTTTCAATTTTATTTGTTTAATTAATTAATTAATGGATAATTCAAAAATTGGTTTTTCGTATTTTTCCATTAATGGAATAATTAATTACTTAAAATTAAATTGTAAAATGGTTACAGTTTTAATTTTTAAATTTTGAATTTTTTCTGTTAAGTATGACTGATTAGAAAATTATTCAGATAAGACAACTAAGAATATTCGCTCTGTGAAAAATAGAACGATAGTTTTCTCTCTCCATGAAAATAAAGAACCAATTCTCAGGCCTATTCTCTTGATCTCATGAGTTGAGTACATCAAGAAGAATCACAAATAAACTATCCTTCATTCTCTAAGTGCCCACACATTTCTTGAGGTGTAGAGAACGCTTTGGAAGATCTCGGTGTGAGTTCGTGGGAGCGGCTTGGATAGGAAGATCGTTCTATATACGGAAAGATAGCAAGGACACTTGATAGGCTTCAAGAGGTATGATTTCTATTAGTATCTTGTTTATGATTAATGTATGTACATTAATGGATCCGCATATTTAAAGGTAGTTTAAATATGTTACAAAAAATTTTGTTGTACACTGGGCCAACCACACCACCTTTCCGCTGCATATTAGGAAACTCGTTCCTAACAGTCTGGGGGTATAAATTAAAAGAGGACCAAGCCTCAGGCTGGTCCCGCCTCGGACGAGCAATGTCCGAGGGTATAAATTAAGAGGATCAAGCCTTAGGCTGGTCCCGCCCAGGACGAACGATGTCCAGGGATATAAATTAAAAAGGGACCAAGCCTCAGGCCGGTCCCACCCCGGACGAACGATGTCCGAGGGTATAAATAAAAAAAAAGGACCAAGCCTCAGGCTAGTCCTGCCCCGGACGAACGATGTCCGGGGGTATAAATTAAAAGAGGACCAAGCCTCAGGCTGGTCCCACCCCAGACAAATGATGTTCGGGGGTATAATGCATCCGGTATGCCCCAGGGCAAGGCCGTGGTTCGCGACTGGTAGAGTAAGGGAACCAGGTTTCGTAGTAAACTATCCGAACCTCGTTGGCCCAGGCCATCAGGTTTTCGAAGTTGAAAATTAGGCGGGTAGGATTGAGACAATTTGACAAGCTAAAGTCAGAAATAGTCTAGTCCAGGTCGTTGGAACTGGGACCAAACCCTCAGAATCAGTCATGCACGGTGATAAAAAAAATTTCTAAGGGATAACAGAAATAACATAAACCGGAGGAAGCAATACAAATTGTCTTTGACGGGTATGCGTCCATAAAAGATACAAAAATCATAAAAATAAAAGGGGTAAGGTGGGAATCCGGGCCTAGGCATCATCCTCCAGAATCTCCGCATCTTCCTTCTCCTTGACCTTGAATTCAGCCCTCTTTGAGTCCAGGTCGAGAAAGATCAGGACGTTCATGTTTTTATCTTTGCGCCAAGCCATGTAGATGGCCTCCTCAAAGGTGACGTGCCGCATGTCGTGCGCCCGCTTCTTTCTGTGGCGGGCCTCCTCATGCGCCATCATCTCCTCGCGAAGAGAGCCGTCCAACTCATGGACCCGGGCCTCCAAGCTTTGGATCTTCTCCCCATCCCGAAAGGACTAAGCCGCAGCCGCCTCCAGAAGGGCTACCTTCTCGTTAGCCTCGGTTTCTTTCCGGGACAAGGCCTCTTCAAGCCCAGCCTTGACTCGGTCAAACTCTGCACAGTCTGCATTGGCCTGAGCAACCGCTTTGTTCAAGGACTCCCGAGCCTAGGCCGTCTCCCTGGCCAGGGCCTCCTTGACGGCCTCCCTTCGATTCACGACCGCCTCCAGCTCCAGCTGAAGCATCTCAATCTTCATGGCCGCCTCAGCCACTAGGTCAGCATTCCGATGGGACAGCAGAGCTTCCTGGAACAAAACAACGCTAGAAGAATCCTTACAAACAAATAAAAAGAGGGAAGAAAAGACACGAAGCAATCTTACAGCGGTGGCCTGATGGCGGAGGGCCTGGGAGATGTATAGCATGTCCAGGTTGGCAATGGTGGTATACCGTTTGAGTTGGAGGTTGGACATGGTGTTCCCCACCTGGTCTAGCAAGTCCGTTGCGAAAGGGGCCGTGTCCTGCCCCAGCTTAGGGCGAAAGTGTGACGCCCCACGTCACTATGGATGCTTTCTGGAATGACGACTGGCCCTACAAACCAAGACAAGTCTTTCTAGCGTGCTTTGTCCTCACTCGCACACTTCCTGGGAAAACTTCCCAGGGGGTCACCCATCCCTAGATTACTCCAGGCCAAGCACGCTTAACCATGGAGTTCTCAAGTGATGGGCTACCGAAAAGAAGATGCACCTTCCTGATATAGGTAGTACCCATCAATCCATTTAAGCCATCTTCAACTGTGTAGTCCCATACCTACACAGTCTTAGAATCATTACACTTGACCTTCCCCAGGCGGTGTGGGATTGCACAGCTTACCCGGTCTTTCCCCTTATGGATCACGGCATTTTGACTGTCACAATCACCCCCCCTTACGGGCCCGACGTCCCCGTCGCCACACTTCTGGCTGGGTCAAGGCTCTGATACCATTATGTGACGCCCCACGTCACTATGGCTGCTTTCTGGAATGACGACTGGCCCTACAAACCAAGACAAGTCTTTCCAGCGTGCTTTGTCCTCACTCGCACACTTCCTGGGAAAACTTCCCAGGAGGTCACCCATCCCTAGATTACTCCAGGCCAAGCACGCTTAACCATGGAGTTCTCAAGTGATGGGCTACCGAAAAGAAGATGCACCTTCCTGATATAGGTAGTACCCATCAATCCATTTAAGCCATCTTCAACTGTGTAGTCCCATACCTACACAGTCTTAGAATCATTACACTTGACCTTCCCCAGGCGGTGTGGGATTGCACAGTTGAAGATGGCTTAAATGGATTGATGGGTACTACCTATATAAGGAAGGTGCATCTTCTTTTCGGTAGCCCATCACTTGAGAACTCCATGGTTAAGCGTGCTTGGCCTGGAGTAATCTAGGGATGGGTGACCTCCTGGGAAGTTTTCCCATGAAGTGTGTGAGTGAGGACAAAGCACGCTGGAAAGACTTGTCTTGGTTTGTAGGGCTAGTCGTCATTCCAGAAAGCAGTCATAGTGATGTGGGGCGTCACATAATGGTATCAGAGCGTCCTAGGTTTATGGGTCCTGAAGACTGGCTGGGTATGTACATTAGCTGCGGGAGACAAGCTCAACTCAGGGTTTGGTAATTGTATATGCATGATTATGTGTTTAAATGATTTGAGTGAGATATGAATGTTGATATCTGTCTGATGAATAGGGAGCATGAGATTCTGATAGGGCCTGGCCCTTGACTATTGCATGATGTTATTGAGGCGTGCTTATTAGCATTGCTGTGTATGTGGATGAATATCTGGATAATTGTTATACTTGCTTGCTTGTGTATGATTGGAGTTTTGGTGGTGGATTATGGAGAGATTATAACCCTGTCGTCTTAGCCTAATTGTTGAGTCGTTGTTTGCAGATTGACTTGAATAGCTATGCGTTCAAGGAAATCAACACGACAAGCCGGCAGGTCTGGGGCTAGAGAGGATGATCAGGGCCCAACCCCTCCGCCAATCCCTGAGAACTGGCAGCAGTTAATGGCAGAAATGCAAGCTAGGCTTCAGAGCCAAGATGAGTTGATCAGAATGCTGCAGCAGGCTCCATCTGGGAGTGTTGCCCCAGCTGGGCCACCGGCGCTGGTACCTGTGGTACAGCCTGTTGAGGTTGGTAATAAAATGGAACCGTTGTATGAGCGGTTCAGGAAGCAGCAGCCCCCGATCTTTGAGGGTGGGCCAGATCCACTAAAAGCTGAGCAGTGGATGACCTTGATTACCACCACACTTGATTTTATGAAAGTATAAAGACATGATAGGGTGGCCTGCGCCACTTATATGTTGAGAGAGGATGCCCTAATCTGGTGGGAGGTGGTATCGCAGACCAGAAATGTTGCCACGATGACTTGGGAAGAGTTTAAAGATTTGTTTAACCAGAAGTACTATAACATTGCCATCAGGGCAGCAAAGGTGAATGAGTTTGTGGGCCTCGTTCAGGGCAGTATGACTGTTACGGAGTATGCCTTGAAATTTGATAGACTTGCAAAGTTTGCACCGGATCTTGTGCCTACCGATGCGGCCAGGCTAGACAGATTTGTTAGAGGATTGAATGTTATGGTATCTCGAGATGTGAGGATTACCATAGTCCCTGGAGTGACTACCTATGCCCAGGCTGTGGAAAGGGCTTTGACTGCTGAGGAAGCAGAGAATAGAATTTGGAGAGATAATGCAGCAAGAAGGGAGGGCCGTAGACCGGTGCCTCCGTATTCTGGTTCTAGTAGAGGTGGAGGTGTTAGTGATTTGAAGAGAAAGACTCCAGAAGCCCGAAATGCTCCTAGGTTTGATAGAGGAGGTCGGGGTGCTCAGGGTGGCCGTCGGGGAGGCGGCGATTCGTGGAGGACTTACCCAGAATGCACAAGGTGCAGGAGACGCCATTTGGGCGAGTGTCAGGCTAAGGCCTGTTATGTATGCGGGGTGGTGGGACACCTCAGGAAAGATTGCCCAACAGTGAAGAAGGGCGAGGCAGGAAAAGTGGACAGCTTGACTCCAGCTCGAGTGTTCACTTTGACGCAGGCAGAGGCCGAGGCTAGCCCCTCGGTAGTGACAGGTCAGCTTTCTAGTGCTGGCACTTCTTTTACTGTTTTGATTGATTCTGGTGCTACGCATTCATTTGTTTCTGATAGGGTGATTGATAGATTGTGTAGACCTAGTGAGGTTAGAGCTTCAGGGTTTGGGACAATTTTGCCTACGGGAGAGCTGGTGGTGTCTAGGAGATGGGTTAGGGCACTGCCAGTGTTAGTTGATGGTAGAGAGTTGTCAGTGGACTTGATTGAGTTGAGTATGGAGGACTTTGACATGATCTTAGGTATGGATTGGCTTATTAGATATGGAGCTACCATTGACTGTAGAAAGAAAATGGTGACTTTTGAGCCAGAGGGTGAGGATCCCTTTGTTTTTGTGGGAGCGGTGTGTGGACTCCGAGTACCCAGGATTTCTGCGTTGAGAGCCAGAGATTTACTACAGGGTGGATGTATAGGTTTCTTGGCTAGTGTGGTGGATACCACCAAAGTTTCATTAGTTGGACCGGAGGAGACCAGACTGGTTTGTGAGTTCATAGATGTGTTCCCTGAGGATTTGCCTGGGTTACCGCCGCGTAGGGAGATTGAGTTTGTTATTGAGTTGGCACCGGGGACAGAGCCAGTGTCGAGGGCACCATACAGGATGGCACCAGCGGAATTGAAAGAGTTAAAGATACAACTGCAGGAACTTCTGGATATAGGGTTCATCAAACCTAGCTATTCGCCGTGGGGTGCTCCAGTTCTATTTGTTAAGAAGAAGGACGGGACTCTGAGAATGTGTATTGACTATCGGGAACTGAATAAGTTAACTATTAAGAATAAGTATCCCCTACAGAGGATTGATGACCTGTTCGATCAGTTGTAGGGTAAGATGGTGTTCTCAAAGATTGATCTTCGATCTGGTTATCACCAGCTGAGGATCAAGGATGAGGACATACCTAAGACGGCCTTTCGGACGCGGTACGGGCACTATGAATTCTTGGTCATGTCCTTTGGTTTGACCAATGCCCCAGCAGCCTTTATGGATTTAATGAACAGGGTATTCAAAGATTTTCTGGATCAGTTTGTTATAGTCTTCATCGATGACATCCTGGTGTACTCCAGTTCAGAGGCAGAGCACGAGTTTCATCTTCGATTGGTTCTTCAGAGGTTGAGGGAGCATCAGTTATATGCTAAGTTTAAGAAGTGCGAGTTCTGGTTACCTGAAGTGACATTCCTTGGACACATTGTAGGTGCAGATGGGATTAAGGTAGATCCGTCTAAGATAGAGGCAGTTAGGAATTGGCCGAGGCCAAGGAACGCCTCAGAGGTGCGGAGTTTTCTTGGTTTGGCAGGCTACTACAGGCGATTTGTAGAGGGTTTCTCGAAGATAGCAGCACCGATGACAGAATTGACAAGAAAGAATTTAAAGTTCATTTGGTCAGACAAGTGTGAGGGTAGTTTCCAGGAGTTGAAGCGACGACTTATTACTGCACCAGTGTTGAGTTTGCCTTCAGGAGAAGGGAAGTTTGTTGTTTATTGTGATGCATCGAGGTTGGGTTTAGGCTGTGTGCTGATGCAGAATGAGAAGGTGATAGCTTATGCATCACGACAGCTGAAGGAGTATGAGCAGCGGTATCCTACTCATGACCTAGAGCTGGCAGCAGTGGTCTTTGCACTGAAGATTTGGCGGCATTACCTATATGGGGAGAAGTGCGAGGTGTACACTGACCATAAGAGCTTGAAATATTTCTTTACACAGAAGGACCTGAATATGAGACAGAGACGTTGGCTAGAGCTGGTGAAAGATTATGATTGTGATATTCTTTACCATCCAGGAAAAGCCAATGTGGTGGCTGATGCATTGAGCCGTAGAGGTCCAAGTCAGTTGTACAGCTCTGTTCAGATCTCAAGGGAGTTAGCAGATGAGATGGTTAGAGCGGGAATAGAATTGGTTGTGGGCCGATTGGCTAATATTACTCTACAGTCGACCCTGCTAGAGCGGATCAGAGAGGGGCAGTTGACAGACGCTCAGTTACAGAGGGTTAGAGAGGATGTCCTAGCAGGAACAGCCAAGGACTATTCTGTTTCAGAGATTGGTTTACTACGGTATCAGGGACGAGTTTGTGTTCCAGCTGACGAGGGGATCAGACGAGAGATACTAGATGAGTCTCATACGACGCCGTACTCGCTTCATCCGGGTACCACAAAGATGTATCAGGATCTACGGACTTTGTATTGGTGGCCCGGGATGAAGAGGGATGTGGTAGAGTACGTTGCTAGATGCTTAACCTGTCAACAGGTGAAAGCTGAGCATCAACGACCAGCAGGGTTGCTTCAGCCTTTGGGTATTCCTGAGTGGAAATGGGAGGATATTACTATGGATTTCGTAGGAGGTCTACCCAGAACAGTGGGGTTTTATGACTCGATATGGGTGATAGTGGATAGATATACCAAGTCAGCCCATTTCCTTCCAGTGAGGTCAACTTATATTGTAGATCAGTACGCTGAGTTGTACGTGAAAGAGATCGTACGTCTCCATGGGGTTCCTAAGTCTATTGTGTCAGACCGGGATCCTATTTTCACTTCCAAGTTTTGGGGAGGTTTGCAGAAAGCTTTGGGAACTCAGTTGAAGTTCAGTACAGCTTTTCATCCTCAGACTGACGGACAGTCTGAGAGGACGATCCAGATACTGGAGGATATGCTCAGAGCTTGTGTGATTGACTTTGAGGGTTCTTGGAGTAAGTACCTTCCGTTGATTGAGTTCTCGTACAATAATAGTTATCAGTCAACGATTGGAGTGGCTCCCTATGAAATGTTGTATGGAAGGAAGTGTAGATCGCCCATCCATTGGAACGAGATGGGTGAGAGGAGATACTTGGGATCGGACATGGTCCAGAAGATGAGTGAGGCCATAGAGAAGATCCGAGCTAGGATGCTCGCATCTCAGAGCAGGCAGAAAAGTTACGCTGATCCTAAGCGTAGGGATATGGAGTTTCAGGTTGGTGATCACGTCTTCCTTCGAGTTTCACCTCTGCGAGGGGTGAGGAGGTTTGGTAAGAAGGGCAAGTTGAGCCCTAGATTCATTGGACCATTCGAGATCTTGGAAAGGATTGGTCAGGTGGCTTACAGGTTAGCCTTGCCACCATCGTTGTCTGGAGTTCATGATGTGTTTCATGTCTCTATGCTTCGGAAGTATGTCTCAGATGTGACTCATGTTTTGAGGCATGAAGATTTGGAGTTACAGGCAGATTTGGCTTATGATGAGCGACCAGATCAGATCTTGGATCGGAAAGATAAGGTGTTGCGAAATAAAACAATTCCTTTAGTTAAAGTGCTGTGGAGAAACAGTAAAGTCGAGGAGGCGACCTGGGAGCTTGAGACAGCTATGCGGGATCAGTATCCGGAGTTGTTCAGGTAAATTTCGAGGACGAAATTCTTATTAGGAGGGGATAGTTGTAACGACCCAAATTCACTAATAAGGCTTAAGGGCCTTGATTAGTGTGCCGGGAGGGCATGATGGGAATCATGTGTGATTATTATGATTAAGATGTATGATTATGATTTTAAGCATGTTAAATGACTATGTGAATTATATTATGTGATAATAATGATATGTGAATTGTATTGTGTGGGTGCTGTGAAACAAACGTGATGCACGTGCCAAGACAGTCCTAGGAAACTAGATAATGGTAACTGGTGGTTTGGTAACCTGCATAACTATTAGTAACCTTAGAGAGTAACAAGTTTTAAGGGGAAAGTGGTAGAATTGCAAAACTGGTGAAAAGACAAGTATGGCCTTGAGGTTAAGTTTGGAAGGGGTATTAGTGGAAGGGTAGAGTAGACATTTTGGTAGGATGGATGATTGTCAGCTAAAGAGGGAATATCATATACGTATAACACTTTGGGAGTTGGTTATGCTGAATTGAGGAGACCTAGAATTAGAGCAAAAAGGAGATAGAAAGGAGAAGCAGAAATCTAAACTCTTGGAAGGAGAATCAAGGGATGTTTGAAGTTATCAACCAAGCTTAGGCCAAGAAAACTCAGAGGTAAGATTTTGATTATGCTATATCCAAGTTTTAAGTCTGAATTTTAGTTAAGGAAGGTGAATTGAGATAAGTTGGTGGCTGGTTTTATGTAATTTCAGAATTGGGAACCAAGGGGGAAGGAGGTCAAGAGCTGGAGGTTGAACCTATCACTTAAGGTAAGGTCTCTGTATGTTTATTAGGTTTGTTTTGTTAAGGTATAGGGAGTTTGAAGTGTGGATTGTGCTTGAGTTCAAGCAGTTCATAATTTCTCTGGTTTGAGTTGTCAAGTGGGAAATTCAAGAGTGAATTTTAGGATTGAAGGTGTGAGTGAGCTTGGGCATGATGTCTTTGGGTTGTTGTGAGGTTTGTTAGAGGTTTAGAGTTGGTTTTGGGGCATAGGATAGAGTTTGGGGTGATTTGGTGAGGTTGGGGCTCGGGAAAATGCGAAGGAAAACCCAGAAATCTGGGTTTGCGATGGTGTGCCGCAGCACGGCTTTTGCTTGCCGCGGCCTAGGGGTCTCTGGAGGTGGGTGCCGCGGCACAAGGAATGTGGTGCCGCGGCACAAGGCAAATTTCAGGGAGTTAAATTTTGCAATTTTTGGTCTTTGCTCTGGGGGTTCGGGGAATGCCTCCGGGGTGTTATTCTAAGGTTTTGGGGGTTCTGAGAGTGTGGATTAGGTACCGGGGAGGTAGTCTTGGATTGGTTAATGATAAAGAATATTATATTTGTGTTTTGATTAGGAATTTGGAGAGGCTCGGGGTAGAGGACCGTGCTTGTGGCTACGTGGCATCGGAAATCAGTAAATTGAAAGGTAAGAACACTGCACTCGAATGTATGAATGTGATGGGACTAAGTGCTCCCGAGATTTGTTTTGTGTCATCGTTGGTATTACGCCAAGGGACACGTGTAAGCGGTCTAAGAGTACCGTTCATGAGTTTAGCGCATGGGACGCGAATCTGCCACTGGGAGCCAGAAACGAGAGGATAACAGAGGGAGCGGCTTGTGAGCGCTAGCCCTGGTTATCATTTGTGCATTATGTTATATGAGCTGATATGCTTTGTAAATGAAATACCTGACTATTGATATGCTTGAAGTTTATGAGGTGCCATATGTGAGATTGTCTTGACAGCTAAATGTGCATGTTCTATTGTTGATATGTGTTCTTGCTGGGCCTTGGCTCACGGGTGCTACGTGGTGCAGGTAAAGGCAAGAGCAAGTTGGACCAGTCCTGAGGTGGAGAGCTCCGAAGTGAAATGTACATAGCCAGCCGTTCGATCACCACGATCGAGGAGTGTGTCAGGACGGAGATCACCTAACTGCTCATTTTTCCTTAGTATGGCTGTTAATGTATATAAACTTTGTAACTTTTGTAGTATGGCTTTTAAACTGTCATTTTTGGGATCTCATGTACATAAACAATGTTTAGCAATGAAAATGTATCTTTTGAGACCAAAACGTTTTTAACCCTAGTTCCTCTACTATTTCAATAACACGTTTTTACTTTAATGACTTGATTAGCGAGTCTGGCACTTTATAAACACACAGTGTACCCATCAATCCATTTAAGCCATCTTCAACTGTGTAGTCCCATACCTACACAGTCTTAGAATCATTACACTTGACCTTCCCCAGGCGGTGTGGGATTGCACAGCTTACCCGGTATTTCCCCTTATGGATCACGGGATTTTGACTGTCACAGAAAGCCTGTCTCGGCGGCTGTCCGATCCACGATTAGCTGGGGGACGCTGATAGCCGCCGGGCGCTCAATGAACTTAACCTAACGATGAATCGTCAGGGCCTTGTACGTCTCATCCCTCTTTTCCCGACCACTCTCCCAGGTCCGGGAAATGAGCTTGGACTGCTCGTCCCGCAAGACGGCTTCCCCCTCCTCGGGTAGTGCCGGATGTATGGGGAGGGCCGGTGTTGCCAGAATCTCCTTTGCGGCAAGGCGGCTTTCCCCATAAGACTCTCTGGCTGAGCCAGCCCGCCTCGTCCGGGGCCTCTTATTCCTGGTTTCGGCCTCCGCCACGCCCAAGTCCAAGGCCCTCTTCACGAAACTCTGGCTTACCGCGGGTTCCGGCTCCAGATCGATCACCGAGGGTTAGGCAAGGCAGGGGACGGCGGCCAGGTCGACTTCCATAACAGGGACTGCATTGATTGCAACCTCACCGGGTCGAGGATCCGCCCCTGGCATCTTCTTGATGCGGGAGGGGTCCGGGCCTGGTGCCTCTGATTTTTTTTTAGCAGCCTTTTTTGCCGTGACCCTAGCCGCCTTCGCGGCCTGGAGTTCGAGGAGCTGCCTCATCTCATCCATGGGGTTAGACATGTCGGAGTCCCCTGCAACAAATGCAAATGAAAAAGAGTTAGTACGATTAACAGAAAAATAGAAGTCAAAACTAAGAGTGACCCGGGATGAACCCTTATCTAAGCCACATGCGTGACTCAACCAATCTAACGCGAAAAAGTAGACTCGATCCCCCATGTCGTCCAGGTTCAAGAAATTCCCGTACTGAAGGAACCCGGACAAAAACATGAGAACTTCCGAGCCTACGGGAACGAGACATGAAGGTCTCATCTTCCCGTCAGCCCTGAACGCGGGGCCTCGAAGTGCTAGCCTTTCCCTAGCTATGTCCCCAACTTGGGGAGCATAAGTTAAGATCAAAGGTGAGCTACCTCGCCCTAATACGCTAGCCCCGGGGGTACCCGTGTCCGGCAGGGCCTCCTCCAAGAGGGCTTCCAACTCCTCTGAAGCGGCCGCCTCTGACTGGGCCAAGTCCCTCTTCTGCTTGGTCGCGTCCGCTCGTGCCGCAGCCTGTACCTCCCCAGTGTGCTCCAAGGCTAGCTCCTCCCTTATGGTGGAATTCTTCTTGCACTGAATTCCCCAAAGGCTCGGGACGACGATAGTCTGGTGGGCCGCGAGCATCCCGACCAGCCGGAGGTTGTCCGTATTGACGTAGCCTCCTACATCCAGGTCTTCTGCGCTAAGCCCGGAGTAAAACCTCCTCCAGTCCAAGATGAACTGGATGAGAGGAGTCTAGGCCAAAGGTCCTGCCACCCGAAGTAACACGGTGAGAAACAAAAAGGGAAGAGAAAAAGAAAAACTGGCCAGCTAAGGGTCGAGGAAGCACTTACCCACTCATTGGAAGTCGAGCAGCAGCGTGGGGTTCTTCTCCACGAGGAACCCAAACATCATGAACCAGTAATGTCGGACGTCCGGGGGATGCTTCCAGGTGCTTGTAGGAGCAGGGTAGCTACCCTGCGGCATCAACCTATAGAAGTCATCCAAGGTCTTGTCCTTGGCATTGACCTACGGTTCCATCTTGTAGAAGTACAAGATTTCTGCGGGGGTCGGCTCTGTGATCTCCTTCGCAACGCAGAAGACATGCCACCCCGCAAGCAGTCGGCAGGATTGAGGTAGAAGCTAGAAGGGTGCGATCCCCACGTATGTTAGGAACCATACGAAGTAGTCATGAAGCAGGAGTGTGGCTCCCGCACTGATGTGGCCAGCGCTCTAGGCCCCGAACCCATTCACGGAAGTATGCGCCCGCTCCTCTATCCTGGCCAGACGGTTGTGGAAGAGTCCAGGAGTGGACTCTATGCCCAGGTGCTTCTTCAGGATGTACATCATCCGGTAGTTCCGGAATAGATTCGGTACCGTGTCCTTAGTGACCACCAGTTCTTCGGCTACTTGGACCAGTTCTGGATCCTTCTCGTAGTAGTAGCCGTCTTTGTAGTAACCATCTCGAACATACTCTTCCTCACTTTCTAGGTATGTCGTATCTTCAGTGCTGACCCGATCCTGGCGGGATGTCGGGTCTTCACCGTGGTGGTCCAAGGGTTCGTTTTGTACCACATCTTCCATCATAGTAGCGGGGTTGACCCTAGCACTTTTGTCAACCGCAGATTTTCTCGTAGTCACCATCTTTTCAGTACACAGAAAAAGAGCTGACTAACAACTTCCTACAGCTCTCAATGAAAGCACCAAAATGTTTACCGAGTTTTTCGGAAACGAATACGACCGGAATAATAAAAAGACAAGAGCTATAGAAATGCAGAAATGTAAATAAACAAACAGTGTTTTTACGTGGTTCAGGCGTTAACGATCCCTAATCCACGAGTCGATGTTATTATACTTGTAGAGAATAACAGTCAAACAGCTGGTGTATAAGGAACTCACAACCTCACAGTGTTTCTCTCGGGTTCTCTTGGAGAAGATGAAGCTAGCGAGATTTTAGTAGAGTTCTTGCTATGTGATTTTTTGGCCGTCCCCCCTATTGTAAAATGAGGGGGTCTTTATAGCTAGGGTTTTGGATTAGGGTTTTTCTCTACTCACATGAGTCTTAATTACACCAGCCATAAATAGGGGATACAATTACCGTAGTCACCTGGCTACCAGGCTCTATGTGGGTATATTTACGTGAAAGTATGCGGAATGCACAAAGGCAGCCGTCTTTTCCAAGTTGTCAGCGGAACAGTAGGCAAAATAGCACTTTTAGGCGTGCTGGGATGTGTGCGGCTTTGACCTGTCGGGCGTGTCAGGCGGGATTCTGTGTCAGGCGGATATCATTCCAACTATGCCTCCTCCATGACTCGACCGCCTGGTCTTGTTCCGTGCGAGGCACGGAACTGTTTCCGCGAAGACCACTTGAAGAGCTTCTCCTGGAAGGAGCTTCCCCGAAGGATATCCCTTTGGGAGTCCGGGAGAGTTGACAAGCTTCCGTGTCGCGTTTTCTTGAAAGAGTAATCCAGACACTAAACGGGAGAGGCGAAGCCTTTCTGTCCATCCGCGAGCTCTGGTCACCTACCGTGAAAGACATTGATAATTCTGCTTCCCCGAGGATATCCATTTAAACGCTATCTGGAAATCTGGATAACAGGTATTACCTACCACTATTGTACATTTGGGGTAGCTATAATCATGGTGTATGACCAATTGGTCAATCACTAAAGAAGGATCAGATTCAGGTCCGGATCTACCGAATGTTGGCTCACGAGCTGCCTCGGGTTGAATCAGACTAGCCTTAAATTTGCAGCATCTCGATTAATTTCTTTAAATGGATTTCCTTGGCTGGAGGTGTCGACTGCTGCCCCTGATTCATCTCAGCCTTAGCCCGAATCTTATATATCTTCGGGAACCCTTCTTTTGTGCACTGACGGCATGCCCGCCTCTTCTTCATCAACCTCCTCAGTGATTGGGAGGAGGGAGCTTTGGGATGGGGCCTCGTGTCCTGATGGCCAACGTTTGATCATTGTGGATTAGCTTGCAGGCCACCACAGTGGCATCATTTACCACCATCCTGAACTCTTTCACCCTAGTAGGAGCACGGGCCAGAGTCTCATACTGACCTCTGAGGGTCTCTGACTGCTCCCTTCTCTTATATATAGCTATACAAAGTAATATCTCGATCATAATAAGTTTTAACTTGGGTACGAAAGAATTTTAATGCAAAATTTGAGAGGATGGGAAACTTACAAGGGCGTTTGAAGTATCGATGAATGTTGTTATTAAACCCGCTTGACATAAATAATTGATATTTATAGTCATTCAGGTTGCTGGGGAGGTCGATGATGAAGGCTGTGCTGGGGACAAGTGAGGTAGTAGAAGCCATCACCTCGTCCCTTTGACTCTAGATCGGCCTTGAAGCAAAAGAAATACATAATATCGACGGGGGTGTGGAGGTCCCACTTGTTCTTCAAAAAAAATATACTTTAACCCAGCCTAGTGTCAATACGAGTTCGGGGGGAGCTGGAATGGTGCCAATTCCACGTAATTTAAAAAATTTACAAAATACAAGTCCAAGGGAAGAAAGGCACCTACCTTTAGGTGTTCATCACTCCAAGCCCCAAAGTAGTCCTGGAGGGGGGTGCAGCTCCGCTCTCCTTCCAACGGAGAGTGGGCAACAAGTACTTTGGAGCCCGTCTCAATTCCACGGCTGAGTAAGATTTTGTTCACCTTTCCCTGAGTCTTTATTCAAGATTCTATAAGCTCGACCTCGAAGAAGGCATTGGGTTCAACCACGACCTGCCTATCCACCAGTGGGCCAAAGTGGGGAATCAAGTCTCGGAGGCAACCTGCTTATCTTTATTTTTTTTTTGAAAGGAGGAGCTCGCAACTGTTTTATTCTAGTAGGCAATAATTTTGTTCGCCTGATGACAAAGATGCATGTTAGAGGCTACCTAAGACATAACCTCGCTACAATGATGAAAGTGAGGAAACCTAGAGTTTTGGATTCGATCTATTCGACCTAAGATATATATACGCCTCATAAAGGCCCAGATTTTATTTTGCATTTATTACCCGATACAACGGATGTAAATTCAATAGGCAATCATTAATTTATGTAAATGAAAAATTACCCAAATTGGTCGATTACCATATTAATGTACGATTACCCAAAATTTTCCATGAGAATCTCCAATTAATACAAGGGGAATGAACAGTTAAAGGGATTGACTTTCTGTATGCAATACTTATGCTAAAATTATCATAAACAATTTCCCCTAGAGTTCTAAATAAATCAATAAAAGTGACTCGTGGACTAGGTTGATTTTAACCATTGAACCACGTAAAATCGTGTGAACATTTTTCATTCTTGTTTTTTGCTACTATTTATACATTCGGTTTACAAAAACCCTAATATCTCTATTGTCGTATTTCTAAATCCCCTGTTGCCAAAATACCCAGTCAACAACTTACACTTTATAAAGAAACGATGAATATTGAGAATTATTTCAATATTACAAACCTTTGAAACTAATCAAGAAACATATTCAAAAGTATGAATGCAAATATTGATAATTAAATAAACATATTCAAACTAAGAATGCAAATCTTGACATTTACAGAATAAGTAATTAAATGATTATAACATTAATTTAGAAACAATTAATCACAGTATAACCATGAGATTGTTGAAGAAAATTGTGATTCTAGAGATTGAAAGCAAGCTTGCTAAGGGATTTGGAAACTGTTAAGCTTATGGAAACAACTAGGAATCACGTTTGGGCAAAGGTAATTTTGTTCATAAGTTTTAGTTTTTGGTTTTTGATAGTTTTTAAACAAATTTCTTGGCGGTTGGGTTTCAGTTAAGTTTTAAGATTGTTTATTGGGGTTTTTGAGTTGTTGGGACCATTATTATGGTCGAAACAAGTGAAAACCATGTGTTTGAGATGATTTTTGGAAGGTTGGCGATTCTAAAAATTGTTGGTTTTATGAGTTCGCAGGAACGCACAGTGGCCCTGTTCTTCGGGCGCCGCAACCCTTATGAACTTAAAGGAATAAGCAGCTGCCTCGAATCACCTTGGCCCTGTGACATTAGGCATGTTGCGCTGTAGCACGTGCCCTGTGGTTTTCGGTTAGGGCACTCTAACTAGTTGTGTCACGGCACTTAGTTGAGGGGCCCTGCAGCTCAAATTGGGAAAATGCGAAAAAGTATGTTTTGGGAAAGTTGAGGGAGGCACTAGTGCGCTGAGCGCAGGATGATATGGCGTGGCCTAATCAGAAGCGTGGTATATGCTTGACCGACCCCATGGTCGCCTGAAATATAAAGGCACATGTACGGTTGGTCAGCTCTAAGGATAGTTATACGGGGAATAGGGAAATGGGCCCGATGTTACAAGTCTCGGTTTATATGTCGAGGGTTTAAAGGCTTGGCTTATAAGTCGAGGGCGGCAATAGTGTCCTTAATGTCGGCCAATGTCGTTAAGCTAAATGGAAAGCGTGGTATACACTTGAACGACCCTATGGTCGCCTAAAATATAAATCGCTAGGTACGCTTGGCCAGTCCTAGGGCTAGTTGTACAGGGAATAGGGCAATGGGCCCTGGTGTGGCCCTATATTCACATATTTGTAGAATAGAGAAATGGGCCTTGGGGTGACTTTATAGTCACTTATATGGACTGATCGCATGCATTAGTAGGGTTATTACTTCTAGGCATGCTAATTATGATTATGTGATCAGATGAAATAAGAATGATATATTTTCTTACTCAGCCTCGGCTCGTGGGTGCTAAATGGTGCAGGTAAAGGAAAAGAAATGTTGGATCGTGCATGAGTTGGAGAGCTTCAAGGGCAGAGTGTACATATGCGGTCTGCTCATTTGCCATGGCCGAGGTTATCAGTTTGAACTACGGTTGGACCCTAATTTTGTCACCTAGGTGAGCTTTTGTATACATTTTGGAGGTTGTAACAGTATTAAACTGTGTTGGGATCCCATGTATTGAAATCAAACTCTTTTAATAAAATGGTTGACCTTTGACCAAAAATTTTAGTGCCAAAACCAGTGGTTAGTGTTAATTACACGTTTCAAGTCCAAATGACTCATTTAGTGAATTAAGCACTATTTAATTACACAATCTGACGATCCTGGATTAGGAGGATATTAAAACTTGGTATCAAAACGGTTTAGGTTTAAACGTTCCTGAAGAATGGGTTGACATGTGAACTCGCCAATGAAGACAAGCTTGACTCAGGGTTCGGTAATTATTGATATTAATTTTTGTTTACCTCCTTATTTGGCATATGAATATCTTATTTTCATGCTTGATAAGAAGCATGAATTATAATAATAGGGCCTAGCCCTTGACTGTTATGTGAATGTTAAAGGATGTGCATATTAGCACTATTTCTACTATGAATATTGAAGAAATTCTTATTAGCACTGTTAATTATTTATAATTGCCAAGTGCGTGCTTATTAGAACTGTTGCTGCTTCTGAAAGCTATTGAACAGCTTATTAGCCTTATTATTGCATGTGTATGCTTAATTGTTTGGTATTGGACCGTATGATAGTTCTGGGCACCATTATTTTTGCTTGATGTACCAAGCCATTGATTGGAGATAGACTTGGAAGTATGCTTCCAGGGCAATCAAATTAACCATTCGGCGCTGGAAGTCAGGTTAGAAACAATAACCAAGGTCAGAACCCTCTGCCAGCTCTTGAGAATTGACAACAGGTGCTTGCTGATATGCAAGCTAGATTATAGAGGCAAGAATAAGAGATCTGTCTACTAAGACAGTAGCAGGTTCCAGCATAGGACAATGCACCAGTTGTGCCACCTGTTGTGGCACCAGTATTACAGCAACAGCCAGGGGTTAAAAATAGGTGGGAGCCTCTTTATGAGCGGTATAGGAAACATCACCCTCCTACCTTTGAGGGAGGGCCAGATCCATTGTGAGCTAAGTAGTGGATGGGTATGACCACCTCGATCCTGGACTTTATGGGGTTGGCAAGTAATGACAGTGTGGCTTGTGCCACATTCATGTTTCGGGATGACGCTCGAATCTGGTGGGAAGTGGTATCCCATACTAGAGATGTAAAGAATCTGAGCTGGGAAGAGTTCAGATAAATGTTCAATGAGAAATACTATAACAATGGAGTCAGAGCTACAAAGGCAGATGATTTTAGTAATCTGTTGTAGGGCACCGTGACTATTACAGAGTACGCTCTGAAATTTGACAACTTGGCGAAGTTCGCTGCAGACTTGGTGCCAACTGATGTGATAAGAAAGGAGAGATTGATTGAAGGCTAAATTTTATGATAGCCTGGGATGTTAAAATTATTTGAATACATTGAGTGATGAATTATGTTCAAGTAGTGGAGAAAGGCCCTTACTGCTAAGGGTGCTGAAAATAAGATCTGGCATGAGAACGCGACTAGAAGGGATACCAAGAGGGTGGGACCTCCCTTTACTGGATCTAGTAGGGGCAGAGGCCCTAGTGACCAGAAGAGGAATGCCCCATACACTATTACATTTCTAGGCTCAGATAGGAGGCCACGAGGTATACAAGTTGGCCGCTAGGGTGGCAATGAAAGCTGGAGGACTTATCCAAAATGTGCTAGATGCAGGAGACATCATCTGGGAGAGTGTTGGGTGAAGGCCTGATTTTTATGTAGTATAGTTGGGCACCTTAAGAACGATTTCCCAAGGGTAAAGAAGGAATAACCAAAGAAGGCAGACAACTTGGCTCTAGCTCGAGTGTTCGCATTGACACAGTCAGAGGCTGAGGCTCGACCCTCAACAGTGACAAATCAACTTTCTAGTGTTGGCACTTCTTATTCTATTTTGATTGATTCTAGGGCTAGACATTCCTTTGTATCTAGTAGAGTGATTGGTAGGATGTGTAGACCATGTGAATACAATGCAGTGGGATTTGGGACTTTATTGCCTACTAGGGATTTGGCAGTCTCTAGGAGATGGGTCAGATCATTACCGGTGGAGGTGGATAGTAGAGAGGTATTAGTAGATCTGATTAAGCTGGTCATGGAGGAATTTGATATGATTCTTGGTATGGATTGGCTACCCAAGTATGGGGCAACCATAGATTGTAAGAAAAACATGATATCATTTGGAATCTGAGGGCGAGGACCCATTTGTATTTGTGGGAACTATGGATGAACCCCGTATTTCTATGATATCAATGTTGAAAGCTAGAGACCTTTGCAAGGTAGTTACATAGGATTCCTAGCTAGTGTGGTAGATACCACTAGGGTTGTGCCAGTTGGACCCAAGGAGACTAGATGTATTCCAAGAACAGTTACCAGGGTTACCACCCCACTGAGAGATAGAACTTGCTATTGAACTGGCACTGGGGACAGAGCCAGTGTCTAGGGCACCGTACTGGATGCCTCCCGCAAAATTGAAGGAATTGAAGGTTCAGCTACGGGAATTACTAGACTTGGGTTTTATCAGGCCTAGTTTTTCGCCATGGGGTGCACCGGTATTATTCTTGAGAAAGAAGGATAGTTCGCTGAGTATGTGTATTGATTACAAAGAGATGAACAAGTTGACTATCAAGAGTAGTTATCCAATTCCAAAGATCGATGATTTTTTTGATCAGCTACAGGGAAAGACTGTATTTTCAAAGATTGATCTTTGATCTGGTTATCACCAGATTAGGATCAAAGATGAGGGCATTACAAAGATAGCCTTTCGAACCAGGGTGTTTAAGGATTACTTTGATAGATTTCTGATAGTCTTTATAGATGGCATTCTGGTTTATTCTCAGTCGGAGGTAGAGCATGAGCAGCACCTCCGGGTTATATTACAGAGGTTGAGGGAACATAGATTGTATGCAATGATTCAAAAGTGTGAATTCAGGTTATCTCAAGTGACGTTTCTCGGTCACATTGTGAGTAGAGATGGAATTATGGTGGATCCGTCCAAGATTGTGACGGTCAAGGATTGGCCAAGGACAAGGAGTGCTTCAGAGGTTAGAAGTTTCCTTTGACTGGCAAGATACTATCGACGTATTGTGGAAGTGCTCTCAAAGATTGTGACACCACTAACGGAGCTGACACGCAAGAACTTGATGTTTGTGTGATCAGATAGGTGTTAGAAAAGCTTCCAAGAGGTTAACCGATGGTTGATCACTTCTTCGATTCTGAGTCATCCTTCATATCAAGAGAAGTGTGAGATATACACAGGCTACAAGAGCTTGAAATATTTCTCTACCCAAAGAGATCTTAATATGAGGCAGAGACGTTGGCTGGAGTTGGTGAAAGATTATGATTGTGAGATTCTTTACCACCTAGGGAAATCCAACGTGGTGGAAAATGCCTTGAGTCAGAGATCTCTGGGAGCTTTGTTTATCTTGAAACAAATATCAAAGGAGTTGGCAGAAGAGATGACTAGAGCAAGTATATAGTTGGTGGTGAGTTAGTAAGTTATCATCACCTTGCAATCTACTCTCTTGGAGAGGATTAGAGTAGGGTAGATTAATGATCCTCAGTTGATGAGGCACAGAGAGGATGTCCTAGCTAGAGTGGCTAGGGAATATACTGTCTTAGAGTTAGGTTTACTAAGATACACGGAGCAGATTTGTGTTCCGATGAACTATGCTATCAGATGAGAGATTCGGGATGAATCTCATACCACGCCTTACTCCATTCAGGCACCACAAAGATGTATCAGGAGTTGAAATCGCTATATTGGTGGCATGGGATGAAGAAATATGTAGTTTAATATATGGCTAAGTGCCTAACGTGTCAGCGGGTGAAAGTTGAACACAAGAGACCAGCAGGGCTATTACAGCCTTTGGGTATCCCTGAATGGAAATGGGAGGAAATTACTGTGGACCAGTATACCAAATCATCCCATTTCATGCTAGTATGGAAAAATTGTGCAGTATATCACTACGCTAATATTTATGTGAAAGAGATAGCCTGCATGGGACTCCTAGGTCCATTGTGTCAGATCGGGATCTCATTTTTACTTCCACGTTTTGGGGAAGTCTATAGAAGGTTATGGGTACATAACTGAAGTTCAGTATAGTCTATCATCCTCAGACAAATGGAAAATTTGAGAGGATGATACATATATTAGAGGACATGCTGCGGGCATGTGTATTAGAATTTGAAGGATCCTGGATTAAATATTTTCCATTGATTGAGTTTTCCTACAACAAGAGCTACCAATCCACTATGGTAGGAAATGTAGATCACCCATCCATTGGGATGAAATGGGTGAAAGGAACTATTTGGGTCTTGAATCAGTTCAGAGGACCAATGAGGCTATTGAGTAGATTAGAGCTTGGATGCTCGCTTCTCGGAGTAGACAGAAGAGTTATGCTGATCCCAAGCGTAGAGACATAGAGTTCAATGCGGGGGACTATGTTTTTTTTCTGTGTTTCACCATTGAGAGGGGTGAAACAGTTTGGAAAGAAGAGCAAGCGGAGGCCTAGGTTCGTGGGACCTTTCGAGATCCTGGAAAGGATTGGTCAATTAGCTTATAGGTTGGCTTTACCCCCATTTCTATCAGAGGTTCATCATGTATTTCATATTTCGATGTTTCAACAATATGTGTCAGTTGTAACTCATGTATTGAGTAATGAGGATCTAGAGTTACATATAGATTTGTCCTATGAGAAGCGACCAGTTCTGCTCTTGGATAGAAAAGACAGAGTATTGAGGAACAAAATCATACATTTGGTTAAGGTATTATGGAGGAACAGCAAGGTCGAAGAAGTGACCAGGGAATTAGAGTCAGACATGGGGGAACAGTATCCTGAACTGTTCAGGTAAATTTTGAGGGTGAAATTTCTATAAGGAGGGGATAGTTAAGACCACATTATTATGATTATATGGTTTGTAATTTTGACCAATTGAGGGTCTAGTTGTAATTATTTGATTATATGGTTGCGACCACATTATTATGTGGATATAGTTGAGATATTCGACAGGAGTCGGTCCTTTCAAGCAAGATAGCGGTTTAGTCAAAAGTGATAGAGTTATACCCAGCTTGGGGTGAGCCAAGGGTATTTTGGTAATTCGTTCAGTTACTGGGACTCACTAGAGTATGAGTCGTATATTGGGAAAAATAGTGATATTCAAAGTTTAGCGAAATTAACTTGGAATTTTAAGTATATTTTGAGGCGGGAGGGTAAAATGACGATTTCTCCCTTAGTGGGCCTTAAGAGGGAAATGTTGCCTTAGGGGCATTTTGGTCTTTCGGACCCATAAGTTATAAGCAGAGATTGTTAACTCAAGAAGAAGAGTAAAACAAGTCAAGAGGAAAAAGAGAGGACATTTTCTCTCTATCCTGATTCTCTCTATCTGTCTCTAAGTTTTTGAGATTTTGGAGGAGAATTGTGATTCTGGAGCTTGGAAGAAAGGTTGCTAAGGGATTTGGAAAATGTTAAGCTTAGGGAAACAACTAGGAATCATATTTGGGCAGAGGTTATTCTGTTCTTTTAAGTTTTAGTTTTTGGTTATTGAAAGTATTTAAAATAATTTCTTGGAAGTTGGGTTTCACTTAAGTTTTAAGATTGTTTACTGTGTTTCTGAGTTGTTGGGACCATTATTATGGTCGAAATAGGTGAAAATCATGTTTTGGGATGATTTCTGGAAGGTTGGTGATTGTGAAAATTGTTGGTTTTCTGAGTTCGCAAGGACACGTTGCGACCTTGTTCTTGAGGCATCGTGGCCCCTATGAACTAAGAGGGACAAGCAAGTGCCTCAAACCGCCTTGGCACCACGGCGCTAGGTGGGTTGCGTCACAGCGCGTGCCCTATTGTTTTGGGCTTGGGGCTCTCTGTCTTGTTGCGCCACGGCCCTTAGTGGGGTGCACTGCAGCTCAAATTGGGAAAATGAGAAAAAGTAGGTTTTAGGAGCTGGGAACCCAAACCTAAGGGCTCAGGAATGGTTCTACTACCCGGGTTAGTAGAATGTAAGGTCCTGGAGGCTAGGTCTTGGTCTGGAAGCCTTTATTAGTTCATTTCCAAATAGTTATTCATTGTTATGGTAGTGACTATGATGAATCGTTAGGCTCAGGAGGAAAGGACAGTACTCGAGGTGGTCAGACACTATTTACTCAAGACGTGAGGTATGAAAACAGCACCCAATAGGTGATATATGTGATTAGGGCATGGCCTGATTGCTGAACATGGTTATGATTGGGGCTTGGGCCCCTCTGAATTAGCATGATTATGACTACGCTTGTGATTTTTTATTAAGTATACTTGAATGCTATGTATCTAGATAATTGTCAAATGGTGTATGGTTGTTTGTATTATTTGATTAAAAAGGTTTGACTTATAAGTCAATAGCGCGTTGAGCACTGGTCGAAAGGCTTAACTTATAAGTGAAGGACGACAATAGCATGGTTAGGGCTGGTCGAAAGGCTTCACTTATAAGTCAAGGACCACAATAAGAAGTTGAGCATTGGTCGAAAGGCATGACTTATAAGTCAAGGACAGCAATAGCGCACTGATTGCTGGTCGAAAGTCTTGACTTATAAGTCAAGAATAGCAATAGCGCGTTGAGCGCTGGTAGAAATTTTTGACTTATAAGTCAAGGGCGGTAATAGTGTACTGAGCTCTGGCCAAAAGGATTGACTTATAAGTTGAGGGCGGCAATCAGGAGCGTAGTATACGCTTGACCAACCCTATGGTCGCCTGAAATATAGAGCAATGGGCCCTTTCGTGACTTTATAGTCGCTTATATGTATTGATCGCATGCATTAGTAGCATTATTACTTCTAGGCACAGTAATTATGATTCTATGATCGAATGAATTATTTCTTATAAGCATTATTATATTTTCTTGCTCAGCCTCAGCTCGCGGGTGCTAAATGGTGCAGGTAAAGGAAAAGAAAAGTTGGACCGTGCATGAGTTGGAGAGCTCCAAGGGCAGAGTGTACATATGCAGGCTACTCGTCCGCCATGGTCGAGGTTATCAGTTGGAACTATGGTTGGACCCTGATTTTGTCGCCTAGGTCGGCTTTTGAATACATTTTGGAGGTTGTAACAGTATTAAACTGTGTTGGGATCCCATGTATTGAAATCAAACTCTTTTCATAAAATGGTTGACCTTTGACCAAAATTTTTAGTACCTAAACCTGTGGTTATTTTCAATTACACGTTTTAAGTTCAAATGACTCGCTTAGTGAGTTAAGCACTATTTAATTACACAGTGTAATGGTCCTGGATTAGGAGAACGTTAGAAGAGGGAATTAACTTTACGACATTTTTGCTCCAGTTGTTAAGAAAATTTCAATCATAGTTGCATTAGCCAAAGATGGCCAGTATGACCTAGAAATAGATCAAATGGATGTAAGAACTGGATTTTTACATGGGAAATTCTAAGAGAAAATCTACATGTGCCAGCCAAAGGGTTTTGAAAGTAAAGATCCAGATTAAGTTTGTCTTCTTCAGATAATGATTTAATGCAAGCTCGTAGACAATACTATTTAAGATTTCATGAGTTTATGTCCAAGATTAAGTTCAGTAGAAGCAATTATGATCCATGTGCATATTATAGTGATTAGATTTGCCTATTGGTATATGTTGATGATATTATGATTATTGGAAGACATGGAGAAGCAACTGACAAACTTAAAGGCAATCTTTAAAGTGAGTTCGAAATGATTGATATGGGGTTATTAGTCAAATTCTTGGCATTGAAATAAATCAGGACAAACATAGTATTATTAAGTTATCTCATCATAGGTACTTGAAAAGGTTTTGGAAAGATTTTTCCATGGAAAATGCAAAGCCTATTTCAATTCCTCTAGCTCTTCACTTAAAGTTATCTTAGTCACAAGCTTCTACAACTAATGAAGAAAGAAATTGTATGAATAAGGTGACTTATACTAGTTATGTTGGTAGCCTCATGCACGCTATGGTGTGCACTAATACAAGATCTTGCTGAAGCTATGGGTGTGGTGAGTAGATTTATGGTTGATCAAAGTGAAGAACATTCGGTTGCTCTTAAGTGGATTTTGAGGTATGTTAAATGGTCTCTAAATATTGGTTTAATTTGTGGAAAAAAGGTAGACATACAAGAGAAAGTTTTTGTGTTTGTAGATTCAAGGCAGGGAACCTTGATACAAGGAAGTTTACAACATGTTATGTTTTCACAACCTTAAGTTAGTTGGAAATCCAACCTACAAAAGTTGGTAGTCTTATCCTCTACGATAGAAAAATATATGGCAACTACTGTGGCATTCAAGGAAGTTATTCGTCTTAATGGATGAACAATAGAACAGAGGCTGAATTCAGATGACATCTCAGTTTATTTTGACAACTAAAGTGAATCGCTTCTCATGAAAAATCTAATGTTTCATGAGATGTCACGAGATCAAGCTTTATTTATATTAGAGATACTATTGCAAGCAAAGAGGTTCAAGTAAAGAAGATATGCACAAAAGACTAACCTACAGATATGCTAACTAAGGTGGTGACACAAGCAAAGTTTAGGAACTCTCTAAATCTGATGCACATTGAAACATGTTAAGCAGCCTCAAGCTTTGGGGCATTTTTTGTTGGAATTGTTACAAGCATTATTCCTTCTAGATTTATTAGAAATTCAAGTAGTTCAATCAAGGTGGAATTTTTTGTGTGAGTTATTGAGACTACTTGCACAGTTGGCAAGTTCTTATTAGGTTATTGGTTTAAAAGCTAGTTATGTTGGTTGATGGGGGATTTAGGTGTGCACTATAAAATACTCAGCCTTAGACATTTGGATAGAGACTTCTCTCAAGTGTTCGATTTCATTACTCAGTTTTCTCTCAAGGAGTTTAGTCAAGTGTTGTACTATTTAGACTTTGACTTTCAAGAACTCATTTTTGTAAAGTTCTTGCAGGTTGTAATGTTGAAGATTGAGCAATAAAGAAGAAGTTCTTGTGCTTGTTTCCTGTGGATGTAGACACTCACAATGTGTATTCAACCATGTAATCTTGTGTTGTTCTTCATTTACATTACAACTAAGTTTTTTATTTCAATATTTCTACTTCTGTTTCAATTCTTATTTTATTTATTCAGAACAATTAGATATATTGTTTTTTGTGATTAAACTTATCACAATAATGATGAATGTTACACTTTCATGAAAAGAAAGGGGAGAAGAAAGACAAGATTGAAAATGAACATAATTGCCTTAAAAGAGTATACTTTGTTACTGGTGAAATTAAGTGTATACACTACTAAAAACCTGGGATTCAGCGTCAATGCAAAACTGACGCTTTTTCCCATTGCCTCAGTTTTATAACTGACGTTGTTGAAGGCGATGCAATTGAGGACAACAGAAGTGTCAGTTTATAACAAACACATTTGGGTTTAATCATCGGTTTGTAGTTCAAATGCTTTAATTACATACCAATGCTTCTGATGTCAAAATGTTTCAGTTACAAACCGACGATAATTGTGGCGTCGGTAGAGAACTGAAGCTAAAGAGTGTAAAAATTGTGTTATGCAACTATTTCAGTCATTTTCCCCTACAGCAAAACAGAAGCTGATACAACTGCAAATACATGTATGCATATCAAAAGTATATATTTATATTAAACAACATCCAATGGTCGAGATATATGATTCCCAAATAATATTCATATACTCGAGGGAAAACAATGACTAAGTTTCTAATCAAAATCTACTAACTTAACCATTGTTTAGAGACAACGAATAAGTTAGTGACTATCAATGTCCATTGTTTCGAGACAAAAAATGAGTTAGCTAGTAACTAATCTATGTGAAGATAGAAATATTATTCAAAATAATATATTCATATTCGATCAATATATGGAGGTACATACTAGCTTGCACTAATTCTTATCAAACATTGAGAAGAGGTAGAATGGACTCTGCCCATTCATCTCGTACAACATTGATTTCTTCAAGTGGGTGCACCATTGTGCTTTTGAACTATAAATATATTCAAAAAATTAGTTAGAATAAAATTATATATTATTTTACAATAAAAGATTAATAAACTATGTAATAGCTAATAAATTAAACAATATTTACGTTACAATTCAAGTGATTCTTTGGGTTAGGCTCCAAAAGAAGTCTCGTGCGAACTTCATTACATAGTACTCACGCTTGATGTCATCATCCTGCAGTCTGTACTACTAAACATAAAAAAACTCAATTCAATTATATATATATTTAGATCATATGAAGACTTCTAAGTTGTGATGAAAAATTTATTACCATAGGGTGACAGAGTTTTTCTCTTTTTGCAGGTTGTCAAATGTGTAGCTCCTATGAATCTAGGGCACTATACCAAATATAAACGACCTTAATTAATTAGTTAATATATAAAAGTGTTAAATTGACGAAGATAAAAAGTTATATAATTTACGCGTCAATGCACTGCTTGTTCTCTAGTTGAATACTTCGATCAGATCGAGGTGCTGGATTTTTGGATTTAGATTTCAAATATTTCATGATAGAGCATGGTATTCTATCCCAACTCACATCACCTAGAACGCCGCAAGAAAATGGTGTTTCAGAAAGAAGAAACAGGACCTTGTTGGACATGGTTAGGTCTATGGTAAGCTACTCTTCACTTTCTCTCTCATTTTGGAGATACGCACTTCAAACAGTGGAATGGAAACACCACTGGAACTAAGGAATGGAAACAAACCTAGGTTGCACCATTTCCGCATTTGGGGTTGTTATGCTCATGTTCTTAGACCTAAATCAGGGAAACTTGATTCAAGGTCTGAAGTATGCATTTTTGTGGGCTATGCTCCATAAACAAGAGGCGATTACTTTTATAGTCCTAAGGACCAAAAGGCATATGTTCAACAAATGAGACCTTCCTTAAACACGACTACATGAATAACTATAAACCTCGGAGCAAAGTAATTTTGGAGGAACTCACAGCTGATAAGATTCCATCATCATTAAAAGATAAATGAAAAACCAAGGAAACCACTATTCCTGAAAAGGAAACCCAGAGCAACGTTGTAGTGGGAAGGTTGAGAGACAACCGGTTCTCTAAAAACATGAAGCACATGTCCTTCCTTCTGATACAGAGAAGGATGATCCATTAGCCTTTAAAGAGGCTATGGATGATTCTTAAAATGTGAAATGGCAAGAAGCCAAGAACTATGAAATGGAATCTATGTATTCCAATTCTGTCTAGGAACATGCAGACCCACCTGAAGATGTCAGACCCATTGGGTGCAAATGGATATACAAGAAGAAAAGAGTTGTAGATGGGAAAGTAGAGACTTTCAAAGCAAGGCTAGTAGCCAAAGGTTACACTCAAAGAGAAGATGTTGATTTTGAAGAAACATTTTCTCCTATGGCCATGCTTAAGTCCATTCACATCCTCTTATCCATAGCTGCCACCTATGACTATGAGATATGGCAAATGGACGTCAAGACTGCTTTTCTAAATGTCCATCTTGATGAAAGTATCTATATGGTTGTAACGACCCAAAATCCCTAATGTGGCTTAATGCTTGGATTAGGGGGGCAAGGAGGGCCATAATTGATTTATTTTGCAATTAAATGATTATATGCATGATTATGTGAGTTATATTATTATATGAATATAAATGCATGCATGTGGGTCCACTTTTCATTATAAGGGTATTTTGGTAATTTGGCCCGTTGAGGGCATATTTGAATATTTTCATGCATGTTGGTGAGGTATGGATAAGGCCACATTATTATGTGGATGTGTTCTAGCTATTCGGCATGAGACGATCCTAGGATGTAATTTAGTGGTTTTGTGATAACGGGGTCAATTATTGGGATATTAGATAATGAGAATTATTATTTGATGATATATTGGGAGTTAGTGAGATCAGGAGGAAATTCTGGGAATTTTGACTATTTTTCCCCCGGGGTCATTTTCGGGACCCCAAGCATTAGGATTAACTTGAGGTTACTTAAGCTTGAAGTAACCTGTTAGAAGGAAAACTACGTTCAAATACCTTTTCTCTTTCTCCCGTTATCCATTTTTACTGTTCGGCACATTTTCATAGGGAACCTAAGTTCTAGGACTCGGATTCTTGTGAGGATCGAGATATAGAAATTCTGGGGAAGATTATAATCTTATTAATTGGAGGATTTAGCAAGAAATGACTCAATTTGAGGTAATTCAAGCTTTAAGTTTTTAGTTTTTGAGTTTCTAAGCTTTATTTTATGTGTTAACGAGTTTTTGAATTGTTTGAGCTTCGGGTTTTGATAGGTTTGGGCCATTGGGATGTTTGGAAACTTTGTGTTGATGACGTTTTTCGTCAAATTAGAAATAAAGAGCAATTAAACAAAATACTAGAAGAGACAAACAATAAAAGACACGATTTTTACGTGGTTTAGCAGTTAAAATATGCCTAGTCCACGAGTCGATATTATTCAACTATGGAATTCTCTCAAAGCTCTTGGAAGCAATTTAAGAGAGTATTCCCCAATACAAATTTTTCCTTCCTCTACAAATGAATAGCACGGTCTATTTATAGACTGGATTACAGAATATCTCCCCTCACATTTTGGGGGAGTTATGATTCAAATCGCGAATTAAATATAATTAAATGCATATAATTATACAATACGCACATAAATCCCATGATATTAAGGATTTATTAATAGATTACAACCAATACCATATATATAGGGATCTCCAAACAGTAATTATGTTCACATTTATCTATTTACCCCGAAAAATAGAATGCCTTCGAGATCGGCCAATCACCAAGGGCTCGTCAACATGGTTTACCTCGGTCTTAACAAGAGACTATCCAGATCATCCCTTCCCGGGCTCATAATTCCTGAGCTCGGGTTGTCTTGTTTGATGGAAAAAATTGAACCAGGAGATTTATACAAGTGTTGTTACCCTTTCATTGTAGCTTCGAGCTCGACCTGTAACCTTGGAACCCCTTCGAGACCATGTAGCATCTCACCAATTCTGACGTCGTTGTTTTATACTTAGTGAGATTGTTATTGAATTTCTGATTAATGTTTATTATATGATGAATGTGCTTGTTTCAAGCTGACACTTTACGAGCCTGACTTTTGACATCAAAATTTCCATTCTCGAAATTTGGGTGTAACATTCTGCCTCCTCAAAAGTATCAATTTCAATCCTATGAGAAGGATCCTTTTGAACTGCTACCTCCAAAAATCGAGCCACCCACCACACTCAAGTGTGGACAAGTGTCAGCCATGGATTACGCAATAAGAGTACTCGAGTGCTCTTTTCATCTGCCCACGTCTTTTCATATCCCTTTTTTTCCGCCAACGCCATGTTCATTCCCCATCCATTGGATTAGACCCCAAATCAAACTAACGATCCAGATTAGTCCGACCCTTGACATCCCCCGGGGTCTATAAATATGTCCACTTCGTCTTCTTCATTACATTTTTACTCTATTTACAGAAATATCTCGCACCAGCGAAAGAAAAATGAGATACCAGAGATCTCTTTGTATATTTTCCAAACCACGGAAACAAAATGCCTTAAACACACTTGACACTATGAAGTCCTTCCTTCTACCAACGTTCCAGTCGACAATCTCCTCATTCCCACAAACTACATTGTATAAGTTCACACTCTTCTCTCGTGCTTTTTATCTTCATATGTTGTTGATGTATTTCTTCTGCACTATGAACATATTTACTAGTTTTTTAATACTGCTATAAGGATACTTTATCGATATTAGGCAAAAAAATTATTCGAAATATTTTTGTTGTAGTTGTAGTCACTATTTTAGACCCAAAATCTCTGGTGTAAATGTGTAAAGATGGGGTTATTATGAATAGAATTTCATGTAAGCCAAGAAATATGGGCTTTGATTTAGGGTTTTAACTGGACAAATCCCAAAAATATCACCTTTTTGGTTAACTGTCAGCTTTATCCCTGAAAATCCAGGATCCTTAAAACTGATAATCACTTTCATGCTCTCTCGAAGCCCAAATTTTTTAATGGTTTGGGGGTTACCTTCGAACTCATCCTCTACCCTTTTGAGACTCCAATCTCGATTGAGGTATATTCATGGTCTGCGACTTTCAAGCTCGAATTACCAAAACTATATTTTCTGTTTTTTTTTTCTTCATGCCTAGTCCTCACCCTTTTCTTTCTTGCTAAATGTCGCAGAATTCTAAGAATCAGTGGGGGTCAGAGCTCCCAATCCCCTATTCTCCATCAACTCCTAGCCCAAAATCACCCTTCACTCAAAACCAGCGCTTGATACGCGAGCACCAGGAGAGTTGCGAACAAGAAGACATCCGAGATCGCTTCCGATGCCAAATTGACGAGGTCGAGGAGAAGAAGAGGAAAACACTCCAGGTCACAGTCTACCTAGATCTTGATCCCGAGATCAGGCCCATCCCTCTCGATCCAAAACTCAAATTCACTATTGCTTTTGAGCCTGATGTTCTCTCGTTCTTGCTGATGGGAGATCCGTCGATCCGTCCTTCTACTTCACAAGCTCCTTCAATCTCAATCTCAAGGGAGTAATTCTTCGAGGCCGAGCATTACTGAAGCTTAGTAACAACCATGAGCCAAATATCCGACCTGCTAGCCTATCATGGCTTGGAGCTCTCAGGCACTCTAATGTGTCGGCCTATGATCTCGAGCTAGCACAGCTGCTTTGCCCCATGAGATGGCAATCACGACAACAAAATCAAGCTTGCCGCATGGAGTCGCGAGAACATGAAGGCAGGGGCTCCGCTCCCCCTAAAGTCCTACTTCAAGAACTTTCTGGACTTTGTTGGACTTGCTCCCTTCCAATTCCATACCAACTCCTACAGGGTCCTCTCGGCCCTTAAGTCATTATATCACAAGCTGAGGTGGGAAAGACCCTCACCTCAAGAGATCTTATATCTATTTTGCCTCAAGGGCAACCCCTCTTGAGCTCGGGGAGGAGATGGCTTCTACTACCTCTTGAGCTATCTGAAGGATAAGAAGCTTTTCGGGGATATGCCAAACCATCCCCCGGACTTCAAGCTCGTGTTCTTCTGGACGGATGGCCTCGCTCCTTCGAAGTTTTACTCCTTCCAACGCATTCGTAACTATTCTCAAGCCTAACCTTTCTTTTTCACCAAATCGTAAAGCTCGGAATTCTAACGTTAAACTGTTTCTACTACCAACTACCACCATCCCACCCCCACCGACTCAATGGTGGAGCATAAGGCAGCCCTGTTCCAACTTCCTTGTGGACGGTGATCGTTGTCGTATCTTCTCCACGAAGAGCGACTTTGAGCCTGCGACCTCTTGGAGGAAGGTCAGTCGACCGATGACTCTCTACAGCAAATACTTCCAGTGGGAGCACGTTCCACTCCCTACCGACAAGCTTCCTCCTAGGAGGAGGTCTTCGAGCTTGCGGGCTCGCCCCCTGCAACTCGTCGTCATGACTGACCTGCTTTGGGAAATGAAGCTCAAGACGAAGCTTCACCGAGCTTGGGCAGTGGAGGTAAAGTAGTGCTTAGCTCCAAAATGTGGTCACCTGCCTTACTTAAGCACAAACCCGACACCTTAATCCTCTTCCCAGACCCAAGGGGTAATTTTTATGTTTGGTCTTCAGTAGATCTTAGGATGCATAGGTTCGATAGTTGGCTAGGCCCGTTTGAAACCATGTATAGTCTAAATGAGGTCTGGGACGAGGTCACCATTCAATATGGGAGAAATATATTTTGGGACCTCTTAAGGCTAACCCCTACTTATAGACAAGGGACTCCCCCAGCATCCTCTGAAGATAGAGGAATTACTTGGTCGCCGAGCTCAAGCTCGAAAGAGAGTACCATGTAGGTTTCTTTTCTCCTTATTTTTGCTTCTTTTAGTGGCTTAGGCTCGAATACTAAACTGTAATTTGTATGTTTTGCAAATAACATGGACTCTGACCTGGACAATATGCTTAACTGCCCCACAGGAGCCAAGGGAAGTAAGCGCCCAAGGGCGTCTCAAAGAGGACGGCGCCCCTCCAATGCCCTGAAGAAAACTGAGGTGACTCCTCCAGCCTCAATTGTTCAAAATCCAAGCCAAGTTGCAGACTCTACACCCGAGGTCAGGGTCACTACTGAAGTGGAGTTAGTGACACCTACGGACCCCTGCCTCCGATCTCATCCTCCCAGCAACCTGCTTCGGCCCTTAGGAAACCAGTCCCTACCTGCGAACGTCTCCTGTCAATCTCGACCCACGTTCCCGAGTATGTGCTCGATCCAACCGCGAGATCTCACGGAGTCAGCTTGGGCTTGGATGTCTTATCCCGAGTTGGCCAAAGCCATAGCAACCTCAGAGCTCCCCAATGGTAGTTCCTTACAACCTACCATGACACAAATACCATATTTGACAAGGGTAGCGAGCTCTCAACCTTGGTAAGTCACTCTTCTCTGGAATGTTGATTATACAGACTTATCTTGTACATTTAATAACCCATATTGGTTCTTGCGCACAGGCATTTACTTCATTTGTTGAACATAGCTTTAAGTTGAACAATGAGGTTTTTGCGAGCTGAGCCCTCGCTCACGAGGCCAAAAATCTCCAGTTAAAGTTGGCAGACTTTGAAACTGCCCAAAAGGTGTCCGATCTCAAGTCTACAATGGTTGTGACTTTGAAAGAGGTCGAGGCCAAGAACTCTGAGATCAAGGACAAGGACTCCAAAATCAAAGAACTCCAAGAGCTCAACGCCAAACTGGAGGAGGACAAGAAGGACCCCAAGGTGAAAAGGCCCACCTCCTCGAGGAGTTCAAGAAGAAAAAGAATCATGCCGTCGACCTGGCGATGTACCACATCTGGGTCAACAACCCTGATCTTGACACCAGCTTCTTGGACAACCTCGAGGCCGAGTTCATTGAGAGGTGGCAAACTCGCCTCAATGAAGAAGATGTCAGGGATGAGGTCGAGGAGACAACTGGGGCGTCCAAAGCCGCTGAAGGGAAGGTGCATGCTCCGTGAGGGCGAGGACATGGGTTGCATCCCATTATTGTCTTTTGCAATAATTAATATACTTTATACATGCCCTTAGAGCGAAGACAATTCACAACTCGATTTAGAGCTATTTTTTATAGAGCAATGTTAATCTTTGATGCATACAATCTTCTGGCTCGAAAATCTTTTATGCATTTGATTTCACATTCAACTTTTTGTTTTAATATTATGCTTTTCATTTCTAAGTCAAAATATTTTAAGCATGTTATATTAAAAACTTGCTTTTATATTTGTTTATCCGTATAAATACATATATTGGATTTATGCTTGAATTCCAATGCATTCATGCACACTTTGTTCGAAATATCCATGTTCGACTTTGTTAATGTCAAGGTCAAACCTTACTTTTACCACGTACTCGAAAGTACTTAATTGGCATGTAAGTTTAGTAGTTTAGTTATATCTTACTTTTCAAGTCACTTTTTCTCATCCTCGAGTATCCCTTGAGGTCGTGAGGTTGAAACTAATTTTTGCATAATTTTCCAGCCTCGAGATCGACTTAATTTGTAGTTGGTTTATTTTTTATTCCAACTTTCTTGCTTGTCGATTAGTTTTAGCTGGTTTTTTCCAAACTAATTTAGCTCGTGTTTGGTTTGTAATCCATCCACTTATAAATTTTTACAATGTGGTTAAGTCTAGATAGCTTTAGCTTGCGTGTACAATCTGGTTAAGTTCAGATTGCTTTAGCTTGTGTGTTTGGTTATTACTCCACACACTTTTAGTTCAAGTGTTTGGTTATTATTCCATACACTTTTAATTTTAATGCCAGGTTAAGTCCGGGGAATTTTAGTTCGAGTATACACTTATAACTTTTATGTCGGGTTAGGTCCAGACATCTATATTAGTTTGCGTGTATACTTAAAACCTTCATGTCGGGTTAACGATCCATCCATTTTTATTCTATGTTATTTATTTTTTCAAACTTATGGAATGATTGTATATCACTGATGCCCCCTTAATATCCTATGAGTGGGACCATAGGTTATTGAATTAAGAGAGTTTGCAAAAAATACAACATTTAATAATGATGTCAACTTTTGAACAAAACTTAACATTTTATTAACAAAAGTCAGAAAAATAAACAAGCATGGTTACAATGAAAGCACCATTCCTACATTATTGATAATAAGGTCGTAGATGTTCGCCATTACAAGCTTGTGGAACCAACTCTCCATTCAATCTCGCCAATTTATACACCCCAGATCAGATGACAGACTCGATCTAGTAAGGTCCTTCCCAGTTAGGTCTGAGTACCCCAGCAGATGGGTCTCATGTAGCCAGAAATACACGTCTTAGTACCAGGTCTCCGAATTTGAATTTTATACCTCGAACCCTCTTATTGAAATACCTAGTAGCTCGTTGGTGGTATGCAGGATTTTTCAACTAAGCTTCATCTCGTCTTTCTTCAATGAGGTCTAGACTTTCTTCTAGCTGGGATTGGTTCGAGGCCTGGTTATATGCATGGCTTCGTATTGTGGGCATTTTGACTTCAATAGGTAACATGGCCTCGCACCCATAGGCTAGGGAGAAGGGAGTATGACCCATTGAATTACGAGCTGTGGTTTGATAAGCCCACAAAACTTGAGGTAACTCCTCAGGCCACCTTCCTTTTTCCTCTTCCAACCTTTTCTTTATGGAGCACTTTAGGGTCTTGTTGATTGCTTCAACCTGGCCATTTGACTGGGGATGGGCGACGGAGGAGAAGTTTTTTATTATCTCATTTTTTCTGCAGAAATGAGTAAACAAATCACTGTCAAACTGGGTTCCATTGTCCGACACTATCTTTCTGGGCATCCCATATCGGTAGATGATATTTTTTACAACAAAGTCTAAGACTTTTTTCGAGGTAATGGTGGCCAGGGGTTTAGCTTTGGTCCATTTCGTGAAATAATCGACCGCGACCACAGCGTACCTTACTCCACCATTTCCAGTTGGTAACGAACCTATAAGGTCGATTCCCCATACTACAAATGGCCATGGGGAGGTCAACATGGTAAGCTCGGTAGGTGGAGCTCGTGGAATTGAGGAAAATCGCTGGCATTTATAACATCGTTTGACATACTCGAACGCATCTATCTTGATCGTGGGCCAGAAATACCCTTGTCTTATCATCTTTTTGGATAGACTATGCCCCCAGTATGATCTCCACAAAATCCTTCATGAATTTCTTCCAAAATTTTCTTCACCTCGGGTGGAGTTACACATTCGAGTAATGGCATAGAATACCTTCTTCGATACAACCTTCCTTCCACAATAGTTTACCTCGGGATCTAATACATCAGCTTCTGAGCCTCGTTGCGTTTTACTAGGAGACTTCTGGTTTTGAGGTAGTCAATTATTGGGGTCATCCAGGTAGGCTGTGAGTCGACCATGCATATGTCCTCCTCATCAGGCTCACTGATACTCAAGGTCGATAGAAACTCTACTAGGCCCACGTTCAGTGTATCGGTCTTACTGGTTGTAGCGAGTCTGGCCAACGCGTCTACATTTGAATTTTATTCTGGGGGACTTGCTCTATAGCATAGAATTCAAACTGTCCGAGCGCAGCTTTTGCTTTCACCAGGTATGTGGCCATTTTTATACCACGAGCATGATATTCACCTAAAACTTGGTTGACCACCAACTGTGAGTCGCTATAGTAGTGTATAGCCTTTGCTTTAAGTTCTTTGGCTATTCGAAATCCTGCTAGTAATGCTTCATATTCAGCCTCTGTATTTGACGCTTCGAAGTTGAACCTTAAAGCTGAGTGGAATCGATTTCCTGCTGGGGTAATTAGTATAATGCCTACCCCCAATCCGTTTTCATTGGAGGATCCGTCGACATAAAGTTTCCACAGCTCGTGGGCTAGGGTTACAACTTCATCATTTGAAATTGCAGTACACTCAACAATGAAATCCGCCAGGACTTGTCCCTTGATGGTCGTCCTTGGGTGGTATGTGATCTCAAATTTTCCAAGTTCGACAGCCTATTTTAACAATCTTCTGGATGCCTCTGGTTTGGAAAAAACTTGTCGAAGTGGCTGGTCAGTTAGCACATGAATCGGGTGTGCTTGGAAATAAGGTGGGAGCCTTCAAGATGAATGTACCAGGCTGAGAGACAATTTTTCCATCAACGGGTATCTCAATTCTGCCCCTAATAACCTTTTGCTGACATAGTACACATGCTTTTGTACTTTTTCCTTTTCTCGTATGAGCACCGCACTAATGGCGTGTTCGGTTGTCGCGAGGTATAGATACAAAACCTCTCCCATGATAGCTTTCGACAAGATTGGTGGTTCGGCGAGGTGCTTCTTAAGGTTCTAAAATGCGAGCTTGCACTCTTCTGACCACTCAAATTTTTTGCCCCCACTCAAAAGATTGAAAAAAGGAAGACAACGGTCTGTAGACTTCGATATGGACGTACTCAATGTCTTCATCCATCCAGTTAGGCTGTGGATATCCTTGTACTTCTAAGGTGAGGGAATTTCTATCAATGCCTTAATTTTTTCTGGATTAACTTCAATCCCTCGTGCATTTACTATAAATCCAAGGAACTTTCTCGAAGACACTCCGAATGAGCACTTATGTGGGTTAAGTTTCATGTTGTACTTTCAAAGTACGGTAAAGCACTCTGCGTGATCATCAACATGGTTATTGTTATGTTTCGATTTAACTAACATATTGTCAACATAAACTTCCATGTTATTTCCTATCTGCTCGGCAAACATCCTGTTCATCAGCCTTTGGTATGTGGCTCCAGCATTTTTAAGCCTGAAAGGCATGAAATTGTAACAGTATAACCCTTTGTCAGTCACGAAGCTCGTGTGTTCCTAATCTGGTGCATGCATGGTGATCTGGTTATATCCAGAATAAGTGTCCATGAATGACATGATGCCATGATCTGCAGTGGCATCTACAAGTTGATCTATCCGAAGTAAGGGGAAACAGTCTTTAGGGCATGCCTTGTTAAGATCTGCGTAGTCGATATAGGTTTGTCATTTACCATTGGGCTTCGGGACCAACACTGGATTGGCAATCCAATCAGGATAAAAGGCATCCCGTATGAATTGATTTGCCTTTAATGTGTCGACCTCCTCCTTGAGAGCCTTCTTTCTTTCGTCGTCCAGGAGTCTTTGTTTTTGCTGCTTTGGGGGGAATCTTTTGTCAGTATTGAGCGCATGGCTCATAACATTTAGACTGATTCCTACCATGTCCGAGTGTGACCATGCGAACACATCCTGGTTTTCTTTCAAGAAGAAAGTTAATTGCTGTCTTGCCTTTTTAGAAAGGTTATTATCCACCTTCACCACCTTTGTAACATCTACTGCATCGAGATTAACTTCCTCGAGCTCTTCCAAAGGTTCGAGATCGGCCCTCTCATCTACTCTGGGATCAATCTCCTCATCAATTTCTAAAACAACTTCACTTATTTCTTGAATAACCACTAGTGCTTGCGCACTTTTCTGACTCTTTCATCTTATGGAAATGTTGTAACACTCCCTCCCTGCGAGTTAGTCCCCTTTCAGTGTTCCAATGCCACTAGAAGTCGAGAACTTTATGCCAAGTGCCTAACAGATGACACTGCCCCCAGCCTAATTAGGGTGGGTCTGCCAAGAAGTATGTTGTAGGCTGATGGGAGGTCCGCCACGACAAACTCCATCATCTTGGTTACTGAGACTGGATAGTCTCCCAAGGTTACGGGGAGTTCGATGGATCCCATATAGGCAATCCATTCTCCTAAAAAACTATACAACATTGTTGCACATTCTTTCAAATCATGAAGTGTGAGTCCCATCTTTTCTAGAGTGGCTTTGTAAAGGATATTCACCAAGCTCTTGTTATCAATCAGGACTCGGCGTACCCTCTTGTTCGCGAGCTAGAGAGTAGTGACCAAGGGTTGTTGTGAGGAAATTGGACATGCGACGCGTCCTCTATAGTAAATGTTATGGGTCGAGTCTCAACCCTCTGTTGTTTTGGAGCTCGTGGCTCAGGTTCGTAAGGAGAACTATCTCCGATCTTGAGCTCATTTACATATCTTTTCTGGACGTTCCTGCCCGAACCTGCGATATGAGTTCCCCCCGAGATGATTACTACATCCTCTCCATCAATCGGAAGGGATCTCTCGTCCGCCCGAGCTCAGCAGTTATTGTGTTGGGCAGGCTGCGTGGCTGCTGCCTTTTGACTTGTTGATGCTTGATTGGAATTTCAATTTCTGACGTATTGACCGAAATACCCCCTCGAGATCAAACCTTCGATCTCATCCTTTAATTGCCGACATTCGTCGCTTGTGTGTCCAATGTCTCTATGGAATCTATAGTATTTATTTGAGTCCCGCCTTCTAATTCCTCTTGGGGTCAGGTCGTCTTAACGGGACCTAGTTTTCATTGGCCCGGTAAATATTCTCCCGAGTCTCATTGAGCTCAGTATACACTTTGTATACGGAGAAATATTTATCCCTTTTCTTCTTTTTACCTCCATCAGCCTCGAGGTTATTCCCTTTGTTCTTCTTCCTTTTAGAGGGGTTATCCCTGGAGGGTTTTGAAGTTGATGGGGCCGCCGAGGTCGAGGTAGAGTTCACGTTTGCTGTTTTAGTTATGGGCTAGGAGGTCAGGTTCAATGCTAACCTTGTCTCTTCTACATTGACAAACCTCTAGGCCCTTCGATTGAACTCGGTTAGTGACTTGATAGGCTTCCTTTGTAAATCTTCCCAAAGGGGACTTCCTGGAAAAATACCCGCTCTAACGGCCATCAGGTGGCCGCTATCGTCGACATTCTGAGCTCGGGCCACTTCTAGGTTAAACCTCGTGAGATAACTCTTTAGTGCCCCATCTTGCCATTGTCAGACATTGGTTAAGGCTGAGGACTCGGGCCTGATGCCAACCATAGCTTTAAATTACTTCTTAAAGTCTTTAGCTAATTGATCACAGGATGAGATCGAATGTCTTCTAAACTTCTCAAACCAATTTGTTTCTGGTCCTGTAAGTGTGGCTAGGAACAACATACATCTGAGCTCGTAGGCAACATTGATGGCTTGCATGATGGTGTTGAAAGTACTAAGATGACTATACGGGTTTGAGTTTCCATCAAATGGTGGTACATGGAGTATTCTAAATCCCTGAGGAAACGAAGTGCTGGAAATATGCAGGGCAAAAGGCTCGAGCTCCTCGTCGAACTCTTTAGCCTTGTTCCTATTACGCTTGTCTTGCAAGAGCCTGAATGCTCTTTCTAACTGATCAATCATTTCCTGGACTAAATCCACAAGGGATCGAGCCTGGACTTGAGAGGGCTGGTTATCATTAATAAAAACTCCAGCCTTTGTCTCGGTATAGGATTATATGCTGGCTGTTTACGACCGTTTAGATGGTCACGCAGATCAGGGTTCGGGGGATTATCTCGCAATCGGTTATTTTTTAGATGATCCCATAGATCAAGGTGATTCCTTTGATTCCCTGTATGCCTTGGCTCAGTGTTATAAATAGTTACAGACCGAGTGTAGTCTGATCTTTCGCTTACGTAACTTGTAGCCCTCTCTGGATGTGTGGCTCGATGATTACGAGGTGGGTCCCCTGCTGGTCTCCTTGTTCCAACAGTTTGTGATCTTGACACTTGGCTTCCCAAAGGCTGAGGAGCTCTGCTATCTCGAGTAGCCTCTCTTTCGTTCCCTTATCCAGGCCTAGCCTGTCGATTTCCATCTCAACTGCCGGTGCAAGATGGCCTCCGTGGTACAGGTCGTGGGACCTCTAGGACTGAAGAGGGGTGCCTTATTGGTGATGGCGGATGACTTATGGGTGATGGTGTCTGTCTCCCATTCTCGGGCCTAGATGGCCCAGAGTTTTCCCAGACAGGCTCCGGGTTGTTTCTTGTAGTATCAGGATTTGAGTTCCGAGCTATTGGAGGGGCTCGATTATTACCCGTTCCTGTTGATAATTCTGCAGTTGGGTTAACAGTGGCCTCATCCTGTGTACTCCTTCGGGGCCTCAGCTTATTCGGATGCGATGCTTGTTCTGCCCTCCTAGCGGTCGTGCTCCCATGAGGACATCCTCTAGGCCTCCGTGGAGGTACCTTGGTGTCAATAGCCTGTCTGGCTAATTCCTTATTGTGTTTTGTCGCCTCTGCCAACTCTTTGCGTAGTTGGCGACTTTCAAGTTCCACGATAGGAACATATCTTTCAGGGTTGTAGTATGAATCCTCATCAAGCCTAGGAGCAGGTGGCCCTCGAGAATTGGATGAATCACTCTTCTCCTCAGGGTCCAGGTCCATCATACGCTGCTTTCCAGGTCGTCGGGGATATTCCTCGGTACGAGGAGTCTGGTCCTCGGGCTTCTGGGGCAATGGTAGCCCACCAGTAGTGGGGTTGTTTGCAGCGGCCATTGATGATTCAGGAGGTTTTCTCACTAAACAGGCTCACGTCTTATTTAATGACTCTCAATGAAATCACCAAACTATTGACGTCGTTTTTCGTCAACTTAGAAATAAAGAGCAATTAAACAAATACCAGAAGAGACAAACAATAAAAGACACGATTTTTACGTGGTTCAGCAGTTAAAATCTGCCTAGTCCACGAGTCGATATTATTCAACTATGGAATTCTCTCAAAGCTCTTGGAAGAAATTTAACAGAGTATTCCCCAATATGAATTTTTCCTTCCTCTACAAATGAATAGCACCGGTATATTTATAAACTGGCTTACAGAATATCTCCCCTCACATTTCGGGGGAGTTATGATTTAAATCATGAATTAAATATAATTAAATGCATAAAAGTATACAATACAGACATAAATCCCAAGACATTTAGGATTTATTAACAGATTACAACCAATCCCATATATATAGGGATCTCCAAACAGTAATTATGTTCACATTTAGTTGTTTACCCCGAACAATAGATTGCCTCTGAGATCAGCCAATCACCACGGGCTCGTCAACTTGGTTTACCTCAATCTTAACAAGAGACTATCGAGATCATCCCTTCTGGAGCTCATAATTTCTAAGCTCGAGTTGTCTTGTCTGATGGCAAAAATTGATCCAGGAGAGTTATACAAGTGTTGAATCCCCTTTCATTGTAGGTTCGAGCTCGACCTGTAACCTCGGAACCCCTTCGAGACCATGTAGCTCCAAGCTCACCAATTCTGACATATCGTCTTATACTCAACTAGACTATTATTGACATTCTGATTAATGCAGATTATATGATGAATGTGCTTATTTCGAGCTGACACTTTACGAGACTCACTTTAGAGATCAAAATTTCCATTCTCGAAATTTTGGTGTAACACCTTGATTTTTGGATTTGGGGATTTTTTAGTAGGTTTTTGGAAGGATTTAAAAGAGGAAAAATGCAGGTTTTTGGCTGGTTTCCCCGACGCCTAAGAGGTGGGCCGCGGTGCCTGGGAGGCGGGCCGCGGCACGTGGTGTAGGTGCTTGTGGCTGGTGCCTCTATCTAGGAGGTGCGCCGGGGCTCAGTAGGGTGGGACCGCAGGGTGGGGCCGCAGAACTTAAGGGAATTTGTGGCCATAATGGTGATTTAATCGTGGGAACTTAAACCTTAGGCCTCGGGATCGTTCCTACTATCCGGTTTAGTAGGATTCGATGTCCCGGAGGCTAGGTCTTTGTCCGGGAACCTTTTATTACTCATTTTATTGATGGGAGTTTATACTTGGTTATGACTAGGTGATCGCTAAGGGACTTAAGGATTGATCGTTCTCAAGGGTCGTTCTTTTATTATTCCATGCTCGAACCAGCGATAAGAAAATTGCACCCAATATGTGACATGCATGGTTATTGATGCGGCATGTTGAGTGCTCTATTTTTGGACATTGATTGCATTGTAAGTGCTTAGCAGTCTTGCTTATCTATTAATGGTATTGACTTATTAGTTAGAAAAGGCAATGGTGTCAGTATTGACTATGAAGCTGTGACTTATTAGTTAAGTTCAACAGTGGTACCAAGCACTGGTTGTATGGAATTGACTTATGAGTCAAGAATAGTATTAACATCTTTAACGCAAGCCAAACAGATTACTTGGAGCCAAAGCCAAAAGCGATTGTCTAGTCTAAAGGCTAGTTACTTAGACCCAGAGCCAAAAGGCTAAGGTGACTGACACATCACATGGCTTAGGAACAGATCCCCAGAGATGGACTTATTAGCCATCTATTTAAGGAGAAAAACCCTAGATATGGACTTTCTAGTCATCTATACAGGGAACAGATCCTTAGAGGTTGACTTATTAATCACCTACACAACGTGTGACTCAATATTCACTTATCTTATTAGGGCTACAAGACCCAGCATGATTACCATAATAATTAGTGATATTCACTTATCTAATTGGGTCACAAGCCCCATAATGATTATTACAATAATTTATTGATATTGTATACATGGAGTAATATGTTTTCTTGCTGAGCTTTGGTTCACGGGTGCTATGTGGTGCAGGTAAAGGGAAAGAAAAGCTCACTCAGCCTTGAGTGGAGAGCTTAGGTGGCAATGTGTACATATGCAGCTGCTTGACCACCATGGCCAAGGTGTTTCTCAGGAGAACTAGGGGTTAACCCTATATTTTGCCGCATAGGTTGGCGTGTTGTAATTTTTACATTGTAATGACCATTTTCGATTGTAATAACTTTGTAAACACTTTTATGGGCCCATATACAGTTTAATGTTTCAAATGAAATATATCCATTCCATTTATTAGAAATTTTCACCCTAGCCTATTAATGACACCTAGATGCACATTTATAACCTAATGACTCATTTAACGAGTTAAGCAATGTTTAAAGTTCACAATAACGGTCTTGGAGTAACTAGGGCGTTACAACTTAGTATCAGAGCATGCCAAGGTTTAGGATTCTTGTAGACTGGTTGGGCATGTACACTCACCACTGAAGTCAAGCTCAACTCATGGTTTGGTAACTATTTATGTGGTTATGTGTTTAACTGCTTAAATAGAATATAAATGTTTTACCTGCTTACATGAGATACATTGATAAGGCTGGGCCTTGACTATTGGATCATAAGCAAAAACGTGCTTATTAGTACTGATATTGCTAGAACATGCTTATTAGTATTGTTAATCGTTGAACTATTAGTTGATAAGTGTTAAATGCTAAATGCTATGATCATGAATTCATAATCTTATCTGTATGATTGTGGAATGTGGATGAATATCTGCTTGTTCTTGGACCGTGAGGCGGCAAGAGGTTTAGTTATCACTACCTAACTGGCCACATTGATTGTTTTAGCAAGGTTTAAGTTGATAATATGATTCCAAGATAGATAGATTCATCACTCGACCAGGACGATCAAGGCCAAAATGATAGATAGGGTCAAGAGAATGACCAGAGTCAAATTCCACAGTCAGTTCCTGAAGACTGGCATCGGTTGTTGGTTGATTTACAGGCCAGAGTATTGAAGTAGGAAGAAGAAATCTGCCTCCTAAGACAACAACAGGTTCCTGCGGGGAACGTTTTTCTAGAGGCACCACCTGTATCGGTGCTAAAAATTGAACAGCTGCCAGAGGCTGGAAGTAAATGGGAACCCCTTTCTGAAAGGTTCAGGAAACAGCAACCTCCAATATTTGAGGGCAGTGCAGATCCAACAAAGGCAGAGCAGTGGATGAGTATGATTACCACCATCCTTGACTTTATGAGGGTGTTTGGTAATGAGAGGGTGGCATGTGCCACATACATGTTTCAGGAGGATGCCCGAATTTGGTGGGAAGTTATATCCCAGACCAGAAATGTTAATGCCCTGAGTTGGGAAGATTTCCAGACTCAGTTCAATGAAAAGTATTACAATGATGCCATCATGGCTGCAAAGTCTGAAGAGTTTATCAAATTATTACAGGGGAGTTTGTCACTAACTGAATACGCTCTAAAGTTTGATAGATTGGCAAAGTTTTCCATGGAGTTGGTGCCCACTAATGGGACCAGGAGGGAGAGGTTTCTCCAGGAGCTACAACCTAGATTAGCCCGGGATGTTCGTATCACCACTGTGGTTGGAGTTACTACTTATGCATAGGTGGTGGAGAAGGCGCTCATAGCTGAGAGCGTGGAGAACAAGATCTGGTGGGACAATGCACCCAGAAGAGAGTTAAGGAGGACAGGTCCTCCATTTGTGGGTTCAAGTAGGGGCAGAGGCCCCAATGATTAGAAGAGGAAGGCTCATGATGCCTTCCCAACTCCAGGTCCTGATAGGCGGCCACGTGGTTTTTCAATTGGTCACCAGGGTGGCAGTGAGGCCTGGAGGACTTATCCTGAGTGCCCTAGGGGCAAGAGACGCCATATGGGAGAGTGTAGGGCAAAGGCTTGCATCTTATGTGGGGCAGTGGGACATCTCAAGAAAGATTGCCCAAAAGCAAGAAAGAACCCAGGAAGGCAGGCAGCTCGGCTCTAGCTCAAGTGTTCGCATTGACTCAAGTAGAAGCTGAGGCTTCAACCTCAGTAGTTACAGGACAGCTTTTTAGTGATGGAACCCCTTATACTATTTTGATTTATTATGGTGCTACACATTCTTTTGTTGCTAGTAGAATTATTGATAGACTATGTAGACCATCTGATTATTAAGCTGTGGGGTTCGAGACCTTATTACCCACTGGGGAGTTAGTAGTATCCAGATGATGGGTCAGATATTTTCCAGTGACTATAGAGGGCAGAGAATTGTCAGTGGATTTGATAGAGTTAGTTATGACTGACTTTGATATGATTCTGGGTATGGATTGGTTAGTAAAGTATAGGGCAACCATAGATTGCAGAAGGAAGATGGTTATCTTTGAGCCTGAAGGTTAGGATCCTTTTGTGTTTGTTGGCACTGTGCATGGACCTCATATACCTATGATATATGTTTGGAGGGCTAGAGATCTATTGTAGGGAGGTTGCATAGGATTCTTAGCCAGTGTGGTTGATACCACTCTGGCCATGCCAGTGGGACCAGAGGAGACCAGATTAGTGTGTGAGTTTCTGGATGTGTTTCCAGAAGATTTACCAGGGTTTCCACCACACACAGAGATTGAATTTGTGATAGAACTTGCACCAGGGACGGAGCCAGTGTCTAGAGCACCTTACATAATGGTCCCAACAGAGTTAAAAGAATTGAAAGTACAACTGCAGGAGCTGTTAGACTTAGGTTTTATCAGACCTAGTTTCTCACCCTGGGGTGCACCAGTTCTGTTTGTGAAGAAGAAGGATGGTTCTCTGAGGATGTGTATTGATTACAGAGAACTGAATAAGTTAACAATTAAAAACAAGTATCCTTTGCCAAGGATAGATGATCGGTTTAACCAACTGCCAGGTAAAAGGTTATTCTCAAAGATAGACATTCGTTCTGGTTATCATCAGCTAAGGGTCAAGGAGGGAGATATATCGAAGACTGCTTTTCGCACTAGATATGGGCATTATGAGCTCTAAGTCATGTCATTTGGATTGACTAATTCCCCTAATTGCTTTTATGGATTTGATGACAGAGTGATCAAGGATTATTTGGACTAGTTTGTGATCATCTTCGTCGATGATATTCTGGTTTATTCTCAGTCAGAGTCAGAGCATGAGCAACATCTAAGGTTGGTTCTATAGAGATTGAGGGAACACAGATTGTTTGCAAAGTTCAAGAAGTGTGAGTTCTGGTTATCTCAGGTATCTTTCCTTGGGCACATTGTCAGCAAGGAAGGGATTAAAGTGGATCCAACCAAGATTGATGTAATGCCCTGAAATCCCAAATGCGGTTTAATGGCTGGATTAGTAGGCTGGGAGGGCCATAACTGTTTAATTATGCCATTAAATGAATATATGCATGTTTTTGTGAATTATATTATAATATGATGTTATATGCATGCATGTGGGTCCACATTTGATTATTAGGGTGTTTTGGTAATTTGGCCCGTTGAGGGCATATTTGTATATTTGGGTGCATATTGTGATTTGTGAATGAGATTCCATTATTATGGAGATATATTCGAGCTATTCGACATGAGACGGTCTTATATTATGGATTAGCAGTTTTGTCATAACGGGGGTCTTTTATTGGGATATTGAGTTATGAGAATGTTATTTGATGATAAATTGGAAATTATTAAGATAAGGAGGAAATTCTGGGAATTTTGACTATAATGTCCCCGGGGGTGTTTTCCGTACCCCGAGCACTAGGTTTTATTTGAGGTTACTTATGCTTGAAGTAACTTGTCAGATAGAACGTACATTAGAAAACCTCTTGTTCTTTCTCGTTAGTTTGTTTTACCATTCGAAGCGTTTTCGAAGAAATCTCGAGTTCTAGGAGTCGGAATCAAGCGAGGATCGAGGCATAGCGATCCTAGGAAAGATTAGAAGTTTCTTGACCGAAGGATTTGACGAGAAACAACCTAATCAAAGGTAATTTAAGTTTTAAGTTTTGAGTTTTTAGAGTTTCTAAGCTTAAATTTGATGGTTTTCGATCATTGGGAAGCTTGGGAATTTTGATTTGATGATTTGGAAGTGTTTAGGTATGTTTTTGGATGGTTTGGGATGAAGGAGAACGTGTTTGGGGATGGCTCTGGGTTGGGGGCCGCAGCCCTAGCTCGAAGAAGAAAGTGGAGCGATTTTGCCTTTGCTGGGCGCCGCGGCCCTTGCTCCTGGAGTGGCTGGGGGCAGCGTCCCAAGGTGTTAGGGTCGCAGCCCTTAGACAGGTTTGAGCCCGTTTGAGTGTTTTGGCCCCAGGAACTTGGTTTTGGGCCTCGGGATTGTTCCTACTACCCAGATTAGTGGGGATTAACGTCCCAGAGGCTAGATCTTGGTCTGGGAACCCTTGTTTATCATTTTATTGATGGTGTCCCATATTTGGTTATGACTAGGTAACCGCTAAAGGACTAAAAGCAGATCGTTCTCAAGGGTCGTTCTTTTATTCATTCTCGCTCGAATCAGAGGTAAGAAAACTACACCCTGTGTAAGTGACATGCATGATTGTTATTGAGGCATGTTGGTTGATAAATGTGGACATTGATTGCATATTAAATGCTAGTGAATATTGTTTACTTGTATATGGCACTGACATGTCAGGGACACTGACCTAGGAGTCAGAAATGGCATAAGCGTCCTGAACGCATGGCCGAATGAAGATTAGATCTAATCGATATCAGCATTGAATGGCTCTAAGGCATTAATGCTGGACCGACCCTAAGCTCAATGAAACTTATAAGCGCTTGGCTAGTCTAAGACTAGTTACTCAGAGCCAGGGCCAAAGGCCTAGGTGACTGCTTGTTACATGGCTAGGGAATAGAGTTCCATAGTTATGACTCTAGAGTCATGAGGAAGGTTATGTTGTTGACTAGTCATCATGCACCTATCCTATTTAAGCTAGTGAAAGGTTCACTTATCTATTAAGCCCTGGTGACCCTATCGTCACAAGGCTAAAGGGAGCTATACCCACCTTAGTGACTTTTGCAACTGTCACTCATCTGTTTTGGACTGAAAGTCCTGAATGATTATTATGATCAGTGTTGATATTATATCATGCTATATTGTGTTTTCTTGTTGGGCCTTGGCTCATGGGTGCTATGTGGTGCAGGTAAAGGGAAAGAAAAGCTCACCCAACCTTGAGTGGAGAGCTTAGGTGGTGATGTGTACATGTGCGGCCGCTTGACCACTACGGCCAAGGAGTTCTCAGAGGAACTAGGGGGTTTACCCTATTTTTGTCGCTTAGGTTGGCGGGTTATAAATTTGAAACAGTAATGACCATTTTGAGTTGTAAATAACTTGTAAAAGTTTTTTATGGGACCATGTACAGTTTTATGTACTTAATAAAATATATCCTTTCCTTTTTATTGGTTTTCCACCTTAGCCTGTTAATAACACTTAGAAGCACGTTTTTAACCAAAGGACTTGGGTAGCGAGTCAAATTTCTGGTTCACCGTTCACCGTAACTATTCTGAGGTAACCAGGGCGTTACAACTTGGTATCAGAGCGTGCCAAGGTTAGGGTTCCTGTAGACTGGCTGGGCATGTACACACATCATTGTAGTCAAGCTCGACTCATGGTTTGGTAACTATTTATGTAGTAATATGTATAACTGCTTAAATATAGTAAATATGCTTTACCTGTATGCATGAGATGCCATGTTAAACCTATGCCCTAAAATATTATATCCTTAGCAACTGTGTGCTAATTAGTACTGAGATTGCTGGAACATACTCATTAGTATGGTTGATTGTGAATTATTATGTGATACATGCTAAGTGCAAAATGCTATAAACATGTATCTGCCTATATAATTGTATGACTATGGAATATGATAATTGTCTGCTTGTTCTTGGACCGTAAGGCGGCAAGAGGTTTAGTTATTTCTACCTGACTGGCCATATTGATCAATGTTTCAGCAAGGTATAACAGATAAGAATGAATCTAGGGCAGACAGATACGTCAGCTGGCCAAAGTGATCAACACCAGAATAATAATAGCCAGGGTCAGGAAAATGACTAGTCACAGATTCCATAGCCAGCTCATGTAAACTGGCAGCAGATAATCAATGATCTGCATGCAACAGTGCTGAGACAGGGAGAAGAGCTTCGTCTCCTGAGACAGCAGCAAGTGCCTACAGTGGCTAGTGTATCGGAGCCACCTCTTGTGTCGGTGCCAGCAATTGATCATCTGTCTGAGTTTAGAAATAAATGAGATCCTCTTTATGAAAGGTTCAGGAAGCAACAATCTCCAGTATTTGAGGGCAGTACAGATCCTGCCAAGGCAGAGCAGTGGATGAGTATGATTACCACTATCCTTGATTTCATGAGGGTAACTGGTAACGAGAGGGTGGCCTGTGCCACTTATATGTTTCGGGAGGATGCCTAGATTTGGTGGGAGGTGATTACCCAGACCAGAAATGTTAATGCCCTGAGTTGGGAGGAGTTTCAAACTCAGTTTAATGAGAAATACTACAATGATGCCATGAGGGCAGCTAAAGTTGAGGAATTCATTAGGCTACTTTAGGGAAGTTTGTCAATCACTGAGTATGCCTTAAAATTTGATTATTTGGCAAAGTTTGCAAAGGAGCTGGTGCCCACTTGTGGGACCAGGAGAGAGATTTTTGCAGGGGCTACAGCCCAGATTAGCCTGTGATGTACGTATCACCACTGTGGCTGGGATAACTACCTATGCACATGTGGTTGAGAAGGCACTCATAGCTCAGAGTGCAGAGAACAGGATCTGGCGAGACAGTGTAGCCAGAAATGATTTCAGGAGGACTGGTCCTCCATTTGTGGGTTCTGGTAGGGGTATAGGCCCCAGTGAGCAGAAGAGGAAGGCTCCTGACACCTTCCCAGTTCCAGGTCCTGATAGGCGGCCCCGTGGTATTTCTATGGGTCATCCAAGTGGTAGTGAAGCCTGGAAGTCTTATCCTGAGTGCCCTAGATGCAAGAGGTATCATTTGGGAGAGTGTAGGGCAAGGGCCTGCTTCTCATGTGGAGCAGTGGGTCATCTAAACAAGGATTGCCCTAAGGCAAGAAAAGAAGAACCCAGGAAAGCGGACAGCTCGACCCCAGCTCAAGTGTTCGCGTTGACACAAGCAGAAGCTGAGGCTTCTCCCTCAGTTGTTACAGGTCAACTTCTTAGTGCTGGAACCCCTTATAATGTATTGATTGATTCTGGTGCTACACATTCTTTTGTTGCTAGTAGTATTATCGATAGACTGTGTAGACCCTGTGATTTTTATGTTGTGGGGTTTGGAACTTTGCAACCCACTGGAGAGTTAGTGGTATCCAGAAGATGGGTCAGATCTTTGCCAGTGACAGTGGAAGGTAGAGAGTTGTCAGTGGATTTGATAGAGTTAGTTATGACTGACTTCGATATGATATTGGGTATGGATTGGTTGGCAAAGTATGGGGCAACCATTGATTGCAGGAGGAAGATGGTCACCTTTGAGCCTGAAGGTGAGGATCCTTTTGTGTTTGTTGGTACTGTGCATGGACCTCGCACACCTATGATTTCTGAATTGAGGGCTAGGGATCAATTGCAAGGAGGTTGTATTGGATTCTTAGCCAGTGTGGTTGATACCACTCAGGTCGTGCCTGTGAGACTAGAAGAGACTAGACTTGTATGTGAATTTCTTGATGTGTTTCGAGAAGATTTTCCAGGGTTGCCACCGCATAGCGAAATTGAGTTCGTTATAGAACAGGCACCAAGGACGGAGCCAGTGTCTAGAGCGCCTTACAGAATGGCCCCAGTTGAGTTGAAAGAATTAAAAGTTTAGTTGCAAGAACTATTAGATTTGGGTTTTATCAGACCTAGTTTCTCACCTTGGGGTGCGCCAGTTCTGTTTGTGAAAAAGAAGGATGGTTCTTTGAGAATGTGTATTGATTACAGGGAACTGAATAAGTTGACAATTAAGAATAAGTATCCTTTGCCAAGGATAGATGATCTGTTCGATTAGCTGTAGGGTAAGAAGGTATTCTCAAAGATTGACCTTCGTTCTGGTTATCATCAGTTGAGGGTCAAGGAGGGAGACATACTGAAGACTGCTTTTCATACCAGGTATGGGCATTATGAGTTCTTAATTATGTCTTTTGGATTGACTAATGCCCCTGCTGCTTTTATGGATCTGATGAACAGAGTGTTCAAGGATTATTTGTACCAGTTTGTGATCGTCTTCATCGATGATATTCTGGTATATTCTCAGTCTGAGTCAGAGCATGAGCAACACCTGAGGTTGGTTCTACATAGATTGAGGGAACACGGGCTGTTTGCAAAGTTCAAGAAATCTGAGTTCTGGTTATCTCAGGTATCCTTTCTTGGGCACATTGTCAGTTAGGAGAGGATTAAGGTAGATCCAGTGAAGATTGAAGCGATCAGAGATTGGCCAAGGCCAAAGAATGCTTCTGAGGTTAGAAGTTTCCTTGGATTGGCAGGATATTATAGACGTTTCGTGGAAGGGTTCTCAAAGATTGCTACTGCATTGACTAAGTTGACACGCAAAAGCCATAAATTTGTGTGGTCAGATAAATGTGAGAACAGCTTCCAGGAATTGAAGCAGAGATTGATTACAGCTCTGATTCTGAGTCTTCCGATAGATCAGGAGAAGTTTTTGATTTACTGTGATGCTTCTCATCAAGTTTTGGGCTGTGTTCTGATGCAGTCAAAGAAGGTAATTGCTTATGCTTCTCGTCAGTTGAAGGAGTATGAAAAGAGATATCCCACTCATGATTTAGAGTTAGCAGCTGTGGTCTTTGCTTTGAAGATGTGGAGGAATTATCTTTATGGGGGGAAGTGTGAGATCTATACAGACCACAAGAGCCTCAAATACTTCTTCACTCAGAAAGATTTAAATATGAGACAAAGGCGTTGGCTAGAGTTAGTAAAAGATTATGAATGCGAGATTCTGTATCATCCAGGAAAAGCCAACGTGGTAGCTGATGCTTTAAGTCGGAAGGGTCCGGGACAGATTCATGGTATGAGGCTGATAGACAGAGAGTTAGCAGATGATATGACCAGAGCTAGTATAGAGTTGTTGGTGGGCCAGTTGGCTAATATTACGCTACAGTCTACGCTGTTAGAGAGAATTAAGGAGGGTCAACTGAGTGATCCACAGCTGATCAAGATTAGAGAGGGTGTTCTGGCTAGAGCATCCAGAGATTATACAGTGTCTGAGTTAGGCTTGTTAAGATACAAAGGGCAGATATGTGTTCCACTAGACACTGCTTTGGGGCGAGAGATTCCGGATGAATCTCATACTACACCTTACTCTTTGCATCCAGGCACCACGAAGATGTATCAGGATGTGAGATCGTTGTATTGGTGGTCAGGGATGAAGAGAGATGTAGTAGAGTATGTAGCTAAGTGCTTGACATGTCAGCAGGTCAAGGCTGAGCATCAGAGGGCGGCAAGGTTGTTGCAGCCTCTGGATATCCCAGAGTGGAAGTGGGAAGACATCACGATGGATTTTGTGGTGGGCTTACCCAGGACTGTTGTTCAGCATGATTCTATTTGGGTGATAGTGGATCGCTACACCAAGTCAGCTCACTTTCTGCCAGTGAGGACTACATATACAGTTGACCAGTATGCAAATCTCTATGTGAGAGAGATCGTGCGCCTCCATGGAGCGCCGAGGTCGATTGTGTCAGATCGGGACCCTACTTTTACTTCCAAGTTCTGGAGGAGTTTACAGAAGGCCATGGGGACACAATTAAAGTTCAGTACTGCTTATCATCCTCAGACAGATGGGCAATCTGAGAGGATGATCCAGATATTGGAAGACATGCTGCGGGCATGTGTGCTGGACTTTGGTGGATCTTGGAGTAAGTATCTGCCTTTGATAGAGTTCTCCTACAACAACAATTATTAGTCTAACATTGGGGTTGCACCTTATGAGATATTGTATGGTAGGAAGTGAAAATCTCCCATTCATTGGGATGAGACAGGTGAAAGGAGATACTTGGGTTCTGAGGCAGTTCAGAGGACCAGTGAGGCCATTGAGAAGATTAGAGCTTGGATGCTCGCTTCTCAGAGTAGGCAGAAAAGCTATGTAGATCCCAAGCGTAGAAACGTGGAGTTCCAAGTGGGAGACTATGTCTTCCTTAGAGTCTCGCCATGGAAAGGGGTGAGAAGGTTTGGGAAGAAAGGCAAGCTGAGCCCTAGATTTGTAGGCCCATTTGAGAACCTAGAGAGGATTGTTCAGGTGGCTTACATGCTGGCTTTGCCACCAGCATTGCCAGCCGTGCATAATGTGTTCCATGTTTAAGCTCTTCAGAGGTATGTGTCTGATGTGAATCATATTCTGAGCTATGAAGATCTGGAGCTTGAGCCAGATCTCTCATTTGAGCAGCAGCCAGTTCAGATACTTGACAGAAAGGATAAGGTCCTTAGGAATAAGACGATACCTTTGGTTAAGGTATTGTGGAGGAACAGCAAGGTCGAGGAAGCGACCTGGGAGCTGAAGTCAGATATGCAGAGTCAGTATCCCGAGCTGTTCAGGTAAATTTCGAGGATGAAATTTCTATAAGGAGGGGATAGTTGTAATGCCCCGAAATCCCTAATGAAGTTTAATGGCTGGATTAGTAGGCTAGGAGGGCCATAACTATTTAATTATGCCATTAAATGAATATATGCATGTTTTTGTGAATTATATTATAATATGATGTTATATGCATGCATGTGGGTCCACATTTGATTATTAGGGTGTTTTGGTAATTTGGCCCGTTGAGGGCATATTTGTATATTTGGGTGCATATCGTGATTTGTGAATGAGATTCCATTATTATGGAGATATATTTGAGCTATTCGGCATGAGACGGTCTTATATTATGGATTAGCAGTTTTGTCATAACGGGGGTCTTTTATTGGGATATTGAGTTATGAGAATGTTATTTGATGATAAATTGGGAGTTATTCAGATCAAGAGGAAATTCTAGGAATTTTGACTATAATGTCCCTAGGGGTGTTTTCGGTACCCCGAGCACTAGGTTTTATTTGAGGTTACTTATGCTTGAAGTAACTTGTCAGATAGAACGTACATTAGAAAACCTCTTGTTCTTTCTCGTTAGTTTGTTTTACCATTCGAAGCGTTTTCGAAGAAATCTCGAGTTCTAGGAGTCGGAATCAAGCGAGGATCGAGGCATAGCGATCCTAGGAAAGATTAGAAGTTTCTTGACCGAAGGATTTGACGAGAAACAACCTAATCAAAGGTAATTTAAGTTTTAAGTTTTGAGTTTTTAGAGTTTCTAAGCATAGAATTGGTTTTTGTGAATCGTTGAGTTTTTGGTTCATTCGAAACTTGGGATTTGATGGTTTTGGATCATTGGGAAGCTTGGGAATTTTGATTTGATGATTTGGAAGTGTTTAGGTATGTTTTTGAAGGGTTTTTTTGGGGATGGCTCTGGGTTGGGGGTCGCGGCCCTGTTCATGGGCGCTGCGGCCCTAGCTCCAAGAAGTAGGTGGAGCGATTTTGGCTTTGCTAGGCACCGCGGCCCTTGCTCCTAGAGTGGCTGAGGGCCACGGCCCAAGGTGTTAGGGTCGCAACCCTTGGATAGGTTTGAGCCTGTTTCAGTGTTTTGGCCCCAGGAACTTGGTTTTGGACCTCGAGATTATTCCTACTACCCGGATTAGTGGGGATTGATGTCCTGGAGGCTAGATCTAGGTTTGGGAACCCTTGTTTATCATTTTATTGATGGTGTCCCATATTTGGTTATTACTAGGTGACCGCTAAAGGACTAAAAATCAGATCATTCTCAAGGGTCGTTCTTTTATTCATTCTCGCTCGAATCAGAGGTAAGAAAACTGCACCCTGTGTATGTGACATGCATGATTGTTATTGAGGCATGTTGGTTGATAAATGTGGACATTGATTGCATATTAAATGCTAGCAAATATTGTTTACTTGTATATGGACCTGACTAGTCAGGGACACTGACCTAAGAGTCAGAAACGGCATAAGCGTCCTGAATGCAGGGCCGAATGAAGATTAGATCTAATCGATATCAGCATTGAATGGCTCTAAGACATTAATGCTGGACCGACCCTAAGGTCGATGAAACTTATAAGCGCTTGGCTAGTCTAAGACTAGTTACTCAGAGCCAGGGCTAAAGGCCTAGGTGAGTGCTTGTCACATGGCTAGGGAACAGAGTTCCATAGTTATGACTCTAGAGTCATGAGGAAGGTTATGTTGGTGACTAGTCATCATGCACCTATCTTGTTTAAGCTAGTGAAAGGTTCACTCATCTTTTAAGCCCCGGTGACCCTATCTTCACAAGGCTAAAGGGAGCTATACCCACCTTAGTGACTTTTGCGACTATCACACATCTATTTTGGACTGAAAGTCCTGAATGATTATTATGATCATTGTTGTTATTATATCATGCTATATTGTGTTTTCTTGCTGGGCCTTGGCTCATGGGTGCTATGTGGTGCAGGTAAAGGGAAAGAAAAGCTCACCCAACCTTGAGTGGAGAGCTTAGGTGGTGATGTGTACATATGCGGCCGCTTGACCACCACGGCCAAGGAGTTCTGAGAGGAACTAGGGCGTTTACCCTATTTTTTCTGCTTAGGTCAGCGGGTTGTAAATTTGAAACAGTAATGACCATTTTGAGTTGTAAATAACTTGTAAAAGTTTTTTATGGGCCCATGTACAGTTTTATGTACTTAATAAAATATATCCTTTCCTTTTTATTGATTTTTCACCTTAACCTGTTAATAACACTTAGAAGCACGTTTTTAACCAAAGGACTCGGGTAACGAGTCAAATTTCTGGTTCACCGTTCACCGTAACTGTTATGGGGTAACCAGGGCGTTACAATTGAGGTGGTCAGAGATTGGCCTAGGCCAAAGAATGCTTCCAAAGCTATAATTTTCCTTGGATTGGCATGTTATTGCAGACGTTTTGTGGAAGGGTTCTCAAAGATTGCTACTTCACTGACTGTGCTGACATGCAAGAATCAGAAGTTTATGTGGTCAGACAAGTGTGAGAACAACTTCCCGGAACTGAAGCAGAGGATGATTACAGCTCTAGTTCTGAGTCTTCCTACATATCAGGAGAAGTTTGCGATATACTGTAATGCCTCACATCAAGGTTTGGGTTGTGTTTTGATGCAGTCAAGGAAGGTGATTGCTTATGCCTCATGTCAGCTGAAAGAATATGAACAGATGTACCTCACTCATGATTTAGAGTTGGTGTTTGTGATCTTTGCATTAAAGGTATGGAGGCATTACCTTTATGGAGAGAAGTGTGAGATCTATACTAACCATAAGTGCCTGAAGTACTTCTTCACACCGAAAGACCTGAATATGAGCAAAGGCGTTGGCTGGAGTTAGTAAAAGATTATGATTGTGAGATCTCATACCCAGGAAAGGCCAACGTGGTAGCTGATGCTTTAAGCCGGAAAGGTCCGGGACAGATTTATAGTGCGAAGCTGATAGCTAGAGAATTAGCAGAGGATATGACCAGAGCTGGTATAGAGTTTTTGGTAGGCCAGTTGGCCAACATTACACTACAGTCTACGCTATTGGAAAGAATCAAGGAGAAAAGTTGGGTGATCCACAACCGATCAAGATTAGAGAGGATGTTTTAGCTAGACTGCCCATAGATTACACAATGTCGTAGATAGGCTTGTTGAGATACAAGGGTCAGATATGTGTTCAATTAGACAGTGCTTTGAGGTAAGAGATTCTGGATGAATCTCATACTACTCCTTACTCTTTGCATCCAGGCACCACGAAGATGTATCAGGATGTGAGATCATTGTATTGGTGGCCTAGGATGAAGAAGGATGTAGTGGAGTATGTGGCTAAGTGCTTGACATGTCAACAGGTCAAGGCTGAGCATCAGAGGTCAGTAGGATTATTACAGCCTCTAGACATTCCAGAGTGGAAATGGGAAGACATCACGATGGATTTTGTGGTAAGGTTACCCAGGACTATTGGTCAACATGATTCAGTATGGGTTATTGTGGATTGATATACCAAGTCAGCTCACTTTCTACCAGTGAGGACTACTTATACAGTTGACCAGTACGCAAATCTCTATGTAAGAGAGAACGTGTGCCTCCATGGAGCACCAAGGTCGATCGCGTCAGATTGGGACCCCTCTTTTACTTCCAAGTTCTGGGGAAGTTTACAGAAGTCCATGGGAACACAACTGAAGTTCGGTACTACTTATCATCCTCAGACAAATTTAGAATCTGAGAGAGCGATCCAGATATTAGAGGACATGATGTGAGCATGTGTGCTGGACTTTGGTGGGTCCTAGACTAAGTGTCTACCTTTGATAGAGTTTTCCTACAATAACAGCTATTAGTCGACCATTGGGATGGCACCGTATGAGATGTTGTATGGTAGGAAATGCAGATCTCTAATTCATTGGGATGAGACAGGAGAAAGGAGATACTTGGGTCCTAGGGAAATTTAGAGGACCAATGAGGCCTTTCAGAAGATTAGAGCTTGGGTGCTCGCTTCTCAAATGTACGCCCTGATATTCAGCCCGAGTCTTTTATGCAGCTCGAGTACAGCTGGCTAGCTAAGAACAGTACTAAAGGATTTACAAGTTGACATCTCCTCTGCGAAGGCAGTGTGATTCCCCAGGTGATAACACGAGCTGAGGAATACGAAGCATTAAGGCACAAGCTGGAGATGGATATAAAGCACAGCCCCCTGGCGCATGCTAACATTATGTTCAGGTCATGATACTCTGGCAATCTTCCATATCCAAGAGTCTTTATAAACCTGGATACGTTATTCATAAATGTGCATGGTTAGACACTACATGTGCGTTATCCCTAAATTCTCGAAAATGTAACATAAACGTGCATGACCAAACATCACATGTCTGATTATGCCAGACGACTCATGATCAATTTTACCTAATGATTAGACCATACCTTAATATATATTGTAATATTCACCATTTGTGTAAGACAGGTCACAAATAGGATGGGTATTCACGTGATGACCCCTACACCTATGGTGGGATGGTTCTTCTATAAATACCAAGACCTTGGATAGAAAAGGGGTTGGGCTTTCTCTGTGTAATACAAATACTCTGTCAAAATATAGAGAGAGATACAGTAATAATATCGACTCGTGGACTATGGGGATTTTAGCCTCCGAACCACGTAAAAAGGAATGAGTGTTCTAACTATCTCATTCTAAAATTCCTTAGGAATTTTTTATTGTATTGTGGTTTATCCTTAAGCACTAGTTTTCTCTAGCTAATTACGTAATACACTGTTGGCGAAAAACCGAGTCAATAGTTTGGTGCTTTCATTGAGAGCTGCAAGTTAGTGCCATTGAAAAAGATTCAGAACAAAGTTCACCATGGTGGTCACTCGTTCAACGCATAGTAACGAAACAGATCATCATGGTGGGCAAGAGGCTCACCATACCACTGTTTCTGACGAACAAAACCCAGAGATTCAGCAGCGGTCGGGAAACCAACCGATGGGCCATGACGACACTGGAAGTTCAATGCCTCTACCGCCGAATCCGAACCTGGATTACTTGACTATGATTGAGTTGGAGAACATGCAGTTGAGAAACCATCTAGCCAAAGCAAACAAGCAAATCAAGGAAGTCTTGGCTGAGCTACCCCCTCTTGCAACTGACGTTAACGTCGAAAAGAGACAAGGCGGGACTCGTAAGTCCCGTCGGGATATTCGACCCAGGCCAAGTCGATCGGCTAGAACCTCAACTTCAAGTTCTTCGCCCATGTCACACAATCACCAAGAAACCCTATTTGGTGGCTTTCCCAGGGATCATCAACGAGTCAGCTGGTCGATCAGAACCTCGACTCCGAGTTCAGCGCCAGTGTCAAATGCCCATGGCGGGAAAGTTCTAGGTTATCTCATATTAATTTGTTTAATATTAGATCTAAATGAAAATAAATAAAGATCATGTATAAGTTTTCCCAACAGCAAGTTAGCGGGAAAGTCACAACGAGACCTAATACCTTACTTGAGGTGAGTCAATGGGTATTTTGGGTATCTAGTAAATTACCTGGTTATCGGGTAACGAGAATGAATATTCGAGGATATATTTGGTATTAGTGAGATTATGAGGGAATTTAAGGAGTTTTGACCATTTTTCCCTTGGGGACGTTTTTGGTACCCCGAGCCTCGGGATTTGCTTAAGGTTACTTAGAGTGTAAGTAACCCACACAAAACACCAAAAACAGAGGAAAACATTCAGCATTATCTCTCTCTCTTGCTCAAAGACATTCTTACAATTCCTTGGGAATTCTTGCAATTTAAGGAGAATTGAGGCTAGTTTAGGCTCGGGGTGTTAGAAAAACTCATTGCAGGATCTTTATTTATTTTCATTAAATTTACATATTATCAAACAAACATGCAAATTCCTAGAACATGCTCCTATGAAATTGATACAAATACAGAGTAAAGTAAAAACTTACATTACGCAGCAGAACTGGAACAACTCCATCCTTCAATCTCTCTAACCCTTGATTCCTTTCTGTAGTAGAGTATTATCAAGAGATTGAACAAGATCAACAACACAGACTTCCTCACCAAGCCTTTGATCAACCTAGAACTAGTGTGGGCTGGTTCTCAACACATGAGATAGAGATCTTGAAGAGAAGAAGAAGAGAGAGTGGCCAAGAAAGGTTAGACTATCTAGGTTTTCACTTACCAATCAACTGAAACTCACTTGCTTATTAAAACCCTAGATATCATATTCCTTATATAGGCAACTTAATGAGATTTATTTAAATTTAAATTAATTAAAAATAATAAACAAAAATAAAAGTCTTGGGCTGCCATAAATGGACTTGGGCCCAATCTCTTTGTTTTGAATTTAAATCCCAACTGGGCCTAAATTCAAAACCTTTTATTTATTTATTTATTTAATTAATTAAATCCTTATTCAAATTAACTAATTATAATTTGAAATTTGATTTAATATTATTTATTTATATTGATACCAATTTATCAATATTAATAAATTTACCCAAAGATTCTCTTTTATTCTCTAAATCTCATATCTATGTAAATTTTCCAAAATTGACCTAGTCAACTTTAAAAATCCTAATTGATAATTAAATCAATTAATTGAGACATTCTAGATGATTTACTCAAAGGTGATGCGGGGACCATGGATCCATGAAATCAAGCTCCAACAAGTTATCGTGAATTTATTTACGAATAATTTCACTAACTTATTAATTCCTCGTTACTCCACTATAGACTCGGAATCAATCTTTTTAATTCATAGAACGTATTTTCAAAACCATAAATACGTTATCCATTGTTATAACCATTACAATCAGTCAATCCTCTATCGATGACTTACTAACGAGCTGGGTGCAAATTACCGTTTTACCCCTCATTAGTATTTTATCCTTAACTCCCACTAAGTTCCTTATAAATGATAGTTCCGTGAACTTAATCACAGAAATGAGATCTCAATCATTTAACCTTTTGAACAAAGCAATTAAGGAAATCATCTTTTCACTTCTCATACAGAAGTTATAGATTTCGTTTCTATGAATAATACTCCCACTCAATTACACTAATAAATCTCCAAGATGTAAGTATGGGCTAGACCGTAGGGTAAGCTGGTAACGAACAAGTCAAAAGATTTAAATAATATAATTAGCATAATATTATCACTCAGAATTAAGATCGACTTAACATATGGTCAACGTTGTGACATTGATTAGATTTGATAACAACGATACTTATTTATCTATCAATAATAATATCGGTCCTAGTCCGATGTAACTAAATACATCCGATCTTATCTACTTGGTCGATGCCTTGGACAAGACATCACACCCTGAATGTGTAAGTAGATCATATTGTAGATTGCCTAATTAGTGAAAATCCAAGCATTGATCTAATCTTAGGACTTGTTCTTTTGAACATATAATTACAACTATAATCCACTGTAACCTAGTCACTATAATTGTAACTATCCATATGTTTGGGATTTTATAAATGTTTGTATTATTTCAATAATCATGTAATAAAACAAGCAAGCAACACGGTTGTCAAACTAAATGATTTCTACTACTTTTATTGATAATACGAAATCATGCTACATGTCCGACATGATTTTATAAGGGCATAAAACCCAACAAACTCCCACTTGCCCATTTAAAACAAATGGGACATGTTTCTCAAAACCATGCATTCTACATGCTTCACAATTATGTTTTGTACTTATATCTTTGTAAAGGAATATGAAAGATTTCCTTACAATGCTATCTTCATCACCTTCACTTCACACCTTCGCCACACATCCTCGAAAATGTGGTACTTTCTCTCTATATGCTTTGCTCTTTTGTAGCTTTGAGGTTCTTTCGAATTCGCTATTGCCTCATTACTGTCACTAGACAAAATGAGTGGTTTATCCATTTCTGGAATAACACCGAGATCCGTATAGAACTTCCTTAGCTAGACTATTTCCTTAGCCGCCATAGACGCAGCTATGTACTCAGCCTCCAAAATGGATTCTAAAATGGCAGATAGCTTAATGCATCTCCAAATCATAGCTCCACCCCCAAGAGTAAACACATTTTTCAGAAGTAGACTTCTTGTCATCAACATCAGTCTAAAATCTGAATATGTGTAGCCTAACAGGTACAAAGATCCACCTGAAAAGATTAACATATAGTCTCTAGTCCATCAAAGATACCGACTTCCATCTATTGTTTATTTCAAAGGTTTTACTGACATTTGCTCACCACTCCCACTGCATAGAAGATTTTCGATCACAGCACACAACATAGCATGCATTATACTTCTAATTTCAAATGCATAAGGAATTCGTTACATCTTTTCTTTCTCTTGAGGAGTCTGTGGAGACTGATGCTTAGAAAAATAAATTCCATGTCAAGATACTAAACATCCTTTCTCGGAATTTGTTACAAAGTAATGACCAAGCACCTCACTAAAGTAGGTCGCTTGAGTTAGAGCTAAAGTTCAGTTATTTATTTCCCTGATGTTCTAGATACCAAGAACACGACTTGCTACAACGAAATCTGAAATTTCATTTCTAGCCAGTTCTTTATGTTTGATAATTTCTTGACATTGTTTCCAATGAATAAGATATCATCGACATAAAGGATTCAAAACACCACAATGTCTTTTTCCCTAAGTTGTCAAACACAAGGATCAACTACATTTTGTTCAAAAACTCAGGTCTTAATGTTTCCATTTAACCTTAAGTTCCAGGAGCGCGAAGCTTGTTTAAGTCATAGATTGACTTACTCAGCTAGCCGAATTTCTTGTCCAACTACTTTAAATCCTTCTAATTGATACATGTTAATTGTCTCATCAAGATAGCCATTAAAAATGCTTCTTTGATGTCCATTTTCCTTATCTCTTAATCAAGAGTTGTGGCTATGGATAAGAGTATACTTAATGAATTTTAACATGGCTACTGGAGAAAAAGTTTTCTCTAAGTCAAATTTCTCTCTCTGCCACGAGTCGAGCCTTTAATGTCTCGACCTTTCTATAAGCTCCTCTCTTCTTATTATAGATCCTCTTGCCCCCCATGGGCCTAAAGTCCAATGGCACATCTACAAGATCTCAGACAAATTAAGAGTACTTAGACTTTATTACCTGGTACTTGGCTTTGAGTCAAAAATCCCTTTCAGACCTACCCATTGCCTATTTAAAGGCCAAAGAATCATTGTTACTTGTGTCCCCAACCAACTTGTGGGTTTCACTATCCATATCATAGGTACCGGGATCCGAGAAATCCTCCCACTATGACGAGGCATCGTAACTTTCTAACTTGGATTAGTCGTTTCTAAATGTACCTTGTTTTCATCGACTTGCGTCGGTAAGGATGGAACAATAGTTTATCATTTTTCCATCTAATACTATTTTGCAATGAGACTTGAAATTCATTATGTAGTCGTTATCCAGAAAAGTAGCATTTGTAGAGCCAAACACTTTCTTGTTTACTGGACTATGAAACAGACCACCCTAAGTACCTTTAGAATAGCCATCAAACACGCAAACCCTCAGCTCATTGCCTACGAAATTGATTGGGGGCTTTACTTTTGAGTTTTAGCTATGTTGGGATAGACTTTTAGAGGGATATGGATTGAGGAAAACGGAGAAAAAAAATAAGGTTTCATGTTGAGCTACAGCCCTGTTCTTGGGGCATCATGGCTCTCTTGAATCTTGGGAGAAGCAAGTACCTTCGGGCCATTTGAGATGTGGAACCTGTTAGGGCGCGCCGCGGCGCGTATCAAAGCAGAGGAGAGCTTAGCCTCTCTAACATGGGATGGGTCGTGGCTTCTTTGTTTTGAGCCGCAGCGCTTGAAGGGTTTTGAGCCCCAAGAGGGTTTTGGTATGCGGGAACTTAAACCTAAGGGGTTGGGATCGATCCTACTACCCGGTTTAGTATAATTCGACATCCCAGACGCTAGGACTCGGTCCGGAAGCCTTTATTCGCTTGTTTTGATGAGATTCTCTATGTGTTGTGACTAGGTTATTGCTAGGAGCTCGGAACCAGGATCGTGCTCGATGGTCGTTCTTAATACACTTTGCACTCGAATCTAAGGTAAGAAAACTGCACCCAATATGTGATATATGTGATTAGGGCTTGGCCTAAGAATGAACATGAATTAGGATATGCTTGAATGCTCCTATACCTGGATAACTGTTTAATGAATGCTTGCCTGGTTTGCATAAGTAGGGCTCGACCCCATTAAGGAACATGGTTATTACTGTGTTTATGTTTAATTGGTTAAGATACCATGATTTATATGTATGCATACTTGTATTGTCTGAAGTATGCTTATCTGTATCTGTATCTGATTGTCTAGTTATCTGAATGTCTGATTAATGCCTTGACTTATTAGTCAAGGGCATCAATAGCGCACTGCGTGCTGGTCGAGAGGCTTAGGCCCAATCAGGGACGTCTATTACATTGGTCGACCCTATGGTCATTGGAAAAAAAAAGTGCTTGGCTAGCTCTATTGCTAGTTACTCAGAGCTAAGGGCAAGGGCCCCAAGTGACTCTATGGTCACATAACTAGGGATTAGGGCCCCGAGTTGACTCTATGGTCATCTATTCATGGCAGCGGGCCCCAAAATGATCCAATGATCATTTATTTGTAATAGTATGCATGCATGAGTAGGTTATTACTATTGCGCATGCTAGATATGTATTTGGAATCTGTATTTACTATTCATGCACATGTTTAAGTTTTCTTGCTGAGCCCTGGCTCATAGGTGCTATGTGATGCAGGTAAGGGAAAAGGAAAGCTAGACTAGGCATGAGTTGGAGAGCTTCGGTGGCGGTGGGTACATATGCGCCTGCTCGTCCACCACGACCGAGGATATCTCAGAGGAACTAGGGTTTTATATCCTTATTTTTGCTGCTTAGGCTAGCAGGTTGTAACTTTTTATTTGTATACACCCTTTTAAACATATGTTTGTAATATTTTGGGTTCCCATGTATGTATGAAACTTTCAAATGAAATGTCAACATTTTCTTTGACCAAAATTTTTAACCCTTGACGTTAACCTTTGTTTCACGTTTATAACCAAATGACTTGATTAGCAAGTCTAACAATATTTAGAGTACACAGTATAATGGTCTTGGATTAGGAGGACATTACAAATAAGGTGCTTGAAAGGTTCTCTATGAAGAATTCAAAGAAAGGTCAGTTATTGACCAGAAATGGAATTACTCTTTCCAAAGAGTAATGTCAAAAGAGACCTCAAGAGGAAGAGGACATGAGAAAGTATTCATATGCTTAAACAATTGGGAGTCTTATTGTAACGCCCTAAACTCCAGGGCCGGTTACGATGTGCCTTATAAACAGTGCTAAACTCGCTAATCGAGTCATTTGGCCAAAATCGTGTAAATAAGTATGATTAGCGGTTTAGGGATTAAAAATTTTGGTTAAGATATAACGTTTCATTAGAATGTTTACTGTATACATTGGGATCCCAAAAATATAATTTAGAGGTCTATTACAAGAAAATGTTTACAAGCAGCTGATCGAAGCGGCAAAACAGGGCTTAACCCTAGTTCCTCTTTTAACCCTCGGCCGTGGCGGTCGAGCAGCCGCATATGTACACGTCGTCACCTAAGTTCTCCAACTCAAGGATGGTCTAGCTTTCTTTTGCATTTACCTGCACCACATAGCACCCGTGAGCCGAAGCCCAGAAAGAAAACTCAATATGCTCGAACAGTAATAACATGTCATCGAATCATAATGTGCATGTCTAGCAATAATAGCCTTCCTCATGCATGAAAGCAGGTGCAAACAAATGATTATGGGATCCTGCATCTGAATAGATGACTAATTAATCAATCTCTGGGGACCTGCTTCTTGAATAAATGACTAGTAAGTCAATCTCAGAGTGGGTGACTAATGAGTCACACCCTGCATAGGTGACTAATGAGTCACACTCTGTATAGAAGACTAATGAGTATATCTCTTTGTAGATGACTAATGAGTCCATCTCTGTCTAGGTGACTAATAAGTCACACTCTGTATAGGAGACTAATGAGTCTCATTCTGTATAGAAGACTAATGAGTCTATCTCTGTATAGGTGACTAATGAATCACGCTCTGGATAGATGACTAATGAGTCAATCTCTGTGTGGATGACTAATGAGTCGTACCCTGGAGGTCACATACCCTCCTAGCCATGTGACATGTAGGTCACCTTAGCCTTTCTGTCTCTGGCTCTAAATAACTAGCCCTTAGACTAGACAAGCGCTTTTAATTTTCATCAAACTTGAGGTCGGTCCGGCATTAATGCTCATTTGATTCATTCAATGCAAATGTCGATTAGATCTAATCTTTTATCGACTTGCGTTAACACGCTAAGGCTGTACTTGACTTATGAGTTAATCCCATGTGACCAGTGCTCAGTACCACTGCCGAACTTGGCTAATGAGTCACAGATTCACAGTTGATACTGACACCATTGCCAATTCTGACTAATGAGTCAGTGCCACACACAAGTAAGCAATGCTACCAGGCATATATCATATGTCAAGTATCCAAACGTAAGGCATTCAGCACGCTTACTTAACAGTTGCTAGCACAATTATGATCATGCACAAACACAGAGACCCAAGCTCTGATCAGTCTCATATTCAACATTCATGGCATGCCCTAAACACATATTTCTTTTGCATCACATGCATCACATTTAATCACTTGACATGCCTCGACAATAGAGAGAATGTCTTAGCAGGAGTAGCTAAGGACTATTCTATTTTTGAGGTCGGTTTGCTTCGGTATCAGGGATGGATTTGTGTTCTAGATGATGAGAGAATTAGAAGAGAGATACTAGATGAGTCTCATACGATGCCGTACTCACTTCATCCAGGTACCATGAACATGTACCAGGATCTACGGACGTTATATTGGTGGCCCGGGATGAAGTAGGATGTGGTGGAGTACGTAGCCAGATGTTTAACATGTCACCAGATGAAAGCTGAGCATCAGCGACCAGCAAGGTTTCTTCAGCCTTTGGATATTCCCGAGTGGAAATGGGAGAATATTACGATGGATTTGTGGGAGGTTTACCCAGAATTGTTAGGCTTCATGAATCGGTGTGGGTGATAGTGGACAGATTCACCAAGTCAGCCCATTTTCTTCCAGTGAAGTTGACATTTACTATGGATCAGTATGCTGAGTTGTACGTGAGGGAGATCGTACGTCTCCATGGGGTTCCTAAGTCTATAGTGTCAGACCGAGATCCTATCTTTACTTCCATGTGTTTGGGGTGGTTTACAGAAGGCTATGGGGACTCAGTTGAAGTTCAGCACAGCCTTTCATCCTCAGACTGATGGACAGTCTGAGAGGACGATTTAGGTGTTGGAAGATATGCTCAGATCGTGTGTGATCAACTTTGAAGGGTCATGGAGTAAGTATCTCCCATTGATTGAATGTTCATATAACAATAGTTACCGATCAACGATTGGAGTGGCTCCCTATGAGGTGCTATATAGGAGGAAGTGTAGATCACCCATTCATTGGGATGAGATGGGTGAGAGAAAGTATTTGGGGCCAGATATGGTTTAGAGGACAAGTGAAGCTATAGAGAAGATCCGAGCTAGGATGCTCGCCTCTCAGAGAAAACAGAAAAGCTATGTTGATCCCAAGCATAGGGACGTGGAGTTCCAGGTTGGGGACCACGTGTTTCTCCGAGTTTCACCATTGTGAGAGGTGAGGAGGTTTGGAAAGAAGGGCAAGCTAAGCCCTAGGTTTATTGGACCTTTTGAGATCTTGGAAAGGATCGGTCAGGTGGCTTATAGGTTAGCCTTGCCACCATCGTTGTCAGGAGTCCATGACGTGTTCCATGTTTCAATGCTCCGGAAGTACGTTTCAGATGCGACTCATGTGTTGAGGTATGAAGACTTGGAGTTGCAGACATATTTGGATTATGAGGAGCAACCGGTTCAGATCTTGGATTGGAAGGACAAGGTATTACGGAATAAGACGATTCCTCTTGTTAAAGTGTTGTGGAGGAATAGTAGGGTCAAAGAAGAGACCTGGGAGCTTGAGACAACGATGCATGATTAGTATCCCGAGCTATTCAGGTAAATTTCAAGGACGAAATTCTCATTAGAAGGGGATAGTTGTAACAACCCAAATTTACTAATAAGGCTTAAGAGCCTTGATTAGTGTGTCGGGAGGGCATAACTGGATTATATGTGATTTAATGATTAAACGCATGTTATATGACTATTTGAATATCTGTGATGCATGACTATGTGTATTAGTATGCATGTAGGCTCTGATTAGGTTAGAAGGGCATAATCGTAATTTTGGCCCATTAAGGGCATAATTGTATATATTTGTGATAAATTGATGAGACCACATTATTATGTGGATATATTTGTAATGTGTGACTTGAGACGATCTTAGTGAGCGGTTCAGCGAAAAAGTCATGGCGGGGATTTATACGCGGCTCGGATCGAGTCTAGGGGTATTTCTGAGAATTTAAAGAATATATTGGAGTTTATTTTGATATTGAGGAATATAATTGGTGATTATTTAGGTGGCGGGAAGTATGCGGTAAACATTTGAGATATTCGGGGAAATTAGCAGGAATTGGGTGTAATGACTAAAATGCCCTTAAGATGTATAAAGGTTTAGTTATAAAGGGGAGGGTAAATTGGTCATTTGGATTATAAGGGATAAGTATTATTAAGTTTTATACTTTAGTGGAATGTGTAGAAGGCAGTATAGGTCTGAAGGAAAGAAGGAAAAGAAAAAGGGAAAAAAAAAAAGGGAATTAGGAGTCTATCTCTCCCTCATTCGGTTGGAGGTCTCTTCTCCATTTCTTGAAGGATTTTGGAGCTAAAACTAAGAGGGAGTCTAGGTAGGAGCTTGATGCTAAGGTCTTTGGTCTGGTTTGAGGAATTAGCAGTGAGTTAGCAAGAGTAATCCATCCACTTGAGGTAAGGTCTAAGGTTGTTTTCTTCAGTTTCGGGTTTCATGTAAACATGGATTTTGAGATGAGTTTTGATGGGGAATTCTAGGGAGTTGAGGCTGAAGCTTTGAGGAGATGAAGGCTAAGCTAGTGTGGAGGATAACCTAAGTTGAGCTCATCCATCAAAGGTAAGAAGCTCTAGTTTAAGTTTTGTGAATTCTGTGGTTTTGCTGAGATTTTGAGCTCTAGGATCAGCCATGGGGAATTTTGTGATTTGGAGTGCATGTGTTTGAGTTTTGTGTGGTTGGGACTTATGGGATGAGTGGAGGATGTTGGGAGGCTTGCTTTGAAATTTGGTTGAGTTTTGAGTAGGTTTGGCTCGGGAGAATTCGAAGGAGAAAATGTTGTGCAGGGTTATGCTGTGACTAGCGCTACAACGCTAGTCACTGGGTGCTGTAGCGCTAAGCCCTGAAGTTCCTAATCCTTTTGGCTCTGTTTGTAGCGCTATAGCACTCTCCTTAGGGCGTTGTAGTGCTACCCTATTTCCATAAAGGGGTTTTTGGGTTATTTTCAAGGGTTTTTGCCCGGAGGTTCGGGGTTTGATTCCACCACCTCGTTTGGTGGAATTAGGGCTTCCTGAGGGCTCGGGATTGGTCCCGAGGCTAGGATTTTGGATTTGAGGTTTGGTGATGATTCTTATCTATGGCTGTGACTAGGTGTACGCTAGGGCTCGGACGGGATCATGCTTGAGGATCAAATTGAACAAAGCTAGGGAATCTAAAGGTAAGAAAACTGCACTCGGTTATGTGTTTGTGGTGGGACTAAGAGCTCCCTATATCTGTATGATGTCATAGATGGTATTATGCCATGGGACATGTGATAAATGGCCTAAGGGTGCCGTAAATAATACTTGCGCACAGGGCGCGGCTCGGCCACTGGTAGCTGAGGACAGCTTAATATTCATTGAGCTCGGTTTAAGCGGGCCGGAGTCAGTGGGATATATAGAGGGTGCGGCCTAAGGGCGTTAACCCTAGTTATCATATGTGATTTGATTACTGATATGAAATGATATACTTGGTATGTTGAATTCTTGATTAACATGAATACTTAGACTGTTGAGTACATGCTTATGCGGTATGAGTTATCTAATTTTCTGTTGAATGATTATGCTTTGTTGTTGTGTTTTCTTGCTGGGCCTTGGCTCACGGGTGCTACGTGGTGCAGGTAAAGGCAAAGGCAAGTTGGACCAATCCTAAGATGGAGAGCTACGGCGCTGAATGTACATGGTCAGCTGATCGGCCGCCACGGCCGAGGAGTGGAACAGGACAGGAAAATCCTATTTGTCTGTTTTTCCTTAGAGTGGCTAGCAACTATATTTAAATCTTAATTCTTTTGTAAACGGTCTTAAACTTACTACTTTTGGGATCCCATGTAAAAAGAAAATGTTTATTTATAAGAAATGCAGCTTTTGAGACCAAAATCTTTCAACCCTAGTTCAACTATAGTTTCAATAACACGTTTTCAATTAAATGACTTGATTAGCAAGTCTTGCACCTTTATAAACACACAGTGTAACGGTCTTGGCTATCCAGGGCATTACAACAACTATCCCTTCCTTACAGAAATTTTGTCCTCGAAATTTATCTAAACCGCCTGGAATATAAATTCCACACAACTGATCGCAGTTTCCCAGGTCGTTCCCTGACCTCACTGTTTCTGTAACATTACCTTAACTCAAGGTACACTTTGTTCCTCAGAAACTTATTCTTTCTATTACATATCTGGACTGGCTATTCCTTACAGGATAACTTAGCCTCAACCTTCAGATTCTCATAACTCAACTCATGAGTTTCTCTCAACCCACGTCCTCAGCATGGAAATACAAAATACACTGTATACAACTAACAGTGCCAAAGATAAGGTCGATTCAAAGTCAACCTGACCGGTCCTATCCAAGACTCAAACTGTTATATTACTCTAGGCTCAATTTTTCCTCATCTCCTCACATCTTTCCATGGTGATACTTTTAAGGAAGATACAATCCTATACTTGGAACTCCATGTTCTTACTTTTCTATTCAGTAAAACTTTTCCATTTACTCTGAGAAGTGAGCATCCAAGCTCTTACTTCTAATAATCTCAATGGTCCCCTGAACCACCTCAGGATCTAGATATAACATCTTACCCATCTCATTCCAACGAACGGGTGATAAACATTCTCAAACATACCTCATCTCATAAGGTACCTTTCCAATACTGGATAACTCTCTCTCTCTCTCTATCTCTCCTCTCTCTGATTTACCATCAATCTGAGAACAATAAACTATACTGAATTCCATCTATATACTTATGGCCTTTCTTAACCCTTCCGAAACCTGGAAGTAATAATAGAGTCTTCATTTGATAAGATAGATCTTGAATTCTCAAGAAGACATTCTATCTCTTTCACATTGAGATTCGAATACTGATCAGCTATATTACTCATCCTTACTTATAAAATGAACTCACTCTAAATACTGGTCCATAATGACCCAATGCTACCCATACTAGCCTACTAACCTGGGCAACCCCACCGCGAAACCCATCGCGATGCTTTCTTATTTCCACTATAAAGTACTCGAAGGCTACCATGGCCCCACCGATTCTGATACTCTGATTGGCCTGCTAACAAGCTAAGAACTTTACCACATATACAATTAGGTCCCTCTCTGTCTCAGGCCACCACTATTAAAATTTCAAACCCTGTTACATTTCCCATGATGCCTGAATGAAGAGAAAAAATGAGTAGCATGAGATTCATCCAGAATCTCCCAATTAATCCAAGTGTCCATCAGATTCCATATCCGATCCTTATACTGCAATAAATTCATACCTAACACTGTAAATCCCTTAGCTAATCCAGCTAAGACTTCCCACTCAATCTTTCCTATCTGTGGTTCACTTAATTATTTTCCTTTTAATCCTCTCTGAGACAGTAATCTCAAGCACAAAACTGGCCACTGGCCCACCAGAAACTCTACTCTAGTTCTGGTCAGATCCTTTAACCCAATAGATTGCATAGGCAATCCCTTTCCTTGCCACTAAGGTGTCATATTAACTTGCAAATTGATTCTGATCTATAAGAAGACTTAAGACTCTTTCCCAAGGCACATATAGTATCCTGCCCAACCAAGGAAACTCTTGCCTACCGAGGCATTCCTTGACCTTGGCGAATCTCTGCAGAGAAAACATCACGATACCATCATCCAAGACAATCACAAACCTCATTCAAATAATTCTTTGAATACTATGTCCATCTAATTCATCAAGACACTCCATATTAATTACCCCCAAATCATTACTCAGCACTCCCAGTGCCCTTATTTGATATAAAAACAATCTTCTATATATCCTTTCCCTGATCTCTAGCTGGTAATAACCAGATCAAAGATCCAACTTGGAGAATACCATCTTACTCAATAACTGAGCCTTAATTCTTACAACCCTTCTGAACCTTTCAATATAGTGCCCCTCACTTGGCTAACCAATCCCAATCCAGGATCATCTCAAAATCAATCATAACCAACCTTATCATGTTAACTGATGAGTTCTTTTTAATATAACCTAACTCATCTCATAAGTCACCAATATAGTATTACTTTCCCATCATAATATAACCATGAAATCTGCATAACAACTCTATGCTTCTCTAGATGCATCAAACAAAAAAACAATATAACACAAAAACCAATCAACATAGCACAAATTCAAAACTAGAAAGCTGACTTGCCACCCCTGAGGAACTAGTCTCAGTCTCTGACTGCCTCGGAATAAACACTCAAACTGGAGTCGAGCTATCCATCCCCTTTTGCTCCTCTGTCTCTTGACTTGGGCAATCCCTTTTTATATGCCCAATCATTCCACATAAGAAACATGTCTTTGGTCGGCACCCCTCCAAATGACACCTCTTGCACCGAACACATATTGGATAAGTCCTCCAACGCTCCTTCTTGCTTGATCCAATAAGAGGAGTCGTCACTGCTTGAGCTTCGTGCTCTCCAGCACTCTCCTACCCAATCTTATTTCCTGCGCTCTCAATAGCAAGAGCCTTTCCTACCACCAAAGCGTAGGTAGAGATTTCACGCATTGGGGCAACTCTAATGCCCCGAGCTATTCTAGGATTCAATCCCTGAATAAACTTTTTCTTTCGAGCTGCATCTGAGGGTACCATGTCAACAGCGAACTTGGCCAATTCATCAAATCTATTAACATACTCAATTACTGTTGGATTTCCCTAAACGAGAGTCAAAAACTCATTCATCTTAGCAGTCTTGGCTGCGTCACAACAATACCTTTCATTAAACAGCTGCCTAAATTCTTTCCAATCCATCACAAATGTGTCTCGTGTCTGGGATACTACCTCCCACCATGTCCATGCATCATCCCGCAATACACACGTCGCACAGGTCACCCTATCATGACCTACCAACCCTATACTATCAAGAATGGAACTGATCATGCCATCCATTGCTCAGCTCTAAATGGATCTAGGCCTCCCTCAAAGACTGGAGAGTAATATTCCTAGAATCTTCCACAGAGGAACTCCAACCTGCTCTCAACCCTAGGCTGAGCCAAAACTGGTGCCACTCCTGGCATGACAAAGGAAGAGGTGCTTCCTATAAAGCCCCGGATTCCCTAATATGGTTTAATGGTTGGATTAGTAGGCCGGGAGGGCCATAACTGCTTAATTATGCCATTAAATGTATTTATGCATGTTTATGAGAATTATATTATAATATGATGTTAAATGCATGCATGTGAATCCACATTTTGTTACAGGGGTGTGTTGGTAATTTGACGCGTTGAGGGCGTAATTGAATATTTGTTTGCATGTCAATGATATATTGTGAGGCCACATTATAATGTGGATTGGTTCGAGTATTTCAACATGAGACGATCTTTAGATATGATTTATCGGTTTGGTCATAACAGGTTTAAGCTCGGGGCTCAGGGTGAGTCTCGGGGTGTTTTTAATGATTAGAGTGTTACTGGGAATTATGGGGTAGCGGGATATGAGTTATTGGTGTTTGAGAATATTGAGATTAGCAGGAATTGGGAAGCGTTAATTATGATTAACGGGATAAGTGGAAAAGTACCAATTTTACCCTTGGAATGGTTTTAGAAGCCTTAAGTGACCTAAGGGCATTTAGCTCATTTGGATGGATTTATATAACCCTTTAGTTGGCTGTAGAAGCATATAGAATAAAACAGAGCAAAAAATGGTTATCTTTCTCTTTCCCGTACACCAATCTCCTCCATCTTTACTTTGGAGCTTTTGAGCTCAAAGTGGGGTTTCAAGCTAGGAAACCAAGGGGCTGGGTTTGTGGTCTTGGTTCAGCCATTGAAGGAGGTTCAAACTTGGATTTGAGGTGAGTTCAGCCATAAGTTTCTGGTTTATACTCTGTTTTCCTTTAGTTTTTCAGCTGATGATTTCTTGATGATAGTTTGGATTTGTGGAGGTTTTGATTGATGTTTAGTTTGGGTTTTGATGAGGGTGAGTTATGGGTGATGTTTAGAGGTTAAATTGAGTGTTTGGAGGAGGTTTGGAGCTGGTTTGAAGGCTTGGGTTCCAAGGGAAAACGCAGGAGAGGTTTGCTGGTGCGTGTTGGATTTTTGGCTGGTCTGGGTTAAGCGCCACGGCATGGCTATGGTGCGCCGCGACCCTTGGCGTTTGACAGAGAGGGCTGCCTCTATTTTAGGGGGGCACCGCGGCCCTTAGGGCAATTTTGGCCAGAATGGAGTTTTTAGCTTGGGGATTCAAGCCTTAGGCCTCGAGGTCGAACCTAGTACTCGGTTGAGTAGTGTTTGATGTCTCGGAGGCTAGGTTTTGCTTTGGGAACCCTCTGTTATCATTTTTAGTGATGAACCCTATATTTTGGTTATGACCAGGTGACCGTCAAGGAATTTAAAGATTGATCATTCTCAGGGGTGATTCTTATAATAACTTTCACTCGAACCAGAGGTAAGAAAACAGTGTATGGATACGGTTGCACCCCGTATATGTATATGACATGCATGGTTTGTTAATGAAGCATGTTGGTTGATGTATGTGGGCATGGATTGCATATTAAATGCTAGCGAATGTTGATTACTTGTTTATGGCACTGACTAGTCAGGGACACTGACCTAATGGTCAGAAATGGCAGAGCGTTGTGAACGCCGGGCCAATTGAAGATTAGATCTAATCGATATCAGCATTGAATGGCTCTATGGTATTAATGCTGGATCGACCCTAAGGTCGAAGAACTTATAAGCGCTTGCCTAGTCTAAGACCAGATGTTCATAGCCAGGGCATATGGCCCTGGTGACTGTTTGTCACATGGCTAGGGGACGTTGTCCATAGTTACGACTCTAGAGTCGGGAGGAAGGTTATGTTGGTGACCAATCACCATGCACCTATCCTGATCAAACTTATGAAAGAATCACTTATCATTTAAGCCCTGGTGACCCTATAGTCACATGGCTAAAGGGAGTTGTACCCACTTTTGTGACTTTTGCTACTGTCACCTATCTGTTATGGACTGATAGTCTTGAATTGTTATTATGATCACAGCTGATATTATGTCATGGTTTATTACGTTTTCTTGCTGGGCCTTGGTTCATGGGTGCTATGTGCTGCAGGTAAAGGGAAAGAGAAGCCCACCCAACCTTGAGTGGAGAGCTTGGGCGATGTTGTGTACATATTGGGCCGCTTGACCACCACGATCAGGGAGTTCTCAGAGGGACTAGGGGTTTACCCTATTTTTGCCGCTTAGGTCGGCGGGGATTTTTGTATTGTAAACAACTTGTAAACATTTTGAATGGCTCATGAGCAGTTTATTTACTTAATGAAATGCATCCTTTCTTTTTTATTGATTTTTCACCTTAACCTAATAATGACACTTAGATCACATTTTTAACCAAAGGACTCGGGTAGTGAGTAAAATTTCCGGTTCACTGTTCACCGTAACTGTTCTGGGGTAGCCAGGGCGTTACACTTCCCAACAGATTCTGTTGTTGCTTCAAACACCTAATCACTTCCTCCTGTCTCTGCAATCTTGATTGCAAATCTGTGAATATCTGCTGAAAATTCATAGGAGAAGATGAAGAACTGAAATCCTAGCTTTAATTCCCAGCCTCTGTATAACCACCACCATGCCTCATTATCTGCCTTGGCTATAAACCAGCTTTTTGAATCTGTAGTCAATAACTCGACCCATTAATCATGATGAGCATATCAAGAACTTTTCCCCACAGGATTAATCTTACCACACCACATTCACAAACCACTTGCAGTGCTATAAACATGTCCATGGCATTCATACATCAATCATAATCCTTGCTCTTCCAACATTCATATCATGCCTCCAACTCCAGCATGAAAATATCACAATTATATATTTTCATGTAGCAGGCAATCATATGATCACATTCATATATATATATATTCACGGAGCCTATAATCATATATTCAAGAGCCAGACTCTATCAGAATCACATGCTCCCTAATACAATGTGCAGGTAAAGCATTTACATTCTATTTAAGCAGTTAAGCACATAACTATAGAAATAGTTACCATTCCCTGAGTGAAGCTATCTTCAGTGACGAGTGTACATGCCCAGATTGTCTTCAGGAACCATAAACCTTGGCATGCTCTGATACCAAATTGTAACGCCCTAAACTCCAGGGACCGTTACGGTGTGCCTTATAAACAGTGCTAAACTCGTTAATCGAGTCATTTGGCCAAAATCGTGTAACTAAGTATGATTAGCGGTTTAGGGATTAAAAATTTCGGTTAAGATAAAATGTTTCATTAGAACATTTACTGTATACATTGGGATCCCAAAAATATAATTTAGAGGTCCATTTCAAGAAAATGTTTACAATCAGCCAATCAAAGCAGCAAAACAGGGTTTAACCCTAGTTCCTCTTTCAACCCTCAGCCGTGACGGTTGAGCAGCCGCATATGTACACGCCGTCACCTAAGTTCTCCAACTCAAGGATGGTCCAGCTTTCTTTTGCCTTTACCTGCACAACATAGCACCCGTGAGCCGAAGCCCAGCAAGAAAACTCAATATGCTCATGAACAGTAATAACATGTCATCAAATCACAATGTGCATGTCTAGCAATAATAGCCTTCCTCATGCATGAAAGTAGGTGCAAACAAATGATTATGGGGTCCTGCATCTGAATAGATGACTAATTAATCAATCTCTGGGGACCTGCTTCTTGAATAAATGACTAGTAAGTCAATCTCGGAGTGGGTGACTAATGAGTCACACCCTGCATAGGTAACTAATGAGTCACACTCTGTATAGAAGACTAATGAGTCTATCTCTATGTAGATGACTAATGAGCCCATCTCTGTCTAGGTGACTAATAAGTCACACTCTGTATAGGAGACTAATGAGTCTCACTCTGTATAGAAGACTAATGAGTCTATCTCTGTATAGGTGACTAATGAATCACACTCTGGATAGATGACTAATGAGTCAATCTCTGTGTGGATGACTAATGAGTCACACCCTTGAGGTCCCATACCCTCCTAGCCATGTGACATGTAGGGCACCTTAGCCTTTATGGCTTTGGCTCTAAATAACTAGCCCTTAGACTAGACAAGCGCTTTTAATTTTCATCGAACTTGAGGTCGGTCCGGCATTGATGCTCATTTGAGTCATTCAATGCAGATGTCGATTAGATCTAATCTTTTATTGGCTTGCGTTAACACGCTAAGGCTATACTTGACTTATGAGTCAATCCCATGTGACCAGTGCTCAGTACCACTGCCGAACTTGGATAATGAGTCACAGCTGCACAATTGATAGTGACACCATTTCCAATTCTGACTAATGAGTCAGTGCCACGCACAAGTAACCAATGCTACCAGGCATATATCATCTGTCAAGTATCCAAACGTAAGGCATTCAACACGCTTACTTAACAGTTGCTAGCACAATTATGATCATGCACAAACACAGAGACCCAAGCTCTGATCAGTCTCATATTCAACATTCATGGCATGCCCTTAACACATGTTTCTCGTGCATCACATTTAATCACTTGACATGCCTCGACAATAACCATGCATGTCACATTTAAACATCCAACATGCATCAAGAATAACCATGCATGTCACATACATAGGGTGTTATTTTATTACCTTTGGTCCAAGCACAGGTTACCAATAAACGGGCCAAAAGCACGATCCTGATTCCAAGCCTCTAGTGATAACCTAGTCACAACCATAAACGGTGATCCAATGAGTTCAAGTTCTAAAACCAATCCCGGAACCAAGACCTAGTCTCCAAGACATCAAACCCCACTAATCTGGGTAGTAGGAATGATCGCGAGGCCTAAGGTTTGAGTTCCCAAGCATAAAACATCATTTCGGCCATAAATACCCTCAAGCACTGCGGCCCTTAGCCAAAACAAGAAAACCAGGGGCAAGCGTCGCGGCACCCTACACCTAGTGCCACAACCCCCAAAGCTCCCAAAGCACTCCACCTTCTTCATCGAGCTTGAGCCGCGGCACCCAAGAACAGGGCCGCGGCCCGTCCTCGGACCAGCCATTTTTCTCCAAGTTTAACCTTTTAAAACCTCCCAAAAACATATCCAAACATCTCCAAACTCAAAAATCAAAGTTCCCAAACATCCCCATGATCCAAAACCCATAAAACCCAAACTTCAAATCTAACAAAAAAAACTCATCAAAACACAAAGTCCAATTCAAGCTTAAAAACTTAAAACTTGAATTACCTCCAATTGAGTTGCTTTCCAACTAAATTCTCTAGCTAATAGGCTTCTAATCTTTCCTAGGATCGCTATGCCTCGATCCTTGCTTGAATCTGAGTCCTAGAACTCAAGTTACCTTCAAAAATACGATCGGGAGACGAAAATGGAACTTTGAGGGAGAGAGACATACAGAACGTTCTTTTTACTTCTTAAAAGGTTACTTCAAGCTTAAGTAGCCTCAAACAAATCCTAACGCTCGGGGTCCCGAAAACACCCCCGGGGACAAAATAGTGAAAACCTCCAGAATTTCCCCCTGATCTCACTTACTCCCTATTTATCATCAAATTCTTATACCCATTACCCAATAACCCGGTAATACTCTAAATACTCCTTTACTCACTCCGAGTCAAGAATAAATCCCATTATGACTAATCCACTAGCTTACCTCCTAGGATCGTCTCGTGCTGAGTAACCCTAGCGTAACCAAATAATAATAAAGCACCACACACATATCACATATATGTCAAATATGCCCGAAATGGCCAAAATATGAAAATCACCCAATTAATCATAAATGGGTTCACATGCATAATTAATACACCTAACACATGCCTATAATCATTTAATAACATAATAAATCAAGTATGGCCCTCCCAGCCTCCTAATCAAGGTCCTAACCTTATTAGGAAATTTGGGGCATTATACTTAAGTATGTTATGTTGTGTACTAGGCCCGACATATGCTATACAGTAGGGAATGTGAGTCGTTATCAATCAAATCATGGTTTGGAACACTAGATTGCAGTAAAGCACATTCTCAAGTATCTTAGGAGAACGATAGATTATATACTTGTATATTCAGGGATGAGTTATACCCTACTGAATACATTGATTCTGATTTCCTATTAGACAAGGACAGTCGTAAGTCTACATCTGGGTCAGTGTTCACTCTTGGTGGAGGAGTTGTAGTCTCGAGAAATATTGAACAATCTAGTATTGTAGATTCAACCATGGAAGTTGGGTATTTAGCAGCTTCTGAATTAGCTAAGGTGGAGGTTTTGGTTGAAGAAATTCTACACTGATCTGGAAGTAGTTCCAGATATGAGTATTTTGTATGTTGTATGTGTGAGTTACAAATCTTTGAAGACTAAGTTACCAAATTTGTAACTCATCTTTATAAATTACAAATTTAAAGTTGTCACATCTTTTATTTTACTTGATCAAAATATTATATCATCTACAAATAATATAACATTTCACCTAGACGTCAACATTACATTTCACGGCTAGAGACACTAGAATTCATGACCTAGCATCTTACACTGATAAATTACTTGTGATAAGTAGTAACAAAATCGTTGTTAAGTTTTTTTAAGGATATGCTCACTCCTAGAGATGAATTATTTTTTTAAAAAATAAATAAAGACTGTCACGGTGAATGATACTCTTGCTTTCACCATAAAAGTTGATATGTCAAACCTAGGTCAACCTACTTACAATATAAAAGAAAGTTGAGACTTTGAGTTCCAAAATTGTGACAGTACAACAAATACTTCGATCCTCTTTAATAAACAGATAAAAAGAAGTTTAATACAATACAAAACTATGAATAATTAAATTGGTGTAATATGCTATAATGTGATGAAGGAATAATATAATGCTCTATAAAATGTTAGAGAAAACTTGTTAAATTAGAAAAGGGAGTACGGTAAAAGTTGAACATATATGTGATATGTGAGAGATATATGCTATATCCAAATTTAGATCATCTTCAACTTCAACGTAAGAAGTAAATTTTGTGCCAAATTTAGCACAAAAAATAAATTAATATTATATTTGGCTCAATATTTGTAATTGTACTCCAATGCGCAAGATGTAAATTAAAACAAAAAAAAAATCAATAATTCATTTAATATTTATTGAGAACATACAAAAATTCATTTTTTTATTATTTTGTATTATCCAAATTATTTACTCTAAGAAATTTGACATTAAAAAAATAAATAAAAAATAATATACAGTTGGTCATTAATTGTCAATTACTCAAGTATAATAATTAGTGGCAATATGGTAAATAAAAAAATAGTATTTATTGATGTATCAAATTTGGCACATATTATATTTTGTGCCAAATCTGACAAAAACTTTTAGTATGTACAAAATTTGATACACTTTTTGGAACATCATTGAAGTTATATTTTTTGTAAAATGTGCTGAATATAGCATTACACCAACTTTTTAGGACTCCATTAGAGATGCTCTTATACTTTATTTTATTTGTTTTTGTCTTTGTCTTGTACTCAAGTCTATATTACTTCTAATACTAGCTTGCTTTTAATAGAAATTGTTAGATCCAAAAAAAAAAAAAATGCTTTGTCTAGCCCATGGTCCAATTCATTAAAGAAGAAATTATATTTTATAGGGGATTTTTAATAGAGTTTGCAAAAATATGGCTTTTTTACAATAAAAGTTAATCTATGGCTTTTTTAAGAATTTTCACTTTTATGGGTTTAGTTTCTCATATTTTTGTATAAAAGTTTGTTTATGTCATAGTTTTACTCATAATCAAGTTTTATTAATTTGAAAAGGTATGTTATTTGATTAATTTTTTAGCTTATTTGATTTTTTTATATAATTATTTTTATATTAAATTTTTCTTTGGTTGTTTTGTAAATTTTGTATTTTTATTTTATTTTTTATAATATGAATTGTGTTTATTATTATTGTTTATTTATTATAAATATATTTTTCCTATTTTTAGATTGTACGTTTTTTTTTCAAAACCCGGGTTAGGTAACCAGTTACTTGATTGATTTTTCACAATTATGTAAAAACAAAATTCTAGAGCTAGGTCAAATAACATATATCATGAGGGGTAACCAGTTACTTGTTTGATTTTTCATAGTTATGTAAAAAAAAAAGTCCTAGAGCTAGGTTAAATAACATGTAACAGGATGGGTAACCAGTTACCCTGAGAGGAGTAACATTTTACCATAAGATAAGTAACCAGTTACCATAAGAGGGGTGGCAGGTCACTCATATTAGAAATGAAAAGAAACATCAAATTTGAAGGAAAAAGTGGAAGAACACTTCATTAAAAAAAAAAAAAAAAAGTAAGTATAATTTTAGTAACATAGGTTACCAATTACCATAAAGAATTCAGAAATATACACCCACATTAGAACATGAAGGTAACCAGTTACCCCCAGAAATATACACACAAAGAACGTGAAGGTAACCAGTTACCACAGACCTGAAGATCGAAAAAAAAAATAGATCTGACCACAAACCACCCTCCTCCCTCACCTCCGACCACCACTAGAACCCCCCATCCCCTGCGCACAGAACACCGTCGCTACCCTAGCCATCCCCGTCGTTTTGCGCAGCTCCAATCACTACGAAACACACTCAGCCTAGGCACCACCATTCTCCCTCACCTCCTACCACCATCAGCACATCCCTCGCCTCAACCTAGCCCCGTCGTTTTGGATTTGGGGGTTCACGAATGGAATCGTGCAGAGATGCACGGATTGGGGATGGGTTTGTCGATGGCACGACTAGGTGTTCTAGGTTGGGTTTCATAGAGGTGCACACCTAAGGTGAATCACGGGTGGTGAGGGTGGGTGGTCGGATATGATAGTGGAGATGGTGAGGCAGGCGAGTGGAAGACAAGGGAGGTGGAGGCTATGGCAAAAGGAAAGAGAAGAGAGATGGGAGAGAGAGAATTGTGCGGGTAGGTTTGGAGAGAGAAAGGGTATGTGTGGTTGGGGTTTGAGAGAGAGAGAAGAGCGGAATGCTAACTTACAATAGTACCCCTATTTGGCTGATGTGCTTTGGTTTTAAATTTAGCTTCCATATTTTAGTTAGCTAGTAATTGTGTTTCTCGTACTTTAAATTTTTCTTTAATAAATTTTCTCATGCAAATTAAGAAAAATATAATTCTCATATTTTTGCACAGTGATGGCATGAAAGTCATATTTTTGAAAACTTTCCTTCATTATAAAGTAATGGGCCCAAAAGTCTTGGACTGGCCCAAATATCATTTTTTACAAAAAATTAATGTGAGGTGATTAAATTAGTAAGTTCATCAAATCGCAAGTCTAGCTTTTGCGTGGGAGGTAATGTAAGTCCCTCCCGCAGAAACGTCAAAGGGTATTAATAATACAACAATTATTAAGAGGAGGACGATTGGAGGCGGGAAAGTTGATTACGTTTTAACCAATCATATCTTCCTACTCAATTCAAGACTCCTATCTCAATTACTATAAATAGTCAATGTTCAAAACGACAAAGACATCTACTTATTCTTGTATTGTTATTACCTTTAATAAACACTCAACTGACTTAAGCATCATAAAGTTTTCTTTAAAAATAATATTTTTTTAATAAAAATTAGAGTATATAAATAATAATATTCTTTAAAATTAATTTAGAAAAATATAATAATTTGTTTGAAGTTGCCCATGTCAAAAAATATAATATTTGATAAAAATTTTAATTATATTTCAAACTACTAAAAGTTTTATTTAGCAAATATATCGTTCTTATTATATATATATATATATAGGGGAATTCTCCTATAGAGGCTTCACTTTAAGCCCTACCAGTAGAGCTCTCAGTGTTTACAACCCGTGAACAGTTTTCGGCTAGATTTTTTTTATGACCGTGTATATTGTAGCTATTTAGAGCATCTTGCAAATTTTCAGAAAATTCTGAATAGTTTACAGTACCAAAAACTAGGTTCAAACATGTTGTTGCATGCGTGACTAATTTTTTTATGCGCGTGGAAAACAACATGTTTGAACCTAGTTTTTGGTACTGTAAACTATTCAGAATTTTCTGAAAATTTGTAGGATGCTCTAAATAACTACAATATACACGGTCATAGAAAAAGTCGCGCCGAAAACTATTCACGGTTCGAGAAACACTGAGAGCCCTACCGGTAGGGCTTAAAGTGAAGTCCTTATAGAAAAATTGTCATAAATATATATATATATAATTATCTTAGATAAATTTACATAATATCTTTGGAAATTTAGAATTGACGATTTTGACAAAATGGCATATGCCTCCGGCAAAGTTCTCCACTTTTTGCACAGTACAATGTAAAGTACATGCCCTCAGAAAATAAAATATACAAATATTAATATTAATATTCAGTGGACTTGCCCTTATTTTTATTTTTAAATGATAAAATATATTGTTGTTTGCTTCCATGTTAGGAACACAATCAATAAGCATTTGGTCCAAACTTAATTCAAAGTGTGTAGATTGCATGAGCACTTGTTAGACATATATAACAATAATCAAAATCACTCAAAATATATATAATATTAACAAATAATATTACATAAGGGAAGAAAAAAGATGAGAAGAAATTACATAATTTTTATAAATCAACATAAGAATAAAAAGTAGAAGATGAAGATCTTATTAAGCCTTAATCAAAATTCAAAACATTTGTCCTAAAAGTTATTTCCTTCATAATAACACTTTGAGAATACTATCTAGAAATGATTCTAAAGCTTTATCAAGTCTTCTCTCATACTCATCATAGTATTCTATGATAATTTTGCAAAATAGACAAAAGGAGATTTGAGTGAGAATCAAAAGGGAGGCTAGGTTTTCACTATATCGAAAGAGATAAAAATAAGAGTACAAGAGCAACAAAATATATAGCCAAAATAATGAGAGGCTAAAAGACTAAACTACCCTTACATATTAATAAAACTTATATTATTAACATCCCCCCTCAAACTCACGATGCATTTGCGAAAAGCATCGAGAGTTTGCTAATTAAGAAATGAAAACGAGAAATAGTATGAGCATTCGTAAAATAGTCAGCAATCTGCATAGCGGAAGTGACAAATGGTAAAATGATGGTCCCATTCTGATAGTGGTGACGAGTAAGATGACAATCTATCTCAATATGTTTCGTGCGCTCATGAAAAACGGAGTTGCGAGTAATTTGAATAGCACTAACATTGTCACAATGCATCGGAGTGGGATCTGAGAGAATAACACCCATATCAGCAAGTAACCAATGCAACCAAACAAATTCAGCGGTAGTGGAGGCCATGGCACGATATCCTGCTTCTGTAGACGATCGAGAGACAAAAGTCTGTTTTTTAATCTTCCAAGAAATAAGAGAATCTCGCAAAAATATACAAAAACCAGTGGTAGATTTATGATCCGTACAATCACCACCCCAATCTGCATCTGAGTAGGCACGTAACTCTAAAGTAGACGTAGATGGAAAAGGCAGACTCTGAAATTGAGTTCCCCGAAGAAATCGAAGAATACGAAGCACAGCTGCCCAATGAACGGTAGTGGGAGATACAACAAACTGACTAACAATGTGAACTGCATAAGCGATGTTTGGCCTGGTGATAGTAAGGTACACTAAGCTACAAACTAGAGTGCGATATAGAGAGGGATCTGACAAGGCAACACCATCAGATGAAGAATACCTGACATTAAGCTCAAGAATGGTATCAACAGTGCGAGCATCAGAGAGACGAGCCTGATTGAGAATATCAGCAATGTACTTAGATTGAGAAAGAAGATAGCCACGAGGAAAGTAAGCTACTTCTGTCCCTAAAAAGTACCTGTAATGCCCCGATTTCTCCGATGTGGTTTAATGGCGGGATTAGTAGGCCGGGAGGGCCATACTTGCTTAATTAAGCCATTAAATGATATTATGCATGTATATGTGAATTATATTATAATATGATGTTAAATGCATGCATGTGAGTCCACATTTTAATTACAGGGGTGTGATGGTAATTGGGCCCGTTGAGGGTATAATTGTATAATTGTATGCATGTCAATGATATGTGTTGAGACCACATTATAATGTGGGTTTGTTCGAGCTATTCGGCATGAGACGATCCTAGATTACTAGTTAGCAGTCTGGTCATAACGGGTTTAAGTTCGAGGCTCGGGTTGAGTCTTGGGGTGATTTTAAAGATTAGAACGTTGCCGGGAGTAAAAGGGTAACGGGTTATGAATTATTGGTGCTTGGGATTATTGAGAATAACTGGAATTGGAGAGCATTAATTATGATTAACGGGATAGGTTGGAAAGGAAAAATATGCCCTTAGGAGCCTTTAGAAACCCATAATTGACCTAGGGGTATAGTGGTCTTTTAACCCCTAGGATAGATATAAACTGAGTTCAACAGTAAAATTGATGAGAAAAACAGAGCAAGTTTGGAGCTTACCCGTACCTTCCTTCCCCTTCATCTTCTTTGTGATTTTTGGTGATCTTGTTGAGGATTCAAGCTTGAGAAATAGACTTTGGGAGTTTGGGAGAGTGTTCCACCATTGAAGAGCATCACAACCTGAGTTTGAGGTAAGTTTCCAGCCATTAGTTTTCTGGTATGCTCTGTTTTGGTGTTAGTTTTCAGCTTGTGATTTTGTTGTGGATAGTTGGAATTGATGGAAGTTTTGGTTGGGATTTCACTTGGGTTTTGATGAGGGAGTGTTATATTTCAAGTTTAGGGGTTGTATTGGAGGTTTGAGTGGTGTTTAAGCTTGGTTTGAAAGGTTGGTTCTAAGAGAAATCGCAAGGGAAGAAAAACAAGGATTTTGGCTGAATTGGAGGTTGGGCCGCGGCATGGCCAGGGAGGGCCGCGACCCTTGAAGAGTGCTGAAGTTGGCCACCTCTATTTAAGGGGAGGGCCGCGGCATGGCCAAGGAGGGCCGCGGCCCTTAGTGGCTTTTTGGCTCGGGGATGCAAGCCTTAGGCCTCGGGGTCAATCCTACTACCCGGTTTAGTAGTGTTTGATGTCTCGGAGGCTAGGTTTTGGTTTGGGAACCCTTTATTATTCATTTTATTGATGGAATGCCATAATTGGTTATGACCAGGTAACCACTAAATGACCAAAAGGTCGATCGTTCTCAGGAGTCGTTCTTATTATTGTCTTTCGCTCGAGCAGGAGGTAAGAAAAATGCACCCTGTGTATATGACATGCGTATTTGCTGTAGAGGCATGTTGACTGACAATGTGGACATGGATTGCATATTAAATGCTAGTGAATGTTGTTTATCTTTATATGGTACTGACTAGTCAGGGACACTGACCTAAGAGTCAGAAACGGCATGAGCGTCCTGAACGCAGGGTCGAATGAAGATTAGATCTAATCGATATCAGTGCTGAATGGCTCTAAGGCATTAACACTAGACCGACTCTAAGGTCGATGAATTTATAAGCGCTTGGCTAGTCTAAGACTAGTTACTCAGAGTCAGGGCATATGGCCCCAGTGACTGTTTGTCACATGGTTAGGGAACGCTGTTCCAGGGTTATGACTCTATGGTCATGAGGAGGGTTATGTTGGTGACTACTCACCATACACTTATCCTGTTCAAACTTATGAAAGGTTCTCTTATCAGTTAAGCCCGAGTGACCCTATCGTCACATGGCTATAGGGGGTTGTACCCACTTTTGTGACTTTTGCGACTGTCACCTATTTGTTTGGACTGATGGTCCTGAATGATTGTTATGATCATTGTTGATATTATATCATGCTTTATTGTGTTTTCTTGCTGGGCCTTGGCTCATGGGTGCTATGTGGTGCAGGTAAAGAGAAAGAAAAGCTCACCCAGCCTTGAGTGGAGAGCTTAGGTAGTGATGTGTACATATGCGGCTGCTTGACCACCATGGCCAAGGCGTTCTCAGAGGAACTAGGGGGTTCACCCTATTTTTTCCGCTTAGGTCGGTGGGGTTGTAAATTTGAAACAGTAATGACCATTTTTGTACTGAGAACAACTTGTAAATGTTTTGATTAGCTCTGCAGAGAAGTTAGTAATGAAAGATATCCATTCCTTTTTATTAGTTTTCTACATTAACCTGTTAATCACATTTAGAGCACGTTTTTAACCAAAGGACTCGGGTAGTGGGTCAAATTTCCGGTTCACCGTAACTGTTCTGGGGTAACCAGGGCGTTACAGTATCATAGGGAACCCAAATCTTTCATCTCAAATTCACGAGTCAAGTGCGTTTTCAACTCTGTTATCCCATTCGCATCATCACCGGTGATAATCATATCATCAACATATAAAGAGAGTAAAGTGCGGCCAGAAGAAGTACACCTAATAAAGAGAGTTGAATCATGTGCGTTGGGGTGGAAGCAGAGAGAAGTAATCACGATGGAGAATTTTTCAAACCAGGCTCGGGGAGCTTGTTTAAGCCCATAAAGAGCCTTCTTCAATCTGCAAACTTCTTCTGAATTATGAGGAACACCTGGTGGAGGAACCATGTAAACTTCTTCTTGAAGAGTCCCATTCAAGAAGGCGTTTTTAACGTCCATTTGAGAAATGGACCACTGTCGAGTAGACACAACAGCAATGAGAGTACGAATAGTGGTATGTTTGGAAACTGGAACGAAAGTTTCCTCATTATCCATCCCATACTCCTGAGCAAAGCCTTTAGCAACCAAACGAGCTTTGTACCGCTCTACTGGCCCATCAGACTTAGTCTTGATCTTGTAAACCCAACGGGAACCAATAGCACTCTTCCCCACAGGAAGAGGAACAATATCCCAAGCACCTGTCTTGTACAACGCGGAGAGTTCTTCCGCCATTGCCTGCTGCCAAAGAGGGTCAAGAATAGTCTCTTTATAGGAAGATGGCTCAGAGAGTTGGTGAATAGAAGTCAAAAAAGAAGAGAAAGAATCAGAATAAGTGGAGTAGACAAAATCAGGTAACTGTGTGGACTTACAAATTCTTTGAGGGTAGTGAGGAGGAGGAGCAGGATCCACAATCTCAGAAGCATCTTGGGCAGTAGTAGGGACAGAAGGGACTTCGACAGGTTGAGAACCGACATCTGTAGAGTTAAGAGTATCAACAGTACAAGAATCAAATGGATCAATACGAGTGAGATTAGATTTGTGTAGATTGGGGGTGTTCGATGGAATAGAGTAGAAAGGTATATGCTCAAGAAAAACAACATGACGAGAAACATAGGGTTTTTGACTAACAGGATCATAACATTGATATCCTTTTTGACCTTCAACATAACCAAGAAATACACAAAGAGCGGAACGAGAAGTAAGCTTACTACGTTCAACATGAGGACGGAAAACAAAACATGTGGAACCAAAGACTCTCAATGAAGAATAATCAGGAGCATGACCATAAAGTTTTTCAAAGGGAGACAGACCTGAAGTGACAGATGACGGAATTCTATTGATTGAATGAACTGCAGTCAGAATGGCTTCCCCCAAGAACTCACTAGGAACATAAGCAGACAATAAGAGAGAACGAGCAGTTTCAACAATGTGTCTGTGTTTTCTTTCGGCAACCCCATTTTTATCTGGTGTATCGGTACAAGAGGTTTGATGTAAGGTACAATCTAAAGCAAGCAATTCAGAGAAACGATTGGAGGTATATTCACCACCCAGATTACATCGAAAAAATTTGATAACAGCATTATGTTGAGTTTTAACAAAAGCATGAAACATATGATAAATCGCGAGGAAATCATAATGATGTTTCATAAGATAGACCCAACAAAAACGAGTATAATCATCAATAAAAGAGACATAGTTACATGATCCACCTTTTGTTAGAACGGGTGATGGCCCCCACACATCAGAGTGAATCAAATCAAAAGGTGCAAGAGAAACAGAAACACTCTTATAAAAAGGTAAAGAAGAAAATTTTGTCAATTTGCAACCACAACAATTTGAGATATCATGGGTTTGTAACTTTCCTAATGCTCCTGTGAAAGCTAAGTACTTTAAACGTGAACCAGATACATGTCCAAGATGAGAATGCCATAAATAAAAACTAGACGAAGACGAACTTAAACGAACTGAAGACATATCGACACTAGAAGCTGCAACATCAGGAACTCTCAACTCATCTAAAATGTAAAGCCCCCCTGCCTACGGCCTGTCCCAATCAGCTTCTTGGAATGAGGATCCTGCACATAACAACAAGAATTAGAGAAAATAACTGAGAAACCAGAGTCACATAATTGACCAACAGAGACAAGATTCAAAGTAAGATTTGGAATATGATATACATCAGAGAATGACATTTTTGGAGTGCAAATCGAGCCAATCCCTGCTCATGGCATGTGAGTGCCATCAGCGGTCATGACAGATATAGAGGGTGCTAATTTAATGGACATGAAGGAATTGGAATTAGGTGACATATGATGTGAAGCTCCAGAATCAAGGACCCATATAGAGGAAGATATACCTGGTGTACTACTAGAAGACAAACCTATGTGTGAGGAGGCTAACATGGCGTGTGGCTGCGAGGCAATGAACTTCTGAAACTGCTCTGTGAGTGTATCAATCGAGGTACTAGGAGTGCTTCCAGAATCTGCAGGTGGAACAATAGCTGCCATGTTCGAAGACATAGAATGAAGAGGTCGATGAGGTTGGTTGCCAGATTTCCAGTGAGGAGACTGATTCGGTGATTGCGCCCTGTTCAACAGTTTGGGACATTGAGCCTTCCAGTGTCCCTTTTGCTTGCAAAAACTGCATTCGTCGTAGCCAACCTTGGCTTGAGTCTTGTGTTGATTGTTGGAGGCTGGCCGATGAGGAACTGCAAAGACAGAGGGATTCGGAGAAGGAAGAATCCCCTTTTCCGCCCCCTCTTTATCAACACGAGACTTCAAGCGAATCTCTTCTGCTAACAACTCATTAACCATCGAATCAACCAACGGAAGAGGACTTCGATGCAGGATTGTTCCACGAAGACCTTCAAACTCATCTCGAAGAGCCATCAAAAACTGAACCAAACGTTGTGCGTCTCTTCGAGTAATGTAAGGGGCAAATGCCCGTAACTCCGCTGATCAGTCAAAGCAAGCTAATCCCACAGATTAAACATAGCAGAATAAAATTCCTAAACGTTCATGCTATTCTGTTGAAGGGCCCGAATGTCAATCTCCAACTGATACTGCTTTGCGAAATTAGACTGTGTATACAACCTTTCCAAGTGCTCCCAAACTTCCTTTGCCGTCTCATATTTCGCTAATTGGATACCGATTGATTGTTGAACCGAGTTGTTGATCCAAGTGATGATTTTCGAATTGTTGGCATCCCAAAGATCCAACTCTTCTGCAAAGCTCTCATCCTTATCATCCTTCGGTTTCGTGGATGTTCCAGAAACATAACCCCACATACGTTTCCCTTTCAGAAATTTTTTCATAACATAATGCCAATACGAATAATTCTACCCATTCAATTGCACATTAATGGACTGAAGCAAATCATCTTTTGCGCCAGCCATGACGAACAATTGAAATCCAAATAGATAGAACAAAGTGCGAAATCCCCAAGATTTGTGCGAAACCTCAAAATCAAAGCCAAAGACAGAGCCAAATTCCTAAAAAAATAAAAGCCAAAGACAGAGTTCGATCACCGAGATTGTAATCCTAGCGCAACCAAATCGAGGATACTCAAGAACATTGCTCTGATACCATGATAATTTTACAAAATAGACAAAAGGAGATTTGAGAGAGAATCAAAAGGGAGGCTAGGTTTTCATTATATCGAAAGCGATGAAAATAAGAGTACAAGAGCAACAAAATATATAGCCAAAATAATGAGAGGCTAAAAGACTAAACTACCCTTACATATTAATAAAACTTATATTATTAACATTCTAAAGATGAGTATCTCAAGTGTTCTAATCTATGTAGTGTGATTTTTCACATTCATCCATTACATCCAAGTGAGCAAAATAGTTTCTATATATAGAGTTCTTATCCACCATTTGATTTTCTAATTCCACCAAATTCCATTGGGAGTTAGAAATATGCACACAACTATAAAATATATAGTTAATGAAAATTAAATTATAGATGTGTAGCTCCTTTTACACATCAATTGGTGAATATTTGTGAAAGTTACAAAACTTATTATCATCATATTTCTTGAGAATTGTAACTCGGCTTTATATATGTTACACAACTTATTATGACTATCATTTCTCAAATTATAACTTGGCAATATATATTATATTTGACAAATATTTCTCCACTTAATTAAATGACACTTCTCTAATGATGAATAGTTTGTAACATTTATTTACTCAATCCAACATTATATTATAGAATAATATTATTGTCATAAACACAATCTCCATTAGTTTATATGATTTATATATATGAACACAGATACATCTTTCCTGAACATCCAGGTCCATCTATTCAGAATTGAAGAATGAATTAGTTATTACTTATCAGTACTGTTGTTTTGAATCATAAATGTTTTTTTATTTTTTTGGGATATTGAAATAATATTGAATGCTATTTAATGATTTGTAACTATATGAAACGTACCCATGAAAATCTATTACTATAATAAATGGTATATAAATAACGGTACCAACTAATCTAACACCCAAGTAGGGTCACCCCTCATTATATTACACACCAATTGATTTAAACACTTTGCTAGTTAGTTACAAATCCATACGAATATTTTGGAAGCTTTGTGAACTAACTTTTGGACCCTTGTTTCTTGATCTTTTTTTCTTTTGTTATATTTATTTATATATTAAAAATGTCCAAAAGATTGAATACATATGAATAAACAGAACAGAAGACCTGTCCAATGAGAGGGCCTTTTATTTTTTATTTTTCCTATTCTTTTCTTCCTATTGTGCGTCACTGATATTAACAATTTTTTCTTTTTTAAAAAATAAATAAATAAGCAAAGGGATACGATCAAGTTTGGCAAATATCTAAAAGTAAATTCAATAGGAACGCCAGTGTAGTTGTGGGAGCCCCGTCCCCTGGCTTATCCTCTTTTGTCAAAGATAAGTATTTGTGTTGTTATTTGGCCCATTGTATGTGTGAATGGTCACTTGAGTTGATCTAGTTTCTATCAATTGTGATTATTAACCATGCATTTCTGGTTTTCCATATCAATTGTGATTATTAACCATGCATATAATTTTATTTTGTTTTTATTATAAACTCTGATCATAATTACACACGTAACACATAGCCAAGTTTTATCATCATGTATTTGTGACAGTGAGATAGCATGTAATAAAAAAAAGAGAATGGAATTGTTTTGACTATGATCAACTTAGTGTTTGGATTTTCTTAAAGTTAATATATAGGATGGCCACTACGTACGGTAGTAATGCACTGCAAAAATAAATGCATTCATTATGAATGGCATTTTATATTCAAAATTATAAGGAGCCACAAATCAACGATAAAAAGAATAAATTATTTGGTCCAAGGTGCTCTTCTATATATCATTTCTCAGTGGGAATATATACATGAATGAACAATATGTATATGTGTATGTATGTAAATATATATATGCTCCTTAGGATTCACAAAGTATTTATTAATATTAATTATTGTATTTGTTTGTTTCTACAATTAATGTTCATTAGAATAATCAAATACAATAACATCTGATGATCACTCAAAATATATACAATTACACATCTAAATATACATAGAAATCAAATAATTAATTTGTGTGATATATATTATTGTGTTATTATTACGTGAGAGTTTTGGTAGTGTTGGTGAGCTGACACTAAAGATAACCTTATCAAAGGAAAAGAAAGGAAAGGAGTTGGGGATGAAGAGGGCCCACAAATGAAGGCAAACAAAGAACACGATATGACCATCATGATTAGCATGGTTGGGGCATGATGAAGGGCTTATTTGCTTCATACATATCTCTTTAAATAAAATAAAAAAAATCAAATTATAACAACCAAAACAGTTAATAAACTATGTGACATCATGGCTTAGGCAACTTGATTAAGCTTGGACCTACTTTGTTTCACTTGGACAGCTACAATTTTCCATATATAAATATATGTAGTTAGTCTTCTTTTTATATAGTGATACATATGTAAAGAAAGCTCGAGCATGACATTGATGATGACACCCCTTTCTTATATTAATAATTAATACTAATAATAACACAAAGGTTAAAAGAAAATTATATTTAGGAAGAGAAAAGAAGGTTGTGATGGGTATGACATTATTTTTTTTTTCAAAGAAAAAAAAAAGCTATCTCTAATCAATTAATTGATCAAGCCAAAGTAGATGATGTAGTAGTAAGATATCCACACACCTAAGCCACTCTTTTCTTTTTTTCAGACTGATCTTTTTTAATTATATGTGTTTTCCTACATGGCTACCACCAACCGAAAAAAAGTTCTACACATATTTGTCATGCTTATTCTATATATATTCCAACACCTACTTTTTATAACACTAATTGATTTATATTCTTAGGTTTTATCATTTAATTAATTGTGGAATTAGTAGATTATATATGTTTTCTTCAATAAAAAGCAGTGGCAATGCTTCAGTCCCTTTTATAAAGGTATTTCCCCCACAAGTTGTTATTGCCAATATATACACTAATATAAAGTGATGTGTGGGTAAAATATTTTTAATTTTATATAAACTAATGACCAATAATATACAACGACCATTGGCATATTCATATCAAATTATTTTGTCAAAACTAGTTGGTAAAAGGTAATACTAAAACAGAGTACTTTGTGTTTAATGGGTAAGTACGCAACGTCCAAAATATATCCATCAATAATTATGTTAGTTCTAGTCATTGGATTTGTGATTAATTTAATAATTAATCAAAAATATTTAATGAGTGACATGTAATCTAATATTATAATATTTATTTAAAAGATTTTGTTTCCTTATAAAACATTAATAAATATATATTTTATTTTAAAAATAAATTTAATTATAATTGATAATAAGTTAAAAAAAAAATAAGTTTTTTAATTAAATTATTTGAGAGAGATCCTTTAGCAATTAAAATTCATTGTTCATTTTATTCTTTTCATTAACATGAGCTTGCATGTCTAACATTAGGGGTGCACACGGGTCGGATTTTCAGGTGAGGGTTCATCGGGTTCGAGTTCTGCGAGTTTCGGGTTAAGAAAAATGGTACCAAAACCGATCCAAAATTTTCGGGTTTCAGGATGGGTTTCAAGTCGGGTTAGGGTTGGGTTGGGCCTTTTGGGTTTTGGGCCGAAAAACCCAATTTTACAAAAATACCATTTTTTTAAAAATATCATTTTTAAATAAAAATGAAAAAAAAACAAGTGTGATCATATAAAGGTTAATTTTTTTCACTAAAAATACTATTTTATGTAAACTTTCTTTTATACAATTTTAACTACCAAGAAATTAATTGAAAAAGTAACTCAAAAATCTAAATTAACTAACATATCAAGTTTACTTGAAAAATGAATAATAACCATATAATGTAATTTTTCTTTTCCAAATGTTTTATCATTTAAACTATGTTATTATACATCCTTTATTTCTTTTTTTTTTTAAAAAAAGAAAAGAAGGAAAAAAGAAGTTAAAATATAATGTCAATCAAAAGTCCAGAAACACTTAAAATACAACAAAGTTCAAATTACCAATTACAAACATAAAAAATGTCAAAGTCTCAAAATACAACCATAAACAAAAATAAAGTCCATAAACTAAAGTACATAACTAGTTAACTACAAAACCATAATAAAGTCCATAAGTCTACAACCATAGACATAAAGTCCGTGAAAATTCAAAATACAAAAAAAGTCTATGTCATTTCCTTCCTTCCTTTTCTTCATTCCTTTCAAAATTCAAATAAAAAAATTATTAAAGAAAATAAATCAAGGATAATAAATAACAACATACTATGTAAAGGCAGGCAGGCACGAATAAATTCTTACAAGCAATTCTTTTAATTCGTAGATTGTTGTGCAGAGGAGGCTGAAGACTGAAAATTGGCAGAGGATGAAGCTGGCCTAGCACTTGTAGGATCATTGGTCATCTCTACAAATATTATTAATATAAAAGATAAATATTAGATTATAAAACATTCACACACTTAAAATAAATATTTATAAGCTATTAGTTTAGTAGCAAGTTAGACCACGAAAATCCAAATAAAATGTAATAAACTACCTCACTCAAGATACTCTGATGTTTGAAGCGCTTCTTCTTCATCCATATAGTCTCGAACAATGATGGGTTGATGTGATATGCTCAGGTTCCTCTTCCAAATATTTATCGACATCATTTTTTGTCATTCCATCATCCTTCTCCAATCTATGTGCCACAAACTCATCATACAAATTTCGTGACTTCTTGTTGGCACTAGGTCGACCACTAACAGGCATGAGGAATGTGGATGAAGCACTTGCTATATTATTTTATAATATAATGTAATATTATATTATATTATAATATAATGTTTTAGATTAAATAAATGTTTCAAAGTGTGTCACATATTGTAACATATAATAGAGAGTTACAATATTTAGATATATGAGAAATATCCAAATAATGTAACATATTTGGTGTTACAAATTTGTAACTTCCAAATATTACCCTTTATTGTGTAAAATTGTTGTTACACAATATTGAGATGAATTTCATAAAGCCATATGTGATATGGCTGTTAGAGATATGATTTTAACCCCAATAATGAGTTTTGGGAAAATCATTTGGGAGGGTTTAGAACCATTTGGAAAAACATCATATTTTTTAGTGCTGAAAATGGTCGGTGGCCGCGGCCACTGAATGTTGGTGGTTGTGGCCTGTGGGATAGAGGCTAGTGGCCGCGGCCACTAATGTCTCTGGCCGCGGCCACAGGCCAAAAACTGACCATTTTTTCAGTTTTTTCAATCTTTGTTGAACGACTCAAAAAACTCAAATAACTCCCAAATCTCATTTTTAATTCCATATTAATCCAATTCGTCATTGGTAACAGCCATGGGGGTTGGTGGAATTTGAAATTCAAAGGGTGTCTCTAAACTTTATAAATAGGAGCCTATAGCTCATTTGTAAGACACAACATTTCTATGCATTAGAGCACTTGGCTAGAAACACCTTGAGGCTTGATAATTCCATAAAACATTTCCAATATCTAAGAGAGATCCCTTAGTGCTTGAGTTAGGGGGAAATAAGCTTTTGGACAAAGGTTTTAAACCTTGTTCAAGTTGGTGATCCCCAACACTCTTCACTTAGGTTGTGTAAGTGAAAGTTTTCTTTGTTTTGTTCTTACAATTTCCTCTATTTCTTTTCTTCTCATTCCTCTTGTTTTATTTACTTGTAATTTTGTTTAGAGGTTGTAATCATCTTTTCTTGTGTTCCAAACACTTTTACTTTATTTGTAATCTTTTGCTTAGAGTTGTATTTTTCACTATTCCATTCTTCTTCTCTTCTTTTTCTTCTATTTTGTTTATTTGTACTTTCAGTTATAGAGTTGTAACCTTATTTAATCGATCTATATTTATTTGTAAAATTATTGCATAGAGTTGTAACATTTTCTTACAATTTCCATTGAGGCAATATATATTTTCCTAACATTCAAAAGCTTAACCCATTTTTGTTTCATTGGTAAGGGAGACAATCAAGATCATGAACCAAGACCTAGTAAGATTGGATAGGTTTGATGGATCCAATTTTACTAGGTGGCAAGACAAGGTGAGGTTTCTTTTAACCACTCTTAAAATCGCCTACATCCTTGAGTCATCCTTGGCACCTCTAGCCGAGCCATCCGGCAAAGACACTCCCGAGGAGGTGGAGAAGAGAAGGAAGAGGGAGGAGGAAAACCTTCTTTGTAGGGGTCATATCCTCAACACCCTATCCGATAGGCTCTATGACCTCTACACCGAGACCAAATCAGCCAAGGAGATATGGGATGCACTTGAGAAAAAGTTTAAGGCAGAAGAGGAAGGTACCAAAAAGTTTTTGATATCTCAATACTTCGATTTAAAATTTTTTGGTGATAAACCTATTCTTCCTCAAATTCATGAATTGTAAATAATTGTTAACAAATTGAAAGTGCTAAAGATTGAGCTTCCCGAGGCCTTTCAAGTTGGTGCTATAGTGGCTAAATTACCACCAACTTGGAAGAGCTATAGGAAAAGAATCCTTCATAAAAATTAGGATTATTCTTTGGAGGAAATCCAAAAACATATTCGAATCGAAGAGGAATCGATATGTAGAGATAAACTTGTGGAGGGGTCTAATGGAGAGACTTCCAAAGCAAATGCGGTGTCACAACCAAAACATCCCAAAAACAAAGGGAAAAAGGGTAATGAGAAACCTTTGGGTCCAAAAACCAACCCAGACAAGCTTAAGGGTGAGAAAGGTCCTTGCTTTGTGTGTGGGAAAAAGGGTCACTATGCTAGAGAGTGTAGGCATAGAAAAGACCAACAAGGACCTAAGGTGAACGCAACTCAAAAGGAAAACATAGTTTCTACCCTTAGTGAGGTGAATGCGGTCCAAGGCAAGGTGAAAGGGTGGTGGTATGATACATGTGCCACCGTCCATGTCACCTATGACAAATCATTGTTCAAGACCTTTGAAGAGTCAAAGGGCAACCATGAGATACAAATGGGCAATGAGGGTAAATCCAAGGTACTTGGCAAAGGTACTATTGAAGTCTACTTCACCTCCGGCGAGAAAGTTACATTAGTGAATGTACTTTGTGTTCCCGAAATGAGTAGAAACTTGGTAAGTGGTGATTTGCTTGGCAAGCCCGGCATTAAAGCCGTTTTTGAGTCCGGTAAACTTATACTTACCAAATCAAATGTATTCTTGGGGAAAGGGTACTCTTGTGAGGGAATGGTGAAATTGTGCACCAATGATGTAACTTTCAATGTTATCAATAAAAATGCTAATTCCGCCTATATTTTTTAGTATGATTCTTTATTTTTGTGGAATCTTAGACTATCGCATATAGGTTTTCCAACCATGAAAAGAGTAGTAAAATGTGGTATGATTGCATGCAATATTAAAAACTATGGTAAATGTGAAACATGTGTTAAGGCTAAAATGATTAAGAAACCATTTCTTAGTGTAGAAAGATCATCTAATTTACTAGATTTAATCCATAGTGATCTTTGTGAATTAAATGGTGTTTTAACTAGAGGTGGTAAAAGGTATTTTCTTACTTTTATAGATGATTTTAGTAGATATACCTATGTGTTTCTTTTAAAGCATAAAGATGAAACTTTTGATGCTTTTAAATTGTATAAATTAGAAGTTGAAAATCAACTAAATAAAAAGATTAAGGTGCTAAGAAGTGATAGAGGAGGAGAGTACTTCTCTAATGAATTCAATACATTTTGTGAAGAAAATTATATAATTCATGAGTGCACTGCCCCTTATACACCACAACACAATGGTGTTGCCGAAAGGAAAAATAGGACTTATCTAGAGATGATAAATTCTATGTTGGTGTTTTCTAAGTTGAACTTCAACTTATGGGGTGAAGCGCTTTTAACCGCTTGTCACATTCTTAATCGAATACCGATGAAGAAAAATGAGATATCTCGATATGAGTTATGGAAAGGAAGAAAACCCAACATAGGGTACTTCAAAGTGTGGGGGTGTCTTGCATATTGCAAGAAAAACTAACCTAATAGAACAAAGTTAGGTTCAAGAGCCATAAAGTGCTCTTTTGTTAGTTATGCTAACAATAGTAAAGCTTATAGGCTATTAGACTTAGAGTCTAATATTGTGATTGAATCTAGAGAATTTGAATTTTTTGAGAATATGTTATGTGACAAGAATCTTCAACATCTCTAAAGGAGAATTTGTTATATGAGAACAATTCTCAAGCTTCTACATCCAAAGTTGATTCTCAAGAGGAGAATTCTCAAAAGGATGTAAAGCAACCCTTTGGACCTAGAAGAAGTCAAAGGCTTAAAAATCATACAAGTCTAGTAGTGGATGAGATAGATTCTCAACAAATTTCATTCTACATGGTAGAAGGAAATAGAGAGGGAGTCATTAGGAAAATTCTTATTGTACTTCTCGTTGAGGATGATCCTAAGACTTATAGAGAAGCTATGCAATCGAGAGATAGTGCATTTTGGAAAAAAGCCATCAATGATGAGATGGATTCCATTCTTTCCAATAACACTTGGGAATTGGTAGACCTCCCACCGGGGTCTAAGCCAATTGGGTGTAAGTGGGTATTTAGGACAAAATACCACACTGACGGCACTATCCAAACCTTTAAAGCTAGATTAGTAGCTAAAGGGTTTAGGTAAAAAGAGGGTATCGATTATTTTGATACCTATGCGCCTGTTGCAAGAACAACTTCTATAAGAATTTTGTTCACTTTAGCTTCTAAAGACAACTTGTATGTTCATCAAATGAATGTCAAAACAACATTCCTTAATGGTGACCTCAATGAGGAGGTCTATATGGAACAACCCGAAGAGTTTGTCCTACCAAAATATGAACATAAAGTTTGTAGACTTGTAAAATCCTTATATGGATTGAAACAAGCTCCTAAGAAATGGCATGAGAAATTTGATCAAGCCATCATGTCTAATGGGTTTAGACATAACAATGGAGACAAGTGTTTGTATTCCAAAACTTGTAAGGGATATGTGATCATTGTTTGCTTATATGTGGATTACATGCTTATTCCAAGTAATAGCATGAAAGGGATAGAAGAAAAGAAGAGGTTTCTATCATCAACCTTCAAGATGAAAGATCTTGGAGAAGTTGATACCATACTCGGTATCAAAGTAAAGAAACATAGTGGGGGTTTTGCGTTAGGGCAAGCCCACTATGTTGAGAAAGTATTGAACAAATTTAACCATCTCAAGGTCAAAGATGCCAATACTCCATTCGATCATAGTGTAAAACTAGAGAAGAATGAAGGAAGAGTGGTGGCTCAATTGGAGTATGCTAGTGCTATAGGGAGTCTAATGTACGCTGCCCAGTGTACTAGACTTGATATAGCATTTGCGGTAAGTAAACTTAGTAGGTTTACAAGTAATCCAAGTGTGGATCACTGGAAGGCAATTGGAAGAGTCCTAGGTTATCTCAAGAAAACCAAAGGACTATGCCTTCACTACTCCAAATTTCCTTCGATATTAGAAGGATATACAGATGCAAGTTGGATATCCAATCTTGGGGACAACTTGTCCACAACTAGTTGGGTATTTACACTTGGTGGAGGTGCAATTTCTTGGGGTTCCAAGAAACAAACCTGTATATCTCATTCCACTATGGAAGCAGAGTTCATAGCTCTAGCTGCTACCGGCAAAGAGGCCGAATGGTTAAGGGATCTGTTGATAGAGATTCCCCTAATCAAAGAAAATGTATCTACTATATCGATACATTGTGATAGCCAAGCGACATTGGCTAGAGCATACAACGGAGTTTATAATGGGAAGTCTAGACACATTAGTCTAAGACATGGATATGTGAGAGAATTGATTCAAAGAGGAGTCATCTCAATATCCTATGTGAGAACAAGTGAAAATCTGGTAGATCCTTTCACTAAGCCACTAACGAGGGATTTAGTGGCTGTATCATCTCGAGGGATGGGACTTAAACTCCCTAAAGAGATTCACGATTGATGGTAACCTATCTTAACACTAGTTAATCAACTAGTGTTAGGTTCAATAGGTAAAAACAAGTCAATCAAGTGAATATTAGTTGTACTCAAAAGAAGTCCCATCTGAGATATTGAGTACTTGTGTGTTACCAAGTGGAGGGTTAAAACCGAAAGGTTTTTTTAATAAAATTCAGTCTTGTAAAGACAAGTATTTTTGGTAACGAAATACTGTAAGAATTTTACCTATAAGGACCTAGGGGTGGTGCCGCCTCTCATGAGAATTGGGAGTATTCTCAAGAACGTCCATGAATGGAAAGTGCACATGGCCATTAACGGTGCAAAGCGAGACATAGAGGTCTTAAGTGAACATCGCAAAGGTGTGTGTGTTATCACCGATTTGTTATCATGAAAAGATGGTTCAATGCCTAGTGCAACCTAATTTTCGACAAATTTTGTGATAATTACACTATAGTAAAGTTCAAGTTGAAAAAACACTTTGCTTTATGAACTAATGCAATGACTCCTATAAGAGAGAGTTCTTATTTAATCAAGTGGGGGATATGTTATATTTCAAAATATAATGATTGATTAAATAAGTGTTACAAAAGATAACTATTTAATCTGGTGGGGGAATGTTATATTATTTTATAATATAATGTAATATTATAATATAATGTTTTAGATTAAATAAATGTGACAAAGTGTGTCACATATTGTAACATATAATAGAAAGTTAAAATATTTAGATATATGAGATATATCCAAATAATGTACCATATTTGGTCTTACAAATTTGAAACTTCCAAATATTACCCTTTATTGTGTAAAATTGTTGTTACACAATATTGAGATGAATTTCATAAATCCATATGTGATATGGCTATTAGAGATATGATTTTAACCCTAATAATGTGTTTTGGGAGTTACAAAATCATTTGGGAGGGTTTGGAACCGTTTGGAAAAACAGCACATTTTTTATTGCTGAAAATGGTCGGTGGCCGCGGCCTGTGGGACAGAGGCTAGTGGTCGTGGCCAATAATGTCTCTGGCCGCGGCCACAGGCCAAAAACTGACCATTTTTTCAGTTTTTTCAATCTTTGTTGAATGGCTCAAAAAACCCAAATAACTCCCAAATCTCATTTTTAATTCCATATTAATCCAATTCAACACTGGTAACAACCATGGGGGTTGGTGGAATTTGAAATTCTAAGGGTGTCTCTAAACTCCATAAATAGGAGCCTATAGCTCACTTGTAAGACACAACATTTCTATCCATTAGAGCACTTGGCTAGAAACACCTTGAGGCTTGATAATTCCATAAAGCATTTCCAATATCTGAGAGAGATCCCTTAGTGATTGAGTTAGGGGTAAATAGGCTTTTGGACAAAGGTTTTAAACCTTGTTCAAGTTGGTAATCCCCAATACTCTTCACTTAGGTTGTGTAAGTGAGAGTTTTCTTTGTTTTGTTATTACAATTTCCTCTATTGCTTTTCTTCTCATTCCTCTTGTTTTATTTACTTGTAATTTTGTTTAGAGTTGTAATCATCTTTTCTTGTGTTCCAAACACTTTTACTTTATTTGTAATCTTTTGCTTAGAGTTGTATTTTTCACTATTCCATTATTCTTCTCTTCTTCTTCTTCTATTTTGTTTATTTGTACTTTCAGTTATAGAGTTGTAACCTTATTTAATCAATCTATATCTATTTGTAAAATTATTGCATAAAGTTGTAACATTTTCTTACCATTTCCATTGAGGCAATATATGTTTTCCTAACAGCACTAACAATAGAGGTTGATTGTAGCTGAGTCATAGATGCCGATGGATGAAGACTTGATGTTGTCTCTTTATATTGATCAAACATTGCCCGCATTGTCTTCTCTACCCTTTTCACCATCTCTTTGCACGTCATCTAATCATAAGTAGCACTAAAGCAATGACTGAGATAGTCAAGCTTGTATCTTGGGTCAAGGACTAAGGCAATTAAAAGTGCCTCATTGCAATTATCAAGTTTTCCCAAATACTTGTCATACTTTAGTTTCATGCTCATTGCCATTGTCCTCAATAACTCATTCTCATCATCGTCAACTGCTAAGTCATACAGCTCCTGTTGTATATTACAGATCTCAATAAAGTACTTATTAGCAGTAACATAAGTAGACCCACTAAACTTTAATGTTACTTAGTAAAAATTCTCCAAAAACCTCAAAAACACTAAAGCATTATCCCAATCATCAATAGGGGGGGGGGGGATCTTTGGTTTTCCATCTTTGTCAACCTAATCAAAATATTTCATATAATTAGCATTTCTTTTAATCCTGTCAAATGCCTTCCAAATATTTATTGCACTATTGAGCATTAGATATGTGGAGTTCCACCTTGTTGGAACATCTAAACACAGAAGCCCTTTACATTCAATCCTTTCCTGCATGACACGTTCCTTAAAAATATTTAGCCTAGCAGGAGAAGACTTAACGAACCCCACAACATTTCTAATTGCTGCAATTGACCCATGTTTTTCCTTCAACCCTTCAGTGACAATTAGGTTCACTATATGAGCGCAACACCTCATATGCAAAAACTTTCTATCCAAAATTAGGCCATTCTATTTCTCCTTGAATTGTTGCCTCAAGTATCTAATGGCAACATCATTAGAAGAAGCATTGTCTACCATAATGGTAAACAACTTAGAGATGCCCCAATCTAAAAGACATAAGTCGATCTCATGGCCAATGGTTTACCCTTTATGATCTACGACTTGGAAAAAATTGATAATTCTTTTCTGATACTCCTAAGAATTATCAATCCAATGAGTAGTGATGACCATGTAATTCAAACTTTGAATGGAAGTCCAAGTATCGGTAGTAATCGATATCTTCTCACGGCTCAAAATATTTTTCAATGTCACATTCTCCTCCTTATATAACTTCAATACATCTCTAGCAACAGTCATTCGAGAAGGGATCTCAAACCTAGGTTGGAGTGTTTTGACAAATCTTTTGAACCCTTCACCCTCGACATGTCTAAATGGCAACTCATCCAACACAATATATTGTGTGAGGGCTACCCTACAAGCTTCTTTGTTATAAGATACCGCTACTAAGCTTGTTTCCCCCTCTTTCCCTCCCTTTACATGCTGAAAGCTTAAAGTCTTTTGTCTCTGCTCATCAATCTTATATGGACTTAGCTCGCATACTTTCTTAAAAAGGTTCCACAAATGACTAGTCCCATGTTTTCTACTTTCACACAAGAAGTCAGACTCACAATAATTACATATACACTTGGGGGGAGGAGACTCTTCGTTAGGATCTGTCGAGGGTGGAGGAGGATCTACCTTAGTAAAATGATCCCAAACAGATGACCCTTTTCCCATTGCTTTCCCGGTACTACTAGCACAAGGGATGGGAGGTCTAACCCTCTTTCTCGCCCTAGTATTTCTACCTTTTTTAGTAGGAGGAGTAGGGTTTTCAGTCTGAGTGAGAGGTGGTTGATCTTGATCATCTATCAAGGGAAGAGTTTCATCTACCTCATCATCAATATCCATTACCTAATACGACATATTTAAGAAAAAACTAATCAACAAAGCAGCACACAAGACTATAATCCACTAAGTAAAGGCATGCACAAATAAATTGTACCATTACTTATTTATTCCCTTGGATAAATTGTATAAATTAGGTTTAGTGTACTTTGAATGCCCTTGTTGAATTGATAACTCTAGTATAAATTGACGTGTTTTTCACTTCCATTAGTGTTGTTTGATGGATTTAGCTAGTCTCTTGTTCAATTTTAGTCTCTTATAAATTTTAGTGTACTTTGAATATGCTGTTTCTATTCATCATTATTGACTCTAAACAAAAGACCCTGCTGAAAACACTAATCAGGGAAAGGGGAAGGTTAAAGATTAAGGCCCAGTCCTAGTCCCAACTAAGTGAAGTAGAAAAAGGTATCTATCCAAATGACCATTATATTGGCTACTCTGGTATTGTGTTTTGAAAAAAGAATAAAAAGTTGTTAAGTGCCAAAATCAGATATTTCATTTATGACAACTTAAACTTAAATATGCATCTTACATCCAAGAAAAAAAATGTATATAATAAAATAGAAAAAATATTATAAAAATAAATTTCAGTTCTTCAGTACACTAACCACTAGGACAGTAAGCGAAGGCACCCACACGAGTATGCTTGCTCTTCATAAAATTGAAGAGTTAGGTCTAAAGTTGCAAATAGAAATTCGAAAGCTTCATTTTTAAAAACGTTTACTAAACCAGATAATATTTTCACCTTCAAAAACAAAATAGAACTCAATACTAAAATCGCCAAAGGCCTTAATCTCTAAACCAAATACTTGAATACATTACCCTAAAGATTAACGTTAAAAAACAAAAATAAAAACCAGGAATCTCTTCCTAACATAACCTTCACAATTGAAACGAACTCTTTCAATATACACAATCTCTGATTCTAGCTGATTGAGTAGAAATTTACACTAAAACCCTCAAATAACTCTATCCAAAAACAAACAAATATTACATCTATAACACCAAGCTATTGTCATAAACAAACGCTATATAGAATATACATTTCTTCTTAACAGTTTGAAGAACAAGAAGAAAATTCAAAATAAAGAACTCACCAGGCCGGCGTTGAGGGAGAAAGGGGACAAGCAACTAGTCGGCAACGGCGTGGGTGGCCCTGTGGCTGGCGTGCTCCCTGCGCGGCTGGGTGGATCTTCTCTTTCCTCTCTTGACAGTGCGTGAGAGAGAAGAAGGAGGGCTGGACTAGAGCTGGTGTGAGTGTGACCATGTGAGTGAGGGAGTTGGGTGGGTGGCTCTACTGAATAAGGGAGGCAGCCGTGCGTGAGTAAAGGTGAAAGAGAAGAAGAAAAAGTTTTTATTTTTATTTTAGGGTTATCATATTCATATTTCTTTTTCATAATTTTTTTTTAATTTTGGTCGGGTTTGGGTTACACCCAAACCCAAAATTAGTACATTTTAAAACCTGAACCCGACCTGACATATTTCGAGTTCGGGTCGGATTAAGCCCGAAATGAACAGATTTTTTGAAAATTCGGGTTCTCGAGGTTTGGGTTTTGCGGGTCAAATGTTCATCTCTATCTGACATCTTTTTACCAAAATTTGGAACTGAAAAGCAAGAGTGGAGCTATGAAGAGTACGCCCCCAACAATATTTCGTCTAATCTTGGAAGTAAACATACATATTTTCAACAGTCAATGAATAAAAATTTTAGCTGACCAAAACTTAATATTCAGTCACAAGAACCCAAGCAAATTATTTCCATTCGCAAAAAAAAATACAAAAAATGAAGTCTAGAGAAATTAATTTTGGATTTGGTTGGATATAATGTTTTGAATAGAGAGAAAACGTAAAATGTTTAAAAATGACTAAAATCTAAACTATAAAATAATTGAAGGATCTTAGATGTAAAAAAATTAATAAAAATTATAATTACAGAATTATTATATTAATAATTATTGATTTATTTTTTAAATAATAATTAATTTAATTCATAAAATAGAAACTTTATAAATAATATTGTGTTAATCTATAATAATATTGTGTTAATCTATTATAACATATCACTAAAAATGTAACCATTATGGTTACGTAACCATTAAAAACTCTTACAACATGAATAAATAAATATATATATATAATTTAAGGAAATATATCCATCTAATGTGGCACCATATTTATATATTTTAAAACATTTAGTTTCAATACTTTTAGAATTTTTTTCGGACAAAAATAATCATAACACTTAAGTAGGCATAATTTTTTTAGCACTTAAGTAGGCGTAATTTGGTTTAATAAAAGAGATAAATATATTTAGGTACTTACATGTTATGTTATTTTGCTATGAATATGCATTTAAAATGATATTAGATATTAATCAATATGTTTATGATAAATTTTAAAATTGGTTTAGAGAGATTTTTTTTGGGGTCGAATCTAAGAAAAAAGAAAAGATAGTCCTATTAATTTTATAATGATTGAAAATTTGATTTTTTTTAGTGTTTCTAAATATGTAAACACCATGATTGTTTTTGTTGAGAAACCTTCTAGAGAGCTAGCTCAAACACCTCAGCATGAGCTGTCAAGTTAGTTGCAATGTTTGTTACAACTGTGTCAGGGCAATCCCGAGCTTTGAGAGATTAGTTGTATTCTGTTATGATTCTTGTAACTGACTTCAGTATAAATAAAGAGAGCTACCTTTCATGTTTAATGCGAGAGCTTTTCATACTCCTTTCTAGAGTTTCTTCACCTGGTATTACTAGTAACCAGAGAGGTTGTCTTCCATGGCGTCCCCTTCCTCTGCTTCCTCCTCTTATGTGTCTTCTTCTTCCTCCTCTAGTTCGAAAGTGGCCTTCTCGCCTGTTGGTACTTCTCTCAATGGTGCCATTACCATCAAGTTCGACAAGTTCAACTATATTTCATGGCATGCACAACTGGTTCCGATGATCCGAGGCTACGATCTTGAAGGCTATGTGTTCGACACAAGTCCTACTCCATCACGCACTGCTGTGATCATTGATGAGAAAGGCAGATCTGTCACCATTACCAATCTAGAGTACACGCTATGGATTCGAGATGATCAATTGCTCATTAGCTGGCTGCTCACATTGCTCACTCCTTAAATCCTTTCTCAAGTGGTGCGCTGCAAGACCAGTCACGAGGTGTGGAGAACTCTCAAAACTCTGCTCTCATCCAAGAACAAAGCCAGACTCCTCCAACTCAAAGATGAGCTCCAACGAACCAAGAAAGGATCGTATACCATCTCTAATTACTAGGCTCAGATGGAAAGCATCTCTGACACGCTGATGTTTGCTGACTATCATGTACCTGAAGAAGATCTGGTCCTCAATATCCTTAATGGATTGCCTCCAGAGTATGATGGTGTGATCAATAACATCCTCAGCGAACCTGATCTCAACTTGGCAGAAGTCCAATCGATGCTCCTCAGCCAAGAAAATCACTCCTACGATGGTCAACAACTAGGGTGGTGGACATTCAAGCTCCTTCTGCGAACCATGCTCTGACCACTCCCAAAAGTCGTGCCTCGATCCGCCTCCTACTTGTGGTTTGAGTGCTTCTTGTGGACGTGGACACGCCAGAGGTTCCACCAGAAACCAGGGCTCGAAGCCATTCTGCCAGATTTGCAGCAAAACTGACCACACTACAGTCATTTGCTGGTACATGCATGATGATGAGCCATCTTCATCCAATCCTACCTCTCAAGAAGATAACAAAACTGTTTTTATAGCCTCACTCGAAACTATTCCTGGTACACAAAAAAAATGGAGCTACGGACCACATCACTACAAATCTCTCCAGTCTCAGTGTGAATCGTGACTACTGTGGCCTGGATAAACTGATGGTAGGAAATGGTAAGCTCATCCCTATCACTCACACTGGTTCAACTTCATTAAGCTCTTCTTGCAATAATAAATATCTTAGACTTAAAATTGTGTTTTGTGTTCCAAAAATACAAAAGAGTTTACTGAGTAAACTAACTACTAAAAATGATGTGTTTGTGGAATTCCATGTCGATACTTTCTATGTCAAGGACAAGGAAACAAGGGAGCTACTGTTGGAATTTCACTGTCTTCCAAACCCAGTCCATCTCCACTAGCGTCATCTACCAGTTGCACTTCACCTTTGACCCAATCGAAATGTAATAAAACTACACAACCTACTTGTTTCAACCTTGTAAGAGCTGATGTTAGTACTTGGCATAGACGGTTAGGACATCCCAGTGTCAAAGTTTGACATAACTTGTCATAAGACTTACCTGGTTGTACTATGATGGACCCAAAATGAGTATGTTTTAAAAATTTATAACTCGCAAGTGCACGAATCGTATATGAAATATAGTGTTCGTATAAGCACGAGATCGAACTCAGAGGAGTTGTCTAAAATAAAAAATAAATCAAAATTAATAAATTCTAACCTAGCTTCAAAGATTGATGAGATTTAATGACATGAACATAAAATAATTTTTTTTAAATAAAGCTATTTAAGAGAATACAAATAAACCAATAATGATTTGAAAATAAGTGTTAAAAGGAAAGATTATTAAGATACTAGAATCCACAAAATGTAAGTTTAATAATACTTATTAGTATATTGATTCCCAAGATTTAGTGATAGTTAAAATAAGTCAAAATATCATTTTCCAAATAGATTTATAATTTTAAGCACAAATTACTTCTAAAAAGATAGGATTTTTCTTCACTTTTATAAAGTATAATGTAAATGTGGAAATTCCTCCCTTATGAATCTTATTCACAAGTGAAGCTCTATACTACGAGACATCCTAAAAGCTACTCATTGTCCGCACAAGGGGATGAGGACGTCACATGATGGTGAGGGAATTGAGCTAAGAGGGCCACCCTCGCTATGTGAGGGCCCTCGGCCGCTTGCCAATCTGAACATCACCCTCGCTATGCGAGGGTCCCGGGTTGGCCATCTGCATGCGCCCCGTTCCATCAAGCATCGAGCCTCGCCTGCACTTAGGAGAAGAAAGCCAGCCTCGCTACGCGAGATACCCTCGCTATGCGAGGATGGAGGCCTTGTTTTGGCGTCCGTGCCCCGAGCCTCGCCACGCCTGCACTCGGGAGAAGAAGGTCAACCCCACTACGCGAGACACCCTCGCTATGCGAGGGTGAGGCCTTGTTGTGGCATCCGTGCTCTGAGCCTCACCACGCCTGCACCCGGGGGGAAGAGGGGCAGCCTCGCTATGCGAGGGTGCTACCCTGTTGCGCCGCCTGTGTCTTCAGCCTCGATTTCGCGTGACCTGCGTAGACCAGCCTCGACTCCTAGCGTATCGGCCACACATGACGCATACAGGATGAAGCCTCCTTGGCATTAGCATGAGGGGTACTTAGAGACACTTAGTGGGAATGCCAAGCCAGCATTGGGTACCAAACGTGTATTGATGAGGACAACCGGGTACAAGACACGCGTACTGACACAGGGCGTACGGTTGTGGAGAGAACAAAGGTACGGCCCCGTGACCTGCATTTGAGGAGTAGTGGCGGTACGGACCTGTACGAAGAGTAGTGGTACCACTTGGCCACCCCTAACCATACGCCAGAGCCGACAGTACTATGTCCTAGGCCATGACTCTGGCATCATCAAGGTAGACACCACTACGCCCTGAGCCACTACACTATCAGAGTACCTGTGTACGACCCTGTCGTCTGGGACTTGTCTGTATCCAGGGCCAATAGAGCCCCCCTATAAATAGGCCCCAACCCCTCAGGTTAAGGGGTTGGAAAACTGAGTGTATGAGGGGAAATTTTAGAAATACATGATCTTTGTTCCATTGTTGCTCTGTTTTTTTTCTATTGATTGAAGTTCTTTCCTCTTGATTCTAAGCTACCCTTACTATAAAAATCTTAGTTTTCTAACCTTTAATCGTTGATGAGATTTCACCGTCAACATATAATTTCAAAGTATTTAATGTGAATCAATTTAATGAAACAACAAAAAATCAATTAATATTATTTATAAGGGAAAACATAATATTTTTGTTCTAAGCATTGGATGTATACAATTTAATGACACATCTTACACAAAGAATATTATGTTTTGCAAAATGAAGAACAAAGTGCATATTATCTAACAATCCAAAATATGAGACATTAAAGATGAAAGACATATATGAAGAAGAAAACTCCATAAACTTTGTTGCATTACAAGGGAAATCAACATACAACATAAATATTATCTAGTTACAAGTTGCTTCATCATGATCTTAATAATCTTATGAAAAAGATAAGAAGGACATAACTAGAATAGAAATTACAAACCAAAAAATTACAAACATAAATAGGAAAATTTGGAGGAGGAACCCCCAAATGTTTCCTCTAAAAATACATAAAAGCTACTCTAAAGAGATAAAAAAATATGGAGAGAAAAGAGAGAGATATGGAAGAAGTGGTGTAAGAGAAGGTGTGTGAAATGGTGAAACGAGGCTCCTATTTATAGGAGGGGACGGGGACTAAGAAATAAAAGTAAATTACATTGGGGATTAAAAACAAGAATTAAACCAAAATAAAACATGAAATAATAAAAAAAATAATAAAAATGGTAATTTTTATGTAAATTTTGTATGTTTGAAAATTGGAATTTTGTGAAAAGGAGACAAAGTGACAAATTAAGCTTGGATATTGTGCTCAAGAGAAGGGTGTTGGTGGCTGGTTGGGTGGCTGGGCCAGGCGTGGGCTTCAGGTGGTGTACGGCTTCCCAGGGGCGACTGGGAAAGCTGGAGCTTCAGGTGGCAGGGGCTGGAGGTTGTTGGATTGGATACGTGGGCCTGCGGTTGGGTGGCTTTGGCTGGGTGAAGGGAACGGGCCCAGGAGAGAGGAAAAAGGCAGGGCTGGCAGGGAGGAGGTCCGAGTGGGCCTGGGATTGTTGGGCCAGGCGGGGGTGCAAGGGGCAGTGGCTCGGCTGGGAGGCTATGAAGGCATGGTCCTGGTTTGGCCTAGTGAACTGGGCTTTAGGAGGTGTTGAAGGAGGCAGACCCTTTTGCCAATTTTTGTTATTTCCTCTTCAAAAATGTCATTTTCCTTTCTTTCTCCTCATTTTTCAAACACAAAAAAAGATACAACATAATTCCTACAACATAAAAATAAATTAAATCAGAATCAAATATTTTCAATTATAAAATACATCATATTAATTCATTTAAAATATTAATTAAAACTTAATTTAATTTAACACTTAAGCTCAAAAGTTCATCTTTTTACTTCCTACTTAACTATACTAATTTCAAATAATTAAAACTACAAAATATTATAATAAAATATATATAAAAACACACAAAATATATAAAATCATGATAAGACTAATAAATTCAAAATTACTTAAAATCTTAATAAATTACTTAAAAACTCAAAGACTAAGCAACAATTAGCATAACAAATGTGATCAAATAACTCTATTTTGTAGAGTTATCATACTACCAAATTGTCAACAAATAAAAAGTATTTCTGCTCTGCTTGTCAACTCGGCAAAAGCCATGTTTTACCATTAATAGATCCGAAAACAAGTCTACACAACCCTTTCAATTGCTCTATTCTTATTTGTGGGGTCTTGCCCCAATGGTCTCAAAAGAAGGATTTCGATATTACATATCCTTCGTAGATGACTTTACTAGATTCACATGGATCTATCCCTTAAGTCTAAAGTATAAATCTCTGAGTGTGTTTAAAGACTTTAAAACAAAAGTGGAAAAATATTTTTACTTACCAATAAAAATGTTTCAAAGTGATTGGGGAGGTGAATTTCGACCCTTCACTCAGTTTTTACAAACCTAAGGGATACTATTTAGGAAGTTGAAGCGCCTCATGTCACTATGGTTGCTTCCTGGAATGATAACTGGTCCTACAAACCAACACGAGTCTTTCCAGCATGCTTTGTCCTCACTCACACACTTCTTGGGAAAAATTCACAGGAGGTCACCCATCATGAGACTACTCCAGGTCAAGCACACTTGACTTTGGAGTTCTTCAACTATGTAGTCCCATACCTACACAGTCTTAGAATCATCACACTTGACCTTCCCCAGACGATGTGGGATTGCACAGCTTTTACCTGGTCTTTCCCCCTGCGGATCACAGAATCTGACTATCACAATCACCCCCCTAGGGGTCCGACATCCCCATCAGCCACACTTCCGGCTGGGTCAAGGCTCTGATACCAATTGTAACGCCCCACGTCATTATGGTTGCTTCCTGGAATGACGACTAGCCCTACAAACCAACACAAGTTTTTCCAGCGTGCTTTGTCCTCACTCGCACGCTTCTTGGGATAACTTCCCAAGAGGTCACCCATCATGAGACTACTCCAGGTCAAGCACGCTTAACTTTGGAGTTCTCATGTGATGGACTACCAAAAAGAAAATGCATCTTGTTGGCATAGGTAGTACCCATCAATCCATTTAAGTCGTCTTCAACTATGTAGTCTCATACCTACACAGTCTTAGAATCATCACACTTGACCTTCCCCAGACGATGTGGGATTGCACAGCTTTTACCCGGTCTTTCCCCCTGCGGATCACGAGTTTCTAACTGTCATAGAAGCCATGTCCCCATGTACATCAACAAAATGGTAGGGTATAAAGGAAACACTAAAACATAGTTGAATCAGAGCTCACTTTTCTTGCTCAAGCAAGCATGCCTTTGCAATTTTGGTGGGAGATTTTTCATACAACCACCTACCTTATCAATCGACTTCCAACACCAACTCTAAATGGTAAGTCTCCTTATCAATATTTGTATGGTCAACACCTTGATTACACCATCCTAAAAGTGTTTGACACTTCATGCTACCCTCACTTCCGCCCATACAACAACTACAAATTATAGTTTCAGTCTTCCAAGTGTTTGTTCATTGGTTATATCCCTGACCATAAAGATTACAAGTGTCTCCATTCCTCAGGTCGTGTTTACATCACAAGAAATTGTGTGTTCAATGAGTCCGAGTTTTCATATCATGTGTTATTTTTACCATTTCGAGTCAAACTCCATCCTCATCTCATACACCATGTCCCATTATGTTGTATACCCCAACCTTAAAGTCTCCCATATCCTCAACACATGTGTCTTCCTCTCAAGAGCCTGGTCCTGCGGTTGCACCACCTCCACAGCTAGTCTCTCCCCCAACCTCTCCTGCTGGTCTTGACTCCCCTTCCTCGACAGGTTACACTTTAGCTTAGAGCATAGAGCAGCCTATTCAAGCTATGGCTTCTCCAACAATTTCTAAAGCTTCACCTCAGCAACCTCAAGTTGAGTCTCCATTATCATGGTCCCAAGTTACTCCCACAGCTGCTCCAGTAGTAACTGAAGTGCCTCTAGTTTCATCTATACCTCAACATTATAGACCCTTGTCCACACATGAAATGCAAACTTGAGTTGAGTATGGAGTAGTCAAACTGAAAGCACTTACATCCACTAAGCATCCGTTTAACTTGCCCATTGGACCTGAAGAACCAACTTCAGTAAGTGAGCACTCAAAGATCCCAAATGGAAGTCAGCAATGGAAACTGAATATGCTGCTCTAATTGCCAATCATACATGGGACTTGGTTCCACCAGACAGCTCGCAGCATGTTGTTTTCAACTAGTGGATCTACAAGCTGAAATTGAATCCAGATGGAGCTGTACAGTGACATAAAGCATGCCTTGTGGCAAAGCGGTTTCATCAAACCCTAGGCATTGATTTCTCAGAGACTTTTAACCTCGTTATCGAACCTACCACAGTTAGCATTATGCTCACAGTGGCGGTACATTTTGGCTGGGATGTTCAATAGCTAGACATGAATAATGCGTTCCTTAATGGAGTTTTTCACTATTACAAAAACAGTCTTTTAGGACTTTTTTAGGGCACTCACCTAGATGTGATCCCTAAAAACAGTTTCTGGACTTTTTAGGACACTCATTGAGAGTCCTTAAAGAATTTCTTTTAGGACACACGGTGCGAGCCCTAAAACTGATGTGTGTCCTAAAAGTTTGAATTTTTTTTAACAAAAGTTCCTGGACTTTTTAAGACATTTATTTAGAGTCCTTAAAAACACATTTTAGGACTTGCAATGAGTGTCCTAAAAACATATGTGGGTCCTAAAAGACCTTACTAGAAAATTTAAGTGTAATATGAGTGGTGACTTTTAAGGGCTCACTTTGGCTGTCCTAAAAGAGTATTAAGGGCTCCCAAAGCGTGTCCTAAAAACTTTTAAATAAAAAATGACAAAAATTTCTATCATTTTCGAATTGGGTTATATTAGGGTATCATTTCTCATCAACACACACAAAGGAAGAAGAAAAAAAATGAGCTGCCTCTATCCCTCTAGAACTCTCTCCCGTCTGCGTCAATATGAGGCCCAACCGCTGCCCTGCCGCCGTCCCCCATTGACACGAGCCACCTCATTAGATACAGAAGGTCGCCGAACTTCGACCCCAGCGAGCCCAACCCCTCACACCCCGCCCTCCCCCGCCTAGAGTCGTTCGAAGTCACGGTGGTGCTATGTTACCCAAACACCTCTAAGTGTTTTCCGAACACCTCGAGCCATCCTGACCCAAACGACCACCACCAGTGAATTCCTTATGCTTTGGGCATCAACACCCACTAAAGGATTGAACTCAACATCCATCGGAATTGGAAGTCGACATTCGCCGGAATCCATGGAGGTCCGAGAAATCATAGTTCAAATCCGACCATTCTAGCCCTTTCCAAGAAGAACCACCACCACCACGACGCTCCCCGAGACTTGGGCTTGGATGCCCAGTCATCATTTTCCCGAACCACCACCTTGGGGTGGTGGCACCGCCGTTAACGTCGAATCTCCGGCGAGAGCTTTGGCTATCAATTAATTCTTTAAAATTAAAAATAAAACTTTTTAGGACTCACAATGGGAGCCCAAATAACATTCTTTTAGGACTCACAATGCGAGCCCTAAAAACATTATTTTAGGGCTCGCAATGCGGGTCCTAAAAAACCTCAGTTTTTAAGGCTCTCAAATAGAGGACTCACTCCTCGTGAGTCCTAAAAAGCCTTTTTTTTGTACTAGTGTTTCAAGAGACTGTGTACATGACACAACTTGATGGCCTTGTCAGTCCTACTCATCCTCACTACAGGTGCAAGCTAAACAAGGCGCTTTATGGCCTTAAATAGGCCCCACGAGCAAGGTTCGATCGCTTACAAGCAACCTTACTGAATTGGGGATTTATTCCATCCAAAGTCGATGTGTCTTTGTTTGTGTATCACCACAACTCACAACTCATCTTGCTTCTTTTGTATGTTGACGACATATTGGTCTCTGGTAGGAGCCCATATTTTATCTCCAAACTTGTTCCAGACCTTAATGGTATGTTAGCTTTGAAACAACTTGGCTTTCTGCACTATTTCTTGGGAATAGAGGCATATCAAGACACCACAGGTGTTTACCTATCTCAATCCAAATATATAACTGATCTTTTGTTCAAGCTCAACATGACAGGAGCAAAAGGATGTACTACTCATGCAACACCTCATCAAACCCTGTCGTGCATTGAGGGGGGACCAATGGTGGAACCAAGCTTGTATCGCAGAACTATTTGCGCATTACAATACTTGACCATTACACTGCTAGAAATTTCGTATATAGTGTCCAAAATCAGTTAGTTCTTGCAAGCTCCACTACTACACATTGCCAAGCGTGTAAGAGAGTGCTTCAGTACCTAAAAGATACAACTACACATGGCATTTGCTTCAAGGCTGGTTTAGCAGAGTCACTTGCACTTCAGGGATTCTCAGATGTTTATTGGGCCAAGTGCTCGGATGATAGGAGGTCCACAGGAGCATACTGTGTTTACTTAGGGACAAGCTTAATCTCGTGGAGTTCTAAAAAGTAAATCATGGTAGCTAAAGAATCGACTAAATGCTTAATTTTCAGAAGGTAATCGATTAAATTTCCAGTCATTCTGGTATTGCAAAGTTTAGTTTTGAACTGACCAATTTTGGCTCGATTTTGAGCTGAGTAGCATTCTTCAAGTGCCGACCAGATCTGAGCAGCACTTTCATTCCCAACCATGCGAGTGAGAATATTCTCGGACATTGACGAAAGAAGCCAAGAAACTAGAAGACTATCTTGAACATCCCATTCGATGAACTCTTCACTGAGAGTTGCGGTTGCTTCGTCGGCGGCAGTCGTGTATTTTGCTGAAGCGAGACTGGAATCGAGAAATTTGAGAAGACGATTGCCTTTGATGGAGGCATAGACTTGATGCTTCCATGGAAGATAATTGTTGTCATCAAGCTTTACAGAAAGACAGTGATTGAACGAAAGTGGATTGGTTTTGGGCAGCGAACCAAATCCTTGGGGCAAAGAACCAGATCTCTGAGATTGAGAAGTAGAAGTGCCATTGGTTTGAGAAGAATTCGCCATTGTTAATGAGAAGACTCGGATACCATGTAAAGGGAGAAAACGAAGAGCAAGCAAAGTAAATAAAACCAGTGTTTGTATATTGATTTTGTGTAATGTAAACACTGATTATAAATCAGCTTATATACAGATATGTACAAAAGGAAGTTTGTTGTCAGTTGTAACAGAATGGATCAATACACATAACAATCTTGATAACAAACTAACAGAATTCCTAACTGGATAACTATTCCCTAACAGTCGGCATTGTTGTTAAATTAATTGTCAATGTTGGGTCAATAGCGACAATTTTTAATTGTCAGCATTAGTCTCAAATTAACTGTCGACGTTGGGGCCAATAGCGACAGTCAAAAGCAACGGTTACAGTTATTAACTGTCGGCGTTGGTTTCTATGCCTACAGTTTTTAATTGTCGGTGTAGAGTCTCATTAAGCAATTACGACAATTAACAGAGTTGACTGTCGTGGTTGACTGTCGGAAAAACTCAATTTTATAGTAGTGATTTTATACATATCAATTAAGGTTCTTATAAACTTTTTAAATTCATATTATAGCTCTTTGAAGAGAAATAATAGAATAATGGGAGAGAGTGACGAAGAGAGAGAGAGGGAGAGAAAATTGCGTATATTTTTATATCCAGAGGTATTATTGATCAATAAAGGGAGAGTGACGAAGAGAGAGAGAGAAAATTGCGTTTATTTTTAGTTCCAGAGGTATTATTGGTCACTCTAGCTTGGTCCCAACGTATATAAAGTTCCAGAGTTATTATTGGTCACTCTAGTTGCATAGTTAGAGTAGAGGTCTCTTAAGGAATATATCTTCAAATTTCCTTATATCAATCTGAAAATACTTTGGGAACAAATTATGGTAATGTTGTTTATTTAAATGTTTTATCAACCTGCGAAACTCAAATAATTGTTATATAATAAGAAATTAAAAAAAAAAACCTTATTAAATTTATTACATGCAAGATAAGCAAAGAGAACAATCAAAACAGGTATTTATTATAGCGGATAATCCAATCCATTAATGTTGTTAAACATATCCTAAATATCACTAGAATTTTAGACTAGTGAACCCCATCTTGAAATATTATAAGGAATTAATTATTATAGATCTAGACAAATCACTACATACATATATATGTAATATTCTTTGAGATTGGCTTTTCTATCTTTTTGAGTTATGATGACAAAAGTCGAACTTAAATAGGACTCAAAATATTCTGTTGGGAAAAGTTATTGTATTTGCAGTGATCATGTGGTTATAATTTTGCACATTTTTTGGCCTAGAACTTGTATGGTCTAATTTGGATCGTATGTTTCCACTTTTGGCTTAGGCATATCATATAGCTCAACCAAAATTTGGTGTCTCTATTATATAGTAAAGATTCGAAATTTATCATAATGTCGACACAAACAAAAAATGAATGAAATATCTCTTCCTTATCTTTTCTGTCATTTTATGGGTGAACATTAAGTATCCAAAAAGAGAGAAAAAAATTTCAAATAACCAAATGCATATCAAATATAATGGAAGTACAGAACACCCCCCAAATTAAAAACAAAAACGAAAACAATTATCTAGTCATGATGACTTTTCAGTCAAAATAAAAACTTGCAATATTTAATCATCAATACACTTTTAGTTATATCATGATAAATATTGTTGCAACTAATTGACATATATATGGATTTGAATTTTATTAAGAAAATATTTGTGTGGAAAAAGATCAATAGAAGAAAAATGAAAGAAAATACTTTTCTAAAGTTTTATAAGGATATTTTTTTTAATATTTTGCTCTTTTTGAATATATTTATCATTGTTCTAAATTTTATAAATTATAATAAATGTAAGTTTAGTTTTTTCTTGAAAAAGAATTCCTGATTTTTTTTTGAATCCAAACATGAAAAAATGAATAAATTCATTTTATTCCTAACATATAAGATTCAAACAAAGGTAAATATGTATATATATATATATTTACATAAATTTTAATCACATAATATATATATATATCAATAATTCTATCCTTAATTTTGTTCACAAATCCTACTTTTTGTGTCTAGGGGAAATGAAAAAACAAAATTGTGCCATTTGTGTTTTATTTATTTAGGGTTTTTATTGTTGCCTTAAGGAGAACGCAACAAAAAAAGTAATATGATGCTAAAGTATAATATAAATTAATGATGAAGAAATATATATATATATAAAATAAAGAATAAATAATAAATAATATTTTTGCCCCCGAATTATGACCACTATATGATCATACTCTCTGTATGATTCGCGATGTTAACAATTTCCCCAAACTATGCACGTTATTAAAACATGAGACTTCTGTTAGATTCTGTCCAACATGACATACAAAATGCTTACGTGAAATTGTGATTACATGAAATTAGATCTAGGGTCGAGGAATTTAGGTTTTGGATTTATTTGCTAGAGCAAAAGATAGTAGAACTAAGATGACAACAAATTATCAATAGCAGCCTTCACGGTGGTGGATAATGTGGGCATAAATTGAAATTAAAAGTGCATAAATATCTATCTATATATAATAGTAAATTAATTACTAATAACTCTATTTTTGCATGCATATATAAATATATATTTAAATGATTTAAAAATTAAACTACAACACAATTATATAAAAAAAATATTCCGATTTACTCTATTTTAGTTAAATATTATTATGAGTAAAATTACATCATTAATTTGTGTGTTAGTTTAAGTAATATATATATATCTATATATATCTATATATAATCACAAGAATGTATGCACTTTTAACATGTTAATAATATGTGTATTTTTTAAGGAGTAGTTTTAATAATTTATTTAGATATTTGTACTTTGTCGTATATTATATTCATTCCGTTCAAAAAGAGTCATATATTGTACATACGACCATTGGCCAATTTCACAGGTCAACATTTTGGTGCTTTCATTGAGAGTGCAAAATCAAGAAAACACACTTTCATCGGTTTTACGATGCCTCGAAATCCCAATCAGAGTAGAAGATGGCTCCCAGGAATTCTACCACTCAAGATCCCATTGATCCCATTAACGAACCTTAGTTGGAGGTTGGAGACCAACCTGATGCGGAAGATCCACAGGATGCTCACCAGGAGGAGATGGTACAATTTCTAGCGAGGCGGGAGGCCTTTGTTGCAGAAATTGCCCTCCAGAAGGCAACTATGGAACGGCAACGACAAGAGATAGATGAGAAGGTCCAAAGGATGATCCATAGGGAGCAGGAAGCTGACCAGAGGCACTAGGAGGCTGTTGTGGCCCTTGAGGCAGCTACCCAATTAGCTCGAGCTAACGCTGAAGTCACTGCTCAGGCGGTGAGGGAGGCTCAGGACAAAGCAACAGGAATGCGAGACAACAGTAACAGGGAGTCCCAGGGGAGGAGTCGAACCCCAAGGACGCTCTCAGAACCACTTTCCCAGAGACAAGATGAAGAGGCATAGTCCAAGACTTCCTCCTCCATGACTAAGAAGAGTAACACTTCATCTCGGAGTAGGAGTGTTACCAACCCGAAGACCCCCTCCCAGGGGGGTAGATGTAATGTCCCAACTATTCTAGACCTTGGGACCATTAATAACTACTATACTAATCTTAAGTAAACGTACATATGAAAAAACCATAACTTTATTATGTAAAGAAAATGTTTAAATACATAAATATTTCACTTAGGATATGGGATCCCATTGTATTGAAAACAAAACAAAACACAACTTAAATAAATTGGTTACAAAATTAAGTGCAAAAAATAATACATCATAACTAAAAGACTTAAAAAAAACTTCATCCTCTAATCGAACGCTTAGTCCATCGATTTCATCCTGCCTCAATACACATCCTCGAGCTGCCAAGAATCTTTCCGCCGTCATAACTATTTTCCTGCACATATATAGCATAAAGGAATGAGCCTAATGCCCAGCAAGGAAAATCTACTACAAGCATGAAACATAATCATACAAATAACTATAAGCTATAAACATATAACATATATCTATAAAGACGTACATCATATAAGACTATACTATTAATGGCCATTAAAATATGTGATAAACCATCTACATCCCCTTTCTAATATCTGAGGTAGGTTAGATCACATGGTAGGTTTAGGATAACCCATCTACGTCTCCTGTGTAATATCTGAGGTAGGGTAAATCATAACCATGAAACATAAGAAAACATAACATAACATACTATAGCATAACTTATCATAACATATCAACATAACATATAAGCATATAAAACTATCCTATTTTCCTTACCAATATACCGGGATGATGAGAACAAAGTCGGGATTTTGCAACACTCCTAAAAACCATAACAGAGAGGTGAGTATACTAAAGAAAAGATATGAAAAGAATGAATTACACCATCGAAAAGATACTATCCTATTTTCCTATTTTCCTTACCATATAAGCATATAAAACTATCAACATAACATATAAGCATATAAAACTATCCTATTTTCCTTACCAATATACCGGGATGATGAGAACAAAGTCGGGATTTTGCAACACTCCTAAAAACCATAATAGAGAGGTGAGTATACTAAAGAAAAGATATGAAAAGAATGAACTACACCATCGAAAAGATACTTATCAATAAGAATCTTACGTTCAAGATCATAGATGCCTAACCAAGAATAGAGAATACGAGTTAAGATTTGAGTAGAAAAACTATAAGAACAATACATAAAGGAACTAGAATAAGGAATACCTTGAATGCTTCTATGACCGAACTATACCTCGAAACCGAAATACACTGTAACCTTACTTCCCAAGTGTTTATTGAGCTTATAATGATTAAGCTTATAACCCCAACCCAAGTGTTTGTCACTCTATAGTCTCAGTAGCACCTGGAAGGCTCTGATCAATGCTTGAAGAATGAATGAAAAGGCTTGGTGCTAGGTCCTATTTATAGAGTTCTAGGAATAAAAATATTCTTTTTGGCTTTGAATAAAAATAATGAATTTAATTGAAAATATTTGAATATTCTTCAGCCAAAGGCTTAGGACTTGGTCAAATTGTTCAGAGAGAGGTTTAAGGAGTCAAAGCTTGATTTTTAAAAACAAAAATAATAAAAACAAATAGAATCCTAACTTCTAACTCCCTAAATCTCGTAACTCTAAACTCACCTACAGTAAAATAAACATATATGGAGTTGTAGGACTTTTATTTAGAATATCTTTATACCGTTAGAAAGATAATTCAATTATCTATAACTTTCTAATAATACTATTTTTTGAAATTCATAATATAACTGAGTCAAAAATAGGTCCGAAGTTACATTACCCTAAAGTTACGAAAAATCTATTTAATTATCTAAATCACAAAAACATAAAATTGCGACAAATGTCATGCTCTTAACAGATTCTGATGAAGACTAAGTCTTATATTTCCCTTAGATTATCATTAAAATAATAATTCCTTAATAATCATGCCTATGAAAAGTTTCATAATCCTATTGGCTCTATCTAAACCTTAGGAATAACCATGCTCATAACAATTGTCATATTCTTATTGACTCTATCTAAACCTTAGTTTATAATAATTATCATATTAATAACCAGAAATATTAATCAAACCTTATGTTATAATTAATATTCTTAAACTATAGGTTAAACATATAAAATCCATAACTATTGCTAGGAGTTTCCAACTAAGTCCCAGCTTGAACCAAAATCCACAGTCATAAACATACTACAACTTCTACTAGCTATTACTACTACTATCTAACTAGCTAAGTAAAGTTCTTGGACTCTACAATTCTCCCCTACTAAAAAGCATTTCATCCTCGAAATTTACTTACCAAATAATTCCGGATACCGACCTTGCATGTCCTCCTCCAACTCCCACGTTGCCTCCTATTCATATCTATTACTCCGTAGGAATTTGACTATTGGAATACTCTTGGATCGTAACTGCTTCATCCCATTATCCAGGATGCTAACCGGTCGTTCCTCGTAACTCAAGTCTTTCTGGAGTGCTATCGTATCGTACTTGAGGACATGAGATGGATCTGATACATACTTGTGTAGCATTGAGATGTGGAACACGTTGTGACTATCTACTAGGGTTGACGGTAGGGCTAGTCTATACGCAACTGCTCCCACTTTGTCCAATATCTCAAAAGGACCTATAAATCAGGGACTAAGATTTCCTTTCTTCCCAAACCACTTCACACCTTTCATAGGAGATATTCTTAAGAAAACTTGATCTCCGACTTTGAATTCCACATCACGTCGCTTGGCATCCGCATAACTTTTCTAACGGCTTTGAGCAGCGAGCATACATTTTATAATCAGGGCTACTACATTCTGAGCTCCTCTAACAGCTTCAGTTCCAAGTAGTTGCCTTTCTCCTACCTCGTCATAATGCAACGACGATCGACACCTTCTTCCATAAAGCAACTCATAAGGTGCCATCTCGATTGTTGACTGGTAGCTATTGTTGTATGAGAATTCTATCAGCGGCAAATACTCACTCCAAGATCTCGATGTAAACACCGATCCTCTATCGAATACTATTGTCTTAGAGATTCTATGCAGTCCTACTATTTCTTGGACTTAAATGTATCCGTATTGATCTGCTGTGTACGAAGTCTTAACAGACATGAAATGAACTGACTTGGTTAATCTATCTATTACTATCCAAGCCGAGTCATGCTACTTATTTGTTCGTGGAAAACCCGTCACGAAATCTATGGCTATATCATCCCATTTCCATTTTGGAATGCTTAGTGGTTGCAATAAGCCTGCAGGCCGCTGATGTTCTACTTTCACTTCCTGGCATAATAGACACTTAGACATAAATTCCGCTATGTCCTTCTTCATCTTGGTTGACCCTGGTGAACTGTGTGCGGGGTACTGTGCGCTTCTTCTAGAATCGTCATCTTAATCCTTTGATCATTCGGCATGCATACCCGATCCTTATATCTCAATAATCATTGACTTGATATTGAGAAATCTATGGCCTTGACTTCTCTGACTGCATCCATATGTGATGCTAGTGTGTAGTCATGCCCTTGCCCAATCCGTATATCTTCTAGCAGATTTGACTGGAAAGACAAATTAGCCAGCTTACCGACAACTATTTCTATTCCGGTTCTAATCAGCTTCTGCTGTAGCGGCTTCCCATTCCGGCTAGCGCTTCTAAACTTCCATAACTCTTCCTCCTTAGCACATCGGCAACTACGCTTGCCTTTCCCAGGTGGTATAGGATTTTGCAGTCGTAATCGTTCACTAGCTCTAACCACTTGCGCTGCCTCATGTTGACCTCCTTCTGTGTCTTAAACTTTTGTGGTCCGTATAAATCTCGCACCGTTCTCCGTAAAGATAATGGCGCCAAATTTTCAATGCAAAGACCACTGCTGCCAACTCCATATCATGCGTTGGATAGCGTTGCTCGCACTCCTTCAGCTGCCTTGAGACATAGGCTATCACCTTTTCATTCTACATCAGCACGCAACCCAACCCTTGCTTCGATGCATCGCAGTAGACTACGAACTTATTGTTGGGTGTCGGTACACAGAGTACTGGTGCTGAGCACAGCTTGTCCTTAAGCAACTGGGAGCTTTCTTCACATCTATCATTCCAGTTTAATCTTTGCTATTTTCGGGTCAGGTTGGTGAGTGGAGTGACTATCTTAGAAAAGCCCTCTACGAACCTCCTATAATAACCTGCTAATCCCAGAAAGCTCCTTACTTCGGATGCATTCTTTGTTCTTGGCCAATCCTTGACGGCCTCTACCTTAGATGGGTCTACTACAACTCCGTCCTTGGATATAATGTACTAGAGGAACGCCATTTGTGAAAGACAAAACTCGCATTTCGTGAACTTGACGTAGAGTTGATGCTCCTTTAATCGTGACAAAATCAACCTCAAATGTTCCTCGTGCTCGACTTCGTCCTTGGAGTATACTAAGATGTCGTCGATGAACACTACGATGAATTTATCTACATAGTCCTTGAAGACCCTATTCATCAAGTCCATAAACGCTGCTGGCGCGTTGGTAAGACCAAAAGACATAACTAGAAACTCGTAATGTCCATAACGAGTTCTAAAAGTCGTCTTGGGATTATCCTCTTCCCGTACTTTGAGCTGTGATACCCGGTCCGTAGATCAATCTTTGAAAACACAGTTACCCCTCGGAGTTGATCAAACAAGTCGTCAAGTCGGGGTAGCGGGTACTTATTGTTAATTGTCACCTTATTCAACTCGTGATAATCTATACACATATGCATACTTCCTTCCTTCTTCTTCAAAAATAGAACTGGTGCTCCCCATAGCGAATGGTTCGGTGCCCGGTACTAGTTCGATTGTGAAGTCTATCTCCCGTGTCGGAGGCAATCCTGCTAGTTGCCAGGAATTACCTCTAGGAATTCCTTTACATTGAGGAAGTCTCCAACTTTTAGTGGTGTTTCCTTTACCACATCCGTAACGCTAGCTAAGAATGCATGACATCCTTTTTCTATCATCCTCTGAGTTTTGAGAGATGAAATAAGCAGCGTATGTAGTCCTAAAACTTTTCCCATATAGCATCATTTCTGACCGTCAGGAGTCTCGAACATCACTTGCTTATGTCTGCTATCGATGGTTACGCCATGCCTTGCTAGTCAATCTATTCCTAATATCATGTCGAAATCTTTAATCTTCAGTTCTATCAGCTCTCCTTCTAGTTCTACGTCCTCAATTTTGATCGGTACGCCTTGTACTATCCGTGATGATAGGACTACTTCACCCGAAGGCAACTATGTCACAAACCTAGTTCTACAAGGTTTGTCTAATTTCTCTATCATTCCTAACGAGATATACGAGTATATTGCTCCCAAATCAAGCGATAATAGAACATATACTATCGACGATAGGAATCAGACCTGTAACTGCTTGTTACTAGCATGGGCACCTCCTTGGGTCAAGGCAAAGACTTTGGTCTGGAACCATCGTTTAATCCCTCTTCTCCTTCTGCTTGAGCTATGGACATTCCTTCTTTCGATGACTTTCCTAACCACAGTTGAAGCATCCCTTGATGTTTCTTTTGGCCCTTAGAGCATTGCAGGTATGCTACATAACCCGACTTATTGCCTCCATTGTTTTTCCGTGCTCTTTTATCACCATTGGCTTGCTTATCATTAGGATGCCTTTTGTTCTTACCATTACTATTACTATTGCTATGCTGACGGCTGTTGTTGTGGTTGTTTCGACCATTCTGAGGTTGACCCTGCTGTTTAGGCTCAGGCCTACCAGGCTTCTCCTAACTAACATTCGCTTGAAGCCTTTCTACTTCTACTGCCATTTCTAGAACATCGGCATAGGTAGTATTCCCGGGTTTGCTAGCTTAACCCCTAATTCAATCTTTGGTCTAAGTCCTCTAACGAACTTGGTCACCCTCATAAAGTCAGTTGGAACCAACTCTGGTGCAAACTTAGCTAATCTGTCGAACTGCCGAGCATATTCTACTACCGTTAAGTTGCCCTGCTTCAAACTAGTAAACTCTTAGACCCTTGTAGCGATGATTGCCGAGTTGTAGTACTTCTTGTGGAACAGCTCCACAAATCTTGTCCATATCATGGTGGCGACATCGTTAGTCTGCTGAACTAAGTCCCACCATATTCCAGCATCCTTCTTAAGCAGAGACGAAATGTAGGATATACGGTTCGCGTTGCCGAGATTCATATGCGCTAGGATCGGCTCTACATTTTGAGCCATTCTTCTGCTTCAAAGGGCTCTGTTGTCCCTTCAAAGTTTGGAGCGTGTTGCTTACGAAACTGCTCGTAGATTGGCTCCATGTGCTAAGCTGGGTATGGTGCATAGTTCGCCATTGGCCATGCCCCATAAGGACCTACTTGATGGGGTACTAGAGCCATCTGCTGAGGCTGTGGTTGCGGCTGAGGTGGAGGCTTAGTCTGCTGTTGCTGTTGCTGTAGTAATTCCTCCACTTGCTGCCGTAGTCTTGCAATTTCTACAGTGTTGTCAACCGGCGGCGATGGCGCTCTTTCTTTAGCAGCAGCATTAGTTGCACGCCTTCCCCTTCTGCGAACTGGAGGGGCTTCATTGTTCACCGGAGCAGCGTTGGAGGCGTTTCCGTTGGTGCAAGCAAATCTTCAGAGCGACATCCGCAACAAAGTTCTAACAGTCGAGAACATGTTAGAACTTATCCTAATAGGCTCTAAGGAAAAACTTAATCTAAGCAAACATAACTCGGACCTATTAATTATGATTTCTTATGAAAAAGATAATGTAAGCCTTCTTTATGATTAGGGTCTGTTTCTAAACATAGAAAAATAAGTCATCTTTATAATTTACTAAGTCTGTTTCTAATAATCCTATATGACTTAATTCTCAGGCTCGAAACTCGTCGTTGTTCCAAAGTTAACCATATTGAGGGAAAGCTGAGATCAGTAAAATCGTTTCCACTACTATGCCCCCCTAAACTCTCAATATAGAACCCGGTCCATTGATTTGTATCCACCCTCACCGAACTTGGTCATTATTTATTAAATTTATTATTTATTATGATTGTAGAAAAAATCAAACTCATACATGTCATTCAAAAATAACAAAGATATTTATTTGGAAAAAAAAAGTTTTCACTATGTACAATTATAAATGCAAAGATAATAAATAAAGAAAATAAATTAATTTACAGGTATTCTTAACTAAAAACATAAGGGCTAAAACGTTTTACTTACACATAATCATAACAACTATAACATAATCACTTACATTGACGGTTAGATTCGGAGCTTGAGCGTGTAGATCAAGGAGAACTTCATGCAAATGGACCGTTGCTCTGATACAAACTGTAACATCCCAACTATTCTAGACCTTGGACCATTAATAACTACTATACTAATCTTAAGAAAACGTACATATGAAAACACCATAACTTTATTATGTAAAGAAAATGTTTAAATACATAAATATTTCACTTAGGATATGGGATCCCATTGTTTTGAAAATAAAACAAAACACAACTTAAATAAATTGGTTACAAAATTAAGTGCGGAAAAATAATACATCATAACTAAAAGACTTAAAAAAAACTTCCTCCTCTAATCGAACGCTCAGTCCATCGATTCCATACTGCCTCAATACACATCCTCAAGCTGCCAAGAATCTTTCCGCCGCCATAACTATTTTCTTGCACATATAAAACATAAAGGAATGAGCCTAATGCCCAGCAAGGAAAATCTACAACAAGCATGAAACATAATCATACACATAACTATAAGTTATAAACATATAACATATATCTATAGAGACGTACATCATATAAGACTATACTATTAATGGCCATTAAAACACGTGATAAACCATCTACGCCCCCTTTCTAATATCTGAGGTAGGTTAGATCACATGGTAGGTTTATGATAACCCATCTACGTCGCCTCTCTAATATATAAGGTAGGGTAAATCATAACCATGAAACATAAGAAAACATAACATAACATACTATAGCATAACTTATCATAACATATCAACATAACATATAAGCATATAAAACTATCCTATTTTCCTTACCAATATACTGGGATGATGAGAACAAAGTCGGGATTTTGGAACACTCCTAAAAACCATAATAGAGTGGTGAGTATACTAAAGAAAAGGGATGAAAAGAATGAACTACACCATCAAAAAGATACTTACCAATAAGAATCTTACGTTCAAGATCTTAGATGCCTAACCAAGAATAGAGAATACGAGTTAGGATTTGAGTAGAAAAACTATAAGAACAATACAAAAAGGAACTAGAATAAGGAATACCTTGAATGCTTCTATGACCGAACTATACCTCGAAACTGAAATACACTATAACCTTACTTCCCAAGTGTTTATTGAGCTTATAATGATTAAGCTTATAACCCCAACCCAAGTGTTTATCACTCTATAGTCTCAGTAGCACCTGGAAGGCTCTGATCAATGCTTGAAGAATGAATGAAAAGGCTTGGTGCTAGGTCCTATTTATAGAGTTCTAGGAATAAAAATATTCTTTTTGGCTTAGAATAAAAATAATGAATTTAATTGAAAATATTTGAATATTCTTCAGCCAAAGGCTTAGGACTTGGTCAAATTTTTTAGAGAGAGGTTTAAGGAGTCAAAGCTTGATTTTTAAAAACAAAAATAATAAAAACAAATAGTATCCTAACTTCTAACTCCCTAAATCTCGTAACTCTAAACTCTCCTATAGTAAAATCAACATATCTGGAGCTGTAGAACTTTGATTTAGAATTTATTTATACTGTTAGAAAGCTAATTCAATTATTTATAACTTTCTAGAAATACTATTTTTCGAAATTCATAAAATAACTGGGTCAAAAATAGGTTGGAAGTAACAGTACTCTAAAGTTACGAAAAATCTATTTAATTATCTAAATCACAAAAAAATAAAATTATGACAAATGTCATGCTCCTAACAGATCTGGTGATGACTAAGTCTTATATTTCCCTTAGATTATCATTAAAATAATAATTTCTTAATCATCATGCATATGACAACTGTCATAATCCTATTGGCTCTATCTAAACATTGGAATAACCATGTTCATGACAATTGTCATATTCTTATTCGCTCTATCTAAACCTTAGGTTATAATAATTATCATATTAATAACCAGCAATATTAATCAAACCTTATGTTATAATTAATATTCTTAAACTATAGGTTAAACTTATAAAATCCTTAACTATTGCTAGGAGTTTCCAACTAAGTCCCGGCTAGAACCTAAATCCACAGTCATAAACATACTACAACTACTACTATCTAACTAGCTAAGTAAAGTTCTTGGACTCTACAATTCTCCCCTACTAAAAATAATTTCGCCCTCGAAATTTACTTACCAAATAATTCCGGATACCGGCCTTGCATGTCCTCCTCCTACTCCCACGTTGCCTCATGTTCAGAACTATTACTCCATAGGACTTTGACTATTGGAATACTCTTGGACCGTAATTGCTTCATCCCTCTATCCAGGATGCTAACCGGTCGTTCCTTGTAACTCAAGTCTTTCTGGAGTGCTATCGTATCGTACTTGAGGACGTGAGATGGATCTGACACATACTTGTGTAGCATTGAGATGTGGAACACGTTGTGACTATCTGTTAGGGCAGGCGGTAGGGCTAGTCTATACGCAACTGCTCCCACTTTGTCCAATATCTCAAAAGGACCTATAAATCACGCACTAAGTTTGCTTTTCTTCCCAAACCGCTTCACACCTTTCATAGGAGATATTCTTAAGAAAACTTGATCTCCGACTTTGAATTCCACATCACGCCGCTTGGCATCCGCATAACTTTTCTAACGGCTTTGTGCAGCGAGCATACACTTTCTAATCAGGGCTACTACATCCTGGGCTCCTCTAACAGCTTTAGTTCCAAGTAGTTGCCTTTCTCCTACCTCGTCATAATGCAACAACGATCGACACCTTCTTCCATAAAGCAACTCATAAGGTGTTATCCTGATCATTGACTGGTAGCTATTGTTGTAGGAGAATTCTATCAGCGGCAAATACTCACTCCAAGATCTCGATGTAAACACCAATCCTCTATCGAATACTATTGTCTTAGAGATTCTATGCAGTCCTACTATTTCTTGGACTTAAACGTATCCGTATTGATCTGCTGTGTACGAAGTCTTAACAGACATGAAATGAACTGACTTGGTTAATCTATCTATTACTATCCAAGACGAATCATGCTGCTTCTTGTTCGTGGAAAACCCATTACGAAATCTATGGCTATATCATCCCATTTCCATTTTGGAATGCTAAGTGGTTGCAATAAGCCTGCAGGCCGCTGATGTTCTGCTTTCACTTGCTGGCATACTAGACACTTAGACATAATTTCCGCTATGTCCTTCTTCATTCGTGGCCACCAATAGATTGCCTTGATGTCATGAGTCATCTTGGTCGACCCTGGGTGAACTGAGTGCGGGGTACTGTGCGCTTCTTCTAGAATCGTCATCTTAATCCTTTGATCATTTGGCATGCATACCCGATCCTTATATCTCAATAATCCTTGACTTGATATTGAGAAATCTATGGCCTTGACTTCTCTGACTGCATCCATGTGTGCTGCTTGTGTGTCGTCATGCCCTTGCCCAATCTGTATATCTTCTAGCAGATTTGGCTGGATAGACAAATTAGCCAGCTTACCGACAACTATTTCTATTCCGGTTCTAATCAGCTTCTGCTGTAGCGGCTTCCCATTCCGGCTAGCGCTTCTAAACTTCCATAACTCTTCCTCCTTAGCGCATCGGCAACTATGCTTTCCTTTCCCAGGTGGTATAGGATTTCACAGTCGTAATCCTTCACTAGCTCTAACCACCTGCTCTGCCCCATGTTGACCTCCTTCTGTGTGAAGAATACTTTAAACTTTTGTCGTTCGTATAAATCTCGCACCATTCTCCGTAAAGATAATGGCGCTAGATTTTCAATGCAAAGACCACTGCTGCCAACTACATATCATGCGTTGGATAGCATTGCTCGTACTCCTTCAGCTACCTTGAGGCATAGGCTATCACCTTTTCATTCTGCATCAGCATGCAACCCAACCCTTGCTTCGACGCATTACAGTAGACTACGAACTTATTGTTGGGTGTCGGCACACAGAGTACTAGTGCTGGGCACAGCTTTTCCTAAAGCAACTGGAAGCTTTCTTCACATCTATCATTCCAGTTGAATCTTTGCTGTTTCTGAGTCAGGTTGGTGAGTGGAGTGGCTATCTTAGAAAAGCCCTGTACGAACCTCCTGTAATAACCTGCTAATCCCAGAAAGCTCTTTACTTCGGATGCGTTCTTTGTTCTTGGCCAATCCTTTACGGCCTCTACCTTAGATGGGTCTACGGCAACTTTGTCCTTGGATATAATGTACCCGAGGAGCGCCACTTGCGAAAGCCAAAACTCGCATTTCTTGAACTTGACGTAGAGTTGATGCTAAGGTGTAATACCCAGTGATCGGAATAAATCAAGGAAATTGGTGGGACAAGTTGCACGATATATGATAGTTGAAGGGGTCCTGTACCGATGAGGGTACTCCCTACCACTGCTAAGTTGTGTTACACCCGACCAGTCAAAGCTATTAATGATCGAGGTACACTAGGGGTTTTGTGGAGATCACGTTGGGGGGCAGAGCCTATCAAAGAAAATCCTAAGACAAGGATCCTTTTGGCCAATGATGAATGAAGACTCGATGGATTATGTCACAAGATGCCATAAGTGTCAGATGTTCTCCAAGATACCCCAGGCGGCACCTAATGAATTAACACAAATGTAAAGCCCTTGGCCCTTCACTGTATGGGGAATCGATCTGATCGGAAAGCTACCCATGAGAAGGGGAGGATTCCAATTTGTTGTTGTAGTCGTAGACTACTTCACCAAATGGACTGAAGCAGAACCGCTCACCACCATAACCTCGAAGAAAGTCTTAGACTTTGTGGTGAAGAATATCATATGTCGATTTGGTCTACCAAAGAAGATAGTCTTGGAAAATGGGACTCAATTCGACAGTGATATGTTCACTGACTTTTGTTAGAGGCATGGAATCATAAAGAGTTTTTCCTTGGTTGCACACCCCCAAGCTAATGGTCAAGTAGAAGCAGTGAATAACACTATCAAAGACACTTTGAATAAACACCTTGAACAAGCCAAAGGAGCCTGGCTAGAATTACTTCCGGAGATCCTGTGGTCACATTGAACGATGGCTCGAACGACGACAAGCCATACCCCGTTCTCTTTGGTGTTTGGTCATGAAGCCATGTTGCCAGTTGAACTCACTCCCCCATCGCATAGATGAGAGACTTACAATCATGGGAGGAACCATCAACTAATAGAAGAGTCGCTCGATTTAATCGAAGAAAGATGAGAAAAGGAAAGTCTTAGAGTAGCAACACATCAAAAAAAAGTTGGCATATACTTCAACTCCAGAGTGAAGGATCGAAAATTCCAAGTTGGAGACTTAGTACTCAGAAGGGTGTTCCTAAACACTAAGGACACTACAACAGGGGTACTAGGACCTAATTGGGAAGGGCCATACCTTGTGGAGGAGGTGATCCCACCAGGGGCATACTAGATAGCTCGACTGAATGGAGAACTAATAAAAAACTACTGGAATGGCGAACACCTCCACCGGTTATATCAGTGAAGCTATTCAGCGGCGACACAAGTTTTTATTTGCAAATGTAGTATTTTCAAATCATCTATGTAACATCCATTGTGATTCAATGACTGAATGAATTTAATTTCTTAAGTTTCACTTAATTCTTTAAATTTTGTTCAAGAAGAGACAGGTCCTAGGACCTTGTTGTCAAATTATGGATCATGTTCGATCTTGGTTCTTGAGGAGCCTATAAACCTAGAAGATCCAAATGAGAGACTGGTCTGAGGACCTTGTCACCAAACTATTTGATCATGGTCGATCCTGGTTCTTGAGGAACCTATCGACCTACACGATCAACAAGAGAGACAGGTCCTAGGACCTTGTCGTCAAATTATGGATCATGTTCGATCTTGGTTCTTGAGGAGCCTATTGACCCATACGATCCAACACAAGAGACTGGTCCGAGGACCTTGTCGCCAAATTAATGGATCATGTTCAATCTTGGTTCTTGAGGAGCCTATCGACCCATACGATCCAAAAAAGAGACAGTTCGTAGGACCTTGCTGCCAAACTATTTGATCATGTTCGATCCTGGTTCTCGAGGAACCTAGCGACCCACATGAGCAACAAGAGAGACAGGTCCTAGGACCTTGTCGTCAAACTATGGATCATGTTCGATCTTGGTTCTTGAGGAGCCTATCGACCCATACGATCCAAACAAGAGACTGGTCTGAGGACCTTGTCGCCAATTTATTTGATCATGTTCGATCTTGGTTCTTGAGGAACCTATTGACCTATATGATCAAGAAAAGAGACTGGTCCGAGGAACAACTGCCATTATTGGATCATGTTCGATCCTGGTTCTTGACGAACCTATCGACCATACAATCAAAAAAGAGACTGGTCCGAAGACCAGTCACCATCATCGGATCATAATTGAATCTGGTCCTTGAGGGACTGATTGATAATTTGATCTAAGACTCGTTACAGACACGATTAACCCATCTAGACCCAGTATTTCCAACTTAGACACTTCTGTCTACAATCATTATAATGAGTACACGAAAGATTACATAGATTGTGATCGACACTTGCTACACATTTTGCATCTGTGTATAGGTATCATTAATCACTGAGTATGAAACCATCACCCGACTACCAATGAAGGACAGGCATTTTCTGCTTGCATCATTGGGTGAAAAGGATAGTACTATGTGTCTAAACGCTCGAAGCAAGGCATGTTCATGTACCAAGTGACCAAGGCTTTAAACCCATGATCACTTGGGGGCATATAGTACATACCGATCGGGGTATACACAAGCAATGAGGACGTGACCTTAAGTACTAAGCAAACTCAAGTTTTTCTAGGACATTTGTTCAACATATCTTCCGAAAATGCAAAAAACAAAAACAAAAACAAAAACAAAAAAGGCATTGGTGAAGAGATTCCTAGCCATGCCCCTTATAAGGTGGTCGGCCAATCCATCAACCTATAGGGTGGTCGACCTATCACCCAGGGGGTGGTCCACCTGACCTGTTTTGTTCATGGTACTTGGTGAAGTATCATGCTACTCACATTACCATGGTTGTTAGCATGAAAAACATAAAGGAGTAAGGTTAGTATGGCACGTGAAATACATGTGTTCAAAGTATACTGATACCTGAACCAATGAGGGTTGTGAGTTGATATACTTAGTAAGCATTGGAAAAAAAAAATTCAATCAATACACTGAGTACTCATAACAAAAAAGTATAAAGGCATAAAATGTCATATGTAAAAACTGTCAAGTACATGGTGCCCCACCAATGGCATGAAAGGAAAGACAGAATAAAAGACCAAAAGAAGAATAATTAGGGCGAGGAGTATCATCTGAAGACCAGCTTGAGCCTTAGCAGCCTCACGAGCCAGACACTTCCTAAGCTCCTTTGCTAAAGTACATGGTGCCCCACCAATGGCATGAAAGGAAAGATAGAATAAAAGACCAAAAGAAGAATAATTAGGGCGAGGAGTATCATCTGAAGACCACCCTGAGCCTTACCAGCCTCACGAGCCAGACACTTCCTAAGCTCCTTTGCTCGCGTCTTCTCGAGAAGGAAATCCAAGTTCAGATGTTTGTTGGACTTCCAGATCAAGTAGAAGCAAGAGAAAGCTATCTTTGAATACTCCTCCCGAGCCTTGTCCTGGGCAGCCTTGACCTCTTGCTCCTTCTCGACAAGAGCATCCTTCCATAATTGGTCCATGTCAGCAATCAACTTCTCTTTCTCAGCTTCAGACTGTTGGAGTTGATCGAAAAGTTTCCCCTCCATATGGTTTATCTCGAGAGTCAATTTGGTCACTTCCTGCTGTTTGAGCTCCACGGTATTGTGGAGGGTGTCGATCTCTTCATCCTTCGAAGCAATGTCAACATCCCTAGAGCCAAGAATGCGCCTAAGGTCCAGCACCTCTTAGCGGATATCTTCAAGCTCAGAATGAAGGTTGGAGAGCATAGAGGTGTACTCTATAGACCTATCCTGGACATGAGAGACCAATATCAATGCCTGCAAAAAACATACAAGTGTTAGATAAACGTCATCACACAAGCTAACGAGACAAGAAGAGAACTGTAAAGGACTCACACTTTGAATTTCAAAGAGTGACTTCCTTAGGATGGTGCTCAAGTCCTCATTCTTAATCAAATTAAAATTCATTGTCATCTGCTCCAGATGGGACACTCTATCTATGATGGCACCTAGGTTCTGATGGCAGACTGGTGTGGCTCAGATAAGGGAGCAAGCGTAGAACAGGAGGCACCTGCATCGATGAAGATAGAAGGAATCGGTGTAGGCAAGGATGGCTCTACCTCTGTGACAAGACTAGACGCCAAAGGAGTTGGAGGAGGAACCTCCAAAGGAACCTCCATTATTGACTCAGTCTCATCCCTCACCCTCTTAGCTGCTAGGACAGAAGGACTGGCCTTAGCAGGAGTCGACCTCTGCTGGGTATGAACAAAACAGAACATTTCTGAACCTGCTAAAAAGATCAAATGTTAGAAGGATATCAAGCACAAATGAATCATAAAATAAAGGTTATAAAGTGCCGAACCTTCTGAATGAGATTTGGGCTCGAACATAGTCTCATCAAAGTCATCTAAAGCAAGCGATGAGTACATGACAGATGCACCCGCCTCATCACCCTCTTGTCCAGCTAGCACAGGAAAAAAGGGTACCTCCTTGACATGAATAGGTCTCGGGCAGTCTATGGCGTTCACGAGCTCGGGATCATGTTCATCCGGAACATCAAATATATTAGGAGGAAACAGCCCGACCTTCCTACGGTTCTTTGAAGTAACGAGGCTCTTGACATTCTTCTCCTCAGGGGTCATGGCAATCAATGCCTTGGCCCTAGATGTCATAGCCTGAGTTGGGAGCAGTTTATAAAAAAGGTCGATGTGCTTAAACTTGGAGTAGCTTGCCTCTACATCGTTAGTGAATAAATAGTTGTTTGCATATCTAAATGCCTTGCTATTTCCTGAGATCTCTTCTAAGAAGTTGTCGGTACCCTCGCTCATATAATGGTGGAAGTAGAAATACCCAAGTTGCACTGAGAAGGGTTCGTCTTCAGATTGAATAAGTAGTGGATGAAGAGGAAGTAGGGCACCAAACTTGATGTCAGAACGTGTCCAGGCACACATACTCAAAGGGGGGTCCTCATCTCTATCATTTGGACCATGGATAGTAATAGACACACCAGAAAGTTCAAAGGTCTTCCTTAAGTTCTTTACCTTCTCTTCAATCATATCAGAGGCAGCCCCTTTGAACCAAACCACCTCATAATCAGCAGGGCGAGGCTTCTCAACTGTTTCCATATGATCTCATTGGCAAAGGTGGACCCAGAATCTGAGGAATGGAACTCTTTTTGTCGTCTCTTCTTCTGCTATGTAGCTGGCGAGACTATCGTGCTCTTGGAAGGAGGGCGAACCACCTTAGGCCAGAACCTGTGAATAGAATGCTCTTGAGAATGAGTAGCCTGGCGATGAAAGCCCTCAGTATGTTCTCCTTGAGACGACAAGTGATGGGGAACCCGACTGGTATCCCGATGCAAAGGGCGTTGCAATGAGTCTCACTGATGAGACATATTTTGCTAAGAAGAATGACTTCGCTGAGATGTACTTTGATAGCCACCGGGAGTACTATGCTTAGAAGAGATCTGTGAAGAGCCAGGTGAAGATCCCTGAGTGATGTGCCTGGCAATATGAGGGTCATCTATGGAAGGTTGCCGAGTTGTCTGTTTTACTTTCGCCATTGGGCTATACCTTTTCAAGAAGTCTTCCTCATTGAACAAATATAAAGTGGAGCGAGCCAAAATCCTTTTCACCCTTTCCAATAACTCCTGGGGAGTACGCTCGCTTACAGACTTATTTGACGAAGAGGAACTGGACATCTGCAACAAAGGAAAAATAAAGAGTAAAGTTAGTACATCGACATAACGAAGCTCCTTACCACGGACCATATAGGCCAGTGGCTGGGGGGATGTCTATTACTAAGGATCAAAAATGAAGAAATCAAGGGAAAAATCTATATAGGGGGTTGGCCCAGTGAGAGTAAGCTCAGGCCGACCACCATAGGACTCCCCTAGATTTGGAAAAATTGATCGAAGTCTTAAATAGGGGGGGGGGGGGGTGGGTGGTCGACCTAGTGGAACTAAGCCTAGGCCGACCACCCTGAGTCCCTAAACTTACAAAATGTGAAAGAAGCGGCATAGATGGTCAACCTCCCACCTTAGGCCAACCACCCTAGGGATGCAAACCTCAGAAAAATGCTAGAGGACTAAGGTTCAAGTCTCCAATAAATTATACAGTACAAGGAGGACTCCAAAAAGGTCAGTAAAAAAGGAGAAATTTATTTTTAGGGTCCCATGTGGTCGGCCTATGCTTGGGCCGACCACCCTGGATCCTTAGAAATCGCCCAGGGAGTGTGGTGGTCGGCCCATAAGGAAAACCCTAAGGTGCTTGTCCTATGGTTGGGTATGTAAGCCTAGAAATCCCATAAGGCAAGGGAAATGCAAGGGAAGTCCAAGAGGTGGTCGGCCCATGATGGAAACCCTAGGGGTGGTAGGTGTAATGCCGTGGTTACGCCAGAACAGTTATGGTGAATGGTGAACCGGAAATTTGACTCGCTACCCGAGTACTTTGGTTAAAAACGTGCTTCTAAGTGTTATTAGCAGGTTGAGGTGGAAAAACAAATAAAAAGGAAATGATATATTTTATTAAATACATAAAACTGTTCATGGGCCCATAAAATATTTTACAAGTTATTTACAACTCAAAATGGTCATTACTGTTTCAAATTTACAAACTCGCCGACCTAAGTGGCAAAAATAGGGTAAACCCCTAATTCTTCTGAGAACTCCTTCACCGTGGTGGTCAAGCGACCACATATGTACACATCACCACCTAAGCTCTCCACTCAAGGCTGGGTGAGCTTTTCTTTCCCTTTACCTGCACCATATAGCACCCATGAGCCATGGCCCAGCAAGAAAACATAATATAGTATGATATAATATCAACAATGATCATAATAATCATTCAGGACTTTCAGTCCAAAATAGATAAGTGACAGTTGCAAAAGTCACTAAGGTGGGTACAACTCCCTTTAACCGTCTGACAATAGGGTCACCTGGGCTTAATAGATAAGTGAACCTTTCACTAGCTTAAACAGGATAGGTGCATGGTGACTAGTCACCAACATAACCTTCCTCATGACCATAGAGTCATAAACCTGGAATATCGTTCCCTAGCCATGCGAGAAACGATCACCTGGGCCTTAGGCCCTGGCTCTGAGTAACTAGCTTAGACTAGTCAAGCGCTTATAAGTTTCATCGACCTTAGGGTCAGTCCAACATTAATGCCTTAGAGTCATTCAACGCTGATATCAATTAGATCTAATCTTCATTCGGCCCTGCGTTCAGGACGCCTATGCCGTTTCTGACTCTTAGGTCAGTGATACGCGACCAGTGCTGTCCCTGACTAATCAGTGCCATACACAAGTAAACAACATCCGCTAGCATTTATTATGCAATCCATGTCCACATTTATCAACCAACATGCCTTAGCAACAATCATGCATGTTATATACACAGGGTGCAGTTTTCTTACCTCAGGTGCGAGCGAGAAATATAATAAGAATGACTCCTGAGAACGATCAACCTTTTTGTTCCTTAGCGGTTACCTAATCACAACCAATGATAACCTCCATTAATGAACTTCAACATAAAAAGGGTCTTAACCTAAACCCCACTCTCAGGACCTCGAAACATGCCCACACGGTGAGTAGATTCGATCCCGGGCCTTAAGGATTGAAACCCCAAGCCAAAAACCCTTAAAAACACTCAAAACGGGATTCTGAAGGAACAGAGTAGCGCTACAGCGCTGCTACCTAGTGCCCCGACGCTATTCTCAAAACCCCCAAAATGCCCAAAAGAAACCTGTGTAGGGCTATGGCGCCCTAGGGTGGGCGCTGTAGCGCTACCCCTAGACTAGCACTCCCCTGAAACCTCCTTCTTCGACTCCTTCGATTCTAACCTGATTCCAATGCTTCCAAATCCCATTTTTGGTGCAAAATGAACCCAAAAACCATCCTAACATACCCCAAACATCACAACCATAAGAACCCTAGCCAAATCTCCCAACAAAAGCAAGTATTCAACTTAGAAATCACAACAGAAAACTAGAACCAAAACAGGGCAAACTAGAGAATTCAATGGCTAGAAACTTACCCAAAGCTCAGCTTATGATGCTCTTCAATGGAGGAACATTCTCCCAAACTCCCAAGGCTTACTTCCCAAGCTTGAATCCTCAAGAATGGCTCAAAATTCTCAAAGAACACTAAAGGAGAAAAGGTACGGGAAGGCACTTGAAGATGCTCTGTTTTCTACCTCTTTCACAGCCCAAAAATGGTTTATATCAATCCTAGGGGTGAAAAGACCATTATACCCCAAGGTCAATTAAAGGTTTCTAAAGGCTCCCAAGGGCAAAATTGGTATTTTCCACTTATCTCGTTAATCATAATTAACGCTCTCCAATTCCCACTATTCTCGATAGTCTCAAACACCAATAATTTGTATCCCGTTACTCTTTAATTCCCGGTAATGCTCTAATCATTAAAATCACCACGAGACTCATCCCGAGCCCCGAACTTAAACTTGTTATGACTAGACTGCTAATTAATATTTTTCAAGATCGTCTCATACCGAATAGCTCGAATATATCTCCATAATAATGGGATCTCATTCACAAATCACAATATGCACCCAAATTCGCAAATATGCCCTCAACAGGCCAAATTACATAAATATCATAATAGTAAAATGTGGACCCACATGCATGCATATAACATCATATTATAATATAATTCACATAAACATGCATATTATCTGTTAATGGCATAGTTAAACAGTTATGGCCCTCCCGGCCTACTACTCCAGCCATTAAACCGCATTAAGGGATTCCGGGGCATTACAACTATCCCCTCCTTACAGAAATTTCGTCCTCAAAATTTACCTGAACAGCTCGGGATACTGACTTTGCATATCTGACTCCAGCTCCCAAGTCGCTTCCTCGACCTTGCTGTTCCTCTACAATACCTTAACCAAAGGTATCGTCTTATTCCTGAGGACCTTATCCTTTTTGTCAAGAATTTGGACTGGTTGCTCCTCAGAGGAGAGATCTGACTCAAGCTCCAGATCTTCATAGCTCAGAATATGATTCACATCAGAAACATACCTCCGAAGAGCTGATACATGAAATACATTATGCATGGCTGACAGTGCCGGTGGCAAGGCCAACCTATAAGCCACCTGACCAATCCTCTCCAGGATCTCAAATGGACCTTCAAATCTAGGGCTCAGCTTGCTCTTCTTCCCAAACCTTCTCACCCCTTTCCATGGCGAGACTCTAAGGAAGACTTAGTCTCTCACTTGGAACTCCACGTTCCTACACTTGGGATCTGCATAGCTCTTATGCCTACTATGAGAAGCGAGCATTCGAGCTCTAATCTTCTCAATGGCCTCACTGGTCCTCTGAATTGCCTCAGGACCCAAGTATCTCCTTTCACCTGTCTCATCCCAATGAATGGGAGATCTGCACTTCCTACCTTACAGCATCTCATAAGGTGCAACTCCAACGGTAGACTGATAACTGTTGTTATAGGAGAACTTTATCAAAGGTAGATACTTACTCCAAGATCCACCAAAGTCCAGCACACATGCTCGCAGCATATCTTCCAATATCTGGATCGTCCTCTCAGATTGACCATCTGTCTGAGGATGAAAAGCAGTACTTAACTTCAATTGTGTCCCCATGGCCTTCTGCAAACTCCCCCAGAACTTGGAAGTAAAAGTAAGGTCCCGATCTGACACGATCGACCTAGGCGCTCCATGGAGGCGTACGATCTCTCTTACATAGAGATCTGCATACTGATCAACTGTATAAGTAGTCCTCACTGGCAAGAAGTGAGCTGATATGGTGTAGCGATCCACTATCACCCAAATAGAATCATGCTGACCAACCGTCCTGAGTAAGCCCACCACGAAATCCATCGTGATGTCCTCCCACTTCCACTCTGGGATATCCAGAGGCTGCAATAACCCTGCTGGCCTCTGATGCTCTTCCTTGACCTGCTGACATGTCAAGCACTTAGCCACATACTCTACTACATCCATCTTCATCCCTGGCCACCAATACAACGATCTCACATCTTGATACATCTTCGTGGTGCCTGGATGCAAAGAGTAAGGTGTAGTAAGAGATTCATCCAGAATCTCTCACCTCAAAGCAATGTCTAACGGAACGCATATCTGCCCCTTGTATCTCAGCAAACCTATCTCAGACACTGTATAATCTCTGGATGCTCCAGCCAGAACATCCTCTCTGATCTTGATCAGCTGTGGATCACTCAGCTGACCATCCTTAATTCTCTTCAACAACGTAGACTGCAGCGTAATATTAGCCAACTGTCCCACCAGCAACTCTATAACAGCTCTGGTCTTATCATTAGCTTACTCTCTGGCTATCAGCCTCATACCATGAATCTGTCCCGGACCCTTCCGGCTTAAAGCATCAGCTACCACGTTGGCCTTTCCTGGATGATACAAAATCTCACAGTCATAATCTTTTACAAATTCCAGCCAACGCCTTTGCCTCATATTCAAATCTTTCTAGGTGAAGAAGTATTTCAGGCTCTTGTGGTCTGTATAGATCTCACACTTCTCTCCATAGAGATAATATCTTTAAAGCAAAGACCACCGCTGCCAACTCTAAATCATGAGTGGAATATCTCTTTTCATACTCATTCAACTGACGAGAAGCATAAGAAATTACCTTCTCTGATTGCATCAGAACACAACCCAAACCCTGATGAGAAGCATCACAATAAATCACAAACTTCTCCTGATTTGTTGGGAGACTCAGAATTGGAGCTATAATCAATCTCTGCTTCAGTTCCTGGAAGCTGTTCTCACACTTATCTGACCACACAAATTTCTGACTCTTGCATGTCAGCTCAATCAATTCACTAGCTATCTTTGAGAACCTTTCCACGAAACGCCTATAGTAACTTGCCAATCCAAGGAAACTTCTAACCTCAGAAGCATTCTTTGGCCTTGGCCAATCTCTGACCGCTTCAATCTTTGCTGGATTTACCCTAATCCCCTCCTTACTGACAATGTGCCCAAGAAAGGATACTTGCGATAACCAGAACTCACATTTCTTAAACTTAGCAAACAGTCTGTGTTCCCTCAGTCTCTGTAGAACCAACCTCAGATGCTGCTCATGCTCTGACTCAAACTGAGAATATACCAGAATATCATCGATGAAGACGATCACAAACTGGTCTAGATAATCCTTGAACACTCTGTTCATCAGATCCATAAACGCAGTAGGGGCATTAGTCAATCCAAAAGACATAACTAAGAACTCATAATGCCCATACCTGGTACGAAAAGCAGTCTTCGGTATGTCTCCCTACTTGACCCTCAACTGATGATAACCAGATCGAAGGTCGATCTTTGAGAATACCTTTTTACCTTGCAACTAATCAAACATATCATCTATCCTTGGCAAAGGATACTTGTTCTTAATTGTCAGCTTATTCAGTTCTCTGTAATTAATGCACATCCTCAGAGAACCATCCTTCTTCTTTACAAACAGAATTGGCGCACCCCAAGGTGAGAAACTAGGTTTGATAAAACCCAAATCTAACAGTTCTTGCAACTGTACTTTTAATTCTTTCAACTTAGCTAGGGCCATTCTGTAAGGTGCTCTAGACACTGGCTCCGTCCCTGGTGCCAGTTCTATAACGAACTCAATTTCTCTATGCGGTGGCAACCTTGGCAAATCTTCTAGAAATACATCCAGAAATTCACAAACAAGTCTAGTATCTTCTGGTGTCACTGGCACGACTTGAGTGGTATCAACCACACTGGCTAAGAATCCAATGCAACCTCCTTCCAATATATCCCTAGCGCTCAACACAGAAATCATAGGTATGCGAGGTCCATGCACAGTACCAACAAACACAAAAGGATCCTCACCTTCAGGCTCAAAGGTGACCATCTTCCTTCTGCAATCAATGGTTGCCCCATACTTTGCCAACCAGTCCATACCCAATATCATGTCGAAGTCAGTCATAACCAACTCTATCAAATCCACTGACAACTCTCTGCCCTCCACTGTCACTGGCAAAGATCTTACCCATCTCCTGGATACCACTAACTCTCCAGTGGGTAACAAAGTTCCAAACCCACAGCATAAAAATCACAGGGTCTACACATTCTATCAATAATACTACTAGCAACAAAAGAGTGTGTAGCACCAGAATCAATCAATACATTATAAGGGGTTCCAACACTAAGAAGCTGACCTGTAACAACTGAGGGAGAAGCATCAGCTTCTGCTTGAGTCAATGCAAACACTCGAGATGGGGCCGAGCTGTCCGCTTTCCTGGGTTCTTCTTTTCTTGCCTTAGGGAAATCCTTTTTTTAGATGACCTATTGCTCCACAAGAGAAGCAGGCCCTTGCCCTACACTCTCCCAAATGACGCCTCTTGCATCTGGGGCATTCAGGAAAAGACTTCCAGGCTTCATTACCACCTGGACGACCCATTGAAATACCATGGGGTCGCCTATCAGGACCTGGAACTGGGAAGGTGTCAGGAACCTACCTCTTCTGGTCACTAGGGCCTGTACCCTTACCAGAACCCACAAATGGAGGACCTGTCCTCCTAAAATCCTTTCTGGCTACACTGTCACACCATATCCTGTTCTCTGCACTCTCAGCTGTGAGTACCTTCTCAACCACCTGTGCATAGGTGGTAACCCCAGCCACAGTGGTGATACGTACATCACAGGCTAATATGGGCTGAAGCCCCTGTAAAAATGTCTCTCTTCTGTTTCCATCAGTGGGCACCAGTTCCATGGCAAACTTCTCCAAACGATCAAATTTCAAGGCATATACAGTGAATGACAAATTTCCCTGAAGTAGCCTAATAAACTCCTCAGCTTTTGCTGCCCTGATGGCATCATTTTAATATTTCTCGTTGAACAGAGTTTGAAACTCTTCCCAACTCAAGGCATTAACATTCTTAGTCTGGGTAATCACCTTCCACCAAATCCGGGCATCCTCTCAAAACACATAAGTGGCACAGGCCACCCTTTCATTACCAGATACCCTCATGAAATCAAGGATAGTGGTAATCATACTCATCCATTGCTCTGCCTTGGCAGGATCTGCACTGCCCTCAAATACTGGAGGTTGCTACTTCCTGAACCTTTCATAGAGAGGTTCCCACTTATTTCCAACCTCAGGTAGTTGCTCTGCTGCTGGCACCGACACAGGAGGTGCCTCTGATACACTGACCACTGCAGGCGCTTGCTATTGTTTCAGGAGGCGAAGCTCCTCTCCTTGTCTTAACACTGTTGCCTGCAGATCACTGATTATCTGCTGCTAGTTTACAGGAGCTGGCTGTGGAATCTGTGACTGGTCATTCTCCTGACCCTGACTATTATTATTATTATTCTAGCCCTGATCACTCTGACCAGCTGAAGTATCTGTCTGCCCTGGATTCATTCTTATCTCTTATACCTTTCTGAAACAATGATCAATACGACCAGTCAGGTAGTAATAACTAAACCTCTTGCCGCCTTACGGTCCATGAACAAGCAGACAATTATCACATTCCACAGTCATACAATTATACAGGCAGATACATGTTTATAGCATTTAGCACTCAGCATGTATCACATAATAATTCACAATCAACATTACTGATAAGTATGTTCCAGCAATCTCAGTACTAGTTAGCACACATTTACTGAAGATATAATATTTCAGGGCACATGTTTAACATGGCGTCTCATGCATACATGTAAAGCATATATACTATATTTAAGCAATTATACATATAACTACATAAATAATTACCAAACCATGAGTCAAGCTTAACTTCAGTGATGTGCGTACATGCCCAGCCAGTCTACAGGAACCCTAACCTTGGCATGCTCTGATACCAAGTTGTAATGCCCTGGTTACCCAGAATAGTTACGGTGACACAGAAATTTGACCCACTACCCGAGTCCTTTGGTTAAAAACGTGCTTCCAAGTGTTATTAGCAGGTTGAGGTGCTTCTAAGTCTCGCGAACGGGACATATTCTGCTGAGAAGAATGACTTCGCTGAGATGTACTTTGATAGCCATCGGGAGTACTATGCTTAGAAGAGAACTGTAAAGAGCCAGGCGAAGAGCCTTGAGTGATGTGCCTGGCAATATGAGGGTCATCTATGGAAGGTTGCCAAGTTGTCTGTTTTAATCTCGCCATTGGGCTATACCTTTTCAAGAAGTCTTCCTCACTGAACAAATATAAAGTGGAGCGAGCCAAAATCCTTTTCACCCTTTCCAATAACTCCTGGGGAGTACGCTCGCTTACAGACTTATCTGACGAAGAGGAACTGGACATCTGCAACAAAGGAAAAATAAAGAGTAAAGTTAGTACATCGACATAATGAAGCTCCCTACGATGGACCATATAGGCTAGTGGCTGGGGGCATGTCTATTACTAAGGAGCAAAAATGAAGACATCAAGGGAAAAATCTATATAGGGGGTTGGCCCAGTGAGACTAACCTCAGGCCGACCACAATAGGACTCCCATAGATTTGGAAAAATTGATGGAAGTCTTAAACGTGGGGGGGGGGGGGGGGGGGGGTGTCGGCCTAGTGGAACTAAGCCTAGGCCGACCACCCTGAGTCCCTAAGCTTACAAAATGTGAAAGAAGTGGCATAGGTGGTCGACCTACCACCTTAGGCCAACCACCCTTGGGATGCAAACCTCAGAAAAATGCTAGAGGATTAAGGTTCAAGTCTCCGATAAATTATACAGTACAAGGAGGACCCCAAAAAGGTCAGTAAAGGAGGAGAAATTTTTTTTAGGGTCCCATGTGGTCGGCCTATGCTTGGGCCGATCACCCTGGATCCCTAGAAATCGCCCAGGGAGTGTGGTGGTCGGCCCATAAGGAAAACCCTAAGGTGCTTGGCCTATGGTGTGGTATGTAAGCCAAGAAATTGCATAAGGCAAGGGAAATGTTAGGGATGTCCTAGAGGTGGTCGGTCCATTATGGAAACCCTAGGGGTGGTAGGTGTAACGCCCTTGTTACCCCAGAACAGTTACGGTGAACGGTGAACCGGAAATTTGACCCGCTACCTGAGTCCTTTGGTTGAAAATGTGCTTCTATGTGTTATTAGCAGGTTGAGGTGGAAAAACCAATAAAAAGGAAATGATATATTTTATTAAATACATAAAACTGTTCATGGGCCCATAAAATATTTTACAAGTTATTTACAACTCAAAATAGTCATTACTGTTTCAAATTTACAAACTCGCCGACCTAAGCGGAAAAAATAGGGTAAACCCCTAGTTCCTCTGAGAACTCCTTGGCCGTGGTGGTCAAGCGGCCGCATATGTACACATCACCACCTAAGCTCTCCACTCAAGGCTGGGTGAGCTTTTCTTTCCCTTTACCTGCACCACATAGCACCCATGAGCCATGGCCCAGCAAGAAAACACAATATATTATGATATAATATCAACAATGATCATAATAATTATTTAGGACTTTCAATCCAAAACAGATAAGTGACAGTCGCAAAAGTCACTAAGGTGGGTACAACTCCCTTTAACCGTGTGACGATAGGGTCACCTAGGCTTAGCAGATAAGTGAACCTTTCACTAGCTTAAACAGGATAGGTGCATGGTGACTAGTCACCAACATAACCTTCCTCATGACCATAGAGTCATAACCCTGGAACATCGTTCCCTAGACATGTGACAAACAGACACCTGGGCCTTAGGCCCTGGCTCTGAGTAACTAGCTTAGACTAGTCAAGCACTTATAAGTGTCATCGACCTTAGGGTCGGTCCAGCGTTAATTCCTTAGAGTCATTCAACGCTGATATCAATTAGATCTAATCTTCATTCGGCCCTGCGTTCAGGACGCCTATGCCGTTTCTGACTCTTAGGTCAGTGATACGCGACCAGTGCCGTCCCTGACTAATCAGTGCCATACACAAGTAAACAACATCCGCTAGCATTTAATATGCAATCCATGTCCACATTTATCAACCAGCATGCCTTCGCAACAATCATGCATGTTATATACACAAGGTGCAGTTTTCTTACCTCAGATTCGAGCGAGAAATATAATAAGAATGACTCCTGAGAACGATTAACCTTTTGGTTCCCTAGCGGTTACCTAATCACAACCAATGATAACCTCCATTAATGAAACTCAACATAAAAAGGGTCTTAACCTAAACCCCACTCTCGGGACCTCGAAACATGCCCACACTATGAGTAGATTTGATCCCGGGCCTTAAGGATTGAAACCCTAAGCCAAAACCCCTTAAAACACTCAAAATGGGATTTTGAAGGAACAGAGTAGCGCTATAGCGCTGCTACCTAGCACCCCGACGCTATTCTCAGAACCCCCAAAATGCCCAAAAGAAACATGTGTAGCGCTATGGCGCCCGAGGGTGGGCGTTGTAGCGCTACCCCCAGACCAGAACTCCCCTGAAACCTCCTTCTTCGACTCCTTCGATTCTAACCTGATTCCAATGCTTCCAAATCCCATTTTTGGTGCCAAATGAACCCAAAAACCATCCTAACATACCCCAAACATCACAACCATAAGAATCTTAGCCAAATCTCCCAACAAAAGCAAGTATTCAACCTAGAAATCACAACAGAAAACTATAACCAAAACAGGGCAAACTAGAGAATTCAATGGCTAGAAACTTACCCAAAGCTCAACTTATGATGCTCTTCAATGAAGGAACACTCTCCCAAACTCCCAAGGCTTACTTCCCAAGCTTGAATCCTCAAGAATGGCTCAAAATTCTCAAAAAACACTGAAGGAGAAAAGGTACGGGAAGGCTCTTGAAGATGCTCTGTTTTTATACCTCTTTCACAGCCCAAAAATGGTTTATATCAATCCTAGGGGTGAAAAGACCATTCACAAATCACAATATGCACCCAAATTCGCAAATATGTCCTCAACAGGCCAAATTACAAAAATATTATAATAGTAAAATGTGGACCCACATGCATGCATATAACATCATATTATAATATAATTCACATAAACATGCATATTATTAGTTAATGGCATAGTTAAACAGTTATGGCCCTCCCGGCCTACTAATACAGCCATTAAACCGCATTAAGGGATTCCGGGGCATTACAATAGGCCCATGATGGAATTTACATACCTGGAAATCGCCCATGAATGGATTTAAAAGCCTGAAAATCGCCAGACCAAGGGAACCTAAGAGTGGTCGACCTAGGTCAGAGTTTTACAAGTCTGAAATCGCCAATGCTAGGGTTTGGAACCCTAGAAATCTCCAGGCTAGTGAATCTCAAAGAAGTGGTCGGCCTAGGGTTTTACAAACCTTCAATGACCTATGCTAGGGTTTGGAACCCTGGAAATCGTCCAGGCTAAGGATATTATAGAGAAATTGTAGACTTGATTCAAACAAGTCAATTATTTTGGATCAAAATAATACGAAATAAGGAGATTCATACATATTCCTTTAAGCTTCAAAGTATTTCTTCTAAATCTAAACACAATTAATTTAAATGATCTAAGGAATAGGAAAAAAATACTTACCCATGTAAAGATTTGAGTTTCATGAAGAATTGGATAAATCACGCTTGGAGAATCCTATAGCTTAGGTGCGCAGAGCAAAGAAGTGAGAAGTGAGGCCTACTTATAGCCTCTTAGGCTAACCATATATTTTTAGGAATTCAAATTTCCTTGAAAAATATCTGGTATGGTTAGAAATTTAAATTCCTTGAAAAATATTTTATATTTTTAGGAATTAAAATTCCTTGAAAAATATTTTGTATTTTTAGGAATTAATATCCTTGAAAAATATATTATATTTTTAGGACTTCAAACTCCTTGAAAAGTATGTTATATTTTTAGGACTTCAATTTTCCTCGAAAAGTCTAATTATTATAAGGAATTACTGATTATCCTTGAAAAATTTGTGCTGAGAAAATTATCGATAAATGATAAAAGTACTACGTAATGTCTCGAGGGACTTTGCTGTTAAAGTACTGCTAAAATATGTTTCTTGGGCCAAGATCAAGTTTTCTGTAATGTTGAACACATTACGATAAACTTGGGGGGGAAATGTTATCCCTCAAAAATCCAGAGATGATGTGGCAAATAAGAAAGCGGCACGTGGCATCACAAATCAGGGAAAACACAACGAAGTATTGAAAAAAGACCGATGAGTAAAAAAGATAGGTCCAGGACCTATAGAAAGTCAACCAAGCCTAAACTCCCTAGGGGTGGTCGGCCTAGAATTGGCCCCCTAGGGGTAGTCGGCTTGACCCCAACCCCTAGGGGTGGTTGACACAAGCATGCCCAAGAAACCCTCGGGATGGTTGGTCCACCGTACCCTCCATAGGTGGCCGACCTACACTCCCAAAGACAATTCACTGGGTAAAACTCACATTTGTTCAAACTGAGATCAACAGGCCTAGCAGCCAGAAGATCAACAGGCCTAGCAGCTAGAAGATCACATGCCTAGCACCCAGAGGACCAACGGGCCTAGTACCCAAGCTCTAAAGGGCCATCGAGCCTAGCACCTAAGTCTCATAGACTAATCAAGACTTATCATTTTCTCAAAGGTCTCAATTGTGCATTATCGACCACGATCCAGAGAAGACAACGGGAAGACCCATGATCTTATAATCATGGGAAGGTGGACACGTATCTCCACTTGCAATGATCGTGTACCAAACCACAATCCCACTCTTATTGATCATGTAACAACCCCTTGGTACTATAAATAATGGACCAAGGACTTCGTTTCAGGGGGATCTTTTTCTGGATTTTTTTTTATCAATCTTTTGGGCAAATTTGTGACGAGTGAAATCCGAGTTTATCTTTGTAATTGTCTATCGAGCTATTCAATACAAAAGACTAGGTGGATTAGGTTATTACTGTTAAGAAGAACAGGGCTGAACCACTATAAATTTCTGTGTTTTATTTAGATATTTGTACTCTGTCGTATATTATATTCATTCCGTTCAAAATGTGTCGTATATTGTACATACAACCGTTGGCCAATTTCACTGGTCAACATATACAATTGTACAAAATGACGAAATCATGTATGTTACACATATATGTGTTATGTGTACATCTTATAGTATGGTTAAAATTTTGGGCACCATTCAATTCTTTGTACTCATGACTTATAAATTAATTGTAATAAACTCTAAATTTATTGCTAACTAATATCAAATTGTCCACATGCGTACATAGAAATAAGAGATTTTTTTTATCTTCATTAGAGAGTTTGATTTCATACTTTTAAATTAATTAAAGAAACGATAGTATTAAATAATACAATTACATATAATTAAAAGAAAAGAATATCTAGATATTTAATTTGGGCCAAATAATCTACTAAAATATCTAAACTATATAAATATCTATAATCTATATCTATATATTTATATAAATGAGAGTATCAAGAAGATAATGCGACACTCTAAAATTGCTCTAAAGCAATCTTTCTATTTTCTAAATTTTGTATATTTTTTAATTATTCTTTTTCAAATTTATTATTATTAGTTAATAATTAAAAAAACTAAAATATCTAAACTATCTAAATATTTATAAATCTAACTGGTAAATTCACTTTCTATTTTCTAAATTTTTCACATTTTTTAATTCTTCTTTTTCAAATTTATGATTATTAGTTAATAATTAAAAAACAAAAAACAAAAATATCTAAACTATCTTCAAATTTTTTCATTCTTATTTTTCAAATTTATGATTATTAGTTAATAATTAAAAAACTAAAATTACTCCAAAGCATTTTATCTATTTTCTTCTTTAATCTAATTTTTTATTCATTTTATAGATTATAATAATATAGTAATTAAAAAAAAAATATAAGTAGTTACATGTTTTTTTACATTTCAATAAGATATTTACAAGATATTATTATTTACTCTATCTATTTTACACGTTTAAAAAATTAAAATTGCTCCAAAGCACTCTATTTATTTTCTCATTTAATCTAATTTTTTTATTCATTTTATAGATTATAATAATGTAGTAATTTTAAAAAAATATACCACACACATTTTAAAATATATGTAGTTACATGTTTGTTAAATTTAAATAAGATATTTACTAGATATTATTATTTACTCTATCTATTTCACACGTTTAAAAAAATGTAGTAATAATAAAAAAAAAACGTAACTACTAACTATGCCTATATATAAATTAATATATTCAAAAAATATATTTGACAAACTAATGTAGTAATGTATTTTACGTAAATTTTGTTTTATTTTAGATATGTGTTTTAAAAAATGTAGTTTAAAAATAACATCTACCTATGAATAAAAAAAATATGTAAAGGGCTATTAATTAATACTTAAATATCTAACTTTCAAAAATATTAAAAAACAAAAAATTAAAAAAATTCAAATTCCAAACCAAAATATCTTAACAATTAAAATATCAATATATGTACACATCAATATATATATACAGATAATATTAATTTGATTAAAAATTTATTTAAAGAGCTATTAAAACGTAAAAAAAAATTCAAATTCAAAACCAAAATATCTTAACAATTAAAAATATCAATATATACACATAATATTAATTTGATTAAGAATTTATTTAGTTTAACGGCTTGACTCTCAATTACTCAAGTGAGTAATAATCAATAATTCAAGTTTCAAGGTATTCAACCTTTTTCTATATATATGAATATATGTGTATATATATAAATTGTATATCTAAAATTGTTAATTTGTGTAAATCCTATTATTATGATTTCCAAGTGTAGCAACATTCCTTAAGTTTTTGTATATCATAATTTATTTAGCTTCATAGCTTGACTCTCTAAAGAGTAGTAATCAATAATTCCAGTTTCAAGGTAAAAAATCTCTCTATCTATATATATAGAGACATGAATATATGTGTATATCTAAAATTGTTGGTTTGTGTATATCCTATAAGTATCTTTTCTAAGTGTACCGGCATTTCCTTAAGTTTTTTTGTGTATCATACACACGTACATGACTTTCAATGTATACCATGCATATTTCCACACACACATGAATATCAAACTATGTTGATACTGCAATATATCTCAAAAAGTATTTTTCAAGTAAGTTTTGTGGACCTGACAAATGTAGAAAGAACTCACTGATTGAGAATTCGTCGATTGTGCAATATATTTATATTTATTTATGGTTTATTTATAGATTTTGATAATTTTCTTATGTTTTTGGAAAGAGAAGAAATTGAACGCTGATCATGGTGCCATGTTACTGTTTACTATATGTACTGAAAGAAAATTATATTTGTATCTTTAAATTTAATTAGCTAACAAAGTATTAGTATTAGTATTGTTTGAATTTTAGTTCTCTATATATCTATTTTCTTATTATAATATACACATGTTTTTTATTCAAAAGTGAATAGTTGTACAAAATATTATAATTATTATCATCAATTATCAATATTAATAATTGTATTTTTATCTCATTTGATATTTTCTCAAGCTTGTAACAAAACGATATTACTAATAGTATTGTTTGAATTTGTGATTTGTTTTCACTATAGTAAATAAATGTTTTCTAGATTATAATTTAGTGGACATTCCAGCAGCAACAAAAGATGCGGGGGTTGATGTGAAACACAAAAAATATATATTTCTTTTTAAAACAAGGAACATATTATGAATTAAAAAGTATATAATTATGACAATTTATGTTAATATTATTTGTCAGCTTAATTTTTTCACATCTCTTGCTTTTCAAATTCTATTATACATTCTATTAATATCTTGAAAGGAGAGATACAAATAACTGCTTGATTAGATAATTTTTTTACTATTAGAGTATAACTTAAAAAAATGGAAGAATTAAAAAAGGTATAAATTTCTCACTCACATTATACAAATTATAAAATTAATCAAACAAATATAGAATTATGTTAAATATATATATAGTTGAATTACAAAATGTATAAATTCAAATTATAATATTTATCAAACAAATATAAAATTACCTTAAATATATATTTAAAATTATTATAAAAAAATTACGCGATGACGAGTATATTTTCTAATATATTTATATGATGTGGAACTCTAAAATTGCTCAAAAGTACCCTTTCTATTTTCTTCTTTTTTCAAATTTTTTAATTTGAATTCAAATTTGATTAGATATTTAATTACAACAACTATTTAATTAAATTATAAATATAAATAACCATTAATTTTTCTCATTTTTTATTTTATTTTTCTAATTTCTGGCTATTAATAAATAACCACTAGAAGTCAGGAACTTGATGGCCGGGTGCCTAACAGACGATACTGCCCCCAGCCCTACCAGGGCGGGTCTCCCGAGTAGTACGTTGTAGGTCGATGGAAGATCCACTACTACAAACTCCATCATCTTGGTTGTCGAAACTGGGAAGTTTCCCAAGGTCACAGGGAGTTCGATAGATCCCACACATGAAATCCCTTCTCCTGAAAAATCGTACAACGTCGTTGCACAGGCTTTTAGGTCGCGAAGTGTGAGTCCCATATTTTCTAAGGTGGCCTTATAAAGGATATTTACTGAGCTCCCGTTATCAATCAGGACTCTGGGTACCCTCTTATTCGCGAGCTGAAGGGTGATGACTAGCGGGTCTTTGTGAGGGAATTGTACATGAGACACATCATCCTCAGTAAATGTTATGGGTTGAGATTCAACCCTTTCCTGTTTTGGAGCTCTAGGCTCGGGTTCGTAAGGAGACCCGTCACCTGTTTTTAGCTCATTCACATATCGTTTCTGGCCGATCCTTCCTGATCCTGCAATATGTGCTCCCCCCGAGATGGTTATGACTTCTTCTCAATCAATTGGAGGGGGTTCGTTCGTCCTCCCTTTCTTAGGAGTTGCTATTCTGGACAGGTGGTGCTACTGCTGCCCTCTGGCTGGTAGAAGCCTGATTGGGGTTTTGATTTCTAACATATTGCCTGAAATATCCTCTCGAGATCAGGCATTTGTTCTCATCTTTTAATTGCATGCATTCATCGGTTGTATGTCCGATATCTCTATGGAATCTGCAGTACTTGTTGGAGTCTCTTTTCGCCTTCTGGTTTCTCATGGGGTCCGGACGTCTGAAAGGGACCTGGTTTTCATTAGCCAGGTAGATATTCTCCCGAGACTCATTGAGCTCGGTATACACTTTGTATACGGAGAAATATATTTCCCATTTATTATTCTTTCCCCCTTCTGCCTCGGGATTATGCCCTTCATTCTTCTTCCTTTTAGAAGGGTTGTCCCCAGGGGGTTTTGAGGTCGTAGGATCTGCCGAGGTCGAAGCAGAGTTTGTGTTCATTGTTGTAGTTATGGGCTGAGAGGTCATATTCAATGCTGACCTCGCCTCTTCTATATTAACAAACCTCTGAGATCGTCGATTGAACTCGGTTAAGGACCTTACGGGCTTCCTCTGCATGTCCTCCCAGAGAGGACTTCTAGGAATCACTCCCGCTCGGATAGCCATTAAATGGCCACTGTCGTCTACGTCATGAGCTCGGGCGACTTCCAAATTAAACCTTGTTAGGTAACTTTTCAATGTTTCATTCGGCTGTTGTCAGACATTGGTCAAGGAAAACGTCTCGGGCCTAATTCTGACCATGGCTTTGAATTGCTTCTTGAAATCTCTAGACAATTGATCCGAAGAAGCGATCGAATGTCTCTTATACTTCTCAAACCAGTTTTTTGCTAGTCCTGTGAGTGAGGCTGGAAACAACATGCATCTGAGCTCGTAGCCCACATTACTCGCTCGCATAATTGTGTTGAATGTACTCAAATGACTGTATGGGTCGGAATTCCCATCAAATGGTGGGACATGAGGAATTCGGAATCTTTGAGGAAATAGGGTCCTGGAAATATGAGGGGCAAAAGGTTCGAACTCTTTGTCGAACTCTTCGTCCCGATCCTGACCTTGTTCATTTTGTAAGAGCCTGAATGCACTTTCCAATTGTTCAATCCTTTCCTGGACTGGATCCATGGGGGCTCTGATCTGAAGCAGTGGGAACTGGTTATCGTTGATCACAACCCCAATTTTGCACCTCGGCACAGGGTTCTTGCGTCCATTGAGATGATCCCTCAGATCTGGATTCGAGGGATTGTCATTCCCCTGATTATGGTTTAGGTGTTCTCGTAAATTTGGGTAATCTCTTCGATTCCCAGTATTTCTGCGTCCCTGGTCATACATACTGACCGATCTAGTGTCTCTTGAGCCTTCACTGACATGGCTCGTTGCGCGGTTATTTCGAGATGGCTCGTTGGCTTCTCGTGGGTTGGGTACCTTTATGCTCCCTAGCAGTCTCCCCATTCCCATGTATTTTCCTAGCTCGCCTTTCCCTATCACCTTGAGTCGGTTGCGTGTTTCTCCGAGTTGGTGAGGGATACCTTATTGGTGATGGTGGGTGCCTTATGGGTGATGGTGGCTGCCATCCATTACGAGGCCTAGAAGGACCTGAGTTTGCTCGAATTGGTTCAGGAACGCTCTGCGTGTTACCAAGATTTTGGGTCCAAGCCTCCGTGGGGGCTCGGTTATTCCCTATCCCGCCCGGTACCTTCGCAGTTGAGTTGGCAAGAGCTCTAGCCCGGTTACTTCTTCGGGGCCTTGATGGAGCAGGCTGTTCTGCTGGCGGCAGAGGTTGTTCTGTTCCCCGGGTGGCAACGTTCTTGCGCGGTCGCCCACGGGGCCTGCGCGGTGGAACATGAACGTCCCATGGAGGCAGAGCTTGGGCCTCTGGCAGAGTTGGGGCCTGAGCCGCCTGCACCTCAGCAGCTAGTCTGGCCAACTCCTCACTACGTTTCTTGGCCTCTGCCAACTGTTTTCGCAGTTGACGATTTTTGAGCTCCACTATTGGGACATATCGTTTAGGATTATAATTGTTACACCCAGATTTTGAGACCTGAGGGTGTGACCTCGAAAGCTGGACTCGTCAGGTGTAAGCTCATGATGTCTAAAGTGAATGTTTGTAATCCAGGTGTCAAACCCTCGAAGCAAGGTGGCAACCTCGAAGATATGCAACCTCGGAATGATATCTAAGCTCAAAAGACGTAGCGTCGGAGTATATCTGTTGTCGGGTGTCTTTGGATCAAGTAGCCCGAGCTCGGCAAGGGTATAAGCTCAGAGTATAATGGCCTCGGTGGTATTCACCCGCTCCGAGCTGGTCTTGGGGTAAAGTGACCAGCTCATTATTTACCTAAAGACCTGGTCCGGCATGATACTGATTATCGATCTCAAACAACGTAATGGGTCATCTGATGAGACGCGATCCATGCGTTTAAAAGATATTTATTGTTGTAACTCCCCTACATTAAAGGGATATTAACTAGCCTGTTATATTCCTCTCGTCTTCAGGGGAAGTTTCCTTGTATATGGTAGTTACAAACTTTAAAGTAATTAAATTTATTAATTTACAGAATAACTTCCCGAAACGTGTGGGATTGGATTCTGAGATCTCCTCTATAAATAGAGATGTCATGTACCTTTGTAAAGGATCGAATTTTTGTAATCTAGGGAGAAATTCTGGAGAATTCATCCCTGAAGGATTTCCAGAAAATCCTAACGTCCTAATAAAATTGATTTGTGGACTAGGCAGAGTTAACTGCTGAACCACGTAAAAAGCTCTGATTGTCCTACTGTATTATTCTTCTTTGCCATAGTTATTACTGTTTACGTGCTCTACATTTTAAGTTGACGAAAAACGGCGTCAACAGTTTGGTGCTTTCATTGAGAGCCTTAAGTGGTACAATCCCTAAACAACTATGGCCGTGAATGATCAAAATATTCCTGAAGAAAGCTATCCATGACGCCTTGGGAAGCAGCCAATGGTAAATCCAGTAACTGAAGAGAGAAGCGAGTCCTCCGATTCTCGAGGACCTCCAGCACCTCCGGCCCCAAGGGATGATGAGGACATGTACTATAATCCTCAATGGTACATCCCCATTGTGGAACTTGAAAACTGACAGTTGGGAAAACAGTTGGCTGAGGCCAATAAGCGGAACGAGAAATTGGCTAGGTTAGCCGCGGAGGCCCAGGCGGCTCAGCCCCCATCTCCGCGTGAGAAACAATCCCTACCTCCCCGCAGGCCTCATGGGCGACCTCAGAAAAATGCTGCCACAAGGAGACCGGAGCAACCTCCGCCATTGGTGGAGCAACCTGCTCCCTCGAGACCCCAGAGAAGTACTCAGGCTAGGGCTCCGGTTAACTCAATTGCGAGGGTACCAATGGAAACTGGGAATAACCGAGCCCCTACAGAGGCTCGGACTCAGATTCCTGGTAACACGCAAATTGTTACCGAGCCAACACAGGCGAATTCAGGACAGTCCAGGCCCCGAAATGGGTGGTAGCCACCATCACCCATACGATTCCTTCCGTCGCCTATAAGATATCCTTCACCGCCTCGCCGGAACGCTCAACCAGCTCAAGATGATGAGGAAAGGCGTGCAGAAAAGAAACAAGGAAATAGAGAGCCCTTCAGGGAGCGGAGAGGCGCCCAGCCTACGAGAAGTCAAATGTCACGGTCTCGCACCGCAGAGATGAGGCAGCATGAAAGAGATCCATCTTAGAATAATCATGCCACAAGCCTCGCCAATGATAACTCAAGAGACACTAGATTAGTCAGCATGTATGATCAAGGTCGAAGAAATACTGGAAACCATAGGAACTGCTCCGACCTGCGGGAACACCTGAATCAGAATTGGGGTAGTGGTAATCCATCGAACCCAGACCTGAGAGATCACCTAAATGGGAGCAAAGATCCCATGCGAAGGCGCGAGCCTGGAATTATGATCAATGATAGAAAATTTCAGGTAAGACCCCCTATGAAATCGGTTCAGGAAAGAATTGATCAACTGGAAAGGGCCTTTAGGCTCTTGCAAAATGAACGAGGTCGGAGTCGGGATGAGGATTCTGATGAGGAGCTCGAACCATTCGCTCCCCATATTTCCAAAACTCTATTTCCTCAAGGGTTTCAGATTCCTCATGTCCCGCCTTTTGAAGGGAAGTCCGACCCGTACGGCCATCTGAGTACATTTAACACCATAATGAGAGAAAGTAATGTGGGTTACGAGCTCTGATGCATGTTATTTCCAGCATCGCTTATAGGACCAGCAAAAAGCTGGTTTGAGAAATATAAAAGACATTCAATCACTTCTTGGGATCAGCTATCAAAGGATTTCAAGAAACAGTTTAGAGCCATGATCGGGGTAAGACCCGAGGCATCAACTCTGACCAACGTTCGGCAACAGCCAGGCGAAACGTTGAAAAGATACCTTACGAGGTTTAATCTGGAGGTTTCCCGAGCTCGAAATGTGGATGACAGCAGTCATCTAATGGCTGTCCAAGCTGGGGTAATGCCGGGAAGTCCTCTCTAGGATGATATGCAGAGAAAACCTGTGAGGTCCTTAACCGAGTTTAATAGGCGAGCTCAAAGGTTTGTCAATGTAGAGGAGGCGAGGTCAACACTGAATATGACTTCTTAGCTCGTAACTACCATGATAAACGTAAACTTTTCCTCGACCTCGGCGGACCCACCAGCTTCAAAGCCTCCTGCGGAAAACCCTTCCAAAAGGAAGAAGAAGGAAGGAAGTAACCTTGAGGCAGAAGGGGGAAAGAAGAAGAAGGGGGAAAGGTATTTATCCGTGTACAAAGTGCACACCGAGCTCAACGATTCTCGGGAGAATATATACCTGGCTAATGAAAACCAGGTCCCTTTCAGGCGTCCAGACCCCATGAGAAATCAGAAGTCCAAGAGGGACTCCAGCAAGTACTGTCGATTTTACAGAGACACTGGGCACACCACTGATGAATGTAGGCAGTTGAAGGAAGAGATCGAAGGAATGATCTCGAGAGGATATTTCAGACAATATGTCAAAAACCAGAGTAACAATCAGGCTTCTACTAGCTAGAGGGTAGTTGCACCACAACCTGCTCAAAACAATAATTCCCGAGCAAGAGAAGAAGATAGGCTCCCTCCAATTGATAGAGAAGACGTGATAACCATCTCGGGCGGGCCTCATCTCACAGGGACGGGCAGGAATGCCCAAAAGTGGTATGTGAATGAGCTAAAAACTGGGGACGGGTCCCCCTATGAACCCGAACCTAGAGCTCCAAAGTGCCAAAAGATTGAATCTCAGCCGATAACCTTTACCGAGGATGATGCGTCCCATGTTTAGTTTCCCCACAATGACCCACTATTCATCACTCTCCAGCTCATGAATAAGAGAGTTCACCAAGTTCTCATAGACAATGGGACCTCAGTGAACATTCTCTATAAGGCCACCTTAGAAAAGATGGGACTCGCGCTTCGAGACCTAAAAGCCTGTGCAACGAACCTATACGGTTTTTCAGGAGAGGGGACTCCCGGTAACCTTGGGAGACTACCCAGTCTAAGCAACCAAGATGATGGAGTTTGTAGTAGTGGACCCGCCATCGGCTTACAACGTGCTGCTCGGGAGACCCGCCCTAGTAGGGCTGGGGGCAGTCTCGTCTGTAAGGCATTTGGCCATCAAGTTCCCGACTTCTAGTGGCATCGGGACGCTAAAGGGAGACCAGTTAGCCGGAAGGGAATGCTATAGAATTTTCGTAAGAGGAAAGAAGCAGGCGAGCGTACAAGCACTCGTCGTTATTCAGACTAAGGACGCAACGGTCTTGGAGATAGATGAAGAGATCGATCCAAGAGTGGAGGAAAAAGCTGATCTCGAACCATTGGAAGAGCTCGAAGAAATCAAGCTTGAAGAGTCAGATCCCTCGAAAACGGTAAAGGTCGGGAAAAATCTCCATGAAGAAACTAAATAGCAATTAATTTGATTTTTGAAGGAAAACCAGGATGTCTTCGTGTGGTCACAATCGGACATGGTAGGAATAAGTCCAAATATAGTGAGCCACGCGCTGAATATCGATAAAAGCTTTCCACCGAAGCAACAAAAGTGAAGACAACTGGAAGACGATAGGAAAAAGGCCCTAAAAGAGGAATTCGACAGGTTAAAGGCAAACCAATTCATTAGGGATGCTTTTTACCCCGATTGGGTAGCCAATCCGGTACTGGTCCAGAAGCCCAATGGGACATGGCGAACCTGCATTGACTACTCGGACCTCAACAAGGCCTGTCCTAAAGACTGCTTTCCTTTACCACGAATTGATCAACTCGTGGATGCCAAGGCAGGGCATGGACTAATGTCATTCATGGATGCCTATTCTGGATATAACCAGATTGCCATGCATGCCCCCGACCAGGAACATACGAGCTTCATAACAGATAAAGGGTTATATTGTTATAACGTCATGCCATTCGGGCTCAAAAATGCTTGGGCCACATACCAGCGGCTCGTGAACATGATGTTCTTCGAGCAAATAGGGAACAACATGGAAGTTTATGTTGACGACATGTTAGTCAAGTCTCAACTTAATGATAACCATGTTGATGATCTCGAAGAATGCTTTGCTGTGCTCCGGAAATATAACATGAAGCTTAACCCTCAGAAATGCTCCTTTGGAGTATCTTCAGGAAAATTCTTGGGTTTCATTGTAAATGCTCGAGGAATAGAAGCTAATCCAAACAAGATCTAGGCCCTAATCGATATGCCCTCACCTCGAAAACACAAAGATGTCCAGAGTTTGACCAGCAGAATGGCGGCACTATGTAGGTTTATCTCGAAATCTACAAATCGTTGTCTTCCGTTTTTCAACCTGTTGAGGGGAGGCAAGAAATTTGAATGGACAGAGGAGTGCGAGTTGGATTTTCAGGGACTCAAGAAACACCTTGCAGGACCCCCTATACTGTCAAAACCTATTACGGGAGGAGTTATGTACTTATATCTTGCCACTACCGAGCACGCCATAAGTGCAATGCTCGTACGAGAGGAAGAAAAGGTGCAAAGGCCCGTATATTACGTCAGTAAAAGGTTACCGAGGGCAGAATCGAGATATCCCTTGATGGAAAAGCTAGCTTTCAGCTTAATTCACTCATCTCGGAAACTTCGACTCTACTTTCAAGCGCACCCCATCCATGTACTATTTGATCAACCACTAAGACAAGTCTTGTCTAAGCCAGAAGCTTCAGGTCGACTTCTTAAATGGGCAGTTGAACTCGGGTAATTTGAGATCACCTATCATCCAAGGATGACCATTAGGGCGTAAGCCTTGGCATACTTCATAGTGGAATGTACTGGTATGACAGACGATGAAGTTATAACCTCGACCCACGAGCTATGGAAACTTTACGTTGATGGGTCATCTAATGAAAATGGATCAGGGGCAGGAGTAATTTTGATCACTCCTGCGGGAAGCAGATTTCATTCTGCCTTGAGATTTGACTTCAACGCATCAAATAATGAGGCCGAGTACGAGGCTTTACTGGCGGGACTTCGCATAGACAAGGAGCTCAATGCTAAAGCAATACATTGCTACAGCGACTCCCAGCTAGTGGTTAACCAAATTTTGGGTGAATACCAGGCTTGTGGTACAAGAATGGCAGCTTACTTAGAAAAGGCAAAATCATCATTGGAACACTTCGAGTTCTATGCGATAGAACAGGTCCCCCGAGAACAAAACTCAAATGCAGACACCTTAGCCCGGCTCGCTACCTCTACCGAGAATGACGAGCTAAATGTTGTACCAATTGAACATCTCTCGGCACCTAGTATTAATGAGACAGAGCAGGAAGACGTGTGTATGATTGATTCCGAGCCTACCTGGATGACTCTGATAGTTGAATATCTCGAGACCAGTGTCCTTCTGAAAGATCGGAACTAGGCTCTAAAGTTGATGTATCAAAGCCCTCGTTATACCATTATGGATGGAAGGCTGTATAGAAGAGGATATTCCATGCCATTACTTCGGTATGTAACTCCACCCGAAGCTAAGAAAATCATTGAAGAAATTCACGAAGGGTTATGTGGAGACCATACTGGGGGGCATAGCCTGTCCAAGAAAATCATACGCCAAGGTTATTTCTGGCCTACCATCAAGTCAGATTCTTTTGATTATGTTAAAAAGTGTGATAAGTGGCAACGATTCGCCACAATTCCTTGAGCTCCACCGTCCGAGCTAACTATGATGACCTCCCCATGGCCATTTGCGGTATGGGGAATCGACCTCATAGGCTCTCTTCCGACGGGCAAGGGCGGAGTAAAATACGCTGTAGCCGCCGTAGTTTACTTCACAAAATGGACAGAAGCTGAACCGTTAGCGACCATAACCTCCAAAAAAGTCCTTGACTTTGTGGTGATGAACATCATATGTCGATATGGGATGTCGAGGAAGATTGTATCCGATAATGGAACCCAGTTCGACAGCGATCTGTTTACCAACTTTTGCGAAAAAATGGAATAATAAAGAGTTTTTCGTCAGTGGCCCATTCCCAAGAGAATGGCCAGGTCGAAGCTGTGAAAAAGACTCTAAAAAGCTCGTTGACGAAAAAGTTGGAAGAAGCAAAAGGAAGATACCCTGAAGAATTGCCCCGAGTCCTATGGGGATATAGGACTATGGCCCGTACATCGACAGGACATACCCCATTCTCTCTGGTGTACGGTTGCGAGGGTATGTTGCTAGTTGAGGTCGAAATTCCCACAATTCGAGCCCTCGCCTATGATCAAGCCTCGAACCACTCTCAGCTCGAAGAAACTCTTGACTTGATCAAAGAAAGAAGGAACGAAGCTCAACTAAAAAATGCTGCATACTAACAGCGAGTTACCCGGTACTTCAACAAAAGAGTTCGGGATCAAAAATTTGGTGCGGGAGATTTAATGCTAAGGCATGTATTATTGGCAATGTGGGATCCAGCAGCTGGCGTGCTTGGGCCAAATTGGGAAGGACCTTACCAGATAGAATCAGTCATCTGACCCGGTGTTTACAAGTTGGTGAGATTGGATGGAAATCTAGTACCACGAGCATGGAATGGCAAACACCTACGACCGTACTATCAATAGTATAGGAAAGATGTTGCCTGTAACCATGCTTGTTTATCTGTACTGTTTTTCTATTGTTGGATTCTGTCAAATAAAGGTTGATTTTGTTTAATATGCTATATTTTTTGCAATCTCTCTTAATTTAATAACCTATGGTCACACTCATAGGATATTAAGGGGGAATTAGTGGTATATATACCATCAGCTTGAAAAATAAAATAACATATACGAAATACATACAAGTGTTTGGATATAACCAAATGTGCGAGCTAAGATAGTTTGGATGTAACCAAGCTATCAAACACAAAAAAAAAATGTACAAGTGTTTGGACGTAACCAAATATGCGAGCTAAGACAGTTTGGATATAACCAAGCTAGCAAAAAGATAAAATGTTTGGGTGTAACCAAATATGCAAACTAGATTAAAATGTAAGTGTATGGATTACAAACCTAACACGACCTTAATAGGTTTGGAACAAACTAGCTAAAACTAATCGGAAGTAAGTTGGAGCATAACCCACTTCTTGTTAAGCCGAGATCGAGGCTGGAATATCTTGCAAAACAATAGTTTCGACCTCATAACTTCGGAGAACTAACCGAGGACGAGAAAAAGTAACTAAAAAGTAAGATATAACTAAACCGTTTGCATTACACACCATACAAGTACTTTCGGGTGCATGGTTAAAGTAATATCCGACCTTGATAAATAATGAGATCGGAAGCGGATAATTCGAGCAAACTGTGCATGAATGTATTGAACCTCGAGCTTAAATCCAAACTATGTTTGTGTGATTAAACAAGCATATATGACTCTTTAATATAAAATGTGCAAAAATATTTCAAACCGAGAAATGTAAAGCATATATATTAAAAGGAAGTCAAAAAGAAAGAAAAATTGTACTAGCCCTATGGGCATTAATTAAAAGAAAACAATTACAAAAAAATAAAAAATAAATAAAGGGACGCAGCCCCGAGGTAAGTTTTATGAAGGAGCAGTCTCCTTAGCCTTTTCAGCATCAGCAACACTAGACTCACCAGGACGAATAGCATCACTACCCCTCTGATCCTCCCTAGCAGCCTCCTCCGCTTCAAGCCGAGCATGCCATTTGGCCACGAATCCTGCCTCAAAAGAGCCTAGGAAGCTGGTGTCGAGGTCGGCGTTGCTGGCCGAGATCCTATACATGGCTAGATCAACCGCCTTGTCCTTCTTCTCTTTAAACTTGGTGAGGAGACGTGCCTTTTCATTCTCTATTATCTAGAAAGTGGCGGCCTTCTCCTCCTCAAGCTTGACATTGGCTTTCTCCAGCTCCGCAAGCCGAGCATTCACGTTTTCAAGCTCGGCTGTCTTAGTATCCATCTCTGTCTTCGCAGCCTTGAGCTCATCAGCCATCTTATGCTGAAGATTCTTTGACTCTTGGGCAAAAGACATGCTCGAATGCACCTCGTTGGTTAGCTTATAATTAAGCTGAGCTGAGACAACAAGAGCCTGACATACAAAGAGTTTGAATTAGAACATATGCCAAGGCACATAAACAATTAAAAGTAAGTTGTGAAAAGTTACCACGGCAGTAAGCTCAATACTCTTATCATAAAGAGTATTGCAGTCCCGAGCTTTATTCTAAACCTCCCAATGCTCAGCGTCGAAACCACCAAGGCTCTGACCCACCCAAGACAGGATATCTGAGCCGAGTATAGCTTCGTGGGCCCCAGCAGCATTGTCAATCGCGAACTCATCAACATGAGTACGGATCAACAACGTGTGTGACTTGGAAGTTGAGGGCTTCTTCGGGGGTGGGCCGAGTGCTGGGTGGACTGTGACCGAGGGAGGCACGGAAGAAATGGCCGAGATGGATGCTTCGATCTGGGCAGTCGGGTCCCCGGCTGTGCTCGCAGTAGTCGGAGCTGGTGGAGGAGTCTTCTCAGTGCGCTTGATGACTTTGGAGGGTTGGTCCGACCTCCGCGAGCCTCTCAGGTGCTTACTTTTTTGAGCCCCCTCGCCACTAGCGAGCACGGCATCGAGATCAGAATCCATGGCACCTGCACAATTGCAATGAAAATTTAGCATGGTGCTAATAAACAAAGAATAAAGAATAAGTAAAGAAAAACCTAACTGGAACTCTCCCCCGAGCTCGTGCTCGGCGACCAAGAAATCCCTCTATCTTCAGAGGAGGCTGGGGAGTACCTTCCCTATAGGTGGAAGTCAATCTCGAAAGGTCCCTATAGTCATTAGTTCTATACTGAACACCTCGTTCAGGCTATACATGGTGTCGTATTTCTTGAGCCAGCTATCAAACCTATGTACCCTATCATATACCCAAGACCATATATAGAAATGATCCCTATCATCCTTACATAATACTAAACTATCATGTTTATGTTTTAGCAGTGAGGGAGACCACATATTCGAGCTAAGGATGACTGTACCTTGCTCATCGGAGCCCGAGCTTGAGGCCTGATCGTTGGCCTCATTCCCCAATTGTGGACTCCTATGGCGGGCTAGAGATGGGGGCCTCACATCTCTTCTTGGGGGGAGGTTGCCGGTTGGCAGGGGAACGAGCTCCCATCGGGCGTATTTCTTATTGGACCAGTCCGATGTAGACTGATCCTCCCCTAAGAGCCCACATGCCCGGAGCTTGTCTTCATGCAGGAGATAGGACAGGGATCTCCTGCCGTAAGGAAGTTGGAGCAGAGTTTCTCTATGCTCCTTCATCTCAACAGTGGGAGCAGGGTGATGATAGATGGCTGGAAAATCAAACGCATTTCAACTAAGTACGGGCCTAAAAGCAAAGTTCGAGCACCGAAAAGAAGGAGGTTGAGACACTTACGAATCCGTCTGAACGAGTAGTATCGAGACGGGGCTAGGCCATCTGTCCAGAAGAAGGCCTTCTTGAAGTCAAGAGGATGATTAGGAAGATCCTCGAACATCTTCTTCTCCTTGGGATAGCTCGAGAGATAGTAGAAGCCATCTCCTCCCCGAGCTCGGGAGGGATTGTTTTTCAAACAAAAGAGATATAAGATCTCTTCAGGCGAAGGCCCTTCCCACTTCATCTCGTGGTAAAGCGACCTTAGGGCAGACATAACCCTATAAGAATTGGCATTGAGTTGGAAGGGAGCTAGCCCAACATAGTCCAAGAAGCCTTTAAAGAAGGACTTCAAGGGAAGGACAGCTCCCGCCTTCATGTGCTCCTGGCTCCAAGCTACATACCTCAGCCTGCTGTCAGGGTTTCCATCCCCCGGAGCATGGCAGCTTCGCTCGTGTACTGTTGGAGCTCGGCACCTAAGCGAGCCCGACAGCCCTAAGCCGTGCAGGGCCATAATATCAGATATTTGTCCCAGCGATGTGACCAATCTCCAATAGTGTTCGGCCTCGAAGAATTCCCTCCTCGGCTGCGAAGTGGAGGGTTCCCCCATCAGTGAGAATCGAAGATCTCCCGGCTTGTACGCAACTGTCACTTTCAGCCTGGGATCAAGGGGGATCGGTCTAGGCTCGGAGTCAAAATCCGGATAAAGAGCCTCTCGGAGGATTTTTCTCTTCTTCTCTATGACCTCGATGATTTGACGTCGGTAATGAGCTCGGGTTTCTTCTTGTTCATGAGCTAGCTCGTGTTTGTGAATCAGACGTTGGTTCCGGGTAAACAACGACTCCAGGCTTGGAGTTTTTGGCGAATACGGGATGGCAAGCAATGACCCCCACTGTCTTTTCATATTCTATGACATCTAGCAAGAAAGAAAAAATGGTGAGGGCCATGCACGCAAGAAATCAAGATAAAAAATGCTTGGATACGAAATGAGCTCGACCCTGGGGACCCGATTAGTGTCATGACATGTATTTCACGAAAAAGGGAGGAAAGTGGATTTAATTTTTGAAAATCCCGAAATATCAAGGAAAAAAAGTGGCGGTTATTCAAAAGTGGTATTTTTGGGAATCGTGCATTTTTTAAACCCAGATTTTGTACCCAATATCTTGGTATACAAGATATGTCCTCCAAAAATTGGGAAACCCAGAAAAAGACCATATTCGGGTCTTCCTACACATGAAATAAGTGACGAAACCTAAATCTAATACCAATTAATCGAAGCCTCCTAGTGCATTAAACTAAAGAATGAACCAGCACAGTCCCAGAAACAAAAAAGCAACAGAGGCAGAAACGCACGTAAAAATATATATATATATATATAAAGCCAAGAACAGATACTTACACACTGAAGATGGTGGTTGCAGAGAAATAGATGACTGAATAAGAGGTTGTAAGTGTATTCTCACGGTCTCAAACAGGCTGATGGTTCTTTGTTTCTTTGGCTGAGAGAACATGAAAAAACAAAGAAAATTCTTTCGGCGCTTGCCTCTGGTTTTCTCTCCTTTTTTTCGTCTGATAAACGTAAAAATGAAAGGAGGAAGAAAACTGGAGTCTTATTTATAGGTCCGGGGGAGTGTAAAGGGTCGGATTAATCTGGGCCATTGGCTAGATTTCGTATCAAATCCGACGGCCAGGGATAAGTGACATGATGGTACCGAAAAGGTGGCAGGCGAACAATCATGGGCAAGTTTCCAAGGTACTCAAGTACATTGAGTGAGCAATACTCAGCTGACGCGTGTCCATACTCGAGTATGTGTGAAGGTACGGTTCCCGAAGAAAGTAGTTCAAATGTTTCCTTCTCATAGGATTCGAACTAATACTTTTGAGGGGGCAAAATGTTACACTCGGATTTCAAGACCTGAGGGTGTGACCTCGAAAGCTGGACTCGTCAAGTGTAAGCTCGTAATGTCTAAAGTGAATGTTCGTAATCCAGGTGTCAAACCCTCGAAGCAAGGTGGCAACCTCGAAGATATGTAATCTCATAATGATATCTAAGCTCAAAAGACGTAGCGTCGGAGTATATCCGTTGTCGGGTGTCTTCGGATCAAGTAGCCCGAGCTCGGCAAGGGTATAAGCTCGGAGTATAATGGCCTCGGTGGTATTCACCCGCTCCGAGTTGGTCTTGGGGTAAAGTGACCAGCTCATAATTTACCTAAAGACCTGGTCCGGCATGATACTGATTACTGATCTCGAACAACGTAATGGGTCATCTGATGAGACGCGGTCCATGTGTTTAAAAGATATTTATTGTTGTAACTCCCCTACATTAAAGGGATATTAAATAGCCTGTTTTATGCCCCTTGGTTTTCAGGGGACGTTTCCTTGTATATAGGAGTTACAAACTTTAAAGTAATTAAATTTATTAATTTACAGGATAACTTCCCGAAACGTGTGGGATTGGATTTTGAGATCTCCTCTATAAATAGAGATGTCATGTACCTTTGTAAATGACCGAATTTTTGTAATCTGGGGAGAAATTATGGAGAATTCATCCCTGAAGGATTTCCAGAAAATCCTAAAGTCATAATAAAATTGACTCGTGGACTAGGCAGAGTTAACTGCTGAACCACGTAAAAAACTATCATTATTCTACTGTATTATTCTTCTTTTCCATAGTTATTACTGCTTACGTGCTCTACATTTTAAGTTGACGAAAAATGGCGTCAACAATAATACATGTCCTTGTTGTCCCTGGGGGCCGGTGGTCCCCGAGAGTCGGATTACCCACTCCTCTCATCAGGGTCCGAATTCACCATAGGCTTCTTTCCAGGGTGTCGGGGGTTAGCCAGCTTCATCTAAAATTTCCTCCTCAGGAATGTTGGGATCATTTTCTGCCATTGTTGATTCAGGGAGGATTTTTGACTAGACTCACACACGTACTACTTAATGCTCTCAATGAAAGTACCAAACTGTTGACGTCATTTTTCGTCAACTTAGATAGTAGAACTATTAAGCAAATGAAAAATTGAGCAAATGAATTTAAAGAGGAAAACAAGAAGGTGTTTACGTGGTTCAGCAGTTAATTCTGCCTAGTCCACGAGTCTATGTTATTAAGACTTGGAGTTTTCTGGAAATTCTTCAGAGATGAATTCCCTAGAGCTTTCTCTCCAGAAATCAAGAATCAATCCTTTACAAGTGGTGATTCCTTCTCTATTTATAGAGAAGGTTACAGAGTTCATTCCCACATATTTCGGGAAGATATTCTGTAAATTAATTGGAATAATGATATTAAATGCATTATCTCCTATATACATGGAAACGTCCCATGAAGATCGGAAACAGATCACAGATTAAATGATATCCCTTAAATTAGGGGATTAAATAACAATAAACACGTTCACACGTAATGGGTTATTTAAGATGAATCATCAAATCTTCGAGATCGACCATTAGCATTGAGTCTGTCGAGACCATGAGTCATTCACGAGCTTGTCACCCAACATCGTGCTATGCTCGGGACAAGTAGATGCCGGTGAAGCTGCTACATCCGAGCTTGTACTTCCCGAGTTCGAGCTATCTCGCCTGAAGGCAATTGGTCAAAAATATATTTAAGTGTCTTGCCGTGCGAGCTCAGAACATATTCGAGGCTACACACCCTCGAGCTTTTGAGGTCGGTAATTTCAACGGAGCGATATGACTGAAGGATCATATGACGATCATGCATACTTCGAGCTCACACCTGACAAGCCCAGCTTTCGGGATCATGACTTCTTATCTCGAAATTTGGGTGTAACAGTATATATATCATATTAATATATATAAAAAAATATAGAATTATGTTAAATATATATATTTGAATTACAAAATGTATAAATTCAAATTATAATATTTATCAAACAAATATAAAATTACCTTAAATATATATTTAAAATTATTATAAAAAAAATTAAGCGAAGGCGGGAATATTTTCTAATATATTTATATGATGTGGCACTCTAAAATTGCTCTAAAGCACCCTTTCTATTTTCTTCTTTTTTCACATTGTTTAATTTGAATTCAAATTTTATTAGATATTTAGTTACGACAACTATTTAATTAAATTATAAATATAAATAACCGTGAACTTTTTTCATTTTTTATTTTAATTTCCTAATTTGATTATTAATTAATTAATGAAAAAACTCTATCTATTTTCTCTTTTTTCTCATTTTTATTTTAATAATAATAATAAAAATAGATGTCAATTAAAAATATCTATATATAATAATAAATAAATAAATAAATAATCTACCTATTTTTATTTATAACCCGTTAACAAAATACGAGATCCAAATGTCAATTTTTAACAATAAATTATCCACATGAGTAATCAACCTTTTGATAAAACACAAGGTCAACGAGTTAATTTTAAAAAATAAAGGGTTTAAACGGGTAATCGGCTAAAATACAAAGTTCAAAATGGTGTGAACCCTTAAGTAAAACATAAATTATATATATTTATATAATTTACTTTCTATAAAGAATTTTTAACACTTTGAATAAATACATAGTCCAAAGGTTCATTTTTAAAAATAAAGAGTCAAAACGAGTAATCGACCAAAGTATAGTGTTCAGATAACCGATTTATCTATTCCTATTTTTAACATTTTGACAAAACTTGAGGCCCATAAGTTAATTTTTAAAAATAAAGGTCTCAACGGGTAATCGGCTAAAATACAAGGTTCAAAATGATGTGAACCCTTACAAAAAACATAAATTATATATAATTTAATTTTTATAAAGAATTTTTAACCTTTTGAATATATATATGGTCCAAGTGCTAATTTATAAAAATAAATGGTCAAAATGGGTAATCGGCCAAAATACAATGTTCAAATAATCGATCTATCAAATCCTATATTTAACCTTTTGACAAAACACGAGTTCTAAAAGTTAATTTTTAAAAATAAATGGTTCAAACGGGTAATCACCCAAAATAAGTTTTACATAATTTAGATTTTTTATAAAAAAAAAATCACGCAAATCGTATAATAATGATAATAATAATAAAAAATAAAAGCACACATACAACAAATTCATTGAACTTTGTTTTCGGTACTTTAATTATTCATAATTTTTCAAAAACTTGCAAGAAGTTTAATATACAATGGACACCATTATGAAAAAAATCGTGGTCAATACGCCCTCACGTGTTCATATAAAGAACATGTTGTACGAGTAGGGTGAAAAAGAATCCATATCTTAGCAATTTCCTAAAAGTATTTTAAATTATGTATATTTTTTAATAATTACAAAAGACTACGCGAATCACGGTTATGTTTTCTAATTAAAAATAAAAACACTTATGATTTCTTATAACAGATATCTCATGCTTTCACTAGTATTTTTATATATGACCAATATGCAAGAAACCACATATATTTATATATTTATAGATATATAGAAAATTGAGAATTATTTATATATTAAATGCCAAAAAAAAAAGAAGACTCAAGCTTACATATCCAAAAGTTTGGAAAGAAAAGAAAGAAAAATACACTCTTTATTCTCAGGATAAAATAACTGGAAGAAGTAATATATATCTTTATATATAAAAAATGTGTATTTAATTGTTTTTCTTGGTTTTAACAATTTTTTTTGCTATCTTTAACATAATATTCTAAATTATTATTAATTCTATTAATATAAATTCATATATTATAAAATATCATTATTATAATAATATTTAATACAAAACTATATATTTAATAATTATATTAATATAAATTAAGATGTTATAAATTATTATTATTATTATAATAATAATATATAATACATAATCCTAACTCTTATAAAATTTTAGTAAAATAGATATTTAGTAATTATATTAATATAAATTTAAATATTAGAAAATATCATTATTATAATAATATTTAATACAAAACTAGATATTTAATAATTATATTAATGTAAATTCAAATGTTATAAAATATCATTATCATAATAATATATAATACATAATTTAATCTGCATTAAAAAAATTATCATTTATATTTAAAAAGAAAATATGTTATTTTTATTACTTAATCTGACTTATATATATATTCATATTAAATAACAATAAGCATTAGAAATACATTGTATGTAACTATCCTGTGTGTACAAATAGTATGATTGTGTGACAACTTAAGAAATTTAGGATTTTCGCCCCTGAACTATAACTGATACATTATCGTAAAAATTCCCCCCGAACTATTCACGGTGTTGTAAAGTGGGACTTCCGTCCAATTTTATCCATTGTGGCTAACGACATGCTGACGTGGCGCTTTGTTGTTGATGTGTCTTGCCACGTCAGCGCCACATATGTAATATAAAAATATTAAAAATTTCTTTTTTTATTAAAATTAAATAATTTAAAATAAATCATAGTTTATAAAAAAGTTAATTTTGTAAGATATTATTTAATTTATATTATTTTTAGTGTAATGATTTATTTAAAATATATTAATTTTTTAATTTAAAAATAGTTTTTTAATATTTTTAAATTACACGTGTAGCCCTTACATGACCAAGACACGTCAACAAGTAAAGAGTCACCGTTGACGACGTCTTTTGTCATATAAAAACAAGAGAAATTATGTAGATGAATGATTAAGTATGAAAAGAATAACAGAGATTTTTTACGTGGTTCAGTAGTTAATTCTACATAGTCCACGACTCACTTTTTTTATCTGTCTGTGCTAAAGCTTTGAAAGCAATTTCATAGAGTTTTTTTGTAGAAGAATTGAGTGTTCCCTATCAATGCATATATCTAAGTATTTATAGACCTATTTTACAGATATTACATCCTGTTGATGTCGTTTTTTGTCAACTTAATTATGAGAAGCACTAAACAATATTTAAGAAAAAATAAATGAACACAAGAGCTTTTACATGGTTCAGCAGTTAAAATCGGCCTAGTCCACGAGTCAATATTATTTATCTTTTTACTCTCTGAAAGATTTTTCAGAGAAATTCGACAGAGTATTAAGTACAATTTTGTGTGTGTCTCCAAATGAAATTCCCCAAGCTATTTATAGGCCTGGTTGACAGAATGTCTTCCCCTTATTTCGAGAAGTTACAATCAATCATTCAAATTTCAAATGAATGTAAATAAATACATTAATTACATAATATCCCATGATAATTGGGATTTGATATCTGATAACAACAAATCCCCAAGGAATGGGGATTTCTTAACAACTATTGTGTGCAAAACGCATTGCTGATCTCGAATGCAAAGTTGACGCGCTTTCGAGACCGATCCGAACTTTGAGCTCATCATTCCAGTCAGCTTCCTCCACGTCTAGTGATTCCGTTCAACTTATGCATCGGAGAAGGTTCCTGCTTTCAAGCCTGAAACTTAAGCTCTAACCTTTCAACTTGTGCTCGATCGCCAATAACAACAGATCAAGAATCACGTCAATTTATACAAACCAATGCTTGTTATTTTTCGAGCTTACGCTTTTCAAAGCTACATTTTGAGACTCAATTATTCATCCTCAAAATTTGAGTGTAAAATTTTCCCCCTTCAAAAGTGTTGGTTCAAATCCTATGAGAAGGAAACTTTTGAACTCCACTTTCAAAAAACGTGCCCACCCACCTCACTCGAGTGCGGACATGTGTCATTAGGGGATTGCATACAGAGTGTACTCGAGTACCTCCCTATTCTGGACATGTCCTTTCCTATGACATTGTTGCCGCAAGTTTCCATAACTAAATATGATCCTTTGGATCCTCTTTTAATCCAAATCAATGGCCCAGATCACTTCGACCCTTGACATCCCCACTAGGGTATATATATACTCCTTCTTCTCCATCTTCATCACTTTCATTTTTTATCCTTCAGAAAACACGTACCTGAGAAAAAACCAAGGTTTTATTTTTCTTTGCATGTTCTCAAAACCCAAAATACAGAGTGCCCTCTCCTCCTTTGGATCTGTGAGATCATTACTGCAACCACTCCTTCAATCGGCAATTTCTTCATATCCATAATCCACTTTGCATAAGTTCTCTGATATTTCTTTGGTATATACATTTTTTAACTTTTTTCATTTGTTCGTAAGAATATCTTTCTGCTTTCTACCATATTTTTAAGGCTTCTCTTTGCATTAGGAAATTTTTTTAATTTGGGTAGATTTGAGATGACCAGGAACACGGTTTAGACCAATTTTTTTTTGGCAAAAACATGTAAAAATGGAGTTTTTTCAGGTAATGGGGTATTTAGGTCACGGGTTTCGTGTAGCTTAAAAAAATGGGTTTCAGACTAGGGTTTTAATGCACGTATCTAGAAAATATCGCATTTTTGGGTAACTGTCCACTTTATCCCTAAAAATCACGGATTCTTTTAAACTGGTAATAACTGCCCCACTCTCGCGTGGGTGCACTCTCCACACCTCAAACTTTATAATAGTTCAGGGTGGTCATTCAAATTAACCTTGCCACTTTGAGCCTTCAGGCTCGATTAAGGCAATCTCGTTAGCTCGAGCTTGCAAACTCGAGTTATCAAGATAAACTTTTCCACTCTTTAAAATTATGGGTCCCCACCTTTTTCTTTCTTGTTAGATGTCGCAGTCTTCAGAGAATCAGTGGGGGCTCGAGCATGCCATTCCTTACTACCCGCCATCTCCTCGACCTGAGTCTCCATTCCCTTGAAACGAAAGCTTATTCGGGAGCACAAGGAAGAGCTCGAAAGAGAGGACATCCGAGCCCACCTTTGTCGCCAAATTGACGAGGTCAAAGAGGGAAAAAGGAAACAACTTTAGTTTGTTGCATATTTGGATCCTGACCTCGAGATCCAGCCAATCCCTTTAGATCCCAACTGTAGGGTCACTATAGCCTTTCCTCCAGGTGATCTTTTATTCACACTCATGGAGAATATTTCGAAACAATCAACTTCTTCCCAAGACCCTTCAATCGCCACATCGAAGGAGGATTTTTTCGTGGCTGAGCACTACCAGAGCTCAGTTACTTCCACTGGCCACATCTCCAAGCTGCTGGCCTTCCATGGTCTAAAGCTATCCGACAAACTGATGTGCCGGCTGACCACTTCCAATGAAAGAGGTTGCTATAATGACTTGGATTTTCAAGACTCGATAATGCGGAAATATAAATGTTTTCATTTAACAAAAAGTCTCATAAATCCGTATAATTTAAAAAAAAAAAAAAGTCATATGGCCATACTTAACATTTAATTACAAACATATTTTATAAAGAGTAGAGTGAGCCTAGTTTAGGAAAATTACACAACATTTCCAAAAATAAAATGGCTTCCCAAAAGATCGGTCCATATGTACATTTGCAAGGTAGACTTCAGCGCTCACTGCTCTGCCTTGCCCTTGTTCTTACCTACAATAGGAAACAACTAGGTAAGCGAAAACGCTTAGTAAGTTCAACCTTAAAACAATAGCATGCAGAGAATTAGGGTTCCGGATCCATCCGGACCCTACACAATCAATTTCAAGAACGCAAAAGCATCTTGGCAAGCTTATGGTCATGTCTGATAACCAATGACAAATGATTTCATATAAACAGATAAATTCATACACTCAGAAAATCCCAAAACAATCAGATATATTATATCAAAACTATTTTTTATCAACAAATAAATACCTGCACTTAGAAAATCTCAGAGTAAGTAGATATAATATATCACAATATAATTCGAAACCAACGCTCGACAACTTCCAACAATTCGGGCATAACACACCCTCGAGCATAAATGCTAATTTGTAAGAGAGAACCGAGTCTCAACACTAAGATCTAGCCAATAAATATCCCCATCAAGGGTAACCTAGGGCATCGCTACTTATCCAAGAGTAAATCCATCACAAGGGTAACCATCAAGTTACCTAGGGCGTCATTACTTATCCAATAGTGTAATCGAATTCACACAGTTTTATAGAGACTTCTATGTGAATCAGTGGTGCTGGTGAGCAGTTGCCCCTAGGGTGTTCAGCCTCAATCAAACTTGGCAATCCCTAGTATCTCTAGGCACTCTCACTGAATGGCCAATATTCATAGCTGCTATCCGGGAATAACTTATCAGAGCACTTGCTCGGGTTCTATCCGTTCACTGATTAAGTAAGCATGAGGGCCCCTAGGTACCATTCATTTTGGTGCCCCTAGGTTTAACCAGCAATCCTCACCTCTTGGCCACTCGTCGCGGTAATGAACTAGACATAATAAAATCAAGAAGTGTGATGGGGATCAGCCGTCTAGGATATGACGAATATCTACCGTTCGTATTTTCTAAATCAGCACCCACTAGACTAACGTCTCTAAGCAACTTTCTACGACAGTGTGTATATGTGCATGTGTCCCTATACTAACATACAATACAATAGTCGTTTCATGTTGCAGCCACACAATATAAGTTTACTTACTTGGAGTTCTTAGCACTCAGCAGGATTTCACCCTCCAATGGTCAGTCCAATTACGCTAGCCAATACTGTATTTATCCATACAGTATACTCGGATTAATTATGGCACTCATAATTCATTATTATTATTTTGGGCAGTTTGGTCATTTTAATAAAAATCATTTGTAAGGATTAATGATCCTTATTTGGTCTTAAACCCATTAAGGAAATTCATACAAAAACATTTGAGACTAAACCCTAAGTCTCAAGGAGACCTATCCAAGGGTCTCGATACCTAGGCTTGGGTATCACAATAGTATTTTCCCACAATCCGCTAAAAATCTTATTCTTTAAATGCATCGCTATTAACCCGTATTTTCAACAAGTCGGTTAAATATATGGAAGATTTTAGCCGGTATTATATCCAGAAAATACTAATTAATTCCTTAATTATTTTTAAAGAAAATAAACTCTTAATTTTCCTTTTATTTTTCTTAAGGTTTTAATCTCTAAAACTTGTTTTAAGAAAATTGCTTAATTTGTCTTAATTAGTAAAACTGTTAAAAGTTTCCCATCTTGACTAGTTAATCTTTCCGAAGTCAATTAATCAAGTTCACTTACTAGCAAAATAATTCACTCAATTATTTTCTCAAAAGATAGGGTTTTAAACACTCTTTTAATTTATTAACTTATTAATAAATAATTTTTTTTTGAAAGAATAATAATTCTTTAATAAAAAATAATTCCCACTAAACTCAAAGTGGTATTTTAGGTCAAAGTATGTTTTCAAGACTTGCCAAGTTTTTATCTTGCAATAAGCAAAATTTTACTTTTTACCTCAAGTTCCAAAATCTCATTTTTGCACTAAGTGTGAAAACCCTATTTTTCACATTTTTACCTACATACTTTGTTAGTTCATAACTTGAAATTTACTTACCCAATTGTTACCAAAATTTCCCAATTCTATTTTTGGTATGCCTTTTAGGTCTTTGTAAAATCTTAGGTCAAAAGGAGCATTTTTTATTGGTGAAATTATTTTCCAACAATGAGGTAAAAATGACCTTATTTTCAAGTCCTTATTTTTTCTAAACTTTGATACTTAAGAACTTTCAAACCATTCAATATTTTATTACCAAATTTTACAGTGGAATACTAAGTTATGCTAATAATATGTCCACCAAATTTTAGAAAAAACTGGGTTCATTTGCCCGATACTGTGGCTGTCCAAAATTTGTTCCGAAATTAAGAATACGAAAAAATAGTTTTTTACCTAAACTTTGAAATAGCATAACTCACTCATTTTTAAACATGTTTGAGTGTTTCAAAAGCTCAATTTTATGTACTCAATCTCAAAAATATCACAGTATAATTAACATTTACAAAATCAATATACAGTAGATGCTTGACCCCTTGGAAGTCACAGCTCAAAACATGTTATTTGTTTTAGGGTTTCCTACAAAACCCTTGGGGGTTTTGGTCCCTATTTTAAAAAATCAACACACAAACATCATAAAAATTATAAAACAACTACCATAATCTTATTACATCACCAATAAGAAACTTTAATTATTAATTATGCAAAATAATGCTTAAAACTATAAATCATACAATAACAACCATAAAAGCAAGCTTTTTACCTCTTGTTGTTCTTGCTTAAGGTTTGGATCTTCCTATTAGCTTTGGCTCCTTCAAAACCCTTTCAAAACCTTAACCAAATCCCCCAACAACATATATAATCAGCTATTGAACAATCTATGGTTAAAACTTTATAAGAGTCTAGTTTTTTTTTTAAACATTACCTTAGGGAAACCCTTTCTAGACCAAGGCTTAGATTCCAAGCCTTTTTAGTGTTCTTGGAGTTGAAGATGGAGAGAAAACTTGATAGAAAATTTTCAAATAAGATGAGAATGATTATGAGAGAGAGAGAGAGAGGATCAGAAGGTTTTAGACTACTCTAAATTATCCTAAAACACTTGAGTATTTTTACTATCCACTTACCCTTATCCCTAATATTTAAAATGGGATTTAAAACTAAATTAATTTTGTTCACACCATTTAAAAACCCACATGGCCAGCCACCTCTTCCTATATATGCATTTCTATTTTTTTTATTAATTTTTTTTTATAAAGGTGAATAAATATTTCCCAAGAAGAAAAATCCAATTTGACTTCCTATAACCTTTTATTAAGTTTTAAACACAAAACTTAACACTAAATAATTAAATTAAATGTCTCTCGCATTTAATTTAATTAATCATACAATAAAATTTAACCTAAGGTCCATTCATGGAATAAAATTCCTTAATTCAGTAAAATTAAGAATTTAACACAAAATGCCCTAAAATTTCCATTTTCTCTTATGTTTATTATTTTTGACCAAACTTTAATTTTTATGAATGTATTTTATGCCCAAAATGTATTTTCCATAGTTTTTCATTTTATTTTCTGAGATTTTTACTAGATCATGGTTTTCGTGTCGGTCCAAGACCGAAAGTCTTATCTTGACTTTTAAATTACAAAATTCATAATTTGGCTAGCAATAACTCATGGAATAATTTCCAAACAAATATAGTATTATTTAAAATAATATTCTTAACTAGGGGAAAAAATCTTGACTCGAGTCGTTTAAAGGTACCCGAAAATGCAGGACGTTACAGTTACTACGCTCTGAGCGATGGCAATCCCGATAGGAAGGTTAAGCTCGCCGACTGGAGTCGCGAGCACATGAGAGCTGGGGCCTTACTACCCCCTAGAGATTATTTTAGGAGGTTCCTGGACTACGCTGGCATTGCTCCTTTCCAGCTCCAGACCAACTCCTTCAGAGTCTTGTCCTCTCTGAGGTCATTGTACCACGAGATGAAGTGGGATAGGCCATCGACATAGGAGATTTTATATCTCTTCTGCCTCAAGAGCAACCCCTCTCGAGCCCATGGAAGAGATGAGTTTTACTATCTATTGAGCTATCCGAAGGAGAAGAGGTTGTTCGAAGATATCTTAAATCACCCTCCAAATTTCAAAACCATCTTCTTCTGGACAGATGGGCTCGCTCCTTCCCAGTTCTATTTCTTCCAATGCATTCTTAAGTATCTTGCCACACATATTCTCTTTTCCTTTAATTTGTTGAGCTTGAAATGTTCATTCAACTATGCCTGCAACTAACTATCATCGACCTACACCAACCAAGGCCATGAAGGAATGTAGGGAGGAAATCCTTTAGCTCCCTTACGGTCGAAGATCCCTCACCTATCTTTTCCACGAGGACAAGCTTTGAGCTTACGATCTCTTGGGCGAAGGCAAGTCCACAGACTACTCAGGGATTAAAAAATACGTGACGTGGGAAGACGTGCCTGTGCCTACTACCAAGCTACCCATGAGAGGTAAACACACGAGCTCGCTTATCCCCAAATCTGGCCCAATCGAACTCTCAACCTCAGGTAATGAGGCACAGGACGAGGCCTCAACGAGCTCGTCAGAAGGTAAAGTCGTGCTTGACCCATCTATGTGGACTCCCTCTCTTCTCAAATATGAACCCGATGTGATGGTTCTATGTAAGGACCCCAGGAATAACTTCCTAGCATGGTCGAGGGTAGACCTTAGAGTCCATAGGTTCGATAGCTGGTTAGGACAATACCAAACAATGTATAGTTTAAACGAGGTTTGGGATGGGTAGCTGCCCAATATGGTATAAATATCTATATGGACCTTTCGAGGATGTCCCCTACCTTCAGGGAGGGGACTCTAATAGCCTCGCCAGAAGATAGGGGAATCTCTAGGTCCCCAAGCTCGAGCTCAAATGAGTCCTCTAGTTAGGTTCCTAATACTTAGTCATTTTTACGCATGGCGACCTTAATAATCTGCTGACATACTATTTTCCTTTTTCCAGGTGACATGGACTCGGATTTGGATAACCTTTTGTGGAAACCTCTTAAGGCTCGAGGTATCAAGCGAGGGCGTGCCACCTCGAAGAAGGGCGCTCCTCATGTGAAGGCTACAAAGGTTGTCGAGGGTTCCTCTCCCTCGAAGGTTGTTTCCACCGAGCCCATGACCCAAGCCCCTGATCCTTCGGATGTGGCCAGGGTCGTTGCTCCTGTGACCTCGAAGGTAACCATTGTCGAGCCTCCAATTAACATGCCACTTCCTCCCCACCTAGTCCCATCTAAAGATAAGGGCAAAAGGGTCGTACTTCCCTTGCCTCCCAAGCATGTAGGTGCCCTTGTCCCGACTGTGGCTCACCACTTTGTCGCCTTGACCCATGTGCGGGAATATCCCTTGGCAGGCGTGGCTGGGGTCCTAGGGGCTGACCTATGCTCAGAATTTTTGTCTTGAGCTGGTCAGTCGTGCAACAACCTCAATGCCGACATATGGCGATTTCTGAGGGGGGAAAACACGCCTCATTTACTAGACTATGGAGCTCAGGGTTTCGGTAAGTCTATTTCACTTGACTTTTATTTTCTTGGTTTCATGTTAATTTTCTAACTGATGTACCACCTTATGTTTTAGACCCTTCTTGGTATCCTACGCCAATGCTCCCTTTTCTCCTCGAAAATGGTGGCAGCCGAGACCCTGGTTTATGACAAGAACCAGGCTTGGATCTGTGCTGAGGATAATTTGAAGGACGTCTAGGAAGCCCTCAAAGTTCCCAAGCCAAGCTCGCATTGTCTGAGGCCAATGCCAACAACCTGAAGGCGGAGCTCAACACCAAGACGGCTGACTTTAATGCTGCTAAGACCGAGATCGACCACCTGAAAATGGAACTTAGCGCTGCTAAAGCAGAGGCTGAACGTTTAAAGGAAGAGAAGAACTTTGCCTTCGAGATTCTTGAGGATGAAAAGAAACGCATGCTCGAGGAGTTCAAGGCCAAAAAAGACTAGCCTACCGACTAGGCCATGTACCTGATGTGGTCTTCGAACCCCGACTTGGACACCTCATTCCTCGAGGATAAAGAGGAAGATTTCATCTCCAAGTGGAAGGCTCGGTTGGCCGAGAAGGAGGCCGCGATCACTAGCTTGGATGGCAGAGGTGAAAAGGAGGCAGGGGAGGAAGCTGAGTCTATTCCTGCTTGTTAAAATTGAATCTCGCTTTAAAAAGGGCTGCATCCCTTATTATTTTTTGTAATTATTTTTATGCCCTTTGGGCAAAGACAATTGAAACATTTACTTATATTTTTTGCTTATATGTTAATGGTAGTTTTTACTTTTATGCTTTCATTCCTTGCTCGAAATATTTACGCATATTGTCTACCTTGGATGCCTTTCACTTCATCATATGCTTACATTTCTTGCTCAAAATATTTACGCATTTTGTGCATAAAGTGTTATATTTGTTTATCTGTATAAATATTTGTTGGGCTTAAGCTTGAATTGCGATGTATTCATACATAGTTCATACAATTGCCCTTTTTCAACTTCGTTATTATTAGTGGTGTGTAACCTTGTTAGTCTAGTTATATTTTTTTCCATAGTAACTTTTCGTCATCCTCAAGTATGATATCGAGGTTGTGAGGTTGAAACTTATTTGCAAAAATTTCCAGCCCTTGTCTCGACTTATGATTTTTGTTGGTTTATCTAGAATTCCAACTTTTGATTGTGTCGATTAGGCTTTGCTGGTTTGTTCCAGAGTTGTTTAGTTCGTGATTGGTTAATTATCCATACACTATTATTGCTTACTTCATGTTAGGTTAACAATCCATAAGTTGCTATCAAAGTTTATTTTTATTTATGTTATGTTTTTTAAGCTCATGTAATGATTGTATACCACTTATGCCCCCTTAATATCCTATGATCGTGATCTTATGCTATGGAAATTTGAGAGCTTGAAAAAAAGTATAACAATAAAAACACAAAATTTGAATGAAATCCAGTGCTTTATTGATGAAAAGCAAAAATTAAATACAAGTTGGGTTAAAATTAATAAACATCGTTCCTACATTATTGATAATAAGGTTGTAGTTGTTCACCATTCCAAGCTCATAGGACCAAACCACCATTTAATCTCACTAATTTATAAACACCATGATGAATGATGGACTCAATTTGGTAAGGTCTTTCCCAATTAGGCCCGAGCACCCCAGCAGATGGGTCCCGTGTGGCCAAAAAATACGCGTTTGAGTACCAACTCTCCCAATCCAAATTTCTTGTCTCGAACCCTCTTGTTGAAATATCTCGTAGCCCTCTGCTGGTATGCAACATTTCTTAGCTGGGCTTCGTCTCGTCTTTCTTTAATTAAGTCTAGACTCTCTTTGAGCTGGGATTGGTTTGAGGTCTGTTCGTATGGCTCGCACCTTATAGTTGCCTCAAGTGAAGTTACACACCTCAGCAGTGGCATGAAATACCTTCTTCTATATAACTTTCCTTCCAAGATGGTGTATCTTTGTATTTTGTACCTAAGTTTCCTAGCCTCGTTCTGGTTTGCTGGGAGACTTCCAGTTTTTAGGTAGTCAATTATAGAGGTCATCCAAGTGGGTTGCGAGTCAATCATGTTGACATCATTTTCCTCAGGATCACTTATGCTCGGGACTGGTAGGAACTTGACCAACACCACGTTGAGTGTGTCAACCTCTTTGGTCATGACGAGCCTAGCCAATGCGTCCGCATTTGAATTCTGCTCTTGTGGAACTTGTTCTATGGCATAGAACTCAAATTCCCCAAACGTCGCCTTAGCTTTATCCAAATAGGCTGCCATTTTAATGCCATGAGCCTGATACTCACCTAGGACCTGGTTAACGACTAATTGGGAGTCACTATAGCAGTGAATGGACTTCACCTTGAGCTCGGTGGCTATCTGGAGTCCTGCTAATAACACTTCATGCGCATTCTCATTATTTGATGCTTCGAATCTGAATCGTAAGGCCAAGTGAAAATGATTTCCAGTCTGAGTGATCAGAATGATTCCTGCCCCTGTCCCATTCTCATTGGAGGACGCAGGCTGGGGTTACGACTTCCTGTTGGTGATCCCCATACATTCAATGATGAAATCGACCAAGGCTTGCCCTTTGATCGTGGTTATTGGATGATAGGTGATCTCGAACTGCCCGAGTTCGACAGCCCATTTTAACAATCTCCTGGAGGCCTTCGGCTTAGATAAGACTTTTCTTAATGGCTGATCAGTTAATACATGTATAGGATGTGCTTGAAAATAGGGTCGAAGCTTTCGAGATGCTTGTATTAGGAACATAGAAGGCTTTTCCATTAATGGATATCTCGACTCTGCCCCAAGTAACCTTTTGCTGACATAGTAAGCAGATTTTTGCACTTTCTTATCCTCCCAAACAAGTTTTGCACTAATGGCATTCTCTGTTGTGGCAAGGTATAGGTACAAAACTTCCCCCGTGATTAGTTTGGATAAGATTGGTGGCTTAGAGAGGTGCTTCTTAAGGTTTTGAAATGCGATTTCACACTCGTCTGACCACTCGAACTTCTTGCCCCCTCTTAAAAGGTGAAAAAATTGAAGGCATTGATCTTTAGATTTCGAGATGAACTTACTTAAAGCCACCATTTGTCCAGTTAGGCTTTGGACATCTTTATGTTTTCGAGGTGAGGGCATATCGATTAAAGCCTTAATCTTGTCGGGATTGGCCTCTATGCCTTGAGCATTCACTATGAATCTAAGAAACTTTCCCGAGGACACTCCGAATGAGCATTTATGTGGGTTAAGTCACATATTGTATTTTCAAAGCACAACAAAGCATTCAACGAGATCATCCACATGGTTAAAGTTATGCTCAGATTTGATTGTATATCGTCCACATAAACCTCCATGTTATTTCCTATCTGCTCAACAAACATCCTATTCACCTGTCTTTAGTATGTGGCTCCTGTGTTCTTCAGCCCGAAAGGCATTACATTGTAGCAATACAAACCTTTATCGGTCATGAAACTCATATGTTCTTTTTCAGGCGCATGTGACATGATGTCGTAACCTGCAGTGGCATCAACAAGTTGCTCGATTCGAGTAAAGGGAAAGAAATCCTTTGGACATGCCTTATTGTTGTCTGAATAATCAATGCAAGTTTGCCACTTGCCATTGGGCTTCAAAACTAATACATAATTTGCTATCCAATCAGGGTATAAAGAATCTCAGATAAACTGATTTGCCTTCAGTCTTTCGACCTCTTCTTTCAGAGCTTTCTTCCTATCATCGTCTAGGAGCCTTCTTTTTTGTTGCTTGGGTGGGAAGCTTTTATCTATGTTGAGTGCATGGCTTATAATGCTTGGGCTGATCCCTACTATATTCCAGTGCAACCATGCAAACACATCTTGATTTTCTCTCAGGAAGCGAATTAATTGGTAGTTTGGATCCTTGGAGAGATTCTTTCCTATTTTTACCACCCCTGTGGTATCTTTCTCATCAAGCTCCTCTATTGGTCTGAGATTAACACTATCTTCTTCTACCCTAGGGCCAATTTCTTCTTCAACTTCGAAAATAGTACCATCCATTCCTCGTATGACTACATGTGCTTGTGCGCTTGTGCGATTGTTTGGCCCTTCCCTCTAATGGAAATGCTATAACATTCTCGAGTGGCATGCTAGTCCCTTTTCAACATCCCAATGCCACTAGACGTCAGAAAATTGATTGTCAAATGCCTAATGGATGACACTGCCCCCGGCCAAATCAGGGTTGGTCTCCCGAGCAGTACGTTATAGGCAGATGGGGTATCCACTACTATAAACTCCATCATCTTTGTTACCAAGACTGGATAGTCTCCCAAGGTTACTGAGAGCTCGATGGATCCCGTGCTGGCTATCCTTCTCCTGAAAATCTGTACAACGTTGTTGCACAAGCTTTTAAATCTCGAATCGAGAGTCCAATCTTTTCTAGAATGGCATTATAAAGGATGTTATCTGAGCTCCCATTATCTGTCAAGACCTGGCGCACCCTTTTGTTGGCTAGCTAGGTTGTGATGACCAAAGGGTCATTGTGAGGAAACAAGAAGTGCAACGCGTCCTTTTCTGTGAAAGAAATGGCTTGAGTTTCAACTCGTTGTTGTTTTGGAGGTCGCGGTTCAGGTTCGTAAGGAGATCTGTCTCTGGTCTTGAGCTCATTAACATACCTATTCTGGGCATTTCTACAAGACCCTACGAGGTGTGGTCCTCCAAAAATGGTAACCACATCCTCCCCATCTATTGGGGAGGTCAATCATCTTCCCTCGCTCACAAGGTTGTATTCTGCTGGGCAGGTTGTGCAGGAGCTGCCCTCTGTCCAGTCGATGCTTGAGCCGAATTTTTGTTTCTTACATATTGCCCAAAATATCCTCTCGAGATCAGACCTTTGATCTCGTCTTTTAGCTGTCTGCATTCATCGATGGTATGTTCGATGTCTCTATGGAATCTGCAGTACTTGTTGGTGTCTTTCTTCTTATTTATGATTTTGGAGTGGGTCAGGTCATCTAAACGGGACCTGATTTTCATTTCCAATAAAGATGTTTTCCTAAGTTCTAGTAAGCTCGGTATAAACTGTATAAATGAAGAAATACTTGTCTCATTTCTTCTTTTTCCTCCCGTCCACCTCTGAGTTATTCCCTTCATTTTTCTTTCTCATTGAAGGGTTGTCTCTAGAAGGTTGCGATGTTGAGGGGGTAACCGAGGCCGAGGCTGAGTTAACATTCATCGTTGTAGTTATAATAGGTTGAGGGGTCATTTTTAATGTTGACCTTGCCTCCTCTACACTGATGAATCTCTGAACCCTTTTGTTCAACTCGATTATTGTTCTTATCAGTTTCCTTTGCATATCATCCCAGAGGGGACTTCCTGGCAATATCCCAGCTCGTACAGCCATAAGATGACCATTGTCATCGATATTACGGGCTCGTGCCACCTCAATGCTAAACCTTGCCAGGTAACATTTTAATGACTCTCCCAGCTGTTGTCTAACATTAGTCAAGACCGAGGCTTTGGGCCTGACGCGTACCATGGCCTTGAATTATTTCTTGAACACTTTTGCTAATTGTTCCCAAAAGGAGATTGAATGCCTTCAAAACTTGTCAAACCAATTTTTTGCTGGACCCCGTCAGAGTTGTTAAAAATAGCATGCACTTGAGCTCGTAACCAACGTTGCTGGCACGCATGATTGTTTAAAACTTGCTCAGATGGTTGTATGGGTCTGAGTTCCCGTCAAAAGGAGCTATTTGGGGCATCTTGAATACGTAAGGGAACATAATATGCGATATGTGTGGAGCAAAAATGTAACAACCCAGAATCGCTAATAAGGCTTAAGGGCCTTGATTAGTGTGCCAGGAGGGCATTAATGGAATAATTGTGATTTAATGAGTAATTATATGTGTTAATAATGCTTATATGATAATTGATTATAATATGTGGTAATATGATATGTGATATATGTGAGAACCACATTATTATGTGGACAGGTTCGTTGAGCACGACTCAAGACGATTCTAGGGTCAGATAGCGGGAAAAGTCACAATGGGATTTAAGATATGACTTTGGGGAAGTCGGGGGTATTTTTAGATAGCGGGTAGCGATTTGGACTATCGGGACATGAAAATAAATATATGGAGATATATTGGAGGTTAGAATGTCTAGGCGGGAATATTGGGGGATTTTACCATTTTGGCCTCGGGGACGGTTCCGGCACCCCGAGCCTCGGGATTAACTTAATATGTGAGATAGACCTTAGGAAGCCTTTAGAAGAAACATAAACTGACTAAACACTTAGGCTCTCTCTCTCTCTCTCTCACGCTCAAAGAAAAACACAAAGGAAACCAAGGGAAACTAGCTGGGATTTCTGAGTTTGGTGATGAGAATTTGGAGGTTTAGCTCAGGGAAAATTAAGGAAATGAAGCAAGGTTTAAGGTAAGCATCTAACTCTGTTTTCTGTGGTTGAATTATGAGTTTTAGCTGGGTTTTAGTTAAGTGCTGAAACAAGTTTAGTTGTGATGTTCTAAGGCAGAATTAAGAGGGGAAACTTGGGAGCTTAGCTTGGTCACAGCTTGGCAAAGTGATACTACAACAAAGGTAAGTTTCAACTCCTGGTTAGAGGCTTTAAATTGAGTTTGATGGATGGTTTGTGTGTGTTTTAGCATTTGGGTTTTAGAAATTGAAAGGTAGAGATTGGAGTGTGTTAGGCTGTGTTTTCTTGGGAGTTGTGTTGTTTAGATCATGCTAAAGAGGTTGGGAATTAATTGGTTAAGAGTTGGGGAGTTTTGGGATGGTTTAAGGTGAGGTTTTGAGCTTTAAAATGGTGTAAAGTCTGGGTTCTAAGGGGAGGGTCGCGGCTCTGTTCTAGAGCGCTGTGGCCCTAGCATGCAAGGAAGCCAAGGGGGCTCGGCCAAGGGGGTGCACCGCGGCGCCTAAGACAAGGGCCGCGGCGCGTGTGTGGTTCAGTGAGGGAGTAGGCTCTGTTTTGAGGAAGGGCCACGGCTAGGCTTCGGGGGCCGCAGCCCTTGGTTGCACACTTGGGATTTTTGAGGGTTTTAAGCATGGGAGAGTGGTCTTGGGTGCTCGGGTTTGGTTTCACCACCGTGCTTGGTGGAATTAGGAGTCCCGGGAGTTAGTTTTGTAACTGGAAACCCATATTTGATTATTTATGAAACCCTATGCTTTGGTTGGGGCTAGGTGATAGGCTCGGGAACGGATCGTGCTTGAGGGGCATTGCTCGTAATTCGATAACCGTACAGACTAAAGGTAAGAAAACTGCACCTGGTTGAATATATGTGACGGGACTAAGGGCTTCCTATTGTAGATGCTTGAAAAGATGGTATTATGCCATGCAAGCCATTTAGTGAACCAACGGCCTAAGGGTGCCAAGGGTCTCACTAGCGCACAGGGCGCGGCTCGGACACTGGTATCCGAGGACAACTTATTATGCACTGAGCTTGGTTTAAGCGGGCCAGAGTCAGTGGGTTAAACAGAGGGTGCGGCCTAAGTCGTCGGCCCTGAATATTATGTGATATGAATGTTATATGAGATAGAATGTGTCTTGGGTTGAATTGTATATGCTGATTATCTATTGTGGAATATCTGATGAGTATACATGCCTACTGAGCTATTTGTCTGTTGTTATTGTTTGAGTTATCTGTAATGTTTTCTTGCTGGGCCTTGGCTCACGGGTGCTACGTGGTGCAGGTAAAGGCAAGGGCAAGTTAGATCAGCCCTGACTGGAGAGCTCAGCGAGCGAAATGTACATAGCCAAGTGCTCGATCGCCAAGGTTGAGATCAGAGCAAGGACATGGAACCTGAAGACTGTCTGTTTTGGCCTTAGTATGGCTAGTGGTTCCTCGTGTATTTTTGGGAGTCTGTAAACTTTCTTTAACTTCGTTTTTGTATGGGATCCCATGTTACTACAGTTTATATATGCTGAATGAGTCTTTTGAGACCAAAACCTTTTTAACCTTAGCTCTTACATGTTTAGCGACACGATTTCAAATTAATGACTTGACTAGTAAGTCTTGCACCTTTATAAGTACACGGTGTAACGGTCTTGGTTATCCAGGGCGTTACAAAAAGGCTCGAGCTCCTCATCGGAGTCGTCGACCTTGTCCTTATTCCTTTCATCTCGAAGGAGTCCGAATGCTCTTTCGAGCTAGTTAATTCTATATTGGACCAAGTCTACCGGAGGTTGAGCTTGCACTTTGGGTAGCTGGTTATTGTTTGTAAAAACTCCAGCTTCCTGCCTTAGTACAAGGTTATACTGATTCCCATATACTGGTTGCATGGGCTTTCTCGGCTGTTCAGATGTGTCTGTAAGTCGGGGTTCGAGGGGTTAGCCTTCCCCCGGTTTTGATACAGATTATCTTGAAGATCAGGATTATTCTCATAATTCCTAGTATTTCTGGGTTCGGTATTATATATACTTACTGACCTACTAAGGTCCAAACTTCCACTCATGAAACTAACATTTCTCTCTGGTTGAGAGGCTCGATGATTGCGAAGTGGAGCTTCCATTGGCCCCTTCGCTTTAGTCATTTGTGTCCTCGACATGTGATTTCCTGCCGGTTGGGATGCCCTATGTCCTCGGGGAGCCTCTCACTCGCCCCCGTCTTCGAGTTGAGCTCTACGGTTCCTCTCTTGGTTGCCACTCTGAGAAGGTCTTTGAGGTGCCTGCTCCCTTGTCGGGTTCCTATTAGGAGTCGACTGGGGTACCTCTCGAACCGGAGATGGGTGCCTTATTGGAGGCAGAGGATGCCTTATACATGATAGTGGGGGCCCTCCATTGTTGGGCCTAGAAGGTCCAGAATTGGCACATGCTGGCTCCGGGTTATTCCTGACAAGCTCGGGGTTACTATTTCGAGCTACTGAGGGAGCTTAGGCCATTCCCCCAGTTACACTCACCATTGGATTACCAACAATACTAGTTTGATTATTCCTCACAGGGCGATCATTGCTGGTGTTTGTCTTGGGCCTTGGTTGGGTCTACTAGGCCCTTTGTTTAGCCTTTCTAGCGGTCGTACTCCCATGGGGATGACCTCTGATCCTCCTCAGAGGTGCCTGGCCAATTCTTCATTACGCCGTGTGGCTTCGACCAACTGTTTGCGCAGTTGTCAATTATCTCATTCCACAATGGGCACGTACCTCTCGGGATTATAATAGAGGTCCTCGTCGGGCCTTAGGGTTGGACCAGGTGGCCCCCTGAAGTCAGATGATGCACTCCCCTCGCCCGGGCCTTGATCAGTCATGGGCTGCTTCTCAGGCCTTCCCAGGTAGTTCTCAGTCTGAGGAGTTCTTTCCTTAGGGATTTGGGGGAATGTTTGCCCACCAGTTTCTGGATTGTTCGCGGCGGCCATTGATGTTATGTAGGAGGTTTCTGATTAAACAATACAAAGATTTTTTTTTAATCCTCTCAATGAAAGCACCAAACTGTGGACGCCGTTTTTCGTCAACTTAATTATGTAGAGCACTATACAATATTTCAAAAAATATAGATGAACACAAGAGCTTTTACGTGGTTCAGCAATTAAAATCTGCTTAGTCCACGAGTCAATATTATTGATCTTGATACTCTCTCAAAGCTGTTTTAGAGAAATTCGACAGAGTATTCTTAGTATAATTTTGTGCGTATCTCCAAATGAAATTCCTCAGGCTATTTATAGGCCTGGTTGATAGAGTGTCTTCCCCTTATTTTGGGAAGTTTCAATTAATCATTCAAATTTCAAATAAATGTAAATAAATACATTAATTACATAATATCCCATGATAATTGGGATTTGATATCTGATAACAACAAATCCCTCAGGAATAGGGATTTCCTAACAGCTGTGGTCTGCAAAACATATTGCTTATCTCGAATGCAAAGTTGACGCGCATTTGAGACCGATCCGAACATCGAGCTCATCATTCTAGTTAGATTCCTCCTTGTCTAGTGATTCCGTCGAACTTATGCTTCGGAGAAGGTTCCCACTTTCGAGCCTGAAACTTAAGCTTGAACCTTTCAACTTGTGCTCGGTCGCCCATAACAACAGATCAAGATTCTCATCAATTTATACAAGTGTTAAGCCAATGCCTGTTATTTTTGAGCTTACGCTTTTCGAGCCTACATTTTGAGGCTCATTTATTCATCCTCAAAATTTGGGTGTAACGGTTCCCATATTTTTAGGGAAGTTACAACCTAATTTATTTGAATTCAAAATACAAATTAAATGCATTATTTAAATAAAAATATCCCTTAAATATAAGTTTGTTTGTAACAATATTAACCAAACCCACACAAATAAGAATTTACAACTACATCCTCGTGTGCTGCTTCAATGCACTTTCTAGCTTGCCTTTTTCTTCGAGCTTAGCAATCAATTAACTTCGCCTCCTTATTTTATTAGTCTTTCAAAACTATCATTCAGAGGAAACCTCTGCTTACGAGCTCATAGTTCATGCTCGAGTGCCAATGACATGGCATTTAATTTATGCCGAATGCTTTTACCACTTTCGATCTCTACACTTGCGAACCTATATTTCGAGGCTGCTAATTCATTCTCAAAATTTGGGTGTAACATTTTACCCCTCAAAAGTTTCTTTTCGAACCCCGTGAGAAGGAAACTTTTGAACTTCACTTTTGAGAAACATGCCCACCTACCACACTCGAGTACGGACACGTGTCAATATAAGGCTGGATTCTGAGAGTACTTGAGTACTCTTCTTCTGCACACGTCTTTTTAATTCCCTCTTTTTTCCACCAATCTTTGAGATTAAATGTGGTCCATTAGATCTCAAGAAAATTTATTTGAAAGGTCTAGATTTACTCGTGAATCACCGTTTGAGCCTATTTAAACCCTCCTCTTTCATGCATTTATCACCTTTACTCTAGAACCATATCCAGAGCTCTGAAGCCCTTCTTGCATGCTTTCTTCGAAGAAAAGAAAAGAGATCTCAAAGATTCCCCAGTTTCCTATGCGATCCCCTTTCGAAAACGAGTTCTCAAGAGTTTCGTTGTACAAGTACTATCAATCCACTCTTCATTTTCATCATTAAATTCCAACGTGTAAGTCCTTCAAATTCTCTTTTGTATAAAAATTTTTAATATTGGTTCTTGATCTTGTTCTTGAAGATTTATGGGAAAAAATGGTGTTTAATTTGTTTTTCTAATAAACGAACGGTAAAAAAGAGTTTTTTAGGTAAAATTTCATGGGAAACGACACTTTTTCTAAGATTAGTATAGGTTAGATACAAGTATCGTGTTAAGCAAGAAATAGGGTTTTAGAATATGGTTTTAATTGCACATATTTCAATGATGTCCCCATTTTTGGGCAACCGCCTATTTTTCCTAGAAAATCGGGATTTCCCAAATAAGAAATTATTTATTTTCTCAGAGCCTTTGTTGGCTCGGTTACATCGAGATTATTGTCTCATCATTTCGAGCCTCTGAGCTCGAATTTTCAAGGTATTTTCCCAATTTATCCATCTCTTCTTTTTATAAGGGTCCTCTCCTTTTTCTTTATTGTTAGATGATTCAGTCTTCCAAGAAGAATTGGTGGGGGTTTGACCTTGCCATTCCCTATCAACCTTCATCACCCCAAATTGAATTCATGTTCTCGCGTAACCAAAGAAAAATACAGGAACACAAAAAACGAACTGAACGTGAGGACATCAGTGCCCACTTCAAATGCCAGATAATTGAGGTTGAAGAATGAAAGGGGAGGAAACTGCAAGTAGTTGTTTTCCCGACCCTGATCTAGAAACTAGGCCCATTCCTCTAGACCCCGATCTTAAAGTTTCCATTTCCTTTCATCCTCACAAGCTCTCCTTCGAGATCATGGAAATCTCATCAACCAAATTCTCCCATCAACCCCCGTTGCATCTTCCACTCCTATTGTCAAAGGTAAATATTTTGAGCCCGACCTCTATAAGAGCACGATCACCTCCATAAGACAGATATCAGACATTATGTCTTGCCATGACCTTAAATTTTTCGGTGAGAAAATGTGTCGAGCTCCCAATCCTCTCGAAAGGAGTAGCTACTCTTTAGGTGAGGATAACCCAGATAAGAATATCATGCTCGTAGCTTGGAGTCGCGAGCACATGCGAGATGGAGCACTCCTGCCCTTGAAAGATTACTTTAGGGAGTTTACTGACTGGATTAGTATTGCTCCCTTTCAACTCCAATCCAACTCTTACCATGTTTTAGCGGTGCTGAGGTCGCTCCACAATGAGATGAAGTGGAAAGGGCGCTCGCCCAATGAGATTTTGTATCTATTTTCCTTGAAAAGCAACCCCTCACGGGCCAAACGTGAGGACAGATTCTACTATATTTCAAGCTGGCCTCGCAAGAAGCGGTTATTCAAGAACATCCCTAACCATCCTCCAAACTTCAAGACCCGCTCTTTCTAGACAAATGACCTTGAACCATCCAAATTCTATTCATTCCAGGGTATACGTAAGTCAAAATTCCATAGTTTTTTAACTTAAATTTTAGCTTTTTCCTTGAGCTCGGATATTTATATTTTTGTGTTGTACAACAAATTTTGGCCGATCGAAGTAAAATAAGGAGATGATAGAACATCAAAATGAAATCTTTAAGCTTCCTTATGGCTAGTGGTCCCTCCATTACCTCTTTCACGAGGATAAGCTCCGCCTATGTGGTCTCCTTGGTGAAAGCGAGTCTACGGATTACGCTAGGACATATAGATATGCCAAATGGGAAGATTTTTCACTTCCCCATCCTCTTGACCCTTCGAAGAAAAAGGGGAAGAAGGGTTCGAGCTCAACCCAGGGTGAACCCTCAGGGTTAGGCAATCAAGCCCAGAATGAGGCATCCCAGCTCGACTAGAGGTATAGTGGTATTAGAAATGTCTAATTGGTCTCCAACTCTCTTAGAACATGAGCCAAATGTTCTAGTCTCTTTTAATAACCCCCAGGACAACTTTATGACCTGGTCACGGTGGATTTTAAGTTTCATAGAGACGATAGGTTGTTGGCCAAATCCCAAACAATGTATAGCATTAATAAGGTATGGGAAGGCATAGGGTTTCTATATGGCTCGAATGATAGGCAAGACCTCTATGCGTTATCCCCCACATTGTGAGATAAGGAATTACTCCCAACTAAGGTGCCCACTCAAGTTATGGAGATAATGTTGGTATTAAAAGAGCGATCAAAGATACGCGGCGGGGAATGGGCCCTAATTAATAATTATTAATACCAGCCAAGATCATACCCATATATATATTAAATCACATACAATAAGATTAGAGAATACATCTTGTAGCCTATCAAGTGTCCTCGATTCTTTTTGTATACAATAAATGATCTTCCTATCCAAGTTTTAAAAGCTCACACCTTGATCTTCAAGACCAATCCTCAAACACACAACGACGTGTGTGGGCACGTAGGATTCAAAAGGTTTATTTATGACTCTCTAGATGTACTCAACACATGAGATCTAGAGAGGTTTGATTGGGAGAAGATGAATTAAACAATTTTCAGGTTTAGGTAAACTATCGCTTTTGTCTCAGAGAGAGTGTCTATTTTTAATCACATGAAAAACAACATCCCTGAAAAATATCGCTCTATCATTTTTATAAAGATAATTAATCTAATCAAGTAATCTTTCTTTTATTAAAACAGAATTCAAATTAAAATTGATTTGTTATTACTAATTAATTATTTAATTTAAATCATACTTAAAAAGAATAATTTAATAACTGATTAAACAAATAATTTGAAATTTAAATCCCAGAGATTGGGGAATCCCTGTGTGTGGCACAACACTCACTGCACAATGAGTGTGTTGCCCCACGTATTAAGGTTTTCCCTAATTTTCTCATTTGTTTGTTTAATAAACTTATAAGACAATATATTTATCCCAACATAAATATCAGTTAATTCTAAATTAACTTTATCTTAAAATATCAGTTTTATATAAATAAATAAATATCTTATTATAAATAAGTTAATTATTAATCTCTCTTTATATATTAATCCAAACAAGATTAATATTTATTTTAACCTATAGTTTTTCAAAATAAAAACTATATAGTTATATAAATAATTAATTCATAATTAATCGGTTGCCTACAATTATCACGTAATTATTTTTTGTCCTGGAAAATTAATTCCTTTGCAATTAAGTCCTCTCTAAAATTCTTTCTTTTGACATCCTTACCCTTGACAGTGTAGGACAGAAGTGATCTGGGGACCATGTATGTAACGTCCTGGATAGCCAAGACCGCTACACTGTGTACTTATAAAGGTGCAGGACTTGCTAACCAAGTCATTTAGTGAAACACATGACAAAGAAATCACTAATGAACTAGGGTTAAAAGGTTTTAGTCTCAAAAGGGTACATTTCATATATCTAAACATTTTTACACATGGGATCCCAAAAAGAAACAGTGTTCAACAGTCAATTTGCAAAATTTCCAGAGTTTAAACAACCATTAGCCACTCTAAGGGAAAAATAGACATTTCTAGTTCTCCTGTTCCTGTCTCCTTCTCAACCGTGGCGGCTGAGCAGCTGATCATGTACATTCCGCTCTCAGAGCTCTCCAAATCAGGGCTGATCAAGCTTGCCCTTGCCTTTACCTGCACCACGAAGCACTAGTGAGCCAAGGCCCAGCAAGAAAACATATCATATTATATAACAAGCAATAATAACATTTGGATAACCCTTTAAGCATGTTTATACACTTAACATACCACAATAATCTCAAAGTATGAAGATTCAACCAAAGAATCAACTAATCATCACCTAGCTATACAGCATAACAATCCACCAATCAATAACAAGAAACAAATCACATAATAATCAGGGTCGACACCTTAGGTCGCACCCTCTGTTTACCCCACTAACTCCGGCTCGCTTAAACTGAGCTCAGTGCATAATAAGCTTTCCTCAGCTACCAGTGGTTGAGCCGTACCCTATGCGCTAGTGTAAACTTCGACACTCTTAGGCAGTTGGTTTACTGTTTACATGGCATAATACCATCCTTTACAAAGCATACAAAATACGGAGCCCTTAGTCACATTATAAATCCACAATCGGGTGCAGTTTTCTTACCTTTAGTTTCCAAGTGCACTGACTACGAGCGATGCCTCTTGAGCACGATCCGACTCCCGAGCCCAAGCTTAGTACCTAGTCACAACCAAGATAAGGGATACCATTAATAATTGTAAAAGTGCTTCTAGGTAAGGTTCTAGTCTCTAGAACATCAAATTCCACCAAACACGGTAGTAGATTCGATCTTGAGCACCCTAGGTTAAATTCCCATGCTTGAAATCCCAAAATCCCAAATTCCCTTAAGGGTCACGGCACAAGCCTCTCATGCCATCACATGACTCCAACCAGAGGCTCCCCCACGCCCAAAACCAGACACGGGCCGCGGACCTACAAGCCCCATGCCGCGGCCCGCCCTCCTTCCTCATCATGCATCAGCTTCAAAGGGTCGCGGCCCGACCCCTTCGAACCCAGAAAAACCTCCATTTTTGACTCTCAAACCTCACCCAAAACCATTCAAAACTATCCCAATTCCACAACTCAATTATCACAAAACTTCTAACACAATTCCAGCTACACAACCCAACAAAAAACTTAGCCTAGAAACTCACCAAAATCTCACTTCAATCTCTGAAACTCAAAAGCTTAAAACATCAAAACAAGTCATGGAAACACTAAAGTTCAGCCATTAAACCACAAATTCGAGCTTACCTTCACTGCAGAATCAATTCTCTAAGAAATTTCTGAGCTAACTTCCAAGTTCCTAGCTTCAATTCAGTCTTCAAATTCAAAACCCAAAAACCTCTTAGAACTCAATCAAAACCACAGAATTTTAACAACAAAAAGGGTGATTCAATCCTTACCTCAGTCCTGGTTGAATTCCTTTGCTAAAATTGAGCTAATCCCTCAAAACTCTAGCCCAAATCACAGAGTTCCAGCTGAATTTCCCTTAAATCCCAATGGTTCTTCTTTGAGAGAGAAAGAGAGAAGGGAAGAAGGTCGGTTCCTAATGTTCCACCGAATTCTATGACTTACTTAGTCTATTCTTAGGCAATCAACTTAATCCCGAGGCTCAGGTACCTGAAACGTCCCCGAGGGTAAAATGGTAAAATTCCACAGTATTCCCACCTAGACTTCCTAACCTCAAATATATCTCCAATTATTTATTTCCATAACCCGATAACCTAAATAACCATTCAATACCTGAAATACCCCTTGACTTGTCCCAAGTCAAGTATTAAGCTCCCTTGTGACTTTCCCGCTAACTAGCTCCCTAGGATCGCCTCAAGTGGCATGCTGCAGATTTACCCACATAATAATGTGGTTCTCACAATTATAGCATATAATCACATTTATATTCATATAAACATACTAGCATGCTCATCATATAATCGCACATTAAACTTAGTAAATTCACACGTAAACCAGTTATGCCCTCCCGACACACTAATCAAGGCTCTTAAGCCTTATTAGTGACTTTGGGTCGTTACAATGTACCTATAATATGAAGCTCCAATAAATTAATTAAACTCTTTAATCCAATAATCTTATTTATTAATTCCATGATTACTCCACTATAAATATTGAATTGCACGCTAAGTATTTAAAGAATTATATTTAAAGAATTTTCTCTTGTACTCCATTGATATAATCAATAATTGTAATTTTGCATCAATTTATTGGTTCGTTAATTAGAGATGGTCAAGATTACTGTCTTGCCCTTCTAATTACCTCTTGATCCTTAATTACCAATATTTCACTAGCGAATAATTAATCTATAATCAAATTATATATTTGATTTCAATAACTATTCAGTTCCAGAATCAACCCTTAATGGAACCAATATTCGATTCGTTAGGAAAGTATGGATTCAATTATTGTAATTCATTTTGCCAGCAATTCATGATATTGAATCTCCAAAACAAAAGTCATTACCCTCATTATACTAGAAACCTTAACGAGTGAATCAAAATATCAAATCAACTCAAACAAGAGTTCATGAATACTCGAGATTTAGGCTGATCTACAAATGATCATCTATTATGATAAGAATCAAATCTTTATGTCAAACGAAAAGTTTATAAATATACAATTCTTATCGGTTATGTCATATATAATCTCTATTATATACAACACATTTACTAAGATGTCTATCCACATTAGTAATCCAAATCTAGACCACTTGCATCCTGTATGCATAGTAAACTGCACTAGTAAACATTCATTAAAGATTCCATACTTTAATATGTTACTGACTATTTTATGCATTATATATGATCTTAATTCCATCGTACTAATACACGATCATCTTCTCATGAATGAATAAGGAATTTTCTTGATATTATCATATAATTAATTCAAACGATAATTATAATATTCAAATATAATAAAATTAATTTTTTATTTAATTCAATAAAATGTCTTTAAATGCTTTTAGGGCATTAATCCTAACAATCTCCCACTTGCCCTCAAAGAAAGTGAGGCATCTCCTTTAATCCCATGTTACATAGATGACCCATAAACAACTTTGTAGGAAGTTTCTTGGTAAACGAGTCATCCAGGTTCTGTTCCGGCACTATCTTCATAATAATCACATCACCTCAATGCACAATCTCTCTAACTAGATGGTATTTCCTTTCTATATGATTTTCTCTCTTGTAGCATCTTGGTTCCTTGGAGTTAGCTACTGCTCCATTGTTGTCACAGTATAGGATTAGTGGCTTCTCCATATCTGGAACTACTTCTAGATTAGTGTAGAATTGTCTCAACCAAACCGCTTCCTTAGCCGCTTCACAAGCTGCTATGTATTTGGCTTCCATGGTTGAATCTTCTATGTTGGATTGTTTAATACTCCTCCATACTACAACTCCTCCACCAAGAGTGAACACTGACCTTACGACTGTCTTTTTCTGATTGGAAATAAAAAATCAATGTGTCCAGTAGGTTTTAACTCACCCCCTGAATATACAAGCATATAATCTCTCATTCTCCTAAGATACTTGAGAATGTTCTTTACTGCAATCCAGTGTTCTAAACCAAGATTCGATTGCTAGCAACTCACAATCCATACTGCAAAGCACATGCCAGGTCTTGTATACAACATGGCGTACATTAGAATCCCAACTACTGATGCATAGGGACACTTTCTCATATCCTCTTCCTTCTGTGGTGTCTTAGGACACTATTCCTTGGAGAGAGTAATCCCACGTATGGTCGATAACTGACCTTTCTTGGAATTCTCCATAGAGAATCTTTCAAGCACCTTATCGATATAATTAGCCCGAGAAAGTCCCAAGAGCTTGTTCTTCTTATCCCTTAGGATTTAGATTCCAAGAACATAGCTTACCTTGCCCAAATCTTTCATTGGAACTTTTCGACTAACCATTTCTTCGCATTTGACAATGTCTCTACATTGTTGCCAATGAGGAGAATGTCATCTACGTAAAGAACTAGGAAAACCACTACTTTTCCTTTGATGTATTTGTGCACACATGCTTCATCGACATTCTATTTGAAGCTATATGTTTTAATTGTTCTGTCAAAGGTGATATTCCAAGATCTAGATGCTTGCTTTAATCCATAAATGGATTTGAGCAACCTTTTGATCTTCCCCATTCACGATGAACCCTTATGTTTGTACCATATAGATACTTTAATCAATATAGACATTTATAAAAGTTGTCTTTACGTCCATTTTCCATATCCCATAGTCATAGGTGGTAGCTATGGATAAGAGTTTGTGAATGGACTTAAGTATGGCCACAGGAGAAAATGTTTCTTCAAAATCAACACCTTCTCTCTGAGTGTAGCCTTTGGATACTAGCCTTGCTTTGAAAGTCTCCACTTTCCCATCTATACCTCTTTTCTTCTTGTATATCCATTTGCACCCAATGGTCCTGACATCTTCAGGTGGATCTACAAGTTCCCAGACAACATTGGAATACATAGATTCCATTTCTTGGTTCATGGCTTCTTGCCCTTTCTCCTTTTCAGGATCATCCGTCGCCTCTTTGAAGGTTAATGGGTCATTTTTGTCTGTATCAGAAACAATGACACGTGTCTCATGTTCGTAGCGAACAAGTTGTCTCACAATCCTCCCACAATGACGTTGCACTGGGGTTTTCTTTGTAGGAATAGTGGTTTCATCGATTTGTCGTTTATCATGTAATGATGAAAATGATGGCGATGGAATCTTATCAGCCTTGAGTTCCTCCAAAACTACCTTACTACGAGGTTTATAGTTGTTCACATAGTCGTGTTCAAGGAAGGTTGCATTTGTAGAAAAATAGCTTTTGTTCCTTGAGGTTGTAGAAGTAAGCGACTCTTGTCTCTGGAGCGTAGACCACACAAATACACACTTCAGACCTTGAATCAAGTTCCCCTTATTTAGGTCTAAGAACATGAGCAAAACAACCCCAAATGCGGAAATGGTGCAAACTAGGTTTGGAACTTAACATAGACCTGACCATGTCTAACAAAGTTCTGTTTCTTCTTTTATAAACACCATTTTCTTGTGGCGTTCCTGGTGTTGTCAGTTGGGATAGAATACCATGCTCCAGCAAGAAATCTTTGAATTCTAAATCCAAATATTCTCCACCTCGATTAGATCGAAGTGTCTTAAGAGTCTTACCTAATTTCTTCTCAACCTAAGCTTTGAATTCTTGAAACTTACCAAAGGTTTTAAATTTCCTAACAATTATATAAATATTACCATATCTTGAGTAATCGTCAATAAAAGTGACAAAGTACTCATACCCACCTCTTGCTTGTACATTGATTGGACCACAGACATCGCTGTGTACAAGCTCCAAAAGTTCTTTAGCTCTATTGCCTTTTGCTTAGAAAGGACGTTTGGTCATCTTACCTTCTAGACAAGATTCACAAACCAGAAGAGCTCCAACTCTTAGTTCTCTCAGAGGTCCATATTTTGTTAATCGATTTATCCTATCTAGACCTATATGACCAAGTTTAAGATGCCAAAGATATGTTTCATCCTCACTTGAAACTTTTTGTCTTTTGTTTCTTTGCGGTTTTGCTACTTTAAATAATTATGAGTTATTAAACATTTGTTCATTAGGTTTGAGCATATACAGTCCATTTGTATGTTCTGCTTGACAAATTTTGAAACCATTCTTCGAAATAACAATCGCATTATTATTAAAAGAAATATCAAAACATTTTTCATGCAACAAAGATATAGAAATTAAATTTCTAGAAAATCTAGGAATAAAATAAACATTGTTCAAAACAAGATAATTGTTCCCAGAATATAAATGGATTTGTTATGCCCTACTACTCAAGGACCGTCGCACTGTGTATTTTAAATAGTGCTGGGCTTGCTAAACGAGTCATTTGGCCATAACTGTGTAACTAAACGTGTTTAATAGTTTAGGTTTAAAAATTTCAGTCAAAAGATGCAACCGTTTTACAAAAAACGTTTACTTCCATAAATGGGATCCCAAACTAACATTTAAAAAGGTTAATTACAATTAAAATGTTACAACCAGCCGACCTAAGCGGCAAAGTAAGGTTTGACCCTAGTTCCTCTGAGAAACCCTGACCGTGGTGGTCGAGCAGCTGCATATGTACACATCGTCACCGAAGCTCTCCAACTAAGGGATGGTCTAGCTTTCTTTTCCCCTTACTTGCACCACAGAGCACCCGTGAGCCAAGGCTCGGCAAAAAAACTTAAAACATGCTCATAAGCAGTTAATAACATGATACCAAATCAAAATAAGCTGACCCAATGTACTTGGCGCAGAATTTTCCACGACCATTAGGTCGGAGAAGAGTATGATGCGCTCCTGGTTAGCCTAACCAAAACGACCAGTGCTCAACGTGCTATTGCCACCCTTGACTTATAAGTCAATGCTTTACGACCAATTCTCAACGCTATTGTCGTCCTTGAATTATAAGTCAACCCTTTCTCAATCAGATAATGCACACAAGCATATATCATATATTAAATATCCAAATACAAAGCATTCAACATGCATAATCAACAATCACAAGCATAATCATAATCATGAACATTCTTAGGTGTTCATGGCCTATTTATATTCCTGTTCAACAATTCGGGACAGGCCATAATGACATGTATCACATACTGGGTCCAGTTTTCTTACCTTTGGTCCCTAAATGGGTTAAGAATGAACGACCCTCGAGCACGATCTTGGTTCCGAGCCCCTAGCGATAACCTAGTCACAACCACCATATAGAATCCCATCAATAATGAGTGAATAAAGGCTTCTAGACCGAGTCCCAGATTTCGGGACATCGAATTCTACTAAATCGGGTAGTAGGATTGATCTTGAACCCTTAGGATTGAGTTCCCACATGCAAAACCTTCCCAAAAATCCTTTAAGCGCTGCATCCCCACACAAGATCAAAAATTCAAAAAATTCAAAGCTTACATTACCTCTGTTTAAGTTGTTTTCTAGCAAAATCCATCGCCTATCAAGCTTCTAATCTTCCGTAGAATCATTATGACTTTTGCTTGAATCCGAGCCCTAAAACTCGAGTTTCCTTTGAAAATGCTAACACCCGTAAATGAGAGAAAAGGAGAGACACCGAGAGATTTTTTTGAGTTTTATAGTATTGAGAGGTTTCTTTGAGCTCATGTAACCTTAAGTAAATCCCAAGGCTCGGGGTACTAAAAAATGTCCCCTAGAGCAAAATGGTCAAAGTACCCAGAATTCTCTCCTGATCTCCCTAACTCCAAATATATCCTCAAATATTCATTCATATTACCCAATATCATGGTAATGTAATAAATACCCAAAACACCCCTTTGACTCACCTTGAGTCAAATATTGGTCCCGTTGTGACTTTCCCGCTAGTTTACTCCCTAGGATCGTCTCGTGCCGAGAAACCCAAATATATCCACATAATGATGTGGTCCCACACATATATCACATATATGCCAAATATACCCAGAACGAGCCAAATTACGAAAACTGCCCCTCTTAATCAAAAATGGGCCCACAATCATATTTAATACACCTAAACATGCATATCAAGCCATATTATAATATAACTCACATAACCATATAATGATACACATATATATCACATAAACATATAATTTCCTTAATTTTCCATCCTGGCCCCCTAATCAAGGCCCTAAGCCTTATTAGGTAATTTAGGACGTTACAATTATCCCCTCCTTACAGGAATTTCGTCCTCAAAATTTTACCTGAACATCACGGGATACTGACCCCGCATTTCTGTCTCTAGCTCTTACGTCACTTCCACAACCATACTGTTCCTCTATAAAACCATAACTTAATGTATGGTTTTGTTCCTCACGACCTTGTCCTTCCTGTCTAAAATCTGAACTGGTCACTCCTCATAGGATAACTCTGCCTCCAGTTCAAGATCCTCATAACTTAACACACGAGTCTCATCTAATACATGTTTCCTCAACATGGAAATATGAAATACATTATATATGGCAGACAGTGCCGGAGGTAAGGCTAATCTATATAAGTCATCTGCTCGATCCTCTCTAGGATTTCAAATGATCTTACAAATCTAGGGCTCAACTTGCCCTTTTTCCCAAATTTCTTCACCCATTTCCACGGAGAAACTCTAAGGAATACATAGTCATCAACTTAGAACTCCACGTTCCTGCATTTCATATCAACATAACTTTTCTATCTACTCTGAGAAGTGAGCATCCGAGTTCTAATCTTTTCAATAGCCTCAGTGGTCCTCTAAACTACCTCAGGACCCAAATATTTTTTCTCACCCATCTCATCCCAGTGAATTGATAATCTACACTTCCTACCATACAACATCTCATAAGGTGCCACGCTAATAGTCAACTGGTAGATACCATTATTGGAAAAACTCTATTGGAGGCAAATATCCATTCTAGGACCATTCATAGTACAATACACATGCTCTCAACATGTCCTCTAATATCTAGATAATCCTCTGAGATTTTCCATCAGTCGGAGGATGATAAGCGGTACTGAACTTCCACTGTGTACTCATCACCTTCTATAAACTTCCTCGAAACTTAGAAGTAAAGACAGGGTCCCTATCCGACAGGATAGATCTCAAAGTCGCATGAAGGCGTACTATATCTCTCACATAGAGATCTGCATACTGGTGAACTGTATTTTTCATTCTCACTGGTAAAAAGTGAGTTAACTACGTATACTAGTCCATAATGACCCAGACTGAATCATGCTGGCCCACTATACTAGGAAACTCCACCACGAAATCCATCGTGATGTCCTTCTACTTCCACTTTGGAATACTAAAAGGCTATAACAGCCTTATTGGTTTTTGATACTCTGTCTCTACCTGCTAACAGGTCAGTCACTTTGCCACGTACTCAGTTACCTCCCTCTTCATCCCATGCCACCAAAATAAAGCTTTTAGATCTAGGTACATCTTTGTGGTTCCTGGATGTAGAGAATAAGGGGTGGTATGAGATTCATCTAGAATCTCCCACCTGATCCCAATGTATAGTCCTTAGCTACTCTAGATAGAGCATCCCCTCTATTATTTTCCCAACTATGGGTCACTCAACTTTTTTTCTTTGATCCTCTATAAAAGAGTAAACTGAAGTGTAATGTTCACCAACTAGCCCACCAGTAACTCTACTCTAGCTCTGGTCTTATCCTTCAACTGGCATGATGCATAAGTAATCACCTTTTCTGTCTACATAAGAACACAACCCGAATCCTATCTCAAGGCGTCACAATAAACCATAAACTTGTTCTGATATAAAGAAATACTCAGAACTGGAGCTGTACTCAATCACCACTTCTATTCTTGGAAGCTGTTCTCACACTTATCTAACCATGCAAACTTCTGATTTTGTATGTAAACTCTATCAATGAGATAGAAATATTTGAGAACTCTTCCACAAAAGGCATGTAATACCCTGCCAATCCCAGGAAACTCCTAATCTCTGAGACGTTCCTTGGGCTTGGCCAATCTTTGATTGAGAGTATTCCAAAATATCGTCGATAAAGACGATCACAAACCGATTTGGATAATCATTGAACACTCTGTTCATCAAATCCATAAGTGTTGTCAGGCATTAGTCAATCCATAAGACATGACTAAAATCTGATAATGCTCAAATCCGATACAAAAAGTTGTCTTCTACATAATCCTTCTCCTTGATCCTCAGTTGGTGATAACCAGATCAAAGATCTTTCTTGGAGAATATCGTCTTATCCTGTTATTGAACCTTTAGTTCCTTCAGCTCTGCTGGAAACGTTCAATACGGTGCCCTAGACAATGGTTCCATCCCTGGCACCAACTTAATCGCAACTCTATCCCCCTGTGCAGAGGTAACCCTGTCAAATCCTCTGTAAACACATCTAGAAACTCACAGACTAATCTAGCATGTCTTGGTCCCACTGGCATGACCTATGTGGTATCCACCACACTAGCAAAGAATCCTTTGCATCCTCCCTGCAATAGGTCTCTAGCTCTAAGTACATATAACATAAGTATATGGGGTCCATGCATAGTGCCAACAAATATAAAGGGTTTCTCACCCTCAGGCTCAAGGGTCATCATCTTTTCTTGCAAACTATCGATGCCCCATACTTGGGTAACCAATCCATATCTAAGATCATGTCAAAGTCGGTCATTACCAACTCTATTAAGTCAATTGATGAATCTTTTCCCCCAATAACCTAACCCATCTCTTAAAAAATACCAGTAAGGTTCTAAATTCTCATCCGAACATAACCACGTAATCCACATACTAGTTTGATACTTTCACTAGATGCAACAAATAAAGAAAACATGGCACCAGAACCAATTCTGAGGGACAAGCGAAGGGCTCTGGCCCTGGATATAATTTCCAGCCTTAATATAAACAACATCGGGTCCCATTAATTGCCTTGGGTACATAACCTTCAAATTTTTCTGCAGTCAATGACTTGACCCATTAAGCATAATGAGCACATCCAAAAGCCTTCCCATAGGAAAACCAAACATCACCACATTCACATACCACTGTAGTGCTAAAATACATGCTCATAAAATTCATGCATCAATCAATAAGCCCAGCTCTTCCCAACATAAATATCATGCTCTCGACTCTAGCATGTAGATAAAGCATTCGTATAGAAACTGAGCAGGGAAGCACATAATCATATCAATAGTCAAGGGCAAGGCCTTATGAGAATATCTCATGCTTCCTAATAAGGCGTGCAGGTAGGAAATTTCTATCCTATTTAAGCAACTAAACACATAACCACATAAATAGTTATCAAACTCTTAGTGAAGCTTGTCTTTAGTGACGAGTGTACATGCCCAACTTGTCTTTAGGAACCCTAAACCTTGGAAAAATCTGATACCAAGTTGTTACGCCCTACTACTCAGGGACCATTATATTGTGTATTTTAAATAATGCTGGACTTGCTAAACGAGTCATTTGGTCATAACTATGTAATTATACGTGTTTAATAGTTTAGGTTTAAAATTTTTGGTCAAAAGGTACAATCGTTTCACTAAAAACGTTTACTTCTATACATGGGGTCCCAAATTAACATTTAAAAAGGTTAATTAGAATTAAAAAGTCACAACCAGCCTACCTAAGCGGTAAAATAGGGTTTGAACCTAGTTCCTTTGAAAAACCCCAGCCGTGGGGGTCGAGCAGCCGCATATGTACACATCGTTACTAAAGCTCTCCAACTCACGGATGGTCCAACTTTCTTTTCCCCTTACCTGCACCATAAAGAACCCATAAGCCAAGGCTCAGAAAGAAAACTTAAACATGCTCATAATCAGTTAATAACATGTTACCAAATCATAATAAGCATGCCTAGTAGTAATAACCCTACTCGTGCATGCATACCATTCATATAAATGACGACAACCTCATGTTAGGAAAAAATGTATTTTGCCTCAATGGAAATAATAATAAATTACAACTCTATGCAATATCAAGCCTCAAGATGTTTCTAGCCAAGTGCTCTAATGGATAGAAATGTTGTGTCTTACAAGTGAGCTATAGGCTCCTATTTATAGAGTTTAGAGACACCCTTTAAATTTCAAATTCCACCAACCCCCATGGCTGTTACCAATGTTTAATTTGATTAATATGGAATTAAAAATGAGATTTGGGAGTTATTTGGGTTTTTTGAGCCGTTCAACAAAGATTGAAAAAACTAAAAAAATGGTCAGTTTTTAGCCTGTGGCTGCGGCCAGAGACATTAGTGGCCCTGGCCACTAGCCTCAGTCCCACAGGCCGCGGCCACCAACATTCAGTGGCTGCGGCCACCGACCATTTTCAGCACTAAAAAATGTGTTGTTTTTCCAAACGGTTCCAAACCCTCCCAAATGATTTTGTAACTCCCAAAACACATTATTGGGGTTAAAATCATATCTCTAACAGCCATATCACATATGGCTTTATGAAATTCATCTCAATATTGTGTAACAACAAATTTACATAATAAAGGGTAATATTTGGAAGTTACAAATTTGTAACACCAAATATGTTACATTATTTGGATATATCTCATATATCTAAGTATTGTAACTCTCTATTATATGTTACAATATGTGACACTCTTTGTCACATTTATTTAATCTAATACATTATATTATAATATAATATAATATTACATTATATTATAAAATAATATAACATTCCTCCACTAGATTAAATAGTTATCTATTGTAACACTTATTTAATCAATCATTATATTTTAAAATATAACATATCCCCCACTTGATTAAATAAGAACTCTCTCTTATAGGATTCATTGCATTAGTGCATAAAGCAAAGTGTTTTTCAACTTGAACTTTATTATATTGTAATTATCACAAAATTTGTAGAAAATTTGGTTGCACTAGGCATTGAACCATCTTTTCATGATAACAAATCGGTGATAACACACACACTTTTGCGATGTTCACTTGAGACCTCTATGTCTCGTTTTGGACCGTTAATGGCCATGTGCACTTTCCATTCATGGACGTTCATGAGAATACTCCCAATTCTCATGAGAGGCGGTACCACCCCTAGGTCCATATAGGTATAATTCTTACACTATTTTGTTACAAAAAATACTTGTCTTTACAAGATTGAATTCTATTAAAAATCCTTTCAGTTTTAACCCTCCACTTGGTAACACACAAGTACTCAATATCTCAGATGGGACTTATTTTGAGTACAACTAATATTCACTTGATTGACTTGTTATTACCTATTGAACCTAACACTAGTTGAATAACTAGTGTTAAGATAGGTTGCCATCAATCGTGAATCTCTTTAGGGAGTTTAAGTCCCATCCCTCGAGATGATACAGCCACTAAATCCCTCATTAGTGGCTTAGTGAAAGGATCCGCCAGATTTTCACTTGTTCTCACATAGGATATTGAGATGACTCCTCTATAAATCAATTCTCTTACATATCCATGTCTTAGACTAAGGTGTCTAGACTTCCCATTATACACTCCGTTGTATGCTCTACCCAATGTCGCTTGGCTATCACAATGTATCGATATAGTAGATACATTCTCTTTGATTAGGGGAATCTCTATCAACAGATCCCTTAACCATTCGGCCTCTTTGCCGGTAGCAGAGCTATGAACTCTGCTTCCATAGTGGAATGAGATATACAGGTTTGTTTCTTGGAACCCCAAGAAATTGCTCGTCCACCAAGTGTAAATACCCAACCAGGTGTGGACAAGTTGTCCCCAAGATTGGATATCCAACTTGCATCTGTATATCCTTCTAATATCGAAGGAAATTTGGAGTAGTGAAGGCTTAGTCCTTTGGTTTTCTTGAGATAACCTAGGACTCTTCCAATTTCCTTCCAATGATCCACACTTGGATTACTTGTAAACCTACTAAGTTTACTTACTGCAAATGCTATAATAGGTCTAGTACACTAGGCAGCGTACATTAGACTCCCTATAGCACTAGCGTACTCCAATTGAGCCACCGCTCTTCCTTCATTCTTCTCTAGTTTTACACTATGGTCGAATGGAGTATTGGCATCTTTAACCTTGAGATGGTTAAATTTGTTCAATACTTTCTCAACATAGTGGGCTTGCCCTAACGCAAAACCCCCACTATTTTTCTTTACTTTGATACCATGTATGGTGTCAACTTCTCCAAGATCTTTCATCTTGAAGGTTGATGATAGAAAACTCTTCATTTCTTCTATCCCTTTCATGCTATTACTTAGAATAAGCATATCATCCACATATAAGCAAACAATGATCACATATCCCTTACAAGTTTTGTAATACAAACACTTGTCTCCATTGTTATGTCTAAACCCATTAGACATGATGGCTTGATCAAATTTCTCATGCCATTGCTTAGGAGCTTGTTTCAATCCATATAAGGATTTTACAAGTCTACAAACTTTATGTTCATATTTTGGTAGGACAAACTCTTCGGGTTGTTCCATATAAACCTCCTCATTGAGGTCACCATTAAGGAATGTTGTTTTGACATCCATTTGATGAACATACAAGTTGTCTTTAGAAGCTAAAGCGAACAAAATTCTTATAGAAGTTGTTCTTGCAACAGGCGCATAGGTATCAAAATAATCGATACCCTCTTTTTACCTAAACCCTTTAGCTACTAATCTAGCTTTAAAGGTTTGGATAGTGCCGTCAGTGTGGTATTTTGTCCTAAATACCCACTTACACCCAATTGGCTTAGACCCCGGTGGGAGGTCTACCAATTCCCAAGTGTTATTGGAAAGAATGGAATCCATCTCATCATTGATGGCTTTTTTCCAAAATGCACTATCTCTCGATTGCATAGCTTCTCTATAAGTCTTAGGATCATCCTCAACGAGAAGTACAATAGGAATTTTCCTAATGACTTCCTCTCTATTTCCTTCTACCATGTAGAATGAAATTCGTTGAGAATCTATCTCATCCACTACTAGACTTGTATGATTTTTAAGCCTTTGACTTCTTCTAGGTCCAAATGGTTGCTTTACATCCTTTTGAGAATTCTCCTCTTGAGAATCAACTTTGGATGTAGAAGCTTGAGAATTGTTCTCATATAACAAATTCTCCTTTAGAGTTGTTGAAGCTTGAGAATTGTTGTCACATAACATATTCTCAAAAAATTCAACTTCTCTAGATTCAATCATAACATTAGACTCTAAGTCTAATAGCCTATAAGCTTTACTATTGTTGGCATAACAAAAAAAAGGACATTTTATGGCTCTTGAACCTAACTTTGTTCTATTAGGTACGTTTTTCTTGCATTATGCAAGACACCCCCACACTTTGAAGTACCCTATGTTGGGTTTTCTTCCTTTCTATAACTAATATGAAGATATCTCATTTTTCTTCATCGATATTCGATTAAGAATGTGACAATCGGTTAAAAGTGCTTCACCCCATAAGTTGAAGTTCAACTTAGAAAACACCAACATAGAATTTATCATCTCTAGATAAGTCTTATTTTTCCTTTCGGCAACACCATTGTGATGTGGTGTATAAGGTGCAATGCACTCATGAAATATACCATTTTCTTCACAAAATGTATTGAATTCATTAGAGAAGTACTCTCCTCCTCTATCACTTCTTAACACCTTAATCTTTTTATTTAGTTGATTTTCAACTTCTAATTTATACAATTTAAAAGCATCAAAAGTTTCATCTTTATGCTTTAAAAGAATCACATAGGTACATCTACTAAAATCATCAATAAAAGTAAGAAAATACCTTTTACCAGTTAAGACACCATTTAATTCACAAAGATCACTATGGATAAATCTAGTATATTAGATGATCTTTCTACACTAGGAAATGGTTTCTTAATCATTTTTGCCTTAACACATGTTTCACATTTACAATAGTTTTTAATATTGCATGCAATCATACCACATTTTACTACTCTTTTCATGGTAGAAAAACCTATATGAGATAGTCTAATATGCCACAAAAATAAAGAATCATACTCAATAATATAGGCGGAATTAGCATTTTAATTGATAACATTGAAAGTTACATCATTGGTGCACAATTTAACCATTCCCTCACAAAAGTACCCTTTTCCCAAGAATACATTTGATTTGGTAAGTATAAGTTTACCGGACTCAAAAACGGCTTTAATGCCGGGCTTGCCAAGAAAATCACCACTTACCAAGTCTACTCATTTCGGGAACATAAAGTACATTCACTAATGTAACTTTCTTGCCGGAGGTGAAGTAGACTTCAATAGTACCTTTGCCAAGTACTTTGGATTTTCCCTCATTGCCCATTTGTATCTCATGGTTGCCTTTTGACTCTTCAAAGGTCTTGAACAATGATTTGTCATAGGTGACATGGATGGTGGCACATGTATCATACCACCATTCTTTCACCTTGCCTTGGACCGCATTCACCTCACTAAGGGTAGCAACTATGTTTTCCTCTTGAGTTGCGTTCACCTTAGGTCCTTGTTGGTCTTTTCTATGTCTACACTCTCTAGCATAATGACCATTTTTCCCACACACAAAGCAAGGACCTTTCTCGCCCTTAAACTTGTTTGGGTTGGTTTTGGACCCAACGGTTTCTCATTACCCTTTTTCCCTTTGTTTTTGGGATGTTTTGGTTGTGACACCGCATTTGCTTTGGAAGTCTCTCCATTAGATCCATCCACAAGTTTATCTCTACATATCAATTCCTCTTCGATTTGAATATGCTTTTGGATCTCCTCCAAAGAATAATCCTCATTTTTATGAAGGATTCTTTTCCTATAGCTCTTCCAAGTTGGTGGTAATTTAGCCACTATAGCACCAACTTGAAAGGCCTCGGGAAGCTCAATCTTTAACACTTTCAATTTGTTAACAATTATTTGCAATTCATGAATTTGAGGAAGAATAGGTTTATCACCAAAAAATTTGAAATTGAAGTATTGAGATATCAAAAACATTTTGGTACCTTCCTCTTCCACCTTAAACTTTTTCTCAAGTGCATCCCATATCTCCTTGGCCGATTTGGTCTCGATGTAGAAGTCATAGAGCCTATCGGATAGGGATTTGAGGATATGACCCCTACAAAGGAGATTTTCCTCCTCCCTCTTCCTTCTTTTCTCCACCTCCTCGGGAGTGTCTTTGTCGGATGACTCGGCTATAGGTTCCAAGGATGACTCAAGGATGTAGGCTATCTTGAGTGTTGTCAAAAGGAATTTCACCTTCTCTTGCTACCGAGTGAAATTGGATCCATCAAACCTATCCAACCTCACTAGGTCTTGGTTCATGATCTTGATGGTCTCACCTTCCATTGAAACAAACAAGGGATAAGCTTTTGAATGTTAGGAAAAAATGTATTTTGCCTCAATGGAAATAATAATAAATTACAACTCTATGCAATATATTACAAATATATTATGATTGATTAAAAAGAGTTACAACTCTATAACTGAAAATTACAAATAAACAAAGAAAATGAAGAAGATGATGAAGAAGAAGAGAATAGTAAAATACAACTCAAAGCAAAAGGTTACAAATAAAGTAAAGTGTTTGAAACAGAAGAAAAGAAAAGATTACAACTCTTGAACAAGAAATACAAGTAAATAGAGAAGAACAATATAAAGATCAAAAGAAATAGAATGAAAGAAAGGAACAAGAAACAAAAGATAAACAACTCTCACTCACACAACCAAAGTGAAGAGTGTTGGGGATCACCAACTTGAACAAGGTTTGAAACCTTTGTCCAAATGCTTATTTCCCCCTAACTCAAGCACTAAGGGATCTCTCTCAGATTATAAGAAATGCTTTCTCGAATTATCAAGCCTCAAGGTGTTTCTAGCCAAGTGCTCTAATGGATAGAAATGTTGTGTCTTACAAGTGAGCTATAGACTCTTATTTATAGAGTTTAGAGACACCATTTGAATTTCAAATTCCACCAACCCCCATGGTTGTTATCAATGTTTAATTGGAGTAATATGGAATTAAAAATGAGATTTGGGAGTTATTTGGGTTTTTTGAGCCGTTCAACAAAGATTGAAAAAACTGAAAAAATGGACAGTTTTTAGCTTGTGGCCGCGGCCATTCGCCTCTGTCCCACAGGCTGCGGCCACCGACCATTTTCAACACTAAAAAATGTGCTGTTTTTCTGAACGGTTCGAAACCCTCCCAAATGATTTTGTAACTCCCAAAACACATTATTGGGGTTAAAATCATATCTCTAACAACCATATCACATATGGATTTATGAAATTCATCTCAATATTGTGTAACAACAAATTTACACAATAAAGGGTAATATTTGGAAGTTACAAATTTGTAACACCAAATATGTTACATTATTTGGATATATCTCATATATCTAAATATTGTAACTCTCTATTATATGTTACCATATGTGACACTCTTTGTCACATTTATTTAATCTAAAACATTATATTATAATATAATATAATATTACATTATATTATAAAATAATATAACACCTCATATGGGGCGAATAGCCCAAGATAAAAGATCAATGGATCATACCGGTGCCCAATGCCCAAAATAAATGATTAATAAATCATACATGGGCTCAATGCCCTAATACATGATTAATAAATCATACTGGGGCTCGACGCCTTAGGATATGGGACTAATGAGTCACCCGAGGCCTTTTGCCCTATCCTCTGTATAACCCGCCGTGGAGCTGGCCCAGCGTACCTGGTGCTGAGTTTTCCATGACCAATAGGTCAGTCAAGAGTATGTCACACTCCTAATTAGGCATAACCATATCGACGAGCGCTCAGCGTGCTATCACCACCTTAGACTTATAAGTCAATGCTTTCGACCAGCACTCATCGCGCTAATTCCGTTCCTTGACTTATAAGTCAAGTCTGGGGCACGACCCTAGGATATGGTTTAATAAGTCACCTCGAGGCCCATTGCCCTATCCTCTATAAAATCAGCCTTGGAGCTGGCCTAGCGTACATGGCACTGAATTTTCCATGACCAGTAGGTCGGACAAGCATATGATGTGCTCCTTGTTAGCCTAACCAAAACGACCAGCGCTCAATGCGCTATTGCCATCCTTGACTTATAAGTCAATGCTTTTTAACCAGCGCTCAGCGCTATTTCCGTCCTTGACTCATAAGTCATGCAATTCTCAATCATATAATGGACACAAGCATATATCATACATTAAATATCCAATTACAAAGCATTCAGAATGCTTAATCAACAATCACAAGCATATTCATAATCATCCACATTCTTAGGCATTCATGCCCTATATATATTCCTGTTCAACAATTTGGACCAAGCCATAATCATAAGTATCACATACTGAGTGCAGTTTTCTTACCTTTCGTCCCTGCACGGGATAAGAATGAATGACCCTCGAGCATGATCCTTGTTGTGAGCCCCTAGAGATAACCTAGTCACAACCATCATATGGAATCCCATCAATAATGAGTGAATAAAGGCTTCTGGACCGAGTCCTAGCCTCCGGGACATTGAATTCTACTAAACTGGGTAGTAGGATTTATCACCAGCCCTTAGGTTTTGAGTTCCCACACTCAAAACCTTCCTAAGGCCCAAAAATCTCTTAAGCGCCACAGCCCCACACAATTGAGTCGCGGCCCGTCCTAAATCAAAGAGGCCCTTCCTATTTCGTTGACACAGGTCGCAGTGTAGCCTTATAGACGCCGTGACATGACCCTGCTTCAGGGAAACCTCCTAGCCTTCTAGGTTCGTGAGGGTCGTGGCGCCACAAGAATAGGGCTGCAATGCGAACACAGATTTCTCAGATCCAAATCCTTCCAAAACTCACTCCAAACCATACCAAACACACAATTCAATCTCACACACATCCCCAGAATGTCCCAGGCAACAAAACCCGCCATTCAAATGGGTCATCAACTCACAAAACCATAAAATCCAAATCAAAACTCAAGATACTTAAGGAAACAGAAACTCAGAAATTCAAAGATTACATCATCTCTGGTTAAGTTGTTTTCCAGCTATCAAGCTTCTAATCTTCCCTAGAATCATTATGAGTCTAACCTTGCTTGAATCTGAGCCCTAAAACTCGAGTTTCCTTCAATAATGCTAACAAGTTGAAATGGGTGAACGAGAGAGAGAAGGAGAGAGTTTTCAGAGTTTTATAGTTATGAGAGATTACTTCGAGCTCAAGTAACCGTAAGTAAATCCCAAGGCTCGGGGTACCTAAAAACGTCCCTGAGGGAAAAATGGTCAAATTCCCCAGAATTTTCTCTTGATCTCAGAGTATATCCTCAAATATTCATTCCCATTACCCAATATCCATTAAATGTACTAAATACCCAAAACACCCACTTGACCACCCCGAGTCAAGTATTATTCCCGTTGTGACTTTCCCACTAGCTTACTCCCTAGGATCATCTCATGCCGAGTAACCCATATATATCCACATAATGATGTGGTCCCACACATATATCACATATATGCCAAATATACTCATAACAAGCCAAATTATGAAAATTGCCCCTTTTAATCCGAAAGAGGCCCACATGCATATTTAATACACCTAAACATGCATATCAAGTCATATTACAATATAACTTACATAATCATATAATGACACACATAAACACATAATTTCCATAATTTTCCAACCTAGCCCCCTAATCAAGGTCCTAAGCCTTATTAGGTAATTTGGGACGTTACAGGATTGTTCCCTTTGCCCTAGCAGAAACGAGCACTATATTTCTAACTTCCATGGTCACCTCGCCATCACCCAATTCCCTTGATGACTCAAGTATCTGCATAGGAGAACAAACATGGTTAGGGACTCCTAAATCTAAAATTCAGGATGACATATCGTCTTCCACTACATAAGCTTCAAGTACATGTAAATCAAATTTACCTTTCTTTTTCAGCTCCGAGAGATACTTTGCAGTCATTCTTGTTCTCCTTGGCTTTTGGTTCCTTCTTGCTTTTCTTGGAGTTCTTGCCCTTTCCTTTGTCATTATCATTATTCTTCTTCCTCGTTTTGGATTTATCCTTAGAGGTTAAATGTTTCTCCTCTACCACATTTTCCTCAGCCTCTTTTGTAATGAATTTGTTAAGAGTCTCAAATGTCTACAGTTCATTCAACATGTGGGTCATGTTGAATTCTAACTTATTCATAATATAGTTGGTGGTGAACGCAAAAAAGACAGAAGTGCACGATTCAAGTATGTTGCTTACTTGTGTACGCTCATCAATGATGGCCCCATGTATTTCTGCTTCATGCATCACATTAATCATGCTCAAGACATGTTCGCATACAGAAACACATTTCTTCACCTTAGTAGTCACGTAGGTTCTAGTAGCCTCATGTCTACTTTGATCATATTGCTACCCAAACATGGCCAGCAGAGAATCCATTTTCTAAAATGTAATTTCCATGGGTTCATGCTTTGTTCTCAGAACATCATTGATATTTATAAGCATGTAACACTTTGCATTGTTGTTGAGTTGAATCTAGGCATCATACTTGTCCCGAACATTCTTCGGGGCAGTGGTAGCGGGCTCTTCAGAACATTCATCAGTTAGGATAAATTTATGGTTCTCACAGATTAATATAAGATTCAGGTTTGATTTCCATCTTATAAATTTATCACAATTAAGTTTTTCAAGTGAAAGTAAAGCAGTTATAGGATTGCCACCGTTCGACATTACTGAAAGAAATAAAATACAATAATATTACTATTTAAAAAATATCAATTATTTAGAAAGTAAATATGATGCATGAATGCAACAATTAAAACACATAAACAAACATTTACTATTCCACGATAAAACTACCCAACAAATAAAGTTTTGCCTTAGGGTCAGTCAAGTTAAATTCAAATAGCTTATAAGACAATCTTATCTTTATAATTTAAAACTCAAAATAACTCTTTATTTTCCCTTTTAAAAATAAAGTACCGCTGGTCAAGATGCAAATTTCCACTGCAAAAGCTTATTTGCATCTTTGTAAGTAATACCCATTATTTCAGAATTCATGACTTAACTTAGAGGGTGTCGCCTTAGGGTCGGTCAAGCCTAAATTACATCACTCCTTCCTATCTTCGTAAGAAGCCAACCTTTGTATTAATAGGTCTAGAAACCTTCCTTAGGGGGACAAAAACAAAGCCACCTCAAGACCCGATTCATACCTAACAATGTTGTACTAATAATGGAGACCATAGTTCACATTGAGATGTTCACCTTCTCCCAGTTACTATTTTAAGAAAAATGTGTTTTATTAAACTAATCAATTAATTCAAAATTAATTACTAGTTTATTAACAACCCAATGAATGTAATTAAATAAAAAATACATTATAATTATAAAAGAGTGTGTTTATATACTTAAATGTGATCTTAATAATTACTCATTACATTCATCTAACTTTACTAAAACATCTTTTAAATAAAGTTGGTTATCTTAAAGGCCTATAAAAACTATTATCTTTATTATGGTGTGAGTTATCAAGTTTGATCTAATTTAATACTTAGTAGTTTACATGCAATTGATTTCTCCAAAAAAATTCACATAAACAGTTAGGACAATCCTAAATAATCATGTTTCTAAAAGATGCATGATTAATGAAAATTGTGTGGGGTTTCATGAATGACATGTAATTGAGTAATGATTGATCATGTTATCAATCAAACATTAATTAACATTTATTTAAATATATACAATAAATGATGAACCGAGAAATATTGGGTATTTCTAAGTTTACAACCTTTGAACAAATAGAAATAAAATTTCAAAATAGCCTTTATTTTGTTTTCAAGACTCCTAGAATACTTCTCTTCTCTTTTAGGCTTTCTTGCTAATCTTTAGGAATTTTTTAGGCTTAACTAATTTATTAGAAACTAACTTTGTAATTGATTTATTTAATTAATACTAACCTTTAATTAAATAACCATTTTTGTCATCTTTTTAATTTAGTTTAATTTAAATAATTAAATAATCAAATTCAAATAATTATTTAAAGTTAAGATAAAATCTAAACCAACTAAAAGATATTTTATTTTAATAACAAAAATAAAATAAGATAATTAATCTTTTAAATTCAAACAATTTAAAATTTAATTAAATAAAAGATTAATTGCACAAAAATAGGATCTAGTTTTGGGCACCAAGATTGGAGCCCTAGATCACCAAGGGCGGTGACAGCATGGAGCCTCAAGGGCTCGGAAAGCTGTTGTAGTGCAGCCGGTGCATATGGCATGGTTGGGCATGCAGGCATGCAGACTAGGGGTGCGGGTATTAAAAGTAGGGGCATAGGGGTGCAGGCACACAGGCGCACGGACACGGGCTCGCAAGCACACGGGCGCGAGTCTGCTTGTGGTCGCGGCTCGGCTTGTGCATGTGCGTGCGGCTAGGGCTCGTGTCATAGGCTTGAGTCCTTTCCCTTCTTTGTGTACAGATTTTTAAATTACATATTTCAAAACTAAAATTTACAACAACAAAAAAACCCTATGCCCTTTATTGCTTACACAAGATCTAGAAAATCAAATTCCTAACCAAATAGCACCATATAATTAACAATTCATCATTCAAACATACATTAAAAAAACATATCCACCCATTAAATATACATATAAACATATATATAATAAATGCAAGAAACCCACACATCATTTAATATATATATAATAGACTGCTCTGGTACCAATTGTTGGTATTAAAAAGAGCAAATTAAAGGTACGCATTGGGGAATGGGCCTTTTTTTAATAATTATTAATACCAACCAAGATCATACACACACATATATACATATATATTAAATTACATACAATCATATTAGAGATTACCTTTTGTAGCCTATCAAGTGTTGTCAAATTTTTTTGTATAAAATCAACGATCTTCCTATCCATGTTCTGAAAGCTCACGCATTGATCTTCCAGACTAATCCTTAAACACGCAAGGACATGTATGGGCATGTAGGATTCAAAAGTTTGATTTATGACTCTCTAGATGAACTCAACACATGAGATCTAGAGAGGTTTGATTGAGAGAAGAGGAATTGAACAATTTTCAGGTTTAGGAAAACTATCGCTTCTATCTCAGAGAGAGATAGTCTATTTTTAATCACATGAAAAACAACATTCCTGAGAAATATCGCTCTATCAGCTTTTATAAAGATAATTAATCCTTATTTTATCAAAATAGAATTCAAATTAAAATTAATTTGTTATTACTAATTAATTATTTAATTTAAATCATATTTAAGAGGAATAATTAAATAACTGATTAAACAAATAATTTGAAATTCAAATCCCAGAGATTGGGGAATCCCTATGTGTGGTGCCACACTCATTGCACAGCGAGTGTGTCACCCCACATATTAAGGTTTTCCCTAATTTTCTCATTTGTTTATTTAATCAACTTTAAAGACAATATATTTATCCCAACATAAATATCAGTTAATTCAAAATTATCTTTATTTTAAAATATCAGATTTAAATAAATAAATATCTTATTCTAACTAAGATAATTATTCATATCTCTTTATATATTAATCCAAAAAATATTAATATTTATTTTAACATATAGTTTTTCAAAATAAAAACTATATAGTTAAATAATTAATTAATTCATAATTAATCAACTCTCTATAATTATCACATAATTATTTTCATGCCCTGAAAAATTAATTTATTTGTAATTAAGTCTTCTCTAAAAATCTTTCTTTTGACATCCTTACCCTTGACAATGTAGGATAAATGTGATATGGGGACCATGGACCTATAATACGAAGCTCCAATAAACCAAATTATTAATTAAACTCAATAATCTATTAATCTTATTTATTAATTCCACGATTACTCCACTATAAATATGGAATTGCACTCTAAGTATCCAAAAAAATGATATTTACAGAGTTTTCTCTTGTAGTCATTGATATAATCAATAAATGTTGTTATGTCCTCCATTTATTGGTTTATTAATTAGAGTTGGTCAAGATTACCATTTCACCCTTCCAATTACCTCTTGGTCCTTAAATACTATCAACTCACTAGCGAATAACTAATCTATAATCAAATTATAGATTTGAGCTCAATAACTATACTGTTCCAGAATTAACCCTTAAGAGAACCAGTATTTGTTCGATTAGGAAAGTGTGGATTCCATTATTGTAATTCATGTTCCAAGCCATTCATGATATTGAATCTCCAAGACAAAAGTGATTAGCCTCATTATACTAAGAAACCTTAATGAGTGAATCAAAAAATCCAATCAACACAAATAGGAGTTCATGAATATTCGGGATTTAGACTGATCTACAAATAATCATCTATTATGATAAGAATTAAATATTTATGTCAAATGACAAGTTTATAAAGATAATTAATTCTTATCGATCCTGTCATATAAAATCTCTATTATATACAGAACCTTTACTAAGATGTCTATCCACATCAGTAATCTGAATCTAGATCACTTGCATCCCATAAGCATAGCAAACAGCACTAGTAACCAAAACTGTGTGAACAGTTCACTATTGAAATGGGTTCCATTATCTGAAACAATCCTCCTTGGTATCCCATATCAACATATTATACTTTTAACCATGAAGTCCAGGAATTTTTTGGAAGTGATAATGAAAGAGGTTCAGCCTCGGTCCATTTAGTGAAATAATCTAGTGCCACTATGACATACTTAACTCCTTTTCCCATGGGCATTGATCCTATGAGGTCATTGCCCCATACTGTGAATGGCCAAGGGGAGCTCATCATGGTGAGTTCGATTGGTGGGGAGCCGAGGTATCGAACCAAATCTTTGATAGTTGTCGTAGCGTTTTACATATTCGAATGCATCTGCCTTTAGTGTAGACCAGAAATATCCTTGCCTTATCACCTTTCTAGAGAGGCTATGCCCCCCAGCGTGGTCTCCACAAAACCATTCATGAATTACTTCTAGGATTTTCTTAGCTTCAGGTGGAGTTACACGTCATAACAAAGGCATAGAGTATCCCCTTCTGTACAATTTCCATTTCAAAGCTGGTATCATGTACATCAACTTTTCAGCCTCATTCTGGTCTATAGGTAGGTTCCCGGTTTCGAGGTAATGAATTATAGGTGTCATCTAGGTAGGTTGAGAGTATATCATATCAACCTCGACTGCGTCAGGCTCAGTTATGCTTGGTTCTAGTAAAACTCCACCAGGACCACATTGAGGGTGTCGACCTCCCTGGTCGTCGCTAGTTAAGGTAAGGAATCAACATTCGAGTTTTGTTCTCGTGCAATGTGTTCGATTGCGTAAAATTCAAAGTGTTTGAATGCCAACTTGACCTTTTCCAAGTAAGGCGCCATTTTAGTTCCTCGAGCCTGGTATTCTCCCAATACTTGGTTGACCACCAACTGGGAATCATTATAGTAGTGAATGGCCTTGGCTTTCATCTCGGAAGCGATTTGTAGCCCTGCTAATAGTGCCTCATATTCATCCTCATTATTTGATGCTTTGAAGCCAAATCTTAGTGCTAAATGAAACTTGTTTCCTGACTAGTTTATAAGTATTATACATGCTCTCGATCCATTCTCATTAGAAGAGCCACTGACATAAAGTCTCCAAAGCTCATGGGCTACCGTTATGACTTCTTCATTGGTTATTCCAGTACACTCGACTATAAAGTCAGCCAATGCTTGGCCCTTTATCATTTTTCTCGGGTGATAGGTGATCTCAAACTTCCCAAGTTGAACGACCCATTTTAATAGTCGTCCAGAAGCCACAGGTTTCGCTAGTATATGTTTTAATGGCTAATCTGTCAGCACATGTATTGGGTGCGCGTGAAAGTAAGGTCGAAGCTTTCGACTCCCATTTACTAATCATAGTGCGAGCTTTTCCATTAGTGGATATCTCGACTAAGCTCCCAGGAGTCATTTGCTAATGTAGTAAACTAGTATCTGTACTTTTTTTCCCTGCCGAACTAAAGTCGCGTTAATTTCTCTCGTTACCGGTTTGGATAAGATTGGGGGTTTGGCGAGGTGCTTTTTGAGAGCATGAAAAGTGAGATCGCACTCTTCTGACCATTCAAATTTTTTGCCTCCTCTCAAAAGATTGAAGAACTATAGGCACTTATCTTTTGATTTCGACGAACTTGTTTAAGGCCACTATTCATCCAGTTAAACTCTGGATATCTTTATGCTTTCAAGGTGAAGGCATATCAATTAGACCTTGATCTTATCTGGGTTTGCCTCTATACCTCGGGCATTCACTATAAATCCCAAAAATGTTCCCGAAGATACACCAAAGGGGCATCTTATACTTTTGAAGTATAGTGAATCACCCTGCGGGATCGTCTGCATGGTTATTATTGTGCTTGGACTTCACTAGCATGTCATCCATGTACAATTCCATGTTATTTCAAATTTTCTCAGCAAACATCCTATTAACCAGTCTTTGGTATGTAGCTCATGCATTTTTTAGCCTGAATGCATCACATTGTAACAGTACAACCCCTTATTTGTCATGAAACTCGTATGCTCTTGGTCAGGTGCATGCATTGTTATCAGGTTTTATCCAGAATATGCATCCACGAATGACATAATGCCATGAGTTGAGGTGGCATCTACGAGGTGATTAATTTTAGGTTGTGGGAAACAATCCTTCATTCATGCCTTATTGAGGTCTAAGTAATCGATGGAGTTTCGCCAGTTTCAATTTGGTTTCGAGACCATTACTGGATTAACTATCTGCTGATGCAGTTTTTTGCCAACAGTAGATTTATAAATCTAATAAAGAAATTAGTACTTATTTGCAAACCATAATGAACTTCTAAGAACCCTTTCGTACATACACAATTTTACGTGGTTCCGTGGTTAAAATCCACCTAGTCCACGAGATAATATTATTGCTTTTCTCTCACAATTAATGATGAGTTTCAATAACACAAAAAGGTCGTCCCTTTCCCTGTCCATTGTCCCTGATATTTATAGTGGAATTTCCTTGATGGGTTTGGGTAACTGTGTGCATAAATATGGTATACATCTATTACAGATAATTCCCATTTACATTGGGATATGATTGCATAACAGAATATACTCCTGCTATCTCGAATAATAAATGATAAATATGCAATACAGCCTAGGCATTAATGAGCGTATAAAGAGCCTCCAAGTCCATTAGGATCCTTCAATATGCGTCCTGACCAAGTTTTTATGGGCTCAATATCTCCATCAAGCTGGTGATCAAAGAGTATCCAAACCTTAGTTCATATTAGCGCCCAAAGGGGGATCTGGCCACTATATGTCTTGAACTTGACTGCTATCCTAAGAGGTAGCCTGATAATCACCTGAATGTCGTATTGTCAAGTCCCAACTCGAGCTGCTCACATCAATATTAGCTATATGTTCTAATTGTCTGCTTTTCCATACACTCATCTTCTAACTATATCCATAGCTGAGTGATTAAACTTGTGCTAATATTTAGGGTACACCACTATCCATTCAAGGTAAAATGTATCTTGGATAAATAAATTTTCCTTTAGTCTGTCGACCTCCTCTTTCAAGGCCTTCTTTCTTTCGTTGTCGAGGAGCCTTCATTTTTGTTGTTTCGGAGGGAAGTTTTTATCGATGTTTAATGCATGGCTAATGACATTGGGACAAATATCGATCATATTTGAGTGTGGCAATGCAAACACGTCTTGGTTTTCCTTAAGGAAGCAAATTAATTGCTATCTAACTTCTTTAGTGAGGTTCTTCCCTATTTTCACCACCTTAGTGGTGTCCTTCCCGTCGAGTTGGATGTCTTCAAGCTCTTCTATGGGGATGAGATCGGCCTTGTCTTCTTCTACTCTTGGATCAATTTCTTCTTCGACCTGGTAGATCCTTTCTTTGATTTCCTCTATGATTACTAGTGCATGTGCACTAGCTTGGACTTTTCCCCTCATGGAGATACTGTAGCCTTCCTGAGCTACTAATTGATTTCTTTTCAATGTCTCGATACCGCATGGTGTTGGGAACTTCAAGGCCAGGTGCCTTACTGATGTGACTGCCCCCATCTCAATCAGGGCTGGTTTTCCGAGAAAGACATTTTATATTGATAGGGTGTCAATGACTATGAACTCTAGCATCTTAGTAATCAAGACTGGATTGTCTCCGAAGGTCACTAGGAGCTTGATAGACCCCCTGCTGACAATTCTTTCTCCTGAAAATCCATACAAGGATGTTGCGCAGGCTTTCAAGTGTCAAACTGAAAACCCCATTTTCTCTAGGGTTGCTTTGTATAGTATATTTACCGAGCTCTCATTATCAATCAAGACTCAGTGGACCCTCTTGTTTTTGAGCTAGATGGTGATGACCAATGGGTCATTGTTAGAAAATTGAACATGTGATGCATCTTCTTCTGTGAAAGTGATGGGCTGTGACTCGACCCTTTGTTTCTTTGGAGCTCGAGACTCAGGAATATAGGGAGAACTATCTCTTGTTTTCAACTCCTAGACATACTCTTTTGAGCATTTATGCTCGCCCTAGCGATATGAGGTCCCCTAACGATAGTTGCTACGTCTTCTCCATCAATTGGGGGAGGTTGATTATCCTCTCTCGCGGGGAGGGGGTGCGACAACTTTAGGTTGTTGCACAAGCTGAGATGGAGTTTCCCTCTGGATAGGTGTGGCTAGCGCCTGATTGTTATTTCTATTTCAGACATATTGTTCGAGGTAGCCTCTCAAGATCAATCATCTGATTTCATCTTTAAGCTATCTGTTTTCCTCAGTCGTGTGACCGATGTCCTTGTGGAACCAACATTATTTATTTTGATCTCGTTTGACGTGATGGTTGCGCATTGCATCAGGGCGCCTGAATGGAACATGGTTCTCATTTGCTACGTATTTTCCCAAATTTCTGTGTGCTCGGTGTATACAGTATAAATGGAGATATACTTATGTCCCTTTTTCTTTTTGTTCTCATCTGCCTCGGGGTTATTCCCCGTTATTTTTCTTCCGCTAGGAAGGATTGTCACCAAAAGGTTGGGTCATGGATGGTGTAACACCCAACATTTTCATAATACATTTGTTATATAAATCATAGCTTTCAATACATAAAAAGTACAAGTTTACAAATTTAAGAAATAGTAATGAAAAAATAGTGTTTAAAGCATGATTTTATGATATTAACGAGATTAAAGAGAGAGAGAGAGAGAGAGAGAGAGAGAGAGAGAGACTTGAGTAGTCAAATATTTGACCTAAATGCCATATAATTTTCATTGGGGATTTTTATAAAATAAAGAAAGATTTGCCAAATGGCTTATTTGAAAATAATTTTAATATTTTGGATCCAAATGCAATTTAAAAAAAAGGCTTCAACCTTATTTTTCCCATAGCCTCTGTCTCGAATTTTTTTTCCTTTGTGTCTCCTTCTCTTCGTCTTTCTTTCTCTCTTTTTCCTCTCTGGTGTGCTACTATTGCCAACGACGAATGACCACTTTTCGACCACCAGATATAGACACGCGCCTGACCAGAATGCGCAGAATCCTCCAAACTATCGACAACACTGGAATCTAGAACTCATACGCCGGATAAGCACCTCTACTGTCCGATTTGAGTTTGGTCACCGTGCAACTTCAAAGTTGTAATCTAGCCACCTAAAGCATCTGTTAGCTGATCTGTCATGACCATCGTGTTCCTCGTGTTATGGGCTTTAAAACACAATAAATTATTCCCACTTCTACGATAATCGGATGGAAGGCCTACCACGAGCCACCGTGATCCACCGTAGACAGACGGTCAAAACTTAATTTCGAGGTTCTGGAGTTCGTTTTGAGCTTAAGAAATCATTATTTAACTCGTTTTGAAACCCCAATCATTCTGGTAAAATTTCTTTGACCAATATATTGTGATTAATTATAGTAGTTGTTATTAGGTGTATTTATAGTATATATATTTATATATTCTTGATGCAATGAATATTTTTAATAATTATACTGGTTGTATGAGATTATACGTATTTTTTTATACAGGTTTTGATTTTTGGATTACCCATTTTATAGCCGATATGTTGCCAAATTTTATATAAAAATAATAGACACTTTTTTTTTTTTTTTTGAATAAATAATACACTTAATATGTTGTAAAAATAGATATTTTATTGATTTTATATAAATATAGAAATTATTATGAACAGTAAATTTTATTAATTTATTTTTATTAATTTGTTTGGTAAATAAAGAATATAATTTTTATATATGTAAAGTGTGATTTATTGTTAAACTATTATATAAAAGTTATTATGGTGTATCAATATTTTGTTTAATATTTGAATACTAAGATAATATAAATATTATTTTCATATAGTAATTGATATCTGTAAGAACATTGAATATTGTAGAAATTATATTTATTCTATCAATGTGAGATTTTATGGCTAATTAATAGTAATATAAATATTTATATTTATATTATTTTCATTATATTGATCATTAAAATTTTATGTTAAAAATATGATTTCTTTTAATAAAATTATTATTTGAATAAATTATTTAATGTTAAAAATATATAAATTCACATATATATTGTTGTCGACGCGGTTTTTCGCCAACAGTGGATTAAGAAATTCGATAAGAGAGATATTTGTGCTCTTTTCTAAACCGTAATTAATTAAATAAATAATTCCTCACACTCACACTTTGACGTGGTTCAGTGGTTAAAATTCACCTAGTCCACGAGGCAATATTATGAATCTCTTACAATTTTTGCAGTTTCTGTATCTTAAAAAGTTGTCATTTTTCCTGTCCTTTATCCCTGATATTTATAGTAGGTATTCCTAGACAGGTTTGGGTAATCGCGTGTATAAATATGGTAATAATCAATCAGGATAATTTCCCATTTACATAGGGATATGATTGCCTATGGAATTTACATCGTTATCTCAGGCAATAAATGTGTAATACAGCTTGGGCATTAATGAGCATATAAGGAACCTCTGAGTCATTTGGGATCCTTCATTGTGTGTCATGATCAGGTTTCCACAAGCTGAACATTTTCCTCGAACTGGATGTCGAAGAGCGAATGGACTTTGATACAGACCAAGTTCAAAGTATCTAGAAGACGATCTAGCCATCACATATCTCGAACTTGGTTATTGTCCTGAGAGGCGATCTGGAGATTATCTGGTTGTCATACTGCCAATTCTAACTCGAGCTACTCCCATTAGAGTTAGCTAGATTATCTACTTGTACGCTTTCTCCATGTGTTTGTTTGGCAGTTGTACCCCCGTGCTGAATGATTAAGTTGATGCTTATTTTGGGGTACAAAAATTGTTATTGAGGTATTTTATTTATTAATGTTATAATATATGTGATGTAGAAAAAATATTTGCATTATAATGATAATAATTAGTATTATCATTTATGTGTTTCAAGTATTGTTAATATACACTATCAATAGTGTATATTTACGATTTTGATAGAATTTAATAAATGATGTGCCTTGAATAGGGTTTGTATGAATTGGATTGATTGACTCTTTTTGAGCAGTTTCAAAATGAACTAAGGACCTAAAGTAAGTAAATTTTACCTTTTGTGCTTAAATGTGAAATGCATGACTACATTGATTGTGTATGTGTGATGAGTTAAGTATGGGATGATGATATATATGATGAGTATGTGATGAATGGTTATATGAGTTATGTATGGTATGAATATCATAATGGAATGTATGACATATAATAGAAGAATATCATGATATGTGAAAGTTGTCTTAATTTGTTAAGTTTGATTTGAGTTATGTGCAAGTATGTGTTCTCATGTTGATGAGTATGTGGATTACCTTCTATGTTTCATGATTTTGTTACCTGTTATGATATATGAAGCCTTTATGTTTTTAGGCTGGAAACCTTAGGCCTGAGCCATAGCTCTACGTTAAGGTATAACAACGCCACCAACCCAAAGCTTCATATATTATGACTAAAGATGTTTTGAGTCATATGGGATTTGATATAGTGCCTTGATTGAATACCATCAAACATGAATCGTAAACATGAACATTGGCATTTCATCATCAGCATGTATGCATGTCATGTACAGTTATGTGATACATTATTATATGATATAAGACCATGCATAAGAATATGAGAAAAGTTATGAAATGCCTTGAAAAATCTTATGTAAAGTTAAACATTCTAATGACAACAAGGCTTAAGCAAAGTGATAATAAGATGTTAAAAAGGGTGTCACAGTTTCGATGAAGTAATTAAGTAAGTTCAGTAAAGAAGACGGAGGTCTATAAGGCTTATAGTGGCAACCCACTAGTGTGGGCTAGGTATAAGTTGACCATTGAGATATGTTTGCTATGTTCCCATCTTTCTCCTCCATTTATATGTGTAATAAGTATGGCAGCTATGGCAACAATGAAATGTGTAATACGATGAGTCCTGATGCGATGATGGCTAGTCGGAGGAGAACCCATGGAATTTTATATTATATTTGTAACAAGCCCTGTAGACATTGGCTAAATCGAATAGTGTGCACAAAAGATAATGGACCAATAAAAATGTGAAAGTAAAAGAAAAAGCATAAAAGTAATGTTTGAAAGTGCATAATCAATAAATGAAATGCATAAGTATTAAAAATCATCATATAAGTATATGTGTACTTCCAACTCGCAACATTTATGTGTATGTATATGCATGAGATTTACTTACTCAGCATTAGCTCATTATGTTATTTTCCAACCTTCTTCTAGGTGTGGCTTTAGACGTTGGGCAACTTGTGGAGCACGAACTCAATAGCAATGCAGTAGTGGTTTAGGGTTTTTTTCGTATTGCTACATTTAAATGTAAAGTATTCATACGTGTAATAGTTTCTATTAATAAGATTATAAAAAAGTTTAAAATTTTTTGGTATTTCATATTATCATTATATTTAATCTGTTCGGTCAAGTACTTAACATACTCGTAAATCCTGGTATTAAGAGTATGTGGCAGACGTACCCTACCTTAGGGTCGTCACAATTAGGGCTGGATGAGCTAGTTGTAGTGCCGAGCTAGCCTCTTCTACATTGATGATTCTCTCAGCTCGATGAGTGAACTCTATGATTTTTCGCACCAACTTCTGTTGTATATAATCTCAGAAAGAGCTTCCTGGCAAGATTCCAGCTCGAACTGCCATTAAATTGCTACTATTATCAGCATCACGAGCCTGAGCCTCCTCGATGTTGAATTTGGCCATATATTTCTTTAGTGACTCTCCGAATTGTTGCCGAATATTTTCCAAAGATGAAGCTTCGAGCTTGATACTCTTCGGCCCGAAACTGCTTTTTGAAATCCTTTGAAAATTGCTCCCATGACGAGTTTGAATGTCTTCGGAACTTGTCAAATAAACTTTTTGCAGCTTCCATTAGCATCCTTGGGAAGAGCATGCACTTGAGCTCGATGCCAACGTTGCTAGCTCTCATCACCGTGTTGCATGTGCTCTAGTGACTACCAAGATCGATGTTCCCATCATACGGTGCCATGTGTGGTATCTTAAATCCATTCTAGAAAGGCGTGCTCGAGATATGTGGAGCAAACGGATCGAGCTCCTCGTCTGAATCGTAAGACTTTTCTTTGTCATTTCCCTCTCAATGGAGCCTGAACTGTTCCTCCTGATTTATCCTTTCCTAGACCGGATCTACCAGGGACGGAGCCTGCACTACTATGGGCTAATTATTGTTCCAAGGAACTCCAGCCCCTTGTTGTACTATCGGGTTATGGTTATTCCCGTATATAGGCTGTAAGGGATCCCTTTAGGCATTTAGACGTGCCCTTAAGTTCGGATTTTGCTGATTGTAGTGCCCCTGGCTCTGGTTTAAGTAGTCTCGAAGATTAGGATCGTTGTTAGGGTAATACTCATAATACCTCGAGTTTGTGTTACAGACCTTCACCGACCTGCTATAATCTTAACTGTCGTCAAGAAAACTGATAGTACTTTGTTGATGTTGTTGGATATAGTCTCGAGGTGGGTTGTCCACGTGCACTTTAATCCTGATTTCCCATGACCCCGACAGATAACACCCAGATGACTGGGGTTGTCTCGCCCGTCTATGCCCTTGGTCAGCCCCTCTTGGGGCCTTATGGCTAATCCTTTGTTCAGGTCGGGCCTGAGGGTTCCTGTCTGGACTTGCTCTCCTTGTGCTCCGAGCAGGCCTATGAGGTGCCCATTCTCCAGCTTGACGTCCACTTAGACCCTTCTGCACATATCATGCTGGTGGTGGATACCTTATTGGAGAGAGCAGATGCCTTATTATAGATGGCGGTGGCCTTTCTTCGTTCATAGTTGGCCTTGCAGGCTTTGGGTTATTATTTCGAGTTACTTGTGGGGGAGCTTGGTTATTCCTTGTATCAGCACGGACTTCTCTGGTTTGATTTGTTGGCGTCGGGTATCGAGATGAAACCCTTGACTAGTCAACCCCAACATTTACCCTAGCCTTTGCTTGATCTTGTCAAGCTCTTTATTTGGCCATTCTAGCCGCCGTACTTACTCAAGGTCGTCCCCTAGTCCTCCGTGGGGGTACCTGGGCTTTAGCCACCCGTCTATCCATCTCCTCATTTAACCGAGTAGCTTCAGCTAATCTTTCATGAAGCCTTTGGTTTTCCAATTCCACCATTGGAACATACTGTGAGGATTGTAATAATCCAGATTTTGGGACCTCGAACTTTGATCAGGACCTCGCGGCTGACCCTGACCCCGCGGTGTAGTTGACGCACTCCCTTCATTGGGAGTTTGATCATTGACTAGCTGTTTTCTAGGCCTTCGAGGATGCCCTTCAGTGCGGGGAGTGTTTTCCTCAGGGATTCCTGGGAGTGGTCGTCCACTTCCTAATCTGGAGATGTTTACTGCAGCCATTTTTATAAAATAGAACGTTTGAAATAATGCTTAATGCTCTCAATGAATGCATCGAACTATTGATGACATTTTTTGTCAACTAAAAACAAGAGCAATTAAGTAGATGAATAATTAAGGAAGAAAAGAATAATAGAGATTTTTTACGAGGTTCAGTAGTTAATTCTACCTAATCCATGAGTCACTTTTATTTATTTGTATGTGTTAAAACTTTGAAAGCAATTTCACCGAGTTTTTTTGTACAAGAATTGAGTGTTCCCTATCAATGACTTAATCCAGATATTTATAAACTTGGTTTACAGATATTGCTTCCCATAATTTTAGGGAAGTTACAACCAAATTTATTTGAATTCAAAATACAAATAAATATTGGTAAATACAAATTAAATGCATTATTTAAATAAATATTTCTTAAATATAGGGTTGTTCATAACAATATTAACCGAATCCACATAAATAGGAATTTACAACTACATCCTCGTGTGCTGCTTCAATGCACTTTCGAGCTTGCCTTTTTCTTCGAGCTCAGCATTCCAGTAAATTCGTCTCCTTATCAGATCAGTCTTTCGAAACTACCTTTCAGAGGAAACCTCTGCTTTCGAGCTGACAGTTCATGCTCGAGTGCCAATGATGTGACATCTTAAAACTTTGTTGATTATTTGTACAAGTATTAATGTCGAATATTTTTACTACTTTCAATCTCTATACTACGAGCCTATATTTCGAGGCTCCTAATTTATTCTCGAAATTTAGGTGTAACAGCTACGTTAGCATGTCGTTTGCCACATTGGACAAAATTGGACGGAAGTACCACTTTACAATACTGTGAATAGTTCGGAGGAATTTTTTACAACCCGAAAAAAAATCAATGACATGATAATGTAGAGTTCATAGTTCGAGGGACAAAAATTCTAAATAGCCTAAGAAATCATAATAACATTTCTCTTCTATGAAGAATAAACATGTTTCTTCTTCAATCATTAAGGTGTGATTTGAATAATATCATGAATGTTTTGTATTTTAAATAGGGTAACTTGTGATCTAAAAGGTTATCATATTAATTTCTTTTTTAAAATAATCATAAACAATGGTTTTGTTTAATTTTTCTTTTGATATGTTTATGTCATTCTATTATATATAATATTATTTATTTATTTAATATTATATGATAATCATAAAAATTTAATAAATATAATTAATAAATATACTAAATAAAACTAAACAAAAATTACGTTGTTGCATGTATCTAGAATATATATATAGGCTGTTTTTTCAAATAATATATCATTTGTAAATAATAATAACAATAATAATAAAATTAATATTTTAAATATAAATGAAAATGCAAATGAGCTGCTTTTGTGAAATTCATTTGCTTTTGTGACATTCATTTTAATTTTCATGTGCTAAAATCAATGAATATGCCTGGTATAAATTTTGACTATTTTTAATGATGATCCATGGTTTAATTTTCATGACATCCAATTTTCTAAAAGTCTAGTCCTTAATTCTTAATTGTGCGGTGTATTAGATTGACCTCTTTTACTTTTATTTTTATTTACAGTTGTGTTTAATTGATGAGGCTTTAATAGGTAGAGACGTTAACAAGATAATATTTATATTTGTGTGTGTGTGCATGTATTTATATATAGCTCAAAATTTTATGATAAATGAAATGTTATTTTAATGAGAAATAATATATAATTTACAACTTATAAAAGAACATGAAAAAACATATTTTACGTAATTTTCTTTTAAGGAAACAAACAAAATATAAGAGACGTCGTTATCCATCATTAACTTTCATCATTTTTTCTTCTTTTTTTTTTCCTTCACATAAAGGAAAAGTGGGAAATTAAGATAGGTGACTATATAAATTTCTATTTATATATATATATTGACGAGAAATTTGAGTTTTTATGCTTAATAAAGTGTCCTAAATCAAAAGGGAAATTTGACTTTTTATGCTCAATATGGGGTTGTAATTCAAAAAAATGCTAGCCATTTTTATCATTACAAAATAAAGCCAATTCATTTTAGGATACCCAAAATACCCCTCACATTTTGAACCTCCACTTGTCTCTTTAGTTTTCCCTCTCTCTCTTTCTCTCGGTACACTTCCTCCCTCACCGAGACTGTGCCCCCACTGACGTCGATCCTCCGACTCCCCGCACGACAACCGCCGTCATCAACTGTGTGACGCCCCACGTCACTATGGCTGCTTTCTGGAATGACGACTGGCCCTACAAACCAACATGAGTCTTTTCAGCGTGCTTTGTCCTCACTCACATGCTTCCTAGGAGGTCACCCATCCCTAGATTACCCCAGGTCAAGCACGCTTAACTTTGGAGTTCTCAAGTGATGGGCTATCGAAAAGAAGATGAATCTTGTTGATATAGGTAGTACCCATCAATCCATTTAAGCCCTCTTCAACTGTGTAGTCCCATACCTACACAGTCTTAGAATCATCACACTTGACCTTCCCCAGGCGGTGTGGGATTACACAGCTCACCCGGTCTTTCCCCTTACGGATCACAGGATTCTGACTGTCACAGGCTGCCCGAGACCGGCCACCGAGACTGACGACGATTCTCCAACTCCCTCGTCGATTCCCCGAGACCCCGCACGACGACATTTCCTGAACCCGACTCCTAGTCGATTCCCCGAGACCTCCGTCCACCCCGAGACCTCCCTCCTCCGCCTCAACGGTCCCTGACCCACTAAGGCAAAGTTTAAGGTCGATCTCCCTTATTGTATTTAGATGTGCATATGGTGTTTATATATATGATTATATGTATATTTTTTTTAGTTTTTTGTGTGAATGTTGTGACTTTTTTCGTTTATTGCATAGTTTACGAATTTTTTTTAGCATATTAATCTGCTTTGTTTGAGTATTTTGGAATGGGTATGTTGAAAGACGACTGTGAGTTTTTGCCTGATTTTTTTTTATGTTGCTCGATGGTTGGATGGGGGGTTCGATGAGCATCGATGGGTAGGCATTTAGAGGGTTCGATGCATACTCGATGGGTACTCGATAGGGGTTCGATGCATACTTGATTGGGTTCGATAGGTTAGGTCTTTTGGGGTTTAAGGTTTGTGCTTCTGTGATTTGATACATGCTCGATCATGGTTCGATGCATGCTCAATGGTCATTCGATGCATGCTCGATTGGATTCGATAGGGTAGGCCCATTATGGGTTCTAGGTTTAAACCTAAGAAATTAGATGCATGCTTGATGGGGTTTGATGCATGCTCGATGGAGTGGGTTTTATGTTGGGTTCGATGGTGGTTCGATGTAGGCTCTAGGGCTATTCGATAGTGGTTCGATGGGTGTTCGGTGGGTACTCGATAGGGGTTCGATGGGTGTTCGATACATGCTCGATGGTCATTTGATGCATGCTCGATGGTCATTCGATGCATGCTCGATGGGGGTTCGATGCATGCTCGATGGATTGGGTTTTATGTTGGGTTCAATGGTGGTTCGATGCATGCTCTAGGGTTGTTTGATAGGGGTTCGATGGGTGTTCGGTGGGTACTCGATAGGGGTTTGATGGGTGTTCGATGCATGTTCGATAGGGGTTCGATGGTTGCATGTATGTTTATTGATGGATTTTTCACACGACTTTGTTTAACTGTATTATTTTTATCTTTATTTTTTGCAGATGCCAAAGTTTCTTTTACCCTTGACAGATCACTTTCCTGGACGAGTCACATATAGGGGCAATGGTTACTTTAAAACAATCAAGGACAAGTTTGAGGAGCTTGGGTTGATAGAAAGGGTGAAGGAATCCCCTTTCAAACAAATTTTCATGGCTGAGAAGTTAGACTTCTCTGCATCTCTCATACATCAATTAATGTTGTGCAAGATCTAGTGCATCAAAGAGGATGAGTTGCATTTACATTTGGGATCTAGACCCTGTAGATTTAGTAGAGGCGAGTTTGCTTTGGTTACGGGGTTAAACTTCAGTTCCGGGCCATCTAAGACTGATTTGAAGAAACACTTGACTAGTGACCGCTTAATCAAGGAGTACTTTAATGATGAAGAAACAGTGAATATAATGCATTTGGAGGCTACTTTAAAAAATTGCACTGTAGTTGAAGATGCCTACAAGTTGGGCCTATGTTTCTTTGTTGAGGGGGTTTTACTTGCACGAGAGGGCAAGTTAAATGTCTAGATAGATTCGCTGAAGATGGTGGAGGACACTGAGTACTTCTTTACTTACCCATGGGGGTAGGTGTCTTTTAACAAGCTTATGGATACATGTAAAAAAGACATGCATCATCAGAAGAAGAACTATGGGAAGAAGAAGGAAGTTAAGGGGAAACAGAAAGAAGCAAAATACAGTTTGTATGGTTATGTCCCTACATTGCAGTATTGGGCATACGAAGCCATCCAGTAGTTTGCACGTGAGTATGGTATTAACCCTGGAAACCAGTTTCTGAGGATGCTCAATTGGTCGAGCAACAAGGAGCGTCCTATTTCGAAGGTCAACCTTGCACCGATGTTCAAGAAGACGAGTGTAAGTTCTGCTATATTATGTCAAAATAGAGTATTCTTTGGTGGTTTCAAACTAACTTAATGTTTTGTATTTGATACAGTTGATTGTGTTGTCCATGTTGAAGCCCCGGCCTTCGTAGATAGATTATTATAGCGCTCTAACGGAGGGTGATGCTCCCCTGTATCCCGGGTTGGGCCAAGAAGAAGAGGTAGAAACTCCCACTGATTTTGAGAAGGTGGCGGAGATAGCTGCTGAGGTTGCGAAGGCAGCCAATATTTTTGTTGATGGCCCTGATGATGAGGACAACCCAGTCCCCATCGGCCCCAGCCCCATCGGTACACCCCAATCCTGATCAACCTGATTTACGGGAGGTGTTGGAGAGGTTGGAGCGAGTCGAGAGTCGTCAGGATACCATCCTAAAGAACAAGGCGGTCATCATGGATGTTGTCAATAAGATCTTGACATTCGTACAAGATCTTCCAAATGATTCTGATTCTGACTCACTTGACCTCCCAGATGATTTTGTCATACATGACATAGGCACTCCTCCCCCGATAGTACTCACAACAAATCCTGAGACCCCAGGTGTTGCTATTATAGAACCTGGGGATGTTGCTGGTGTAGAGTTTGAATTGGCCAAGAGGAAAAGACGCAAACCTAAGAAATTTGAAGACTACACCGACCCAACCAGAAAGAAAGCTCGTTTAGATGCGATTGATGACGTGCCATTAGTCCTTGAACCTCTAAAGAAGCCACTTGCTACACAGTACAGGACGGTCGGCAAATGGTTGCTTGGAGATATTCCGAACAAGATGAAGAGGGATGTCCAAACTGGTGTGTATGGTCCGAGTTGGTTTCTGACGTTGAAGACACCATAGTTTTGGATCGATGATGGGGTAAGTAATTTTATTAATATCTATTATCTATTATAAACAGTGGGTTTGATAGCGTTCGATGTGGGTTCGATTGGGGTTGTAGTAGCATTAAATTTGGTTCGTTAGGGGTTCGATGGATAAAGGGAGATGGTTTGGTTCTAGTAGCTTTAAATGGGGTTCGATGGGGTTTGATAGGGGTTCGATATGCAAATGGTTTGGGTTCATGGGGTTCGATAGGAGTTCGATGGGGTTCGATAGGGGTTCAGTGGGGTTTGATGGGGGTTCGATAGGGGTTCGATAGTGGTTCGATTGGGGTTCGATAGTGGTTCGATAGGGGGTTTCGATAGGGGTTCGATAGGCTGATTAATTGCTTTCCTATCATTTTTGCAGCATATTGATGCGGCCAAGCATATGCTACATAGGCGTCGACAGTTTTATCCCGGGGTGTATCGGCAAGATGTTGTTGTGATGAATATTATGTTCTCACAAGTGGTACCGACCCGTTATGATGCATATCAGAATGACAAGGAAGCGGATAAGAAAAGGTTTTTGTGGGATTCAGATGTGATATCAATGATTATGGGAATTGACAATCAATTTCTGGCATCGTGGAAGGGAGTAGGCACTGTATATTGGTGCCAAAACTACCTTCAAGCGCATTGGTTTGCAGTTGAAGCCTCCATTTCTACTTGGACTCTGAATGTTTATGATTCAGACGTGACCGTGATAAGTGATAAACAACTGCAATCGTTTATGAAGTCATGGTCTACTTTGTTCCCATCGTTGTTATTGCAGTCACAACTTTTCAAGGACAACCCTCGGTTGACGATTCCACCTAGAGCTAAAAGATGCAAAGAGTTCAACGTGCACCACATGCCAGTTGATTCAGTACTCCAAACCAAAGTCACGTAATCAAAATTCTAGTTTTTATTCAAGTTTTTTAAATTAAATTCTATGTTGATTTTGTTACTAATGCAATTTATGTTTCGTTCACAGTGGAGATTGTGGTGTGTACGCTATCAAGCACATCGAACACTTATTGGGTAGGCTACCACTTCATACGATCTGCGATGACAAAATGGAGTTGTTCAGAAACAAATGGACATTTGACTTATGGTATCAGAATGTTAGACATTGAACATTCTCTTCTTGTTATATTTATTTGCTTAAAACTTAGGTTATTAAGAAATTTTTTTGAGTCGAGCATCTTTTTATTAACGATAATTAACGACCAAAATTCAATAACGACAATAAAAAAACAAAACAAAAAATAACCTTCAACTTCAAGTTTAAAAAAAAATACAACAAAAAATAAACTCAAAGCCGAGCTTTGCATGAGGACTTGTTGTGGCCACGACCACCACATCTACTGCACTTACGCATTGTAACTGGTTTTTCCCCGCCGGATGGCCAACAATTTGTCCTTGGTCTTCCTAGCTTTGGCTTTTTTGGAAGACCAACTTGTTGTTTCTTTATGGGTACACCAACTACCATATTCTTAATGTCATCTGGAAGTATCCAATCATCCTCCTTCCCAGTTGGGTAAATGGTTTCTTTGTACGAATTCTTCCATGACTCAATGGTGTAAAACGGTGAACACAAAGAGTAAAGGCTCACTCCATGTGTTGACGCGGTTCTTCGCCAACAGGTAATTAAGAAAAGAAGAGAAAGGGATTAGTGCTTAGGTTGAACCGAAATAGATGAATGATCTTCGAAATGAAATGGTGACTCAAGACACGTTTTTTAAGTGGTTCGAAGGTTAAAATTCTTCTACTCCACTAGTCAGTATTATTGTTGTATACTGGATATTTGATTACAGGGTCTTTCTTACAATTGAGAATCCAACCTCTATTAACTCCCCAGGTCTCCATATTTATAGGAGAAGGCACCTGGGAGTTGGTAAGAAGGTCATCCCGTGACCTTCTTACCTATCATGTCAACTCTGTGACATTCATGATTAATTCCTAAACCTGACACATAAGTGTGGTCAAATCAATAAGTAAGGGGATAATGGGCCGCACGGCCCAACCCAGTCGTGGGTGTCTGAATACACACGTTCCTGCTGCGTGTCCGAGAAGTCAGGGGTATATCAGACACGTGATGTCTGATATATGCACGTTTATCTTGCGTGATTGACTTTATAAAAGGTCACAGCCTCCAACTCTAGCTCGGACAACGAGCTGGATGCTTCCCTTGACCTGCGGTCCTCAGAGCCCAGGTTCAGTCCTTAAGCAATCTTGGCGAACCCTTAGGTTATCTCGAGCTAAAAAGATAGGACCTTATGATGGCAGCTCCGGTACTGGGGACATCCATACAGTAATCATGATTAGGCCGTGTCTCAGCTCGCTAATCAGCCCGTGGGAAAATCAGGGCGTACATCTGCCCCCCAAGCCTCTGCTCGTGGTGCAGGATGTCGTGTAGGGCCACAGTAGGGGCTTTTAGGCTTCCCCAAGAACTCTTCATCTTCGACATTCTACGCAGGCGCCGAATACGTGGAACATCGTGTTTGGTGACGGTACGTCTTCCGAGAACCGCATTAAATGGCCTAGCCTATGCCCAGCCCTCGTTTCATCTTTCGAGTGGAGGACCTTGGATCCCACATCAGGGCAACCCAACGGCCCTCCCCACGTGGCCCTTCGCGCATATAAAAAGCGGTGGCCACCTTACGCATGGGCCACCCGTTCATTCGAAATTTTCCAAAATTTTCTCTTCTCCTTGCTCTCAGAAATCCCCCCTTTTCCTCTTTCCAGTTACCATCTTCGGCGCTCCAGAAACTCAGGTGCAAGGACTCCTTTGAAGCCTTGAGACCAACCACTCCGACGACATCCCAACCCAGGCGATTTCTTCATCCACTTCCCAGCCAAACACTCTGTAAGTTTCCTGATTATGCATGTTTTGAAATTATTTTCACTGCAGCTTAGGTAAATACTTACTGTAGCTTCATGCAAGAGTTTGTTGGGTTGTGTGGAAACGAAGGGTGAAAGCCTTTTAGGTTAGGGTATTGATTGTGGTAGGAAGCCGTTTAGGAGCATGGTTTATGGGATGCATTTTCTGGGGAAAATTTCTGGGATATTAGTTCAAAATATTCAGTATTTTGGGTGCAAAACCGGGTTGCTTAGGGGACACGCTTCACAAGCGGCTTTGCCTATCTTGCCTATTGGAACTTTCCCTCCAAGGAAAAATCTATCCTGACCCTCCTGACACACAAATTCCGAGTAATCTGGGATTTGTTGGCAGCACAGGACCGTGTTCATAGAACTGCGTGGTCTCACTCTCTACGGGCTGGGCTTACCTCAGCTCGTGCAAAGAACACTTTTTGATTCTTCCTCATGCTTAGGTCGCCTTTTCTAAAATCTTTTCTTTTGTTCGCTAGGCGACTAGATGGCACCAAAGAAGAATGCCCCAAAGAAGACCACTGCCAGCTCGTCCTCCTAACAGGACAAGGGAAAGGCGATGATGGCCGAATCTCTAATCCCCATCTTCGGGCCCGCGGTGGAACAGGAGGTCGAGGTTGCCCCTGACGCGTTCTTTGAGGCAGAAAGGATCGTCTCAAAGATTACCGACCAGGCGAAGATTAACAAAATATTCCTCTCCCACAACATCGGGCTGGGGAGAGCATCAGTGGTTGCCCGACCTCCCGCAGAAGGCGAGCGGAGCTGCGCGCCGCTTGACGAGGCATTCGCGGTTTGGAGCGACGAACACTTCAAGGCAGGGGCCTTCCTTCCGTTGGATCAGTACTTTGGTGACTTCCTTAATTACGTGAAGTTGGCCCCCTTCCAGCTCCCCCCCCCCCCCCAACTCTTATCGGCTGTTGGCAGGGTTAAGATATTTATTCTTGAAACAGGAGTGGGAGGTCCCCACTCCTGCAGACATTTTGTATATTTTCTACCTCAAGGCTAGCCCGGAGCAGCGGGGGCGAGGCGACGGGTTTTATTATTTAGCCCGATTCCCCAACATGGCTGCGATCATCAAGCTGCCCAGCCACCCCAACGACTTCAAAGATCAATTCTTTATGTCGACGGGGTTCAGAAACTGCGAACTCCACTACTTCAATCGTCCTCGTAAGTGCTTTTCAACCTTAGCTCGTAAGTTAAGCATCATATAGATCCTCCTGTATCCCTTTCTGACTTAGATTAATCCTGCATATATCTTCGCGAGGATAGAGAAATCTGTGACCCTCGGGGCCCAATATGAGACACTGGTGGGCTTGCCCCCCAGTGAGAAGGACTACCGCGTGCTCGTGACAGACGAGATGATGGTGGCCTGGAAGCTGATCTTCCCAAATCAGACTTTGAACCTAAGAAGGCCCCGGGCATTTCCCCCAGCTCGCGATACCAGGCCCATCATCATTGAGGAGGTCACGGGGGACGAAGATGAGGACGAGGTTCCACTCGTGAGGAATAGGAAGCGAGCGCTGGAGCTCGCCCAGGGAACGGACGAGGAAAGGATCCGGTCCGGAGCTGCCGCGGGTCCTTCTGGCCAAGGTAACCCTTACATGTTTAGGAATGTAGATAAGGCCATTGCAGACCCCCGGCTAGCTAGGTTCAATCCTAGACAGCTCGTCCAACGTCACCGAAGTGACCCGGACCTGGATACAACCCTGCTTCACTGTGTCGACCAGCTCATGCTGGATTACCAAGATAGCCGACCTAGGGTACCGTAGTCGTAGATAACACCCTAGCCTTTAGGTCGATCCTATTTGAGGAGTATGGGACCAATCTTCGGTCTTGGCCATCACTCCGGAGGGGTGCCGTAGCTCCAGGACTTAGGCAATACGTAGAAGAATCTAGCCCGGAACCAGAGTCGGATCCAGAACTTGCGCCAGCTCGGGATATAATTGACTTAGGTTATTCTAGCTCGGGGGGTAGGATCCTTTTTAGTATATATATATATATATACTTAAAATTCTCCTTTGTTTTTGAATGGCTGTTTATTCTTGCACTAACCATGTCTTTGTTTTGACAGAAGAGATGCCTCAGCCCGACGGGAGTCTGCGAGCTGCCTTTGCCGGGGGGAACCCCTCAGCCGGGGCCTCTGGACCAAAAATGAAGAAGCTTCGGACGTCGAAAAAAGCCGTCGGAACCCCAACTAAGTCTCCTGCAAAGGAGAAGGAGCAGCCCCCAGCCGGCCACATCGTGGGGACTGATCCTGCTGCTGCTGGGGGACGTAACATGCCCCCACCTCCTACGCAAGCTCCGGCCTTCGTCCGGGACACAGGGGCAGAGCTCGGGGCTTCGGCGATTGTACCCTCGGAGGTGCGCATCCCGGTCGATCCCCAGGACCTGGCGAAGATCCCAGAGGCCTTCCGGGGGACGGTATATGAGTTGGCAAACTACGCCGTCAGCTACATATACAAGTTCAACGAGAAGGAGCTCCGGGCCATCGAAACGAGGAGCTCGGTGGGCGTGATGGAATCCTCTTTTGGCATGGCCCTAACGGTAAGCTGACTTTACCTTTTTTATGGATTTTTATTATCATGCCCTGCCTTGTGTTTCCTTTCTCCCTCCTCTCTTTTTTTTTTTTTTAAGGCAATTTCCCCTTCACTTTCGTAGGGTGCCGTTGCCCTTCATCGGAGCATCACCAGGACCAAAACTCAGCTCGAGGAGATGAGGAACGAGCACCAGACGACCGTGGCCACCCACCAAGCTTCTCTGCAGGCGGCTAAGGATGCCTTGGCGGCCTCGCAGGCCGAGCTGGAAAAGACTCACCCCAAGGTCCAAGAGCTCGAGACCGCCCTTGCCACCGCGCGGGCTGATCTAGATACCGTGAAGGCTGAGGCCAAGGCTGCCCTGGTGGCCGAGCGGGCGACCTCAGATGCTGCCATGGAAGACATGTTCTACCATTGCTGGGCTTACAACCAGGACGCCGACTTCTCCTTCCTGGCAGCGGCCATTTGGGAGCCCTTGCTGGAGAAGTTCAAAGCTCGCCTTGATAAAGAAGCGCCCTCTGAGGCCGGGGAAGGCTCTGGCGCAGCTGAGCAGGGCGAGACGGCGACCTCCAAGGGACCAACTGGCGGAACTTAGGGCCTTCGTCTCCCGTGCCCTTTCCTTCAATATTTTTAATTTTAATTTTTTTGGTGTAACCTTTGCATGAGGTGCTTCCACCTCGAGACAATTTAACTCAATTTTATTTTTAATTGATTTACTCCCCTTTGCCTCTATGCATTTCAGTTACAATTTTGAAAAACTTAGTTCGCGCTAATTTTTATCTATATCTCGAGCTCTTTAGGAAGAACAATGATCGATAGATTTAAATTAACTTATAAGTTTTTTGACCTAGTTATATCTAGGAACTTAATTTGAAAACTTAGTTCGTGTCAATTTTTATCTATATCTCGAGCTCTTTAGGAAGAACAACAATCGATAGATTTAAATTAACTTCTAAGTTTTATGACCTGGTTATATCCAGGAACTTAATTTGAAAACTTAGTTCGTGTTAATTTTTATCAATATCTCGAGCTCTTTAAGAAGAACAACGATCAATCGATATGAATCAACTTCTAAGTTTTATGACCTGGTTATATCCAGGAACTTAATTTGAAAACTTAGCTCGTGTCAATTTTTATCAATATCTCGAGCTCTTTAGGAAGAACAACGATCAATCGATATTAATTAACTTCTAAGTTTTATGACCTGGTTAAATCCAGGATAGGACTTAGTTCGTGTTCATCCATATCAATATCTCGCGTTTTTTAAGAAAAACAACGATCAATTGACATGAATCAACTTCTAAGATATTAAGGTGACCTAGTTATATCCAGGTACCATATGCCCCCCAAGTAACTGGGAAAGGGTCTTTCGTGGTTACTTTAAATTACACTTTAAAACATGTACAAATATAAACAAAAAGTAAATTCTCATTGCTTAATACATAAAAGATGGCCTTTTAGGTTTTACAAGTGAATTACTGATAGTATCACTTCAAATGGATGGCGTTCTAGGTCCGTATGGCTGCCCCTCCATTGAGTCGAGCTAACTTATAAGTCCCCTCCTTGATTACCTCGATGACTTGATATGGCTCCTCCCAGTTCGGTCCCAAGACTCCATCTTTGGGGTCCTTACTAGCCAAGAAAACTCTCCTGAGGACCAGGTCGCCAACGCTAAAGGCGCGATTTTTGACTTTAAAGTTGAAATAGCGAGTGAACTTCTGCTGATAATGGGCGAGCTGGAGCTCCGAATCTTCTCGCCTTTCATCAATCAAGTCTAGGGAAGTGCAAATTAGCTCGTGGTTGCGATCTTGGTCGTATGCCCGGACCCTATGTGAAAGCACCTTAATTTCCACAGGGAGGACTGCCTCACTCCCAAAGGTCAAGGAAAAAGGAGTATGACCTGTAGGAGTCCGATGCGAGGTCCGGTATGCCCAGAGAACCTGGGGAGCTGTTCTGGCAGACTCCCTTCGCCTCATCTAGTCTCTTCTTGAGGCTCGCCTTGAGAGTTTTGTTGATAGCCTCGACTTGGCCGTTCGCCTGAGGATAGGCCACAGAGGACAAACTTTTCACAATTCCGTACCTCTCACAAAACTCGGTGAACAGGTTGCTGTCGAACTGAGTCCCATTGTCGGAAACAATCTTCTTGGGCAGCCTGAACCGGCAGATAATGTTCTTGACCACGAAGTCAAGGACTTTTTTGGAAGTTATCATTGCCAAAGGTTCTGCTTCAGCCCACTTTGTAAAGTAGTCGATGGCCACCACGGCGTAACGTACCCCACCTTTGCCAGTAGGGAGGGCGCCAACCAAGTCGATCCCCCAAACTGCAAATGGCCATGGGGATGAGATCATTCGCAGCTCGACGGGAGGAGCTCGGGCAACTGTTGCGAATCGCTGGCACTTGTCGCATTTCTTCACGTATGAGATCGAGTCTTTGGACAGAGTTGGCCAGTAATAACCTTGCCTCAGGACCTTTAAGGCCAAGCTTTACCCCCCAGTGTGATCTCCGCAAAAACCCTCATGCACCTCGTGCAGGATGGCCTGAGCTTCGCCTAGAAGGACACATCGTAGGAGAGGTAGGGAGTGCCCACGTCGGTATAACACTCCATCTACTATCGTGTACCTGGGAGCTTGATACAGAACTCGCCGCGCATCATTACGCCCTTCAGGTAGCTTTCCCTCAATGAGATACTCAAGGATGGGGGTCATCCAGGTCGGTCTGGCGTCAATCATCTCGACCTCCATCCTAGCTTCTTCTATACTTGGTTTCTCCAAGAATTCTATCGGCACTAACCCCAAGGTCTCCGTCTCCCCGGAGGTTGCGAGCTTAGCAAGAGCGTCTGCGTTAGCGTTCTGCTCCCGAGGTATCTGCTCGATCGAGCCTCACCCGAACGCGGATAGCTCAACCTTTACTTTTGCTAGATAGGCAGCCATCTTGGGCCCTCGTGCTTGATACTCGCCTAGAACCTGGTTCACCACAAGTTGGGAGTCACTGAAGCATTGGACGAAGCTCGCCTTCAGCTCCTGGGCTATCCTCATCCTGGCCAACAAAGCTTTGTATTCGGCCTCGTTGTTGGAGGCCTTGAATCCGAACCTCAGCGCCGAGTGGAATCTATGTCCTTCAGGGGATATCAAAATGATTCCAGCCCTGGAGCCGTTCTCGTTGGATGAACCATCCACAAATATCCTCCACGACGCCTGGGTCGAGGCGACCTGGGGCGAGTCTTCTACAGGATCCTCCCGGAATCCTGTGCACTCGGCTACAAAATCAGCCAGGGCCTGACTCTTTATAGAAGTTCGCGGAGTGTACAAAATTTCAAACTGGCTAAGCTCGATTGCCCACTTTAACAAGCGTCCCGATGCTTCAGGTTTTTACAAAACCTGCCTTAAAGGCTGATCGGTCATGACGTGTATTTAGTGGGACTGGAAGTACGGCCCGAGCTTTTACGAGGCTGTGATAAGGCAGAACGCCAATTTCTCCATCAACGGGTATCGGGATTCAACTCCGAGAAGTCTCTTTCTGATGTAGTAGACTGGCTTCTGAATCCGGTCTTCTTCCTAGACCAACACGACACTGGCTGCATCCTCCGTGACAGCCAGGTAGAGAAAAAGATGCCCTTCTGCTTTTGGTTTGGATAGTAGGGTGGCTCGGCCAGATGTGCTTTCAGGTCGAGGAAATCGCTTTCGCACTCTTCTGTCCACTCGTACTTCTTGTTTCCTCAGAGCAGGTTGTAGAATGGCAAACACTTATCGGTGGATTTGGAAATAAACCGATTGAGGGCTGCCACTCATCCTGTCAGGCCTTGGACATATTTGCGCGACCTGGGTGAGGGAAGCTCGAGCAACGATCTGATCTTGTCGGGGTTTGCCTCGATTCCTCGGGTATTGACGATTAAACCCAGGAATTTTCCCGACGCCACTCCAAAAGTGCACTTCTGTGGATTAAGTCTCATGCCATACTCCCGTAGTATTCTGAAACATTCTTCCAGGTCGGAAACATGGTTATCGGCAGTTTTTGACTTGACGAGCATGTCATCAACGTACACTTCCATGTTTTTTCTGATCTGGTCTACGAACATCCTATTCACCAACCTTTGATACGTAGCTCCAGCGTTCTTCAGCCCGAAAGGCATGACCTTGTAACAATAAACGTTAGTCGAGGTCATGAAACTGGTATGTTCCTGGTCCGCCGTATTCATGGCGATCTGATTGTAGCCAGAGTACGCGTCCATAAAGGACATGAGCTCATGCCCCGCCGTGGCATCCTCCAACTGGTCAATCCTTGGCAATGGAAAACAATCCTTAAGGTAGGCTTTATTTAGGTCGGAGAAGTCGATGAAGGTCTGCCATTTCCCATTGGGCTTCGGGACCAGCACGGGGTTGGCGACCCAAATTGGAAACTTGGCTTCACGGATAAAGCCGCATTTTTTGAGCCGGGCCACCTCTTCCTCCAAGGCTTCAGCCCAGGTCGTTCCTAGGCGTCTCTGCGTCTGGGACTTTGCGAGAACACTTTTATCCAGATGGAGTGTGTGCATGATGACACTCGGGCTGATTCCCACCATGTCCTCGTGTGACCACGCAAACACATCCAGGTTATCCTGCAGAAATCTGACCAGCTCCGCCTTCCTCTTGCTGCAGAGGTTTTTTCCGAGCTTGACCATCCGTGATGGGTTCTCCGGATCAATATTTACTTCCTCGAGCTCCTCAATAGCTTGGAGCTCGGATCTGTCCTTGCCTATTCGGGGGTCAATATCCTCACTTAAGACGATATTTTCCCCTTCGGCACTTTGAGGTTCTTCAATCTCAGGATCAGCTAAGGGTTCCTGAGATTCCTCTTCACCGCCTTGGATGGCCATTGCCAGCTGCCCGGGTTTAGATTTTCCCTTCATGGAAATGTTGTAGCATTCCCTGGCAGCGAGCTGATCACCATGGACAATGCATATTCCCGTTGAAGTAGGGAATTTCATCGCGAGGTGGCGGATGGAAGTGACGGCCTCAAAAGTTATGAGCGTAGGTCGTCCCAAAATTGCGTTGTATGCAGCGGAGCAGTCGATGACCACGAACTCGAGGAGTTTTGAGACTGTCCGAGGTCCTTCTCCCAGGGTGATCACCAACTCGATCGTCCATATGGCCGCCGATCTTTCTCCCGAAAAACCATAGAGCATCATGGAGGTCGCCTTCAGCTTGGTGACAGTCAAACCCATCTTCTCTAGTGTGGACCGGAATAGGAGGTTCACTGAGCTCCCATTGTCAACCAGCACCCTCCTAACCCTCCGATTAGCGAGCTGAACTGCTATGACCAGAGGGTCATTGTGCGGGAACTGTACATGGCTCGCATCCTCTTCTGTAAAAATGATCGATTGCTTCTCCAATCGCTGCTGCTTTGGCAGGCGCTGTTCCGGGACGAATCCCACTCCATTGTGCGCCTTAAGTTTGTTCAGGTACCTCTTCTAGGCACCCCTGATCGTTCCAACCACATGCGGACCTCCTGAGATGGTGGATATCTCCCCTCCTATTACGGGATGAGGGATGTCCTGATCTACCCGAGACCCGGGCTGGCTGGTCGGGACTTCTGGAGCAGGTCGACTTGCTGGAACCCTGTTCCGCGCGTACTGATCCAAGGGCCGGCTCGGATAAGAATATCAATCTCATCTTTTAAATGCCTACAATCGTCAGTGTTGTGGCCAACATCGTTGTGAAAGCGGCAAAACTTGGAGGTGTCTATCTTCCCCTTTTGGTGCTTCAACGGCTCGGGCCTCTTCCAGGGGAGGCGAGTAGAGTTAGCTAGGAAAATATTCTCCCTAGACTGGGTGAGCTCTGTATAAGTCGCGTAGACGGGCTTGAACTTTTCCACGGACTTATTCTTCTTTTGGCCGTGCTGGCTGCCTTCGCCATTTCCCTTTCTTTTGCCTCCATCGAGCTGGTTGTTCTGTGTGAAGTTTTGGGTCGCTGCCACGACCTCCGTCCCCACCCCAACGGTCTGATCAGGGACCTGGCTGGTTCCTGCAACTGAGGCTTCGAATTCCTCCAAGTTGATCCATTCCTGGGCCCTGTTAAGGAATTCGTTAACTGAGCTGACTCCCTTTCTTTGTATGTCTTTCCAGAGATCCCCTCCGTCGAGGATTCCAGTTCTCATGGCCATGAGCTTGGAGCTATCATCCATGTCTCTGGCCCGAGTAGCGACGTTTGCAAATCTGCTCAAGTAGGCCTTCAGAGTTTCGCCGGGCTGCTGCCTCACATTGGCCAGAGAGTCGGCCTAAACGCGGGCAGCCTGGGAGGCTCGAAAAAGTTTTCCAAGAGCTGATTGACTGTCTTTTGCCTTGCTTGAACCACTGCCTGGCTGGTCCAGTCAGCGTGGAAGGGAATATCAAACATCTCAGCTCGGGGCCAATGTTGTGGGCCATCATCAGGGTGTTGAACACCCCCAGATGATCCGACAGATCTCCGTCTCCATTGAACTTAGACAGGTGCGGCATTCGGAAACTAGGTGGGTAAGCCATTGTTGCTATGCTGGGGGCGAAGAGCTCCATCTCGTCCCCTGGATCATATTCATCCTTTTCTTTCTCCGTCAGGAGCTTCCTCATCAGCTCCTCCATCTGAGCCAAGCGCTCGAGGGTTTGGTCCTGATTTCCTTGGTTATTCCGGGGCTGTTCAACAACTCCGGATCCATTGTACATATTTGGTGGGTTTTTGCCCCTCCTATCTTGAGATATGTTATTTGGGGCATTCTCGCCGTTACCTACTTCGGACAGGGCCCCCCCTGAGCGAGCATGGCCGTCGCCTCCTACTGGCTCCCCTCTATGAGAATTAAGGCGATCTCGCAGGTCGCCCCCTTGGGTGACTCGTGGACTTTGTGCCGAGCTCAAACACTGACGCAGGTCTCCACCAGAAAGGTCACTCCGGCCACTGTCGGTTCAGTAGCTCCTGCTAGTGAGGCTTGGAGCTCGCCTTTGACGATGAGGATCTAGGCTTTCCCTTGGCGCCCTGCTACGTCGGGAAGGTCTGGCTGATGGCGGGTTTCTCCTGGTACTCCCATAGGCTGGAATATCTCGGACGGGCCGAGGAGGAGATGGATATCTTATTGGAGACGGAGGATGCCTGAATGGAGAGGCGATCCTAGTTCTGTCAGGACGAATCAAGTTAGGTGGGGGCCTTTCGGCCCTGCCAACCTGCTGGTCCCGCGCCAGGCGATCTTGACGAGGCGCAGGACAGTTGTTGGGGACAGGCTGATGCTGCAAGCCCTCCCCGGATCTCCTTCTGGAATTTCTTCGAGCTGCCCTGGGCGCGCTCGAGGCTGGTTCAGAGCTAGGAGTCGAATTTCTGACCGACCGGCTGTACTGCTATTGTCCGACTCTAGGCACTTCTTCGAAGTTTGCCTCTCGATGGTGCGACGAGGGAGTGGAGTTGGCCGTCAGAGTTCTGTCCGAGTGGCTATGCCTGGACCGATTACCCCGGCGAGACTTAGGAGCCTCACCTTGCCTTTCTCCGACGTTAGCGTCGGTTGTGAGAGGGGGTAATCGGGCCAGCACATCCTTGATCTGCTGATTACCTATTGCTAGCTGACTCCTCAACTGAGCATTCTCCATCTCCACCGCAGTGTAATAACATGGGTTCGGATTAGGTGGCCGGGGCGCCGAACTTCCGGTGTCGTCTTGGCCCGCCGACTGCTTTCCTGGCCGCTGCTGGACTTCAGGAACTTGTTCACCAGGGATGGCAGTATGATGAGCCTCCTACCCATCATGTTGTTCTGTCTCATTACCGTGCCTGGATCGAGTAGTCACCATAGTTGGATGTCTGCAACAGCACTAATCGAACTTGCTCTCAATGAAAGCACCAAACTATTGACGCGGTTCTTCGCCAACAGGTAATTAAGAAAAGAAGAGAAAGGGATTAGTGCTTAGGTTGAACCGAAATAGATGAATGATCTTCGAAATGAAATGGTGACTCAAGACACGTTTTTTAAGTGGTTCGAAGGTTAAAATCCTTCTACTCCACTAGTCAGTATTATTGCTGTATACTGGATATTTGATTACAGGGTCTTTCTTACAATTGAGAATCCAACCTCTATTAACTCCCCAGGTCTCCATATTTATAGGAGAAGGCACCTGGGAGTTGGTAAGAAGGTCATCCCGTGACCTTCTTACCTATCATGTCAACTCTGTGACATTCATGATTAATTCCTAAACTTGACACATAAGTGTGGTCAAATCAATAAGTAAGGGGATAATGGGCCGCACGGCCCAACCCAGTCGTGGGTGTCTGATACGCACGTTCCTACTGCGTGTCCGAGAAGTCAGGGGTATATCAGACACGTGATGTCTGATATATGCACGTTTATCTTGCGTGATTGACTTTATAAAAGGTCAAAGCCTCCAACTCTAGCTCGTACAACGAGCTGGATGCTTCCCTTGACCTGCGGTCCTCAGAGCCCAGGTTCAGTCCTTAAGCAATCTTGGCGAACCCTTAGGTTATCTCGAGCTAAAGAGATAGGACCTTATGATGGCAACTCCGGTACTGGGGGCATCCATACGGTAATCATGATTAGGCCGTGTCTCAGCTCGCTAATCAGCCCGTGGGAAAATCAGGGCATACACCATGCTCTATAGCTGTTGCAGCTGCATGGGGACAAGGTGTGCCTATGAGTTAGAATACCCCACATGAGCATGATTTCATCATCAAATTCACCTTAGCATCGCTGTCTGCACCAGTTACATGAAACTGGAATTGATCAAGGGCATAGACATTCATGAACCTTCCTTTGTCAGCATTGTTCGATACATCTACCTCCATCAGGGTGGATAATTTGGTGGTAGTCTTCTCTGTCACACTACGTCATTCAGAAAACCAAGACTGTAGTGTGAACCGAATAAATTCCAAAAAAATTGTAACTGGAAAGGTTCTTGCATCCTTGGTCTTGTTGTTGAAGCTTTCAGCGTAGTTGCTTGTCATTATATTGTATCGTTTTCCAGGAAAGAAAGGACGAGACCACTTATCGAAACCAATTCCCTCCAAATAGATAGCTTAATATTTTCAAAGTACTTTAGAAATTCGGCCTTCTTCCTTGCATAGGCTGCTACCCACATCTCACTGTGACAGTGGTCAGTCTTGAACTTGGCTTTCACATTCATACTGATGTGATGGTAGCATGCGCCGTGGTAGGCATCAGGAAAGACAACCTCTAGAGCATGAATAATACTAGCATGCCTATCTCGCACGAAAGCCAAGTCATCAATGTCCCCAATGGCTTCCTTCAACTTCGTCATGAAATATTTCCACGAGTTGTTGTTCTCACTATCCACCAACCCGAACACAATTGTATATAAATTACTATTTGCATCCAAAGCAACAGCACATAGCATGTGGCCACCGTACTTATTCTTCAAGAACGTTCCATCCACACATATCACAGGATGACAAAATCTGAATCCCCTCCTAAAAACTCCAAGGGCAAAGAAGCAATATAGGAAACAACCATCTTCAGTGACAAAATCAGTAATTGTACCTGGATTCTTTTGCTGCAACATGTGCAAGTAGGATGGAAACTTGCAATACGAATCCTCATCTATCCCCCTAACATACGTAAGTGCCTTCTCTCTACATCTCCATGCCTTTTCATAACTCATATCAATACCAAAATTTGTCTTCATATCCTCCTTTATGTTGTTCCCATCAACTGCGTATTTGTTCTTTATGAGGTGTCCAACGACCCACGGTGCAGCTTGACGATGACCTTTTTGTCGCACTTCTAGTGAGCATGTGTGTACGCTCTTGTATACCATGATCTCAAACATGGGGGACATTGGTAGTTTTTTCCCTCTCAGTATCCAACAATAGTCAGGATCTTTGCATGTGATATACCACACGTCAATACCAGACTTTTTCACCATATACTCAAAGTTATTCTTCATTGCAAATAGAGCAGCTTTGGTTTTTAAATCAATCTTGTCCTCAAAAATCTTCCCAACATATATTTCTCCCATTGCTGCACCAGATGATGAGGAATGGGTTTTAGCAGATGCCTCAATATCTTCTTTTGTAAACAATGGGGCACTCCATCTGGTGTTATCTTCTCTTGATACAATTGTCTCCCTCCACCTAGTGTTATCTTTTGTCCTAGCAGGTTGATTACTGCTTCGAGCAGGTGCTCGGCGTCCTTGAGTTGGGAGGTGTGCCTGTGCAAGAGGCAGTCTTGACTCTTCTTATACTTGTTGGGCTTGGGAAATGTCTAACTCCTCATTTGAAACATCTGCACTATAATACGAGTCATCCTCGGAACCATCATCATTATCTTCAAAGCAATTACCAACTGGATCATCATTCACATAGGGATCGTACTCATATGCCTCAAGCACACCTCTGGGACCTCCTTCTGGTATATCAAGCTGAATAGTAGTCATCGGATCAGTAACTGGAACAAAAGTGCCCACCTCGCTAAGATGCTTATAACTGCTACTGCAAGAGATGGATCGACACTCGTTGTGTCTTTTTTGTTCACACTAGGAGAAGGATCTGAAATGACATTCTTCTTAACTGGAGTCACACATAAGACTACCCGTTCTTTCAAGCTTATTCCTAAGAATACACGAACTTGACGATCATTCCTCAATTGAACCGGTGCAAATGGTTGGTCGCCGCATACGTATGGCACCTCGAGTTTCAATTCATACACCTCTCTATCCACCTGAAATGTCTCTTGCAGTATGTCAAGTAGTTGCAAGTAAGTGACATCATTCTCTACTGGTATCACTTCACCTTCAGCATCCTTAAAATACCATTTCCTACAATCTGTTTCCCAAACACCGTTGTAAGAAACAAATACGTAAACAGTAGAACCTGAAATTAAAAAAAAAAACACAAATGCAATTAGCTGAAAAACAGATGGTAGGAAATGGTATTTTAATGATGCTGAAAAACATGACCATCAAGCCTCCATCGAGCATGCACGAAATAGTGAGAATGCACATTACCATCGAGCTTGCATCGAGTAGGTATCGAGTAACCATCGAGCACAACATGCAATGTAAAAAATGATGTGCCATCGAGCTTGCATCGAGCATCCATCGAGCATGCATGAAATAGTGAGAATGCACATTACCATCGAGTAGGTATCGAGTAACCATCGAGCAGAACATGCAACGCTAAAAATTGATGTGCCATCAAGCCTGCATCGAGCAGGCATCGAGCACCCATTGAGCATGCATGAAATATTTATAATACACATCACCATTGAGTACCCATCGAGTAACCATCGAGCAGAACATGCAACCCTAAAATTGATGTGCCATCGAGCCTGCACCGAGCAGGCATCGAACATGCATGAAATAGGGATAATGAGCATTATTATCGAGCACCTATCGAGTAGGTATCGAGTAACCATCGAGCATAACATGCAACTCTAAAAATTTACATGCCATCGAGCCTGCATTGAGCAGGCATCGAGCACCCATTGAGCACAACCCAAACCCAGAAAATTCCCAGAAAACGCAGATCGACAAAAAACCAGAAAAAACCCAAAAAAATGTGCAAATATTGCTCAGATCTATTTGAAATGCCCAAAAAGTTTAAAGGAAACATCACTAATCCAAGTATTTAAGAAAAAATTGCTTACCCGTGAAATTTTTCTCCAAGATTTCTCAACCCTTACATTGGTCTTGATCCCCTCTACAAATGGCTTTCTTAGTGGTGGTCCCTTGCTCGATGGGGTTCTACGGTGGTGCTCTTAGTGGTGGTGTGAGGTGAGGTGAGTGAAAGAGAGTGAGGAAGAAACAAGAAGAAGGAAGAGAGGAGGAAGGACGAGAGGAGGAGGGAAGAGAGGAGGGAAGAGAGGAGATAGTTGTGAGAGGGGTATTTTGGGTATCCTAAAATGAATTGGCATTATTTTGTAATGATAAAAATGCCTAGCATTTTTTTGAATTACAACCCCATATTAAGCATAAAAAGTCAAATTCCCCAATCAAAAAAATGCTAGGACTTCTAATCATTTCAAAAAAATGCCAAATTTTTTGACAATACCAAAAATACCCCTCCCATAATTTTTCCATCCACTTCCTCTTCTATTTTCCCTCTCTCTTCCTCAACCCATTCCTCTCAACTCTCTTTCTAGAAAAAAATTAATGGGTAAGGTAAAATATCAGAGAACTCAATGTAATAGCAAGTATTTCATACTTAGGACACTAAAATATTGCATTTCAAACAGATATGGGCATGATTTTTGAGTTTTTTTTCCAATTATTTTTTCAGATCTGAAACTTTGAAATCTGCAAAAAATCGACGTGGATTGATGGTGCTCGATGCCAGCTCGATAGGGCATTCAAAATCAAGATTTTCATGAAAAAATCGATGTTGCTCGATGGTGGTTCGATGGAGGTTCGATGATGGTTCGATGGTGTTCATTGCGATTCTTACAATAAACGTAATTTTTCACTCGGGTGTCCGTTTGGGGTGATTTTTGTTATTTTTGGTATTTTTTTCAAGATCTACACGTTTTAGATGTGTATATACACATTTGAGAAATATAAATCTTGACAAAAAATGACAAATGCAAAACATACCTCATGTTCAAGATATGTTTTGGTATGTTTTCAAGTTCTAAACTTTCAAAATGTATATGTGAACATCTAAAACGTGTAGATCTCAAAAAAATACCCAAAATAAAAATAAAAGTCATCCCAAACAAACACCCGAGTGAAAAATTATGTCTCTTACAAGAATTTCATCGAACCACCATTGAGCAACCATCGAACCACCATGGAGCAATGTCGATTTTTACATGAAAATATTGATTTTGAAGGCCCCATCGAGGTAGCATCGAACACCATCGAGCAACCATCGAGTTGGGCATGATTTTTGAGTTATTTTTCAGATCTGAAACTCTGAAATATGTAGAAAATTGACTTTGCTCGATTGTTGCTCGATGGTGCTCGATACCAGCTCGATGGGGCCTTCAAAATCAATATTTTCATGAAAAAATCGATGTTGTTCGATGATTGCTCGATGGTGGTTCGATGCAATTCTTGTAAGAGACATAATTTTTCACTCGGATGTCCGTTTGAGATTTTTTTTTTTTTTGGGTAATTTTTTGAGATCTATACGTTTTAGATGTTCACATACACAATTTCAAAGTTTAGAACTTGAAAACATACCAAAACATTTCTTCAACATAAGGTATGTTTTGCATTTGTCATTTTTTTCAAGATTTACATTTCCCAAATGTGTATATACACATCTCAAACATGTAAATCTTGAAGAAAAAAAAATACCAAAAATCAAAAGAAAAAATACCAAAAATAAAAAAATTAAATCATCCCAAATGGACACCCGAGTGAAAAATTACGTATCTTGCAAGAATCGCATCGAACACCATTGAACCACGATCAAACCTTTATCGACCAACATCGATTTTTTCATGAAAATCATGATTTTGAAGGCCCCATCGAGCTGACATCGAGCACCATCGAACCACGTCGATTTTCTGCAGTTTCCAAAGTTTCAGATCTGAAAAAAATCACAGAAAAAAAACCCAAAAATCATGTCCAGATCTATTCGAAATGTAATATTTTGGTGTCCTAAATGAGGAATACTTGCTGTTATATTGATTTCTATTATATTTTACCTTACCCGTGAACTTTTTTTCTAGAGAGGGAGTTGAGAGAAATGGGTTGAGGGAGAGAGAGGGAAGAGAGAAGGGAATGTGGATGGAAAAATTATGAGATGAGTATTTTAAATATTGTCAAAAAAATTGATATTTTTTTTAAATAATTTAAATGCCTAGCATTTTTTTTACTTAGAACCCTTATTAAGCATAAAAACTCAAATTTCTTAAATCATCTTCCGAGAAAGTTTTGGTAGGGTTATGAGTCAACGTTGTTATTAATTAAAGTTTTAAGGTGTTACTAGTAAATCATACAGTGCATCGAAATTAATACGATTAAGCCAGCTGGCAAATCAGTTAGTGGTTATTAACCAATAGGGAATTAGTCGTAACCGTCATGTCTCAACAAGCATTCTCTTCTTTGATTAGTTGTACTCAGAACTTTTGTTAATTGATTTGAATATAAAAGCAAGTCTCACGCTCTTCATTCGGTTGGGCTTGCTATTCATTACTCATCACTCAAACTATTTCTCCATTGTTTTCGTTCATATTTCTCTACTCTATCGTGGCATCAGAGTCGAGGATTCCAACACAGTGGTTTTGTCATAGTCCACTACATCGACGACGACCCTCCACTTTTCCAGCAATCTCTTTCCACTGACCGTTCGAATTGATCAAACGAATTACAAATTCTGGCCATCTCTCGTTCTACCAGCAACACGAGATCATGGTCTTGAGGGCTATCTACTTGGAACAAATCCAGCTCCATCGCCATTTCTAACTAGTAATGTTCCTAATCCCGCTCATGCACAATGTATTCGATATGATCAGGTCTTAAAGAGTTGGTTAATAAATTCTGTTTCTGAACTTGTGTTGGGTCATGTAATCGACTGCAGCACCTCTGTTGAGATTTGGACCATTTTTACCAAGATTTTTGCCACAAAATTGAAAGCCAAAATGCAGCAGCTCCGATTCTTTCTTCAAACCACAAAGAAAGTGTCCCTTTCGATTGAGGAGTACATATTAAAGATGAAGAATTTTGCAGATGCACTATCATCCGCTAGTGACCCAGTCAAAGAAGACGATTTGGTTATGTACATACTCAGTGGCCTTGGCTCCAACTATGAGGCCATGGTTGTCAACTTGACCTGTCGTGCTAAGCCTGTTCATCTTCAAGAACTTCAGTATCTGCTTTAAATTCATCAGCTCCATATTGATCAGAACTCAAACCCAAATCCTTATATGGTACAAGCCAATTTTTCCAATCTGTCTTTTCAAGGGGGTCGCAGCAACTACAACAACTCCTCTAGCCGAGGCTAACGTGGTGGCTTCTAAAGTAGTCGTGGCACCAATAATGGAGCTGATCGTGGAAACAAACCTCAGTGCTAGCTTTGTGGAAGAATTGGGCACACGGTGTAGAAGTGCTTTCACAGATTTGACATCAATTTCCATGGTCCAGACTCCAATTCCATTTCCTCTTCCACCAATTCATTTGCTTCCAATACACCACAAGCTTTTTTTGTTGAGCAAAACTCGGGTACCAATCAAGATTCTTGTTTTCTTAACAATCTTGCATTAAAGACTGACTACAAATGCAAAGGCAAAGTGCTTAAAGATGTTGGTAATGGCTCATCTCTCTCTATTTCCCAAATAGGTTCTAATGCTATATCCACCAGTAATAATTTCAGGTCTTTAGTGCTTAAAGATGTTTTACATGTTCCCAACATAACCAAAAATATTTTGAGTAATTCTCAGTTCAACAATGATAACAATGTCATTCTAGAATGTGACTCTCTTTGCTGTCTCATTAAGGACAACAAAACGAAGCAAGTTCTTCTGCAAGCCCATTAGTGATGGTCAATACAAACTTGATGTTCACCAGTCCATCTTTCAAGCTTCAAACTCCCAGCATGTGTGCAATCTTTCAACTTCAGACCAACTCAAGTCAGCTTGTTATTGTTGGTATTAAAATAGAAAAATATCAAAATACGCAGCGTTAGTTAGGGTTGGGAATTTTGAAAATTTATTAATACCATCCAAGATCAATACTTATACATTAAATTAACAAATACAAGGAAATAGAGATTAGCTCTTAGAGCCTATCAATATTCCTTCAGTCTTTGTGTATAATCAATAATCTTCCTATCTAAGTGAAAGCTCACACCTAGTCTTCCAAGTCATTCATCTAACCCACAAGGATGTGTGTGAGCACGTAAAATTCACATGTTGTTATTTAGGTTCTCTATATATTCTCAGCACTTGATATCTAGAGTGATTTGAGAAGGGAGAAGGCTTATGGAAAGCTCAAGAATTTTTTAGGCTTAGAGAAAATTCTTTCGTTTCTTTTTTAGAGAGTTTGATAACCTAAAAACAACTTAGAAAATAATAGCTTCTTTTGAAGTTTATAAAGATAATTAAAACTATTTTAATAATCTTTATTTAATTAAATTAAAACTGATTAGTTATGATCATCTTAATTATTTAATTTAAATCATATTTAAAAATAATAATTAAAATAACAAAGTAATTTGAAATTCAAATTTCAAATCTCATGGATGATGTGGCACACATGTGTGGCGCCACTCACTGTCTGGCACAATGAGTGGCATGTGCCACTATATTTGGTAAATCTGATTTTCTCATTTGTATTTTAACACTTATCATTTGTATTTAACCAATCATAACACCAAACACTAGCTTATTGATCAAATTTTCAAATGAGACTTTCACCATTTCATTATTTAGGAAGATTACTTGATTTTAGTAATTTTAAACACTAAAAAACGTTATGTCTTGGTCAAGTTATAAGCCTTTTGTGATTGATGTACAAGTTGGAGGGAAAAGCTGACAGCTTGAAGAGTGCATGTTTGAACAACGTTTTGGCAAGTTTAAAATCAATATTTTTAGTTGGTTTTATTTATTTAGACTCTTTTTATATTAATTAAAAGCCCTGCAAGAGTTGACTAACAAATACCCCATAGATTGTGAGTTTTGATTTTTTTTAAAAAGGTTGTCAAATCATGTTTTTTTTAAAGTAAATAGAAGATAACTTTCTATGAATTAAGGGTTAAGATTTAAGTGGCTTAAAATATAATGAGGTTTTATATTTTATTGAAAATTCTTAAGACAGTACTCTTGTGTGAGTTAGGACTTTATTTTTTTCACAAAAATAATTATCACTTAGGACTAAAATTTGTTATTTGATTATTTGAGAAAATAAAATCTTTTTGGATAATAAAATGTAATGCCCTACTACCCAGGGACCGTTACTCTGTGTATTTTAAATAGTGCTAAACTCATTAAACGAGTCATTTGGCCATAATCGTGTAGCTAAATGTGATTAACGGTTTAGGGTTAAATTTTTTTGTCAAAGATACAATGTCTCACTAAAACGTTTACTGTATACATTGGGATCCCAAAATACATTTTAAAAGTTATTACAATAAAAGAGTTACAACCAGCCGACCTAAGCGGAAAAATAGGGTTTAACCCTAGTTCCTCTTTAAACCATCGGTCGTGGTGGTTGAGCAGCTACATATGTACACATCGTCACCTAAGCTCTCAAACTCAAGGATGGTCCGGCTTTCTTTTACCTTTACCTGGACCACATAGCACCCGTGAGTCAAGGCTTAGCAAGAAAACTCAAACACATGCTCATAAGAAGTTAATAATATGTTATCAAATCATAATAACCATGCTTAGCAGTAATAACCCTATTCATGCATGCATGCAAGTACAAATAAATGATTATAGGGTCCTGCGCCCTGAGTAGATGACTGTCAAGTCAATCTGGGGTCCTGCACCCTGAATAGATGACTTATTAAGTCTTTCTGGGGTCCTGCGCCCTAAGCCATGTGACGTTCCAGTCACATGAGCCTTTTAGCCCTGGCTCTGAGTAACTTGCCTTAAACTAGCCAACCGCTTTAGTTTTCTTTGACCAATAGGTTGGTCAAGAATTTAATGCTCTTGTTGATTAGATCTAATCATTTCAGCCCACGTTCAATATGCTATTGCCGCTCTTCACTCATAACTCAATTCCATACGACCAGCGCTCAAAACTATTGTCGATCATGACTAATAAGTCAGAGCTTCACGACCAATACTAAACACCATTGTCGTTTCTGACTAATAAGTCAGTGCCATTAACAAGTACGCAATGATGTCAGGAATTTACAATGCAACCAATGTCCATATATAGAGCACTCAACATGCCTCATCAACAATCATGTATGTCACATACTGGGTGCAATTTTCTTACCTTTGGTCCAAGCACAGGTTACCAATAAACGACCCTAAAGCACGATCATGTTTCCAAGCCACTAGCAACAACCTAATCATAAAAATAATATAGAATCCCATAAAAATGAGTAAATAAATACTTCCAGACTGAATCCTAGCCTCTGGGATGTCGAATCCTACCAAACCGGGTAGTAGGATTGATCCGGAGCCTTTAGAGTTAAGTTCCCATGACTAAAAGCCAAACCTGGGGAAAACTACACATGCATACAGTGCTTGACCCTGGGGGTCGCGGCGCGCCTCCCTGACAGAGAGCCCTCTGCCTTGGCTTCAGGGTGTAGGCCGCAACTTGACCCTCTAGAGTCGCGGCGCGGCCCCCAGGCAGAGACCTCCTGGTTCTGGGTTCACCCAGGTCGCGACTTGCTAGAACAAGGTCACGACCCAACCTCGAACTCAGCCATTTCCTACATTTTCTCCCATTTAAAATCCTCCAAAAACCTATCCAAACATATGTAAATCTCAAAAACAAAGTTCCTAAACATCACAATGGGTCAAAACCATCAAAACCCAAATCTCAAACCATTCAAGAACTCATCAAAACATAAAATCCAATCAAAGCTTAAAAACTCGAAAAATCAAACCTAAAAACATGGATTACCTCTGATTGAGTCGTTTCCCGATTAAATCCTTTGGTTAATAAGCTTCTAATCTTCCCTAGAATCGCTATGCCTCAATCCTTGTCTAAATCCGAGTCCTAAAACTCGAGTTTCCTTCGAAAATGCGAGCGGTGTCAAAAAGAGAACGGGAGAGAGAGAGAGAGTGAGAACGTTCTGAACATTCTTTTTATTTCTAACCAGTTACTTCGAGCTTAAGTAACCTCAAGCAAATCCTAATGCTCGGGGTCCCGAAAATGCCCCCTGGGTAAAATAGTCAAAATTCCCATAATTCCTTCTTGATCTCAATAACTCCCAATATATCTTCAATTAATCATTCCCATTACCCATTATCTCGATAATGTACTAAATACCCAGTATACCCCTTGACTCACTTCGAGTTAAGTATGGGTCCCGTTGTGACTTTCCCACTAGCTTGCTCCCTAGGATCGTCTCATGCCAAGTAACCCAAACATATTCACATGGTAATGTAGTACCACATGCATACCACATATATGCCAAATATACCCATAACGGGCCAAATTATGAAAATTGCCCAATTAATCATAAATAAGCCCACATGCATATTTAATACACCAAAACATGCATATCAAATCATATTACAATATTACACACGTATTGATGCACATAAATATCATATAATCACATAACTCCATAATTTGCCATCCTGACCCCCTAATCAAGGCCCTAAACCTTATTAGGAAATTTGGGCCGTTACATAAAACTTTTGGGTTTCTTAAATTACTAAAAATTAACTTTTTTAATTTAAAAGATTAGTAAAATAAAACCTATTTTTCAAACTTGGTAATTATAATTTCAGAACATTTTCATTTACAATTTTAATAAATTGGGAGATAACGTTTAATACTTTTATTTTATAAGGAAAATAAGAAAGCGGTAATGAAAGATTTCTTTAGGTTTAAGAATGTGGTCTCTTTATGCAATTGGGAATTTATTTCCAAATTTTCGGCACCATTATTTGTAGGCATGTTTTTCCAAATAATGTGATAAGGCTATAAATTCAAGGGTTTAGTCTAAGCTTTAAGAACAAATGTTTTTTTTTAAGTATTGAAAATTAGTTAAGTTAAGTCCCCCCCCCCCCCCCCCCCCCCTAATCGCTCAACTTAAAGACATAAACTTAATTAATCAAACGCCATAATTAATCTGAGTCACTGTAAGAATTTAATTATAGTGTTATTTGCACGGTAAAGCTCATTTCTGGACTAAGGAATCCCGCTTATCCGCTAATGACAATTGGTAAGACAAATTATGAATGTTTGGCTACAACATGACATGAATATTTTTCATTTAAGACTTAAATACACAGTGGAAAACTAGTTCTAGAAGGTTACTTAAGACTGTTGTCCTTGGGAAGTTCACATACTCATAAGTAAGGTGAGCAATTATGATTATGACATCCGGCTAGCTACTGGTATCAAGTAAGTAAGAACTGGGTAGCTCCTAATAAGTAAGTAAGCAAGCATGGGACGCGTCTGATGACTTTTTAAGTAATCTTGATTGGCTAACATTATAAGTAAGACGTCTGGTATAACACCCAGGACATAAGAGTCCGGTTAAACTCCGTGACATGTAAGTAAGACGTTCGGCTTAACACCTGCCACATAAGTGTCTGGTTAAACCCCGTGACACATATGTAAGATAATTCTGGAATCAAGCCATTAAGATTATGAGAGTATGTTGAATTCTCCTAGGAGTCTTAGTGACCGGTGTATTTTAAGTATACACCCGTGTTTGTGCTGCGTAAGTTAAGTAAGTTGAGTAAGTTAAGTATGATAAGATGATAAGTACAATACGTATGATATGTAAGTTAAGTATGATTAGATGATAAGTACGATACGTATGACATGCATGTTATGTGTGATAAGATGATAAGTACGATATGTATGATATGTAAGTTAAGTATGATAAGATCATATGTATGATATGTATGATATGCATGTAAAGTATGATAAGATGATAAGTACGATATGCATGATATGAATGTTAATTATGATAAGATGATAAGTATGATATGTATGATGTGCATGTTAAGTATGACAAGTATGTTATGAGTTAAGATCATATGTATATATAAACTTACTCTGGGATTTTCTGCATGCAGGTTTGCTTAGTTATGGAATTTGGTGATTAGGCATGACCATAAGTTTTCCAGGACGTTCACATATTCTTGAATTGTATATTAGCGTTGAGTCTTTCTGAAACCCAATTTATGGTTTAATATCTATATAATCATTGTTAGGGTTTCCTATTTTTTTTCTCTATGCTATGTATATAAATTTGTTCTTACTAAGCGTTACGCTTTCCTAGTTGTTTCATGTTTTAGGTATGCAAAAATGCAAGAAGGATCAGTGAGCGCTGGAGTCTGTCATGCGAAATGTACATGTGGCCTGACTGTGGAAGTCGCTACGCTTTTGTCAAGTTTTAAGTTGTGTGAAAACTTTATGTCGTTTATGTTTAAGTATTTTTAAAGTTTCAAATACAGTAATCTTATTTTAAGGATGCCCATGCTTCTAAACTAAGTAAGTATCTAAAAAAAATTATATGGATTTTTCGGGTCTTTTAATTAAACGAAAGTAAGATGTTTTACGCAAATGATGTATGTTTTCCACAACTATGTTGGTCGTTTTTACTGGGTTATTAAAACCATTTCATAAATAAAATTACAAATATTACTATGCCCCATATGGCTTACACAAGATCTGAGAAATTTTTTAAAAATAAATCCTAACCCAATAGTGTCGTATGATTAACGATCCATCATTCTATCATACATACAAAATACATAACCATCAATTCAATATACATATAAAAAAAATGCAAGAAACCCACACAACATTTAATGTATACAATTTCGTAGACTGCTCTGGTACCGATTGTTGGTATTAAAATAGAAAAATATCAAAATACACAACAGAAAGTAGGGAAGGGGATTTTCAAATTTTATTAATACCAGCAAGGTTCAATACATATACATATACATTAAATTAATGCATACAAGGAAATAGAGATTATCTCTTAGAGCCTATCAAGATTCTTTGAGTCTTTTAGTATAATTAACAATATTTCCTATCCAAGTGAAAGCTCACACCTAGACTTCCAAGTCATTCCTCTAACACACAAGGAGATGTGTGGGCACGTAAGATTCACATGTTTATTATTTAGGCTCTCTAGATGTTCTCAGCAATTGAGATCTAAGAGGTTTGAGAATAGAGAAGGCTTATGGAAACTTCTAGAATTTTTCAAGCTTAGAGAAAATTCTATCTTTCTGTTTAGAGTCTGATAACCTAAAAACAATAACTTAGAAAAATCGCTTCTTTTTAGATTTATAAAAATAATAAAACTATTTTAATATTCTTTATTTAATTAAAATAAAACTAATCAGTTATAACCATCTTAATTATTTAATTTAAATCATATTGTTGATCAGTGTTTTGGTCAACGACACCGAGTCAATTTGAACGACAGTAAATAATTTAAAGAGCTAAATTAGAGTAAAACGACAGAAAGAATTTATAGTGGCTCGGCCACAAGAGTTGGTAATGAACTACGCCCACTTGCACTTTTATTAAACCAGAAGGTCCCAGACTCAAGATCAAGAAGAACAAGATTCAACTGAGTTTCCTAAGCCTTAGTGAGAATACAATTCGATAGGGATTTTGTATGTAAAGTGCACACAGGAAAATAATGATTATGAGAGATCATTATTTATAGTCTCTTATTTGGCCGTGGGCCTTACGAAGTGATATAGGCCTTACACATGTAGTGTGGGATTGCTAAAAATGATTACATATTTCAAATAATACGAAAAATACATTCAAATATCAGTTACATAAATATCTCGTGAAATCCGGATCATTCTGGTTGAATGGTTTGCACTTCAAATCTCCCTTCGATAAGCTTTATGAGGTTGTTGTGCCTTCGACCAGCTCCTTGCTATTTGAACATCAAGCTTTGTGTAACTTCAATCTCTAAACGACGAATTGCTTCCGTCATGCTGATTGAGCACACTCGACCAACCCATTCATCTCATCCAGCTCTTAGGAGTTTCAATGCTTTCTACTGCAACCCGTCCTCCTCATATGTCATGTCAACATGTTCAATTTTGGGTTAAACACATATTTAAAAAGGAATAATTAAATAAACAAATTAATTTTGAAATTTAAAATTCAAATCCCAAGGATGATGTGGCGTTACTCACTGTCTAGCACAGTAAGTGGCATGTGCCACTATATGTGGTATCCCTGATTTTCTCATTTATTTGTTTAATTAATTTTAAGACAACATATTTATTCTCAAAATAAATATCAGTTAATTCAAAATTAACATTTTCTTAAAATTATCAGTTTTAAATAATTATCTTATAATAAGATAATAATTAACTCTCCCAAATATTAATCCAAACATGATTGATATTTATTTTAATTAATATAAAGTTTTTCAAATAAAAATTAATTAGTTAATTAATTAATTCACAACTAATCAATTACCCATAATTATCTCCTTGCCCTAGAAAATTAATTCCTATGCAATAATTAGTTCTTTTCTCTATTAATCTTTCTTGTGACATCCTTACCATTGACAGTGCCGGACAAAGGCGACCTAGGGACAATGGACCTATAATACGAAGCTCCAATAAACCAAATATTACTGAAACACTTTAATCCAATAATCTTATTTATTAATTCCATTATTACTCCACTATAAATATGGAATTATACTCTAAGTAATTAAAGAGTTATATTCAAAGGGTTTTCTCTTGTAGTCAATTGATGTAATCAATAAATGTAGTTATGTTCTCCATTTATTGGTTTGCTAATTAGAGCTGGTCAAAATTACTTTTTGACCCTTCTAATTACCTCTTGTTCCTTAAGTACCATTAATGCAGTAGTGAATAATTAATCTATAATCAAATTATAGATTTGAGCTCAATAACTATTCAGTCGCAGAATTAACCCTTAAGGGAACCAATATTTGATCTGTTAGGAAAGCATGAATTTCATTATTGTAGAATCATGTTCCCAGCCATTCATGATATTGAATCTCCAAAACAAAAGTTACTAGCCTCATTATATCAAGAGACCTTAATAAATGAATCAAAAGACTAAATAAACATAAATAAGAGTTCATGATTACTAAGGATTTAGACTGATCTACAAATGATCATCTATTATGATATGAAACAAATCTTTATGGCAAATGGTAAGTTTATAAAGATAATTGATTCACATCGACCTTGTATGTCTATCCACATCAGTAGTCTGAATCTAGACTACTCGCATCCCATATGCTTAGTATACCGTACTAGCAATCATTCATTAAAAATTATGTATTTTAATACGTTGCTGACTAATTTATTCATTATATATGATCTTAATTCTCTCATACGCATACAAGATCATATTCTCATAAATGAATATGGAATTTTATGATATTTTTACAAATTATTCAAACAATAATTATAATGTTCAAATATAATAAAATTGTACATTTATTTAAACCAATAAAATTTCTTTTCACATGCTTTTAGGGCATAAACCCTAATAGTTATTTTGTTTCGTCATAAGTTTCTCTTGTTCAAATAAGTCTAAACTTGTATCTTTTTGGCATTGTAGGCTTGGTCATCCTTCCAAGCCAATTCTTAGTCAAGTTTTAAACACTGTAAATCAAAATTTTAAATGTAATGAAATATCTTTCTATACTGCATGTCAATATGGCAAGTTTCATAGTTTTCATTTTCCTAGCTCAACTCCAAAAACAACGTCACCATTTGAAATTTTGACCTGAAGAATCACTTGAGCTTTGTACTAAATCTTTGTTCCGACCCACATCTAGACCTGCATGATCATTTAAATTCACAAAGAAGATATCCAGTTTGCCATGATGATTTCAGTTATACTCAACCCGGGGGAGATCCGTCTATCGTACGCGACAATGGGGATGTCCCACCTAACCGAGCTCAGGATTGGAGGGAAAATAACCCGTCTAACGCGTACAACAGGATGGAGGCTAAGAATCAGCTCCCAAATAACCTGGATGCCAAGGATCCAACCCTCGAGAGACTAGCCTTAATGGAAGAATAGTTGAATAGGCTCCTATCTGGAAGATGAGACGACGATTGTGATTCCGATGAGGAGCTCGAGCCTTTTTCTCCTAACATTGAGGCAACTCCGTATCTTGTTGGCTTTAGGATGCTAACCATGCCCACATATGATGGAAACACTGACTCGTCCAACCACCTCAGGACATTCAACACATTAATGATAGACCACAACGTCGAGTTTGACTTAAGATGTATCTTATTCCCCGCAACTCTGACCGAACGTGCCAGATTGTGGTTCAAAAAGTACAATAAACATTCAATCACCTCGTGGAAGAAATTATCTTCTGAGTTTAAGAGACAGTTTTGAGCTGCAAAGGAAGCTCACATTGAGGCTGATTCGCTAGCCAACATTAAACAACATCCCTAGCAGCACGAGCTAGGGTTGTTGACGACAGCTCCAAGCTCATGGAAATTAGGATAGGGATCACAGTAGGAACTAATTTATGGCAAGAACTCCAATGAAAAAGAGTAAAAAGTGTAGATGAATTTCTAGATCGAGCTCAGGAATGGATAAATCTAGAGACATGATCTGTTGTCGCTGAAACCAGCCAGATCCCTATTCAGTCCGCTGGAGTGGTGGCGGATGTTGCAGCTACAGCTCAACCTGCTACAAAGAATAACCAGGCGGGGATCAAAAAGTGGAAGGGGATTGGTGAGGGCCTAACAGATACGCGAGAGCATATTTTCTTGGCAAACTCTAATCGTCTTCCATTGAAGAAGTCAAAGCCCTTGAGGCACCCGAGGGCGAAGAGAGATCCCACCAAATTTTGCCGATATCACAACAACATCGGCCACAATATTGATGATTTCCATCAGCTAAAGGACGAGATCAAGACTCTCATCCGGGCTGGACTGTTAGCCCAGTATGCTCGAAACCGAGTATTTCCCAATCAGCCAGCATAGCAAAATATTCATCCAGTTTTGGAAAACCCGGTCAGTCAACCCCAGGCTCAACCAGATCAGGGGAACTAGATCGTCCACACACCAATAGAAGAGGGGGATATAACCACTATCAACGGAGGACCCCATTTGGCGGGCACGAGTAATGGGGCCTAGAAAAGGTACATACAGGAGCTAAAAATCCACAATGGTATTGAATTCATTCAAGAAAAAAGGTAATCAAAATAAGAGCTATTGGAGAAACAACCAATCATTTTCACGGAAGAGGACACCAGCCACGTCCAGTTCCTGAATAATGATCCCCTAGTGATAACCGTTCAGCTCGCCAATCGAAGACTACAGAGGCTATTGTTTGGTAATGGGAGCTTGGTAAATGTGCAATTCAGGTCCACCCTAAAAAAAGATGGGGTTGTCTGTAACCGATCTTAAGGCAACGTCGATGACCCTATACGGATTCTCAAGAGAAGGAACAACAGCCATAGGTACGATTGAACTTGTAGTAATGCTAGGGGATGATACGTGAATTGTTGCTAAAATACTTGAGTTTGTCATAATCGGTTGCCCAGCCGCATACAACGCAATTTCAGGATGACTCGCACTGATGACTTTTGAGGCTATCACCTCAATCTGACATCTAGCGATGAAGTTCCCCTCGACCTCAGGTATATGTAATGTAAGAGGAGATTAGCTCACTGCTAGAGAATGTTATAGCATTTCTATGAAGGTAAAATCTCAACCCAAGCAACAATCAATGGTCTTTATTGAGGGGGGAGAGGAGCCTCGGGTAGTGGAAATTTCTCATGGGGTGGAAGATTCTTCGGAAATAGGTAATGAGGTTGCCCAAGAAGACGATAATGATCCAAGATTAGGCAAAGATAGGTTTGAGCTACAAGCATTGGAAGAGCTCGAGGAAATCTGTATCGACCTAGAAGTACCTTCAAGGGTGGTAAAAGTTAGAAAAATTCTTGGAACCGAAAGAAAGAAGGAATTGGTCAATTTTTGAGAAATAACATGGATGTCTTCACCCGGTCACATTAAGATAGGGTGGGAATCAGTCTAAATATGATATTGCATACTTTGAATCTGGATACAAATGTGCCTACAAGGTACATAAACGAAGGCTTTTGGGGAAGGAATGATCAAAAGCTTTAGAAGAAGAAGAAGTAGCTCACTTACTTAAGTGTGGATTCATCAGGGAAGCAAAATATCCAACCTGGATTGCTAACCCTGTTTTGGTCCTAAAACCAAATGGAAAGTGGAGAACTTGCATTGATTTCTTAGACCTCAATAAGGCTTGTCCTAAGGATTGTTTTCCACTACCTGGAATCGATCAGTTGGTAGACGCAACAGCCGATAAGGAGCTCATATATTTCATCGACACATATTCTAGATATATTTCAGCGATGAATCTTGCAAACCAAGAGCACACTTTCTTCAAGACTGAGCATAACATATACTGCTACAAGGTTATGCCATTCGGGCTGAAGAATACTGGTGCAATGTACCAATGAATAGTCAACAAAATGTTCGTTAACCAGATCGGGAAAACATGGAAGTGTATGTCGATGATATGCTCGTTAAATCAAATATTTCTTGTAACCATGTATCCGACCAGGAAGAATGTTTTGGAATACTAAGGAAATATGACATGATGCTAAATTCTTAGAAGTGCACCTTTGGAGTTTCATCGGGATAATTTTTGGTCTTCATAGTCAACGCATGGGGGATAAACGCAAAACCAGAGAAGATCAAGTCGTTATTAGAAATGTCTTCACGTAGGTGGTGTAGAGAAGTACATAGCCTAACAGGGAAGGTGGCAGCCATAAACCACTTCGTTTCAAAATCAACTGACAATCGTCTCCCGCTCTACAACTTGCTCAGAGGAATAAAAAAGTTTGAGTGTATCGAAGAATGCCAGCAGGCATTTCAGAATCTAAAAACTCATTTGGTTGAACCCCCCATACTATCGAACCCGGCAGTTGGAGAATGTTTTCTCTTATACCTAGTTCTGATAAAAAAATGTGGTCAGCACCATATTATTTCGATAAGAAAATCAGGTGCAGAAACTGGTGTACTACATGAGTAAAAGGCTTATGGGAGCAAAGTACAGACATCCTCTAATAGAAAAACTCGTGTTCTGCTTAATCTTGGCCTTGAGAATACTCAGACCGTATTTCTAGTCCCACACCATCCACGTCTTAACCAATCAACCTTTAAGGTAAGTCTTGCAAAAGCCTGATACATCGAGATGTTTGCTTAAATGGGCCATCAAACTTAGCCAGTTCGAGATATTGTATATGCCACACAAAGCAATCAAGAGTCAAGCGCTCGGTGATTTTGTGGCAGAATGCACAGGTTTTCAAGACAAGCCAATGAGGGAACCAGTGCAAGAGCTGTGGAAACTCTTCGTTAATGGATCATCTAACGAAAATGAATCAGGAGCTGGGATAATTCTAATCTCACCTGAGGCACATCGATTCCAAACAACCCTCAGGTTCAAGTTCGAAGCATCCAATAATGAAGCAAAAAATGAAGATCTATTGGCAAGATTACGGGTGGCAAAGGAATAGAAAGCAAAGGCGATTCGGTGTTATATTGATTCTCAGCTCATGGTAAATCATATATTGGGGTAGTATCAATCTCGAGGTATCAAAATGGCGGCTTATCTAGCTAAGGTGAAAGATGAGTTGTTAGAGTTTGAGTTCGGCTCTATTGAGCAGGTACCCCGTGAGCAGAATTTGAATGTTCATGCCTTAGCCCGACTTGCCACCGCCAAAGAAGAGAATACATTAAACGTGGTCCCAGTGGATTTCTTAGAGCAACCAATCATAATGAAGAACGGGTTGAGGCCGGAGTGATTGACACAAAACCGACCTGGATAACCCCCATAATGGAATACCTCACAAATGGTAAACTACCAAATGATCTAAAACACACAAGAAAATTGTTTTCTCAAGTCCCACAGTATTTTATGATTGAGGGAATTCTATACCGACAAGGGCATTTATTGCCCCTCCTACGGTGTGTTCTACCCGAGGAAGAACAAACCATCCTACAAGAGATACATGAAGGATTCTGCGGAGACCATGATGGGGGGCAAAACCTAGCTCTAAAGATATTGAGGCAGGGATAGTTTTAGCCTACACTAAAAAAGGATTCGGCGTCGTATGTACATAAATGTGATAAGTGCCAATGCTTTGCCACAGTTGCTCGGGCAGCGCCCATGGAGTTAACCAAGATTTCATCACCCTGTCCATTTGCCTTATGGGGAATCGAATTGATTGGTTCATTACCAATAGGAAAAGAAGGAGTTCGCTATGCTGTTGTCACCATCGACTAATTTATGAAGTGGGTCGAGGCCAAACCTGTGGTGACCATAACCTCGAAGAGAGTCCTGGATTTCATCCGGAAGGACGTCATATGTCATTTTGGGCTCCCAAACAACATCGTGTCTGATAACGGAACATAGTTCGATAGTGATCTTTTCACAAACTTTTGTGAAAAGTATGACATAACCAAGAGTTTCTCTTCAGTGGCGTATTCACAAGCTAATGGGCAGGTCGAGGCTGTAAATAAAACCCTAAAGGCGTGTTTCAAGAAATGACTAAATGAAGCCAAGGGATTATGGCTCGAGCAGCTCTAGAAAGTACTTTGGGCCTATAGGACCTCACATTGCACCGCCACGGGTCACGCACCCTTCTATTTAACCTTGGAAGTGAGGCTATGCTCCCAATTGAAATGCTAGTGACGAAACATAAACAGAAAACCTTTGTTCAAGATTGAAACCATTAATTGCTCAACGCATCTCTAGATCTGATCGAGGAAAAGTGGGAAGAGTCACAATTACAGCTCGCCCATTATCAGCAGAGAATCACCAGTTACTTTAAGTCGAAGGTAAAAGGACACAGACTCATACTTGGTGATTTAGTGCTTCAAATGGTGTTTTTGGTGAGTAAGGATCCTAAAGATGGTGTATTGGGACCGAACTGAGAAGGACCATACCAGATCATGGAAATTTACGTGAACGAACATTCAAACTAGCTCGGTTAAGTGGAGAGTTGGTACCACGGACCTGGATTGCTCTACATCTTAAAAAATATTATTAGTAATAGAACGAATTTGTTATTTTATATGTTTTCAGTATTTTTCCATGTAAGGCTTATTTATAAATTCCATTCTATTTAAATAACATGGGATCACTACATGTTTATATTATTCTTGCTATGTGTCACGTACACATTTTGTAAAAGCGACCTAGAATATCCATAAATTCTTATCTCTTGGTGGACATATAACCCCCTCAAAGGGTCTTTAAAAATATTTAGCATACTTGGATAAAATTCGAAACTTAGAATTTGAAAAATTGATTATTCAAAGGACTTTTAAAGCTTGAATTTTCAAAGAAATTCCAAATATGAACTAGGTTAGAAAAATTCAAAGCAACAAAACCTAGAATTCAACTTGGGAATCCTAGATATAAGCAGGTCTGAGGCCTGATACCTAACATATATAACACTATTAGGCGGGCAAACTCCTGGATATAACCAGGTCTGAGACCTAATTCCTAGCAGGTATAACACTATTAGGCAGGCAAATTCCTGGATATAACGATGACATCGACCATAATTAATTGGTTGAGACATCGGAAATCTATCTCGATCTAAAGATAACCCCTATGATTATAAGTGTGCAAGGACTTAAAATTGCTAAGCATAGCAAGATAAAAGATTAAGGGGAACAAAAATCGATTATAAATAATGAACTTGTACTAACAAGTATATAATTAACCCAAGGAGAAATAACCTTGAACTGAGCACGAAGGCAGTTGTTTTAGCTTTTGAAAGCTTAATTACAAGGGATGTAAAATACCTGAAATAAAACACCAAAAAAAAAGAGATGAGGGTGCCCTAAACACCATTGAGCTCCGATAACTTTCTCTTGTCATGTCACATTATCGACACCTCCTTCAGCAGCTCCAGAAGCCTCCACAGTCTCGAAGGCCTCTTGTGAGAGTCGGCTCTGGAACTTGGTAAGATAATGTCCCTAAAGCTCTGCGTCGAGAAAGGAAAATTCCTCTTCCTGGTTGTATGCCCAGCACTGGTATAGCATCTCCTTCAGGGTGTTTGTTGCCTCGGCAACATCCAACTTTGCCTTCTTGGCATCCTCCTTGGCTTTGACTTTGACCTTAGAAAATTTATTTTTGAGCACATTAGCTTCCTTAAGTTTCTTGTTGAGGCTGTCGACCACGATTTGCAGCTAGTCTCGGCGCTGGCTCACCTCAATGACATGTTCCTTGGAATTTTTTTCATTTTCTAGGGATGTAGCCAAGGCGGCCCTAAGCTCATCTCTTTGAGCTCGGATACAAATGAGCTAAACAAGACTACAAAACAAAAATACATGACAGGATTAGCTCACAAGAAAAGGTAGCAGGGAATAGGTAACTCACAATCAAATTCATTCCCAAGGCTGACTCCAAGATGTCCCCTGGGGAACGATCCTCTATGGCCCTCAGGTCTTTGACGTTCACTTGGTTGGCATGACCCACCATGTGATTCGCCATGTCGTGGAGGGGTCCACGAAGTGCTTTCGGGATCCTTGGAACCTTGAGTTGCTTGACTGAGAGCTGCAAGTCCATGGATTGTGTGCCTAGGAGATGAGTGAATGGGGCCTCGCCTTGAACAACTTGAGGAACATAAACGGGTTTGCAAGGACGAGGGCGAAGAGCCTTATGAATGGTAATTGCAGTTACCTGAGCTGGTGATTGTTTTTGCTGCTACTGTTTTTTAGTGGAGTTGGCACCTTTGTCCTTTGCGGGGGATCTAGTGGCAGCTCTGGCTTTGGAGGTGTTTTTCTTCAATATCCTTGCCTTCTTGACAACGGGTCCAGTTCCAGCCCCACCAGATTTTAAGGCGCACTTTAGGTCCATATCTTTGCCTGCAAAAGGACGAGTAGAAAATTCAGATTCAAGAAATGATTAGTCTGGGTATTACAAGGTAATGAATAGAGCAAGAAGCCTACCCTCTAAGTTAGAGGAGGAAACTACTATGATCGGTTCTGGATTATGAACTGGGTTGGGAAAAATCTCTAACTCTTGGACCATTAGAAAAGGGGGGACTCTAATAATATTACATTTTGGGACCTTCAGGGTTCATGCTCCTCATTTGAAATAGACTCGTGCAAGGCCTACCTAATACCCAAGGTAAAAACACAATGACAAAGGGAAGGTCACGACAAGAGGTTTCTACTGAATTGCTCAAAAATAGTGGACCAAAATGAAGGGTATTTTCTACCACTAAGGTATATTGGGGGTAGCTATGGTCGTAGCGTACAACCAAGTGATCCATACACTGAAGAAGGGTCACACTCAAATCCAAAACAACCAAGTGTTGACTCACGAGTTGCCTTGGGTTAAATTGGACTAGCCTAAAATTGGCAGCAACTCGGTTAAATTCTCTATATGGGTTACATAAGCAGGAGGTGCTGGCTGCTGCCCCCGATTTAGCTGTACGTTTTTTAGGATGTTGCCCATCTTCAGAGACCTTTCTTTTGCGGACTAGTTGCATGACCTCCTCTTCTTCATCAACATCTTCAACAATAGGGATGAGTTCCTGGGGAGGAGGGAACTCGGGGGGAGGACCTCAAGCTCTGATAGCCCGTGCCTGATCTTTTTGGATCAGTTTACAGAACCCCATGTTAGCGTCATTCGCTACCATTTGGAACTCCTTCTCCTTGGCAAGAATACGAGCCAGCGTCTCATATTGACCTTCGGGTGTCTCTGGCCTCCACGTTCTCTTATATATAGCTGCACAAAGTGACAACTTAATCAAAATATGTTTAAACCTGATTGAAAGGGAATTCAAGTAAAAAGTTCAAGGAGCTGAGGAACTTACGAGGACAGCTGAAATATCGATGGGTGCAATTCTTGAACCTGTCTAACATGAAGAATTGATCCTTGTAGTCATTCAGGTGGCTGGGGAGGTCAATGACAGAGGCCATATTGGGGAATCTGGTAAGGTAGTAGAAGCCATCACCTTGCCCCTTTGATTCGGGATTGGCTTTGAGACAAAATAAGTACACGATGTCGGTGGGGGTGGGAACCTCCCACTCATGCTTCAAGAATAGATATTTCAGCCCCGCCAATAGTCGATACGAATTATGGGTTAGTTGGAATGGTTCCAGTTCGACATAGTTAAAAAAATCTACGAAATACTTGTCTAAAGGGAGAAGGGCACGAACCTTTAGGTGCTCGTCACTCCAGGCCTCGAAGTCATCCTAAAGCGGAGTGCAGCTCCGCTCTCCCTCCAATGGAGTATGGGCAATAAGACGCTCGAACCCCAACTCGATCCCGTGACTCCGTAAAATTTTATTCACCTTCCCGTGAGTTTTTATCCCAGATTCTATGTGCTCGGCCTTAAAAAAGGCATTGGGTCAACTACGATCTCCCTATCTACTATTGGGTCGAAGTAGGAATAGGGGTCTCAGATGCAATCTACTTACCCTTTCTCTTACTTTGAGAAGAAGAGCTTGCGACTGATTTCTTCTGGTGGGCCAAGATTTAGCTCGCCTGGCGACAAAGCGGCATGTTAGAAGTGACCTAAGATAAAACCTTGCTACGGTGATAAAGGTATGGCAACACGAGGGTTTGAACTCTATCTATTCGACCTAAGATATATACAAGCTATAGGTTCCCCTAGAAACAACGTGTGTGTTCACGTGCATTTAGTAACCACACGTTGCAAACTTAGGAAGTCCCCTGATACTTCGAGATCCGCGTGCTAGACCCAATACCTTTTTGGAAAGTGGTTTAATACAAAATAACTCGAGAAATTATAATCCTTAAGCTACCCAAAACTGAGCCTAAAAACCCTCAAATTTTTTACACACACACTTAGACGACCCTCTTTCAAAACCCAGAAAACCACCTATTTATTTTTGTACACTATTTCTAATCAAACCTAGTGCTATTGTTTTTGGCCTAACAGAAACCCATACTAAACTCAAACATAACCAAAGTAAGGAAATATACTGGAAAATTTCATAAAACTTATTGAAAAATAAGAAGATGAAATTTAAACCAGAGATAGAGATAGTTACAGATTGGTTTTTCGGTCGAGGGAAGTGATGACAACCACAAAGAAAGTAGCCTGAAAGCTTCTGGAGAATGAGGTAACATTGAAGGTTTTGAAGGTGTTTTGAGGAGGAAAAGGAAATTTTTTGAATGCAAAGGTGGTGAGGTTCAGGTCTGGTTCTCCTATTTATACATAAACTTTGGGAACCAATCTAGGACGATTAGGTCAGTTCAGGATCCAAGGGCCTAGATTTAAATAAACCCTATTGTGGGAAAAAGATAACAAGACATTTGTCACAATACTCGAAACCCGAATAGGCACCTATTGCAGATTGACACGTGTCTCACACTCAAGTGAGTGGGTGGGCACGATTTCACATAACAGAAGCCTAAAATTCGTTACTATGCATGTCAGAGGTGATGTCATGCATGAGCAGGCGCTTGGGGGCAAATGTTGTACCCCAAGATAAATACGAACTGAATCACTCAACACGGGGTACAGATGGCAGACATGTGCATGAAGAAAGCGTACAGCTAGAATATCTAGCTAATTCTGGAGTGAGCAGCTCGAGTTAAACTTGATTGCCTACGACAACCAAATAATCTTCAGATCAGCTCTTGCGCCAACAACCTAGTTCGAGATGCATGATGCCCATATCGCCATTTTGAAACTCTGAACTTAGCCCGTGTTAAGATAGGTTAGCTCTAAGGCATCCAACTCTAGGAAGTGACCAGCTCGCACAAGCCTGGTTATAATGCAAAGTGAAAGATCCCAAAAGATTCAGAGATTCCTTATTTGCTCATTAATTCCCAGATTTATTACACATTTATTACCCGAGATAACAAATGTGAATTCTATAGGCAATCATATCCTTATGTAAATGGGAGGTTAACCAAATTTATAATTTACCATAATTATGTACGCAGTGACGCAAAGTTGTCCAAAAAAAACCCCCATAAATACTAGGGGAATGAATAGAAAAAGGAATTGATTCTTTATATATTGAAACTCTTCTGAAATTGTCATGAACAATTTCTCCCAGAGCCCTAAATACAAGTTCATATTCTCGTGAATTAATAAGGAATTTTCTTGTTATTTTTATATAACTAATTGAAAAAATATTATAACATTCAAATATAATAAAATTGTACTTTTATTTAAATTAATAAAATGTCTTTACACACTTTTAGGGCATTAATCCTAACAATCTCCCACTTTCTTTCAAAGCAAGTGAGGCATCTCCCTCAATCCCATTTTGCATACATGACCCATAAACGACTTTGCAGGAAGTGTCTTGGTGAATGGGTCTGCCAGGTTCTGTTCCACTGCTATCTTTATACAGTCCCATCACCTCGGTGCACAATCTCTCTAACTAGATGGTATTTCCTTTCTATATTCTTTGCTCTCTTGTGGCTACTAGGTTATTTGGAGATAGCTACTGCTCCAATGTTACCATAGTACAAGATTAGTGGCTTATCAATATCTGGAACTACTTCTAGATCAATGTAGAACTTCCTCAACCAAACTGCCTCCTTAGTTGGTTCACAAGCTGTTGTATACTCGACTTCCATGGTTGAATCTGTAATACTGGATTGTTTAATAATTCACTAGACTACAGCTCCTCCACCAAGAGTGAACGATAACCTAGATGTCGACTTACGACTGTCTTTGTCCTATTGGGAATCAGATGCAATGTATCCAGTAGGGTTTAACTCACCCCTGAATATACAAGCATATAATCTCTCATTCTCGTAAGATACTTGAGCATGTGCTTTACTAAAATCAAGTGTTCCAAACCATGATTTGATTGGTAACGACTCACAATCCCTACTACATAGCATACGTCGGGCCTAGTACACAATATAGCATACATAAGACTCCCAACTGCTAAAGCATAGGAATACTTTCTCATGCCCTTTTCCTCCTAAGGTGTCTTTGGACATTGCTCTTTGGAAAGAGTAATTCCATGTCTGGTTGGTAACTGACCTTTCTTGGAATTCTCCATAGAGAACCTTTCAAGCACCTTATCTATATAATTAGCTTGAGAAAGTGTCAAGAGCTTGTTCTTCCTATCCCTCCCATAACATAGCTTGCCTCGCCCAAATCTTTCATTTGGAACTTTTGTGCTAACTACTTCTTTATGTTTGGCAGTGTCTCTACATCGTTGTCAATGAGGAGAATGTGCTCCACGTAAAGAACTAGGAAAACCATTACTTTTCCTTTGACATATTTATACACACGTGCTTCTTCGACATTCTATTCGAAGCCATATGTTTTAATTATTTCACCAAAGGTGATATTCCAAGACCTAGACGCTTGCTTTAATCCATAAATGGATTTTAGCAACTTACACACCTTTTGATCTTCCCCATTGTTGATGGACCCTTCTAGTTGTACCATATATATACTTTCATCAAGATATCCATTAAGTAATGCTTTCTTAATGTCCATCTGCCATATCTCATAACCATATGTGGCAGCTATGGATAAGAGGATGTGAATGGATTTCAGCATGGGCACAGAAGAAAATGTTTTTTTATAATCAAAACGTTCTCTCTAAGTGTAACCTTTGGCTACCATCCTTGCTTTGAAATTCTCCACTTTCCCATCTACACCTCTTTTTTTCTTGTGCATCCATTTGCACCCAATGGGCCTAACATCTATAGATGGGTCTACAAGTTCCCAAACTGAATTGGAATACATAGACTCTATTTCTTGGTTCATGGTCTCTTGCCATTTCTCCTTTTCAGGATCATCCATAGTCTCTTTAAAGGTTAATGGATCGTCATTGTATGTATCTAAAACAAGGACATGTGCTTCATATACATAGCGAACAGGTTGTCTCACAACCCTCCCATTACGATGTTGCACTGGGGTTTCCTTTACAAGAATAGTGGTTTCCTCAGTTTTTCGTTTATCATTTAATGATAATGATGGTGATGAAGGTGATGGAATCTTATTAGCTGTGAGTTCCTCCAAAATTACATCTCTTCGAGGTGTATAGTTATTCATATAGTCATGTTAAAGGAAGGTCGCATTTTTTTTAAACAAATACCTTTTGGTCCTTGGGACTATAGAAATAACCGCCTCTTGTTTCTGGAGTGTAGCCCACAAAAATGCGCACTTCAGACCTCGAATCAAGTTTCTCTGATTTAGGTCTAAGAACATGAGCAGAACAGCCCCAAATGTGGAAATGGTGCAAACTAGGTTTGTTTCCATTTCACAGTTCCAGTGGTGTTTTTCTTATGGTCTTAGATGGGACCACATTCAAAATGTAAGTCGGTGTTTGAAGTGCATATCCCCATAATGAGAGAGGAAGTGAAGAATAGCTTAACATAGACCTGACCATGTCCAACAAGGTCCTTTCTTTTTTCTTAAACACCATTTTGTTGTGACGTTCCAGATGTTGTGAGTTGGGATAGAGTACCATTCTCCAGCATGAAATCTTTGAATTCTAAATCCCAATATTCACTACCTTGATCTGATCAAAGTGTTTTAAGAGTCTTACCTAATTGCTTCTCAACCTCAGCTTTCAATTCTTGAAACTTACCAAAGGTTTCAGATTTCCTAAGCATTAGATAAGTATGGCCATATCTTGAGTAATCGTTAATAAAAGTGATGAAGTACTCATACCCACCTCTTGCTTGTACATTGATTGTACCATATACATCGTTGTGTACAAGCTACAAAGGTTCTTTCGATCTATTGCCTTTCGCTGAGAGAGGATGTTTGGTCATTTTGCCTTCTAGAAAAGATTAACAAATTGGAAGGGTTGCAACTCTTAGTTCTCTAAAAGGTCCATCTTTTGTTAACCAGTTGATTCTGTCTAGTCCTATATGACCAAGATGAAGATACCAAAGATATGTGTCATCCTCATTTGAAACTTTTTGTCTTTTGTTTCCTTGTGGTTTTGCTACTTTAAATCATTCCGAGTTATTTAGTGATTGTTCAATAATGAAAGCGTTAAATTCCAAATTTTCATTTGCATGTCTAGAGAAAAATTAAGAATAATTAAATTATTAATAAAATATTTTAAAGTCAATACATGCAATAAAATTCAAAATACTAAAAAGAAACAAACTAAAACATTGTTCAAACAACAACAAATTTGTATTTTAATAAAAACTAAAGAACTTTAAAATAAAAGGATTTACTTGAACTAGACGCTTTCTCTCTCTTCTTTGACTTCATGAGCATCATCAACAACCTTCTTTTAATCATAAGATTCAACTATCTACATAGAAGAATAAACATTGTTAGTGGACCCTGAGTGTAAAATTCAGGATGACAGATCTTTTTCCACTTAGTTCTAAGAATGAATAAATCATATTTACGTTTCTTATTCTCTAATATCAATTAATTAAATCTTTACGTCAAACGGTAAGTTCATAAAGATATTTAATTCTTATCAATCCTGTCATGTGTAATCTCTATTATATACAACACCTTCACTAAAATGTTTATCCACATCAACAATCTGAATCTAGATCACTTGCGTCATGTATGCTTAGTAAACCATACTAGTAACCATTCATTAAAGATTCCTTACTTTAATATGTTACTGACTATTTTATTCATTATATATGATCTTAATTCTCTTGTACTATTACAAGATCATATTCTCATGAATGAATAAGTAATTTTCTTGATATTATTATATAATTAATTCAAACTATAATTATAACATTCAAATATAATAAAATTGTACTTTTATTTAAATCAATAAAATATCTTTACATGATTTTAGGGCATTAATCCTAACAATCCACTAATTGAAAAGCTCGCACTATGCCTAGTACATGCGTCTCCTTCGACCTTACTTTCAGGTGCACCCAATACATGTGCTAACTCATCAGCCATTAAGACAAATACTAATGAAAACTGAGGCTTCTAGACGACTATTAAAATGGGTTGTTGAACTCGGACAGTTCGAGATCACCTATCACCCGAGAACAACGATAAAGGGCCAAGCATTGGATGACTTTATAGTCGGGTGTACTGGAATAACAAGCGAAGTCATAACCCCAACCCGCGAGCTGTGGAGACTTCATGTCGATGGCTCCTCCAACGAGAATGGATCGGGGGGAGGTATAATACTCATAACCCCGTCAGGAAACAGGTTTCATTCAGCACTGAGATTTGGCTTTGAAGCCCCTAAATAACAAGGTTGAATATGAGGGCTATGAATCACTTCCAAGCTGAAAGCCAAGGCCATTCACTGCTGTATTGATTTTTAGTTAGTGTTCAACCAAGTATTAGGAGAATACCAAGCTCGATGGACTAAAGGCGGCATACTTGGAAAAGGTCAACTTGGCATTCGAACCATTCAAATTTTACGTAATCAAACAGGTTCAACGAGCACAAAACTCGAATGATGATGCCTTGTATCGACTAGCAACGACCAGGGAATTTAACACCCTCAATGTAGTCTCAGTGGAGTTTTTACCAGAACCAAGCATAACCGAGCCTGATGAACTCGAGCTTTATATAATAGACTCGCAACCTACTTGGATGACACCCATAATTTATTACCTCGAAACTGAGAACCTTCCTGTAGACTGAAAATGAGGTTCGAATGTTGATGTACAAGATACCAAGATACACTATCTTGGAAGGGAAATTGTACAAAAGGAGATACTCTATGCCTTTATTATGATGTGTAACTCCATCCGAAGCTAAGAAAATCCTAGAAGAAATTCATGAAGGGTTTTGTGGAGACCACACTAGGGGGAATAGTCTCTCTAAAAAGGTGATAAGGCAAGGATATTTCTGGCCTGCACTAAAGGCAGATGCATTCGAATATGTACAACACTACGACAAGTTTCAACTATTCACTTTGATACCTCGAGCTCCACCAACTGAACTCACCATGATGAGCTTCCCTTGGCCATTTGCAGTGTGGGGCATCAACCCCATAGGATCATTACCCATGGGAAAATGAGGAGTTAAGTATATTGTAGTGGCAATGGATTATTTCACTAAATTGACCGAGGCTGAACCTATGGCCACTATCACTTCAAAAAAAGTCCTGGACTTCATAGTTAAAAATATAATATGTTGATATTGGATAGCAAGGAAGAATTTTTCAGATAATGGAACCTAGTTCGATTGCGAGCGGTCACACAGTTTTGCGAGAAAAATGGGATTATTAAAAGGTTCTCTTCGATGGCCCATCCACAAGAAAATGGTTAGTAGAAGTCGTAAACAAGACCCTAAATAGCTCTATGAAGACAAGGCTTGAATAGGCTAAAGGTAGATGGCCAAAAGAGTTATCACAAGTCCTATGGGCTTATAGAATGACAACTCGAACCTCAATTGGACACACACCCTTCTCATTAGCCTATGGCTGCGAGGCTATGCTGCCCATAGAGATCGAGGTTCCTACAGTTTGACACAAGACTCAAACCATTCCCAGCTCGAAGAATCCCTAGACCTAATTGAAGAAAAGTGAGACGAAGCTCAACAAATGAATGTTACATACTAGAAATGGGCAACAAGGTACTTTAATAAGAGGGTTTGAGATAGGCATTTTGGAATGGGAGACTTAGTGATCAGACGGGTGTTCTTGGCCACATGAGACGCTTCGGTAAGTGTGCTAGGGCCCAATTGGGAAGGACCATACCAAATTGATTCCATCATTCGAACTGGAGTATACAAACTAGCTCGACTAATTGGAGAATTGGTTCCACGAGCTTGGAACGATGTACTTCTACAACCATATTATCACTAGATTTTGGAAAGATGTTTATTTAGTTGTAACCAAGCTTGTATTTTTTATAGTATTATCAATTAAATATACCTCATTTTTATTATTTTATTTTTTATAATTTTTTGCTTGTTCTCAATATTAGCAACCTAAGATTTCACAATCATAGAATTTTAAGGGGACATAAGGGGTATAAAATGATACCATAAGCTCGAAAAAAAACAATAAAAATAAAAAAACTTTTCGACTTCATGGATCATAAACCAAGCACGAAGCAAATTATATACAAGCCTAGAATAACCAACATTCATTTCAAAATCTTTATGATGGAAATTTTTTGCATATGATTTCAATCTCAAAACCATCATCATGGATGAGGACGATAAATGTTTACTAAGAGATAACTATGCAAACAACACTACAGATCCATTAAGTATTTCTCAAAAAGAAGATACAGGGTATAAGTAGAATTCGACCTTGACTAAAACGAGATTAAACTATGAGCAAATGAATAAACCATATATGATTATATGGAAATTTGAGAAAAGCTTGATATTTACTTGTATGAATAAACGAGTATGAAAACCCAAATTATAAGTAGACAACGTGCATAAAATTTTCGAGACGGAATGTTAAAAGCATAAAGCTACAGTTAGGAAAATAATTACACATTAAGATAAAAAAAAGTTGCCTGGCCATGTGAGCCACAAATTTTCTTGGCCCCTGGGTCCTTAATTAATTACATATAATAAGGGACGAAGCTCGTATATATATATATATAAAATAAAATAAAAAAAACCCTTTCTACTCCTGTGCAGTGGGGGCAGACTCGGCATCATCGCCCTTCTCCTCATCACTTTCGTCCTCGACAGCGATCACTTATCCAATTGCTTCCTCCGCCAACCGAACTCGCCATTTGGCCAAGAAGGCCTCCTCATTTTTGGGTTCATGGACCATATACGATCCATGACCATGTTCGTGGACTTCTCTTTTTTGGATTTAAACTCCTCCAGGAGGCACTTCTTTTCATCCTCAAGGATGTCATAAGTCGCCTTTTTCTCCTCCTCGAGTTTGGTAGCCTACGCCTGAAGACGCTTGATCTCAGCAGTCTTGGTTGTTAGCTCGGCCTTAACACCGTCAAAGTTTGCAGTTCTTGTGCCAAGCTCAGCTTTAATGGCAATAAGAACGGTCTTCAGATGACCAACCTCAGCCTCAGAGGTTGTTAGCTTGCACTGGGCTTCCTTTAAGGCATCCTTGGCCCTGATCTAGGCTGCCTTGGCCTTAAAGGCGAACCTCTGTCATGTCGCTACTTTGGTTGACAAGAAGGACCCTTGGTGCAGGAAACCAACGAAGGCTTGAAAGAAAATGAAGAGTTAGTCAAAGACAAGTTAATGAAATAGTTAAGAGGTAAGTTCATTTACCGAGAACCCGAGATCTAAACTCTAGTCGATATGGTTGTGGCGTCGTCACCCTTCAAAAAGCTCCACACATGAGTGTAAAGGTTGCTGCAAGATAGACCTGCATGCGAGAGAAGCTCAAAAGAAAGGTCGGCTCCCAAGGCACCAGCCTCATTATCAAGGAGGAATTCTCGCTTGTGAGTGGAGGCTGAAAATTTTCGAACCACCTGAGGAGCACCTGCTGGCCTTGTTGCGGTGGGGTAAGCGATTTTCTTCCCTTTATCATTAGCAGGGATCCTGCAAGGGGGAGGTAGAGGAATCTTTAACTTTTAAGGAGGAGGGGTCTTAGGTTTTGGAGCTGGAGGAGTAACCAGTTCCAAAGAAGGAACTATCTTCGAGATCTTGGCGGGAGGAGGCATATCTTTCTTTGAGGACACGCGGCCTCAGTTTTTACTGTGAGCCTTGGGAGGCATCACGAGAATATTTTCCAAGTTAGAATCCATGTCGCCTGCAAAACAAAAGGATATATATTAGAATTGATCACATATCAGTTCATTAAAAGTTAGCAAGTAGGGAGATCGAATTGGAAGAACTTGAAGTCCAAGAAATTTCTATGTCATCTAAGGGTATCTCGATAACATGAATGGGCACCTCACTTGAGATTGATTCCTTATCTCGCAACGTAGGGGATAACTCAGAGAGGTATCGCCTATCATTCGTGCGATATTGAAACCCTATGCCTTCCCTCACATTATTAATTTTATACATTGTTTGGGATTTGGCAAACCAACTATCGTCTCTGTGAACCTTACAATCTACCCTTGACTAGGTCATAAAGTTGTTCTTGGGGATATTAAAAGAGACTAGAACATTTGGCTTCTATTCTAAAAGGGTGGGGGACCAATTAGACATTTCTAGTACCACTTTACCTTCAATCGAGCTCTAGGATGCCTCGTCCCGAGTGTCATTGCCTATCCTTGAGGGTTCGCCTTGGGCTGAGCTTGAACCCTTCTTCCACTTTTTCTTTGAAGGGTCGAGAGGATGGGGAAGTGGGATGTCTTCCCATCGGGAATATTTGCGAATCCCAGTGTCATCCGTAGACTTGCCTTCACCAAGGATACCGCATGGGCAAAACTTATCCTCATGAAGAAGGTAATGAAGGGGCCACTGGCCATAAAGAAGCCTTAAGATATCATTTCGATGGTCTGTCATCTCCTTAGTTTGCTCTGGGTGGTCAAAATTGGATGTACAACACAAAAATATCACTATCTGAGCTTAAGGAAAGAACAAAAGTTTAAGTTCAAAAACTATGGAATTATGACTTACGTATACGCTGGAATGAATAGAATTTGGACGGTTCAAGGCCATTCATCCAAAAAACTGGTTCTGTAAGCTTGGAGGATGGTTAGGGATGTTCTCGAATAACTTCTTCTCATGATGCTAGCTCGAAAGATAGTAGAATTCATCCCCACCTTTGGCCTATGTAGGGTTGTTTTTCAAGCAAAAGAAATACAAAGTCTCATAGGGCGAGGGCCCTTTCCACTTCATCTCATGGTGGAACGATCTCAGCGTCGCTAGAACTCGATAAGAGTTGGATTGGAGTTGAAAGAGAGATATACCAATCCAATCGGTAAACTCCCTAAAGTAATCCTTCAAGACCAGGAAATACCCAGCTTGCATGTGCTCGCAACTCCAAGCCGTGAGCTTGATATTCCTATCCGGGTTGTCCTCACCCGGAGCTTAACTACTCCTCTCGAGAGTTTTGGGAGCTTGATACATTAGCTCGCCAGAAATTTTGAGGCCATGGCAAGACAAAATGTTCAATATCTGTCTTGTGGAGGTGATCACGCTCTTATAGAGGTTAGCCTTGAAAAATTTACCTTTGGCGATAGGAATATGCCACAGGTGCTTATGGGAGATTTTGGCTTGATGAGCTCTCCATGATCTCAAAGGAGAGCTCATGAGGATGAAAGGCAATGGAAACTTTAAGATTGGGGTCTAGTGAAATAGGCCTAATTTATGGATCAAGGTCAGGGTAAACGCTTACTCGCAGTTTCCTCTTATTTCCTTCTTCAACCTCAATTATTTGGCATTGGAAGTGGACCATGATGTTCTCGCATTCAGTTTGTTCTTTGTACGTGAGAATAGAGATTCAATGTGGGGTGATGAAGGTTGGTAAGGAATGGCAAGGTCGGACCCCCACCAATTCTTCTCGGAATTCTGAATTATCTTCCTCAATATATCAGAAGATATCAAATTGGATACAATAAAGAAAAAGGGGAGGACCCTTATCAAAAAGAGGGATGGATAAGTTGTGAAAATATCTCAAAAATTCGAGCTCGAAGGCTCGAAATGATGAGATAATAATCTCAATGTAACCGAGCCAACAGAGGCTCGGAGTATCGAAATTGTATCCTCAAAAAGTGGGTACCTAATTTTCGATTCGAGTAATCTCGGTTTTCTAGGAAAAATGAGCGGTTGCCCAAAAATGAGGATATCGTCGATTAAAGTGCATTAAAACCCTATTCTAAAAATCCAATTTCTTGCTCAACACGATATCCGTATCTAACCTATCTAAAACCCATAAAAGATACCATTTTTTTTACCACATTTAGCCTATAAAAAACTCATTTTATCCCTAAACATCTTATAAAATCGATCAAATACATTTTCAAGAATAGAATCAAGAACAAATGTGAAAAGCTTTCACAAATACATTACTGCAAGGGAAAATTTGAGAAACTTATAAAACCGGAGAGTGGATTGGTAGTACTTGTACAACGAAATTCTCGGGAACTTGTTTTTGAAAGGGGAACGAGTAGGAAACTGGGGATTCTATGAGATCTATTTTCTTTTCTTTTCTTTGTAGACAACATGCAAGCTCTTGTTATGTTTTTGGAGTAAAAATGATAAATGAATGGAAGAGGAGGGTTTAAATAGGCTAAAACAATGATTCACAAGTAAATCTAGGCCTTAAAAATAAATTCACTTGAGATCTAATGGACCACATTTAATCTCGAAGATTGGCGGCAAAAAGAGGGAGTTGCAAAGATGTGTGAAGAAGAAGGGTACTTAAGTACTCTCAGTATCCATTCTCACATTGACACATGTCCATACTCGAGTGTGGTAGGTGGGCACATTTTCTGAAAGTGAAGTTAAAAAATTTCCTTCTCACAGGGCTCGAAAAGACACTTTTGAGGGGGAAAAATGTTACACCCAAATTTTGAGATTGAATTAGCAGCCTCGAAATATAGGCTCGCAAGTGGAAAGATCAAAAGTAGTAAAAGTATTCAGCATGAATATTTGTACAAATAATCGATAAGTTCTAAGGTGCCATGCCATTGGCACTCGTGCATGAACTGTGAGCTCGAAAGCGGAGGTTTCCTCCAAAAGGTAGTTTTGAAAGAGTGATTAGATAATTAGGCAACGTTATTGGAATGTTGAGCTCGAAAGTGCGTTTAAGCAACATGGGAATGCAACTATAAACCCCTATACATGTGGGTATAGTTAAAATCGAGTGTAAACAACCCTATCTTCAAAGGATATTTATTTGAATAATGTATTTAATTGTATTTATGTAAATTCATTTGTATTTGAATGTAAAAGAGATATATTGTAATTTCCCTAGAATTAGGGAAAGAATATTATGTAAATCGGGTCTATAAATAGCCTGGATTTAGTCATTTATGGCTCAGGCTCAATTCTTGTACACAAAAACTCTGTGAAATTGCTTACAAAACTTGAACGCAGACATATAAATAAAAGTGACTTGTGAACTAGGTAGATATAACTACTGAACCACGTAAAAAATATATGTTTTTCTTTTCTTTCTTAATTATTCATTTGCTTAATTGCTCTTGTTTTTAGTTAACGAAAAACGTCGTCAACACAAATGTTATAAAATATCAATATTATAATAATATTTAATACTAGATATTGATTAATTATATTAATATAAATTTAAATATTATAAAATATCATTATTATAATAATATATAATAAAATACTAGATATTTAATAATTATATTAATATGAATTCAAATGTTATAAATATTATTATTATAATATATTAAAAATATATAATACATAAATTTTGCTAGAATAAATATATTAATATAAATTCAAATATTTTAAAAAATTATTATTATAATAATATTTAATACAAAATTATATTAATATATATTCACATGTTACAAAATATTATTATTATAATAATATATAATACATAATAGATACATTATATATAAGTGTAGTACAAATACGTAACTAAATAAGAAATTATAATAACATTTTTATTCTATCAAGAATGAACAAGCTTTTTCAGTCATCATTGAGCAGTGATTTAAATAATATCATTAATGTTTTGTGCCTTAAATAGAGTAAAGTTTGTGATCTAAAAGGTTTCGTATTATTTTTAAAAAAATTATAAACAATGTTTTGGTTTAATTTTTCTTTTAATATGTTTATGTAATTCTTTTATATATAATATTATTTATTTATTTAAAATTTATATGACAATAATAAAAACTTAATAAAAATAATTAGTAAATTTTTTAAATAAAAATAGTAAATGTGCATTGCACATTATTTGTACCCATTAATAAAATAATTAACAACGAAATTTAAAAGAGATTATACAATTATTTACATTTTATTTGTTATCACAAGAACAATGCATTAACTTTAAAATGGTAAGTTAAAGAAACGTTATAAAATAAACCAATGAGTTTGTTGAAATTTACCGATTTAGGAAAATGCTTTCAGGAAAAGCAGTTGTTAGGAATAACTAATGTGCTATTTAACTAGTAACACATCGAATCAAACAATGCACAATATCTTTATATATTACAAATGTGATTTAATTTTTTTTTTATTGTTCTCTAACATTAGTTTTAAAATAATCTAAATAAGGTAAATAATTTTAAAAAAATATAAATTAACAAAGTCTTCTAAATAAGGTAGATAAATTGAAACTAAAAAAAATCATCTAAAGAAGGTTGATAAATTATAAAAGGGAAATTATCTCATTTGCGGTTATTTTTAATCATTTTTTCATTTTTACGTTTTTTTTTTTCTCATTTCATTTTTATAACAACCTTTTTTTAAATATACAGTTTGCATGTTTTATTTAATTATTTTTACGGTTTACATATAAATAGCTTTTATAATATATATATATATATTTATTGGAGCATTAAAAAAATTATATCTTTCTTGTGATATTACTGTTGATCAGTAGTTGCAGTACATGTTACATATTGACTTTAGATTGGTATTCTCACTAAAAAATGTTAACATTTGCTTCATTAGCTTACAGTACACATGTATTAACTTCTCACATGAGAATTAGGGATAAATAGTTTTTAATTTGTGTGATATATATGTGAGAGGTTAATTCTATTTTAAAAAATAATAAGTTATATAGGTTAAATGTTTATTTTTATGGTAGTGGGTAATTTGCCATAGTCTCATTCCACTAACACTAAAAGTAAAAATATTACCTACTCAAGCATTCAAACCTTGTTTAGCAACGTACAAATCAACATTTCAAGCAATTTTTGAAAATTTAAAGCAACTCTATACAACTTGTTAAGAAACTCATATTCCTTATAAGTAACCTATAAATCAACAATTAAAACAAATTAAGCAACACATAAAACAACCATTGAAACTCTTTAAGTAATTTATAAATCAACTTGAGAAACAACTCATAAAACAACCTTTAAAACTTTAAAACAACCCTATATAATAATCGTTAAGCAATCATTGAAACTCTAAAACAACCTTATACAACAATTTTTTTTAAGTAACTCATAAACTTTATAAGCAACATATAAAACAACTATTAAATATACTTAAGCAACCATTGAAAATCCTTAAGCAATCCATAAAGCAACTTGATAAACACTTATAAAACAACATGTTAAACAAACTGTTGACATCGTTTTTCGTCAACTTAGAAATGAAAAGCAATTAAACAAAATACCAGAGAAAACAAACAATTATAGACACAATTTTTACTTGATTCAGCAGTTAAAATCTGCATAGTCCACGAGTCAGTATTATTCACATTTTGGAATTCTCTCAGCTTTCTGGAATCAATTTTTCAGAGTCTTCCCAATACAAATCTTCGTCATTTACAAATGAATTGTTCCACTCTATTTATAGAGTATTTTAACGAATATCTCCCCTCATATTTCAGGGAGTTATTATACAAATCAATTAAATTAATGCAATTAAATGCATATAGTTACAACGCACGCGTATAAATCCCATGATATTTGGGATTTAACAAAAAATTACAACCAATCCCTTAAACATAGGGATTTTATAAAAATAAAGATGTTCACACTCAGCTCGCGACCTTGAACATTCAATTCACATGCCTTCGAGATTGATCAACCATCACGAGCTCGCTACCTCGGTTCGCCTCGACTTTTAACAAGTAACATTGCTCAGATCATCTTTTTCGAGCTCACAATGCCCGAGCTCAAATCGTCTTGTCTAATGGCAGGAGAGGAATCAGGGAATTTATACAAGTGTTGAACCACGGTCATTGTTGCTAGGAAAATATAAATTTTCCTCAATGGAAATAGTAAGAAATTACAACTCTATGCAATATATTACAAATAATAATGATTGATTAAAAGGAGTTACAACTCTACAACTGAAAATTACAAATAAACAAATAAAATGAAGAAGATGATGAAGAAGAAGAGAATAGTAAAATACAACTCTAAGCAAAATGTTACAAATAAAGTAAAGTGTTTGAAACAAAGGAAAAGAAAATATTACAACTCTTGAACAAGAAATACAAGTAAAAAGAACAAAAGAATAAGAGAATAAGAAGAAAACAATACAATAGAATGGAGAACAGAAATACAAGAAAACTCTCACTTACACAACCTAAGTGAAGAGGATTGGGGATCACCAACTTGAACAAGGTTTAAAACATTTGTCCAAAAGCTTATTTCCCCCTAACTCAAGCACTAAGGGATCTCTCTCAGATATTGGAAAAGCTTTCTGGAATTATCAAGCTTGAAGGCGTTTCTAGCCAAGTGCTCTAATGGATAGAAATATTGTGTCTTCCAAGTGAGCTATAGGCTCCTATTTATAGAGTTTAGAGACACCCTTTGAATTTCAAATTCCACCAACCCCAATGGTTGTTACCAATGTTTAATTGGATTAATATGGAATTAAAAATGAGATTTGGGAGTTATTTGGGTTTTTTGAGCCGTTCAACAAAAATTGAAAAAACTGAAGAAAAAAAATGGTCAGTTTTTGGCCTGTGGCCGCGGCCAGAGACATTAGTGGCCGCGGCCACTAGCCTCTGTCCCAAAAGCCGCGGCCACCAACATTCAGTGGTCGCGGCCACCGACCATTTTCAGCACTAAAAATGTGTTGTTTTTCCAAACGGTTCCAAACCCTCCCAAATTATTTTGTAACTCCCAAAACACATTATTGGGGTTAAAATCATATCTCTAACAGCCATGTCACATATGTCTTTATAAAATTCATCTCAATATTGTGTAACAACAATTTTACACAATAAAGGGTAATATTTGGAAGTTACAAACACCACTGCAAAAAAGGGTTTTTAGGACACTCACATATATGCAAGTCCTAAAAAACAACTTCTGGACTTTTTAGGACTCGCGTTGTGAGTCCTAAAAAAGTTTGATTTTGGGTTTAAAAAAAACCTCCTGGACTTTTTAGGACTCGCGTTGCGAGTCCTAAAAAAGTTTGATTTTGGGTTTTAAAAAATCACCTCCTGGACTTTTTAAGACTCGCATTGCGAGTCCTTAAAGAATCTTTTTAGAACTCGCGTTGCGAGTCCCAAAAACTTATGTCTCCTAAAAAATTGAATTTTAAAAAATCACAAATTCCCTCCAATCTCCTGGACTTTTTAGGACTCGCGTTGAGAGTCCATAAAGAATTTCTTTTAGGACTCGCAACACGAGTCCTAAAAACTAATGCGTGTCCTAAAATTTTTTAAAGTTTTATAAATAACTAAATTAAAAAAAAAAACCCACACTGATCAGCCCCCTCTTCTTTCTCTCTCCTCTCTCTCCTTCCCTCTCTCTCACCTGAAAGTTTGTCGAGCCCGACTGCCGCCTTCCCCGCTGCCACCTGCAACATGCACAGGCCAGGGAGCTTCGGAGGCCACCGAAGCTTCGACCCTCGCGAGCTCGAGCCCTCACGCGCCTCCTAAGATGGACAACAGAGAAGATCTCGGTTTTGGGTTTTCCCAAAGTTTCCGACGAGATTCCGATCACCTTGGGTCGTTGTGAGTCGAGCCACCACCACCATCGTACTCATCACTTTCATGCGAGCAAAACCCAACCAAGGATCGGGTTAGAAGTCGCCAGATTTTATTTTTGGTGTTCGTCGAAATCTATGGAGTCCGAAACTTTTTACCTCAAATCCTGCCACCACATTCCATTCCACGAAGAACCACCACCACCACGACGTTCCCCGAGCCTTAGGCTTCGAAAGCCAATCATTGTGTTCTCGAAACACCGTCGCCGGTGGTGGCGCCGCCACTGTTGTCGGATCTCTGGCGGGAGCTTTGGCCACCAATTCATTTTTAAAAAATTAATAATAAAACTTTTTAGGACTCGCAATGCGAGTCCTAAAAACATTGCGAGCCCTAAAAAACCCCAGTTTTTAAGGGCTCTCAAATAGAGGATTCGCGCCCCACGAGTCCTAAAAACCCTTTTTTGTAGTAGTGAAATTTGTAACACCAAATATGGTACATTATTTGGATATATCTCATATATCTAAATATTGTAACTCTCTATTATATGTTACAATATGTGACACACTTTGTCACATTTATTTAATCTAAAACATTATATTATAATATAATATAATATTACATTATATTATAAAATAATATAACATTCCCCCACCAGATTAAATAGTTATCTATTGTAACACTTATTTAATCAATCATTATATTTTGAAATATAACATATCCACCACTTGATTAAATAAGAACTCTTTCTTATAGGAGTCATTGTATTAGTGCATAAAGCAAAGTGTTTTTCAACTTGAACTTTACTATAGTGTAATTATCACAAAATTTTTCGAAAATTAGGTTGCACTAGGCATTGAACCATCTTTTCATGATAAGAAATCGGTGATAACACACACACCTTTGCGATGTTCACTTGAGACCTCTATGTCTCGCTTTGCACCGTTAATGGCCATGTGCACTTTCCATTCATGGACGTTCTTGAGAATACTCCCAATTCTCATGAGAGGCAGCACCACCCCTAGGTCCTTATAGGTAGAATTCTTACAGTATTTCGTTACCAAAAATACTTGTCTTTACAAGACTGAATTCTATTAAAAAAACCTTTCGGTTTTAACCCTCCACTTGGTAACACACAAGTACTCAATATCTCATATGGGACTTGTTTTGAGTACAACTAATATTCACTTGATTGACTTGTTGTTACCTATTGAACCTAACACTAGTTGAATAACTAGTGTTAAGATAGGTCCATCAATCGTGAATCTCTTTAGGGAGTTTAAGTCTCATCCCTCGAGATGATGCAGCCACTAAATCCCTTGTTAGTGGCTTAGTGAAAGGATCCGCCAGATTTTCACTTGTTCTCACATAGGATATTGAGATGATTCCTCTTTGAATCAATTCTCTTACATATCCATGTCTTAGACTAATATGTCTAGACTTCCCATTATACACTATGATGTATGCTCTAGCCAATGTCACTTGACTATCACAATGTATCGATATAGTAGATACATTATCTTTGATTAGGGGAATCTCTATCAACAGATCCCTTAACCATTCGGCCTCTTTGCCGATAGCAGCTAGAGCTATGAACTCTGCTTCCATAGTGGAATGAGATATACAGGTTTGTTTCTTGAAACCCCAAGAAATTGCACCTCCACCATGTGTAAATACCCAACCAGTTGTGGACAAGTTGTCCCCAAGATTGGATATCCAACTTGCATCTGTATATCCTTCTAATATCGAAGGAAATTTGGAGTAGTGAAGGCTTAGTCCTTTGGTTTTCTTGAGATAACCTAGGACTCTTCCAATTTCCTTCCTGTGATCCACGCTTGGATTACTTATAAACCTACTAAGTTTACTTATCGCAAATGCTATATCAGGTCTAGTACACTGGGCAGCATACATTAGACTCCCTATAGCACTAGCGTACTCCAATTGAGCCACCACTCTTCCTTCATTCGTCTCTAGTTTTACACTATGATCGAATGGAGTATTGGCATCTTTAACCTTGAGATGGTTAAATCTGTTCAATACTTTCTCAACATAGTGGGCTTGCGATAACGCAAAATCCCCACTATATTTCTTTACTTTGATACCAAGTATGGTGTCAACTTCTCCAAGATATTTCATCTTGAAGGTTGATGATAGAAACATTTTTGTTTCTTCTATCCCTTTCATGCTATTACTTAGAATAAGCATGTCATCCACGTATAAGCAAACAATGATCACATATCCCTTACAAGTTTTGGAATACAAACACTTGTCTCCATTGTTATGTCTAAACCCATTAGACATGATGACTTGATCAAATTTCTCATGCCATTGCTTAGGAGCTTGTTTCAATCCATATAAGGATTTTACAAGTCTACAAACTTTATGGTCATATTTTGGTAGGACAAACCCTTCGGGTTGTTCCATATAGACCTCCTCATTGAGGTCACCATTAAGGAATGTCATTTTGGCATCCATTTGATGAACATACAAGTTGTATAGAAGCTAAAGCGAACAAAATTCTTATAGAAGTTGTTCTTGCAACAGGCGCATAAGTATCGAAATAATCGATACCCTCTTTTTGCCTAAATCCTTTAGCTACTAATCTAGCTTTAAAGGTTTGGATAGTGCCGTCAGTGTGGTATTTTCTCCTAAACACACACTTACACCCAATTGGCTTAGACACCGGTGGGAGGTCTACCAATTCCCAAGTGTTATTGGAAAGAATGGAATCCATCTCATCATTGATGGCTTCTTTCCAAAATGCAATATCTCTTGTTTGCATAGCTTCTCTATAAGTCTTAGGACCATCCTCAACAATAAGTACAATAGGAATTTTCCTAATAACTTCCTCTCTATTTCCTTCTACCATGTAGAATGAAATTCTTTGAGAATCTATCTCATCCACTACTAGACTTTTATGATTTTTAAGCCTTTGACTTCTTCTAGGTTCAAAGGGTTGCTTTACATCCTTTTGAGAATTCTCCTCTTGAGAATCAACTTTGGGTGTAGAAGCTTGAGAATTGTTCTCATATAACAAATTCTCCTTTAGAGATGTTGAAGATTCTTGTCACATAACATATTCTCAAAAAATTCAAATTCTCTAGATTCAATCACAATATTAGACTCTAAGTCTAATAGCCTATAAGCTTTACTATTGTTAGCATAACCAACAAAAGAGCACGTTATGGCTCTTGAACCTAACTTTGTTCTATTAGGTTAGTTTTTCTTGCAATATGCAAGACACCCCCACACTTTGAAGTACCCTATGTTGGGTTTTCTTCCTTTCCATAACTCATATGGAGATATCTCATTTTTCTTCAACGGTATTCGATTAAGAATGTGACAAATGGTTAAAAGCGCTTCACACCATAAGTTGAAGTTCAACTTAGAAAACACCAACATAGAATTTATCACCTCTAGATAACACTACAACAGTATTTAGTATATATTACATTAAAGAACAGCATATATTTAGAAGTGCTATTATTAAGTGGGGGATTAAAAACACACGGATGTGAATAGTGGGGATTAAAAACACACGGGTCTGATTTTGGCGCCATATGACTAAAAACTCAAGCGCCAAAATGAATTTCTGCCAAATTCCCTTTCTCTCAGCCTTTCTCTAAGTTACCCTTTCTCTCAGCCTCCATCTCTCACTCACGAAGACTCACCGCCCTCACGAGGTCTCTCCGCCCTCAACTCATCTCTGCCTCACCGCCCTCACGAAGTCTCTCCGCCCTCAACTCATCTCTGCCTCACCGCCCTCACCGCCCTCACGAAGTCTCTCCGCCCTCAACTCATCTCTGCCTCACGAAGACTCGCTCCAGAGTGGTGCTCTTTCTCCGCCTCACGAAGTCACGCTCCAGAGTGGAGCTTCTCTGCCTCACGCCCACTATCTCAGGTTTGTTTCTCTCATCCCTGATAATATAAATTGTTGGCTGAATGTTGTAGATTGATATGATAAAAAACCCATCTTTGATAGAAACTAGATTGATATGCAAGATAACTGTTGTGAAAGAACTTTCTAAGAGCTGTTGACAGAATAAGAGCTGAACTTTGAGGAAGATAACTGTTGTGAAAGAACACCACAGATCTTGAAAATATTGATAACTGTTGGCTGAATGTTGTAGATTGATATGTCACAGCTATTTTCCCAGAACACCACAGATCTTGAAAATATGGCTTTTAAGAAGTTAGTAAATTGAAAAGCTTGAAACATTATTAAGCATTAAAGGTTTCACGAGGACTTGATTCCGAAGTACTCCTAGTGTAAGGCACGTGTGCACGGGTTCTTGGTTTAAGTCTGATATCTACAACTAATCAATAATATTAATGACCACATAATGCCAACAAATGTATGCATAAATAATAACCAGGCAATTAAAATATAACTATATCCTCCTTGTGGTGTTATTATATAGGAAGGAACACTAGTCAATACCCATTTCTTGTTTTCTATTATTATGTTCTTCTCTGTCCTTTGACCAGGTGGCTCTGGCTATTGCAAATACGGTTGGAGCAAGTATGCTGGTCCATCTGTGCGCTCTGCTACTTTCTTGGTCACCTTTTAACTACCAGCTTCAAAGTTTCATCATTCATTCATTCATTCATTAACCACAACTGTGTGTAATCCCAATTGTCACTTTCTCATATGCAGGAATTTGGTAACATTGAGTCTCCAATGTATACTAGACTTAGACAGTTTTTTTCCACTATTTATAACAGGTAGCTCCTCTCTTTTTCTTTGCTTTGGCTTTCATGAAATGAGCTTCTTTACTCACATATGTATATTTGATATGTCTTTTACAGGATGCAGGTAAGAGCACCATCACAGCCAGTGGTTGTGTCTATACTAATAATGCATTATGATGGTTAGCTTCTATATATTCATTGCCTTTTCTGTAATTTAGATAGTTCAATTTTTTTGAAGTTTGGTCGTGTAATTCTTTAGTGAGACACTTGAGAATTGTGTGTTTTTCTTGTTTGAGACACTTTCTGTCCTTATGATGTGGTTTCTGTCTTTTTATTGCAGATACTGAATCTGCAAAAGCATCAAGACGGCAACTCAAGGAAGCTATATATACAGCACTATTTAACATGAATGTTCCTGCTGTTTGTACAATTAATCAGGTAAATTTTGCTAAGCCTTAACTTGCCGCTGCTGTTTAATATTCTAAAATATTTAATACTAAAAGAAATAGGAGTAATTTTTTATTTTTTTAAAACTAGGATTCCGCTAACAATTGCTATGTAGGTATCCAAGAGAAACTTAAACCTCATACCTTGTGATATAGCAAGCCATATGCCTTATCATTTGAGCTACCCCTCTTTGGTAAAGAATTAAGATTAGTTTGTTTCATGCAAAAATGACATTTACCATCGGATATAGATTTCTAGGCCTTGATCTAATTTTCATTCTTCATTTTCCTTTTGTAAAGCAAGCTTCTGTGACTTGAGTGGTTGACAATCCTGAACAGGCACCAAATATACTTATTGACACTATAAGCTGAGATGCTTTATGTACTTATGCTTGTTTATGAGTAATTTGAACCTTTTGCTTTTGGCTTAAAATTTTCGATTGATTCTTTGATAAATGTTTTTTATTTGTAAGATCTTATCCATTTTCTGTTTTTGAAAATGTAGGCAACTTTAGCTGTGTATGCTGCTAGAAGAACTTCAGGAATTGTTGTAAATATTGGGTTTCAAGTCACATCAGTTTTTCCAAGTAAGGAGTGATAGTTTCTCTTTTATCTTTTATATGTTTTATGCTTCCTTAAACTATCAACAAGGTTTCATTTACCTATGATATATACTGATTAGCCTTGCAGTATAAGTTACAGTTTTAACTTTCCATGCAGCCTTGCTGCTTTTATTCTTCTTTTTTCATTTTCATTCTATGGATTTTCCAGTGCTTTCTTTTATATCATATCTTGGTTGCATTAAATTTTTGGGGATCTGAAATATACTCTTTTCTTTTCTTTTTCGGCTTCTAGTTTTACATGGTAAAGTAATGCGCAAAGTGGGTGTGGAGGTTATGGGACTGGGAGCACTAAAACTTATCGGGTTTCTTAAGGAGTTGATGCAGCAGAACAATATTAGTTTTGAATCGTTGTACACCGTTCGCACTTTGAAAAAGGTACAAGTCTTGCTTGTTTCTTGAGTGCAGAATATTGTTGTTGAATATTTATCCTCGTTTTTCCTGACTGTAGTTATTCTGTTTTAATACTATCAGCTTTGCACCCTCAAAGAAAATATTTTGCTCATGGTACATTAAACTACTAATACCATTAGTATCCTATGTTTTAGTGGAATGTTTCAATTTTGTTTTCTACTGCTCTTCTCTCTCATTTTTGTAAGGAGACCTTGCTGAAGCTGAGTTCTATTTATGGCCTTATTTCTATACAGAATCTCTGTTATGTTGCCTATGATTATGAGGCTGAGCTACTCAAAGATACACGAGCATCATCTGACGCAGCAGGAGAAGGTCAGTTCACTCTTTCAAAAGAGCGGTTTCAAACAGGAGAAATCTTATTCCAGCCACGAATGGTAGGAGTGTAAGTTCTGGAACTTATAATATTTATTGCTTCACGAGCACTGTCAGGAAAGTTCCAACTGTGTGGATGCATGTGAGTGTGTGTGTGTGCTGCAAGGATATTAAAACTTCTACCGAATAATTCATCGAAAAAGATGTCTAGAAATGCTTTATGTCTTTATTCTAGGCGTTAAAAATGTGACGAGAATACAGTTCTTCTAAGAGAATATAATTGAGACTTCATGAAAGTATAGTGTTTAAATTGTGAAAAACATATGAATAATATGCATATAATCAGGTAGTTGTTTCATTATTCTTCTGCAAATTTGGTACAGCTAATCTTGTTTTTCACTAGAATTGGAACTCTATAATATTGTAGTTTTTGTAAGTTACTATTATGTCTAGAATAAGGATAGTGGTATTTGTATATCTCATGTATTAATGACCACATAATGCCAACAAATGTATACATAAATAATAACCAGGCAATTAAAATATAACAAGTTACAGAAGTCTACTTGACACATGTTTATCTTATAAACCAGAAGTACAGTTGATGAATTTATAAGTTACTAATTTGCTCTCGAAAATTTCATAAATTTCAACTCAAATTCTTTAACTTAATTCCACCAAATAGAAAACCCAACATCATGATTGCTTCAGATCTCAGGAACCATGTAGAATAAACCAATAGCTATCTATATAAGCAAAATTTATAACTAAGAATTGAAACTCATTTTAAAAAAATATATACATATAGACAAATGCATATACTTGTTAAGGATCATTGTAGCCAAGAAAAACTTGTAAAACATCACTGTCAAGAGGCATGTCTACTGTTTTATGATCTTTCCTAATAAAAGTGCTTGTTTCACTTCCATTACAGATCAAGGAACCAACAAAAAACTGGTACTAAAATAAAGTAACACACTATTGAAGAATATTAAGTATTATATTTTAAAATAAGAAGAATATTCAGCAAAATACGAATAAACAAAATTAAATATCAACAGCTTGAATGAAAGAGCTTACACTCTAATGTTCTACCAAGGCTATTGTTAGGGAAACTCTTTTATGTCATTAAAAAAAAAAGAAAGAGAAGAAAAACTCTAGTCTTTTTTAATCAGGTAAGTGATCAAATAATGATAGAATTTTTTATATAACCCAATAAAAATGACAATACTGTCAATGCATGTATATGGAAAGGTTCACAACACACCAACTTATAGCTATCAAATTGATTCAAACAAACATTATTTGAAACTGGCATGATGGATGGTGAAATTGAAAGCATTTAATCATAACTTTTACAAATGAAAATGAAAAGTCTGAAGCATCAGGTGTTGGCTGCTGCAGTGGCAGCTGCTGTGTACATGGTTTGGAGAAATAGAAATCTGTGTGTGTTTGAGATGAGATCTTTGGCTATTGATCCTGTAATTCAGTTGATTAAGTTCAGTATTAGATCTAGACTAGCCAGGTTGCCTAAGCTGAAAGTGAGGACCAGTGAGGTGGCGTTCTTAGAGGCTATTACTCAGTTGTAACTGTTTTTGTTTGGCTATTTGAGCTTGGTTTGTTTTCTTGCTGGTTTATTGCTTTTTTAGGTCCTGTGTGGAGGCGTTCTTAGGGGCTATTTCTTAGTAGTTTCTGTTTTTGTTTGGCTCTTTGAGCTTGGTTTGTAATCTTGCTGGTTTTTTCAATATATTCATTTTTTCCATCAAAAAAAAAAAGAAGATGGGTGGTTAAAAGAAGACATTACACTGTAAAATAAGCAGACAGACAAGCTCTGAAATAATTTGGTACCAAATAAATATAAAAGCTCCTCCTAGTTATGTTAAAAAGATAGTATTCTAATTATTTAAAACTAAATATGTATTAGGATTATATTAATTTCATGACAGGTTGATAATGCAATTACAGAGCACATATAATCCAAAAACGTAGAAAATGCAGTACTTTCTCAAAACTTTTTTAATTAATATCATAAAAACTAAGAAAAGAATTAATAGACACCATGGTGCTTAAATATCTCACTTACACATCACTTTGAGTAAATGAATAGTTTAGCTCAATAGTTGGCCATTATGTTTGTGTGTGTGTGTATATATAAGCAAACCATAATGACATGGCCACTCTGAGCATATAACCATTGAATTCATCACTTTAATTTTTTGTCTACTGTTTTTGTCCATAGAAATTGGCATAAAACAATTCAGTAAATGTTAGAGTCAGCACACTTGGAGCAAGCCAATGAAACCAATATATAATTAAGCAGCAGCACAAAAGAGAATATAGGTATATAACTAAGTTAGACTGAAACCAAATAAATTTAGGATGTTTATAACTAAGTTAGAGGTAACAAATAAAACCACTAACTAGATGAATCAATAGCACTAAGAAGAAACAGAAGAAAGGTTAGTCATAATATACCACAGATAGTACCTAGTCTCAATATCACCATATACCACAGAAGAAAGGTTAGAAATTTTAATTATTAATAATGTTTCAGAAAATGGGTTTTGTTTTATATCTGTTTCTTTACTTATTATTATTGGGTCAATAATTTGTTTAAGTTCAGTACTTCACTGAATCACTGATCAGTCTTTCTGAAAAAGAAAGCAGATTTTCATGTTGCTCTTACAAGTAAATATGAATCAAATAATAATCTCATGAAAATTTCTACATATTTACTTATTCTATTAGACCATATATGAATGAAGAAACAACTTAAGTAACCTTAATTTTTACTTGCTCTTCTTGTCTTTAATAAACTAATAATCTTGTAAAAAAAATTAGTTGTTATTAGAATTTTTTTATATGCATGTTGAACATTGTAATAATATCCTGTAAAAGTTCAAACCTTGGTTGCTCAAGAAATCTTTGATGTGTTCGTTCAAAAAAAATAAAATATTTTATGTGTTCTTTCAAAAAAAAGAAATATTTGATGTGGTCACTACTCTCACAGATCTGTATCAAAGATTGATAAAATTGTAACTTCTGACAAATAACCATGTCTATATATACATTTTATGATTTGATTAAGCACTGTGAGATATACTGTCATTATTTTTGGGTCAAATGTACATTGATTTTGAATTTGGTGTCCTTTACAGTTAAGCATGGATTTTTCAAAATTAATCAAATCAACTTTATGGGGTTTTACTTATAATTTAAAACGTCGAAAAGTCTTTCTTTTTTGGATTTGGGTGTGTGATACCAATCCATCCATGCAGTGTTTGAATTTGCCTTTATTATTGTTTCATGAGTGCCTTATTTAATTTTTTTTAACATAATAAATTTATTGTTTAGCTAAAGTACATGTAAATTAATCCAATTTATATGAAATAGTTGCAAAATGAATGAACTTTTAATTCATGGACTCAAGTCATTGTGTTGCAAAAATTTCCCAGCACCAAAACATGCCAATCCAAATATATAAGCAGAAAACATAACATATAAGTTACAAATATATTGACCAACTCCATTAGATGTCATCAGTATATTTAAAAATCGAATCAGTATATATTGTCTCTTGGATATCTTTAAATATATAAACTACAAATTTACATATATTACCTGTTAAATATAAAATATAAAATATATTTATATTTTCGTTATAAAGTTCTTTTAAAGATAGTGTTGTGATATTGGGTTTAGTAGGGAATTTTATTCCATGTAAGTAACTGTCTTTGGTATGTGGTGATGGCTGCACGGTTGTCTTATTTGGTAATGAAATTCTAATTCATTAATTGAACCATTTTTAGATAAGAATTATTTGTTCTTATCTCATGTAATTGTTATTAATTTTAGACTATTTCAGTAAAAAAATATATAGTACATTTGACAATTTAATTATTTTGTTTTCTATCCATTTCATAAAACCCATTTCAGCATTCCATCCTCCATCCCAATCTGTAGTTTCATAAAACAATACCTGGTCATAATCATATTGGAATAATCTTACTACATCAGGAGTACAGCTATTGCTTATGGTTAAACAGTTTGATGACATTTCCTGGTCATGATATGGTGCTTATGGTTAAACAGTTTGATGACATTTCATGTTGATCAAGAATAATTGAAATTAGAGCATATGCATATAGTCCATGATTTATTACATGAAGATCTTAAAATAGGTATTTTAAAACACTATTGTTGTCTTGTGCCAGCAAAATAGTACAAAATGCCCCATAACAGACCAATTGCAACTGAAATTGTGAAAGGCAAAAAAAAAAACATAAGTTTATAGCCTCTGCATTTGCTTACAGTAGGAAACCTCTGCATCTGCATTTAGTATACTGTTTCATACTGAAGTCACTGAACCATGAATGGCTCATATCATTGATGTTTCATTTTATTTCCATGTATAAATGAGAATACAACTCTTCTTTTTCATGTGCTTATATTAGTGTTTGGTTGTTCTACTAAAAGTTCTCTGTCATTGTTAATTATAAAGTTCCATAATTTTGATAATGATTGTAAAACTAGTCTAAAAAACAATAAAAAATGGATATAAATCTTTTGCAAAGTAAAAGAGAAATCACATCTGTAAAAACGAGCTTGTGTGAGACTAAATATGCTGATATGTATGTTGAGTCTACTTTGCTAAAGTTTATTTTAAGATTTTGGTATCAATATCAACTTTGACAAAGTGGGTGAGTTCAAATAATAAAAAAATGCAGGGGTCAAAATATGAAATTCTCAATAGTGTGCGAGTTATTAATACATCTGCTCATCAGTTTTTTCTAAGGCTTATTGGTAGCAGTAATAACACTCCCATGAAATGTTGTAGAGCCTAATTTCCTCATTAAACTTGGATTCTCGCAGGTAAAACCACAATGATAAAACTTGAATACTAATAAAACAGTCCCAACATGGACAAATTACTCATCTAGTTAATTTTCATAACAATGATCAAAGTTACATATGAACAAACATGGAAAACCACAAGGTTTCTTTTTTCAAAGAAGGATTAATAAATAAATAATATAAGATAATACCACTGTTGTTACATTTATTTGATATTCCAACTTTTATTTTTGGTTGTTTGAGCTTGCTTGCCATATTGTTTAGTTTGTTAGTTTATCATACATGCTTGTTTAATATCTATTGACAAATTTTAATTTTGTATTAATCTTTTAAGTATTGATTATATTCTTTAGGATGGGGATCGAATTGGCAAGGAGCATTGCAAAGGTAATTTGCAAGAGGTACGGAATTTGTTCTTTTAACTCTTATTATTAATATCTTTAAAATGTTAGAGGAGTTTGAATATCTTAAATATTCATCCATAGAGAAGTAGGTTCTGAGATTAAAATTGTGTGCTGCGGTGATAACGGAAGGTTGAAAACTTGTGTGTATTAGAGAAGTAGGTTCTGGAAAATTTGTTTGTGTGCTGCGGTGATATAAGGAAGAAAACTTATTGTGTGTTGTTTGAATTTTTTGACTTGGTATTGATAGATGGTTAGGTAAGCTTTTATATGTAAAGATTAGATTTTTCATTATATGTATAGATTAAATTTTTCATTTAGTCATATTGTTTTCATTATTTCCATATGTATAGATTAGATTTAATTGCCACAACCCAAGCTAAAATCTTGTCTTTGATCCAAACCCAATTAGTTAGTGGCTACCATTTTAGAATCTGATTTTTAAATTAAACACAACACTAGAATCTCTTGAAAGCTTAATGAAACTAAAGTACTAGAAATTAGTAATAGATTTAGACCAAAAAATCTTTAGTGGGACTAAGAATCATGGTACTAGAAAATCAAGTAACTGCTATAACATACAATTAAAAATCTCAGCACTAGAACAATCAAAACCATTTGAGCAATAAGGAATGAATTTTAATAGGTAAAAAAAGAAAAAGAGAATATATAAACTTTAGAATGAATGAATCACTGAGATGATCTTATCATTGATTCACTATAGCATCTGGTTATCATTATAGCATATATATAATTAGTCATCATGATTTGTCCTACACGTGATGCATAAATTAAAGCAAGGATTTTGGAATGTTTATTCATTGGAATTTAGAGTGTCCCACTAAAACAATTCCAATTAGTACTAATATTAAGGCTAATTCTTAACCAAATCCATTTAAAAAATCTGCTTTCAAAACAATAAAAAATCTCCTTTTTATTTTTTTTATGGAAAGTAAAGAAAAGAACTAACGAAATTAACATGTTCCTTTTACTTAATTATTTATATTGCCACATTAGCTTTAATAGTTGATGATAAAACACATAAAATACTTTTCTTAACAAAATATTTCTAAAGAGTAATAAGTGTAATTTGACTCGTAATAATTAGCATCAAAATAGGCAAATTCTACTCGTTCTAAATTTGTTTAACGATTTATTGGTTGAAAAAAAAAATTGTTTTAAAGGTTAAAAACAGAGTAACAAAGTAGGTGTTCTTGTACTATTGTACTATTGTATACGTATTAGTACTTGTTACAAAAGAAAAAAAATCATATAATTCAAAAAGTGATATATGTTATAACACTATTTATCATTTTTAATGGTTTACTGGCCTACTTATGGTACTATATTTGAAAGACAAAATGCAACACATGGAGCAACTCATTGTTTCTTTAATGAAAAATCAAGTAAGTATTTTGATGCTGAAACTATATTTTCATGTGGCTGAATTGCAATAATAACTAAGATTCATGTTTAATTTTTTGGTTAGTCTTTACTTTTGTATTTTTTTTAATTTTGATGTTGAATTCATGTCTTTCTATCTTACTTGTAAATAGAATACATCTACTCAGAGTGAGGAGCAATCAAATGTCATTGTTCAATCAAATTCTCTTGTTCATTCCACTCAGGTAATTATGATACTAATTATATGAAAATGATAAAATCTAAAACATATAATATTCAATATAAAATCATTTACTGCTGCTGAATTTGTCATATTGATATATTGTTAGAGTGTCAAGAACCACATATTTGGCTCAAAATGCAAAATATTAGATTGGATTGGATCTGGAGAAATTATTGCATAAGGTTATTTTATCTCAAGTGACCCAAAGGATGAGGTTCACCATGTTTCTCTTGGGCCTAGTGCTATGAAAGTGGGGATAGATCTTGTGAGAAAGAATGATGCATTTCTGTGGAGGCCTTCAACAATTATGTCTACTATAGAAGATGTTGTAGGTAGTATAATTGCATGGCCAGCTGATAAAGTTATAATTAGGTAATTAACTTTTTTTATGTACTCTTTTAGTTTACTATAACTGTAAGTTGAAGCATTACTTATTTAAATTTTGTTGTAGCTAAACAAATGGACTCACAACAAAGACAAGTGCACAAAGGATGATGAATTGAAGGATGGAGCAAGTTTCACGCATGGTTTACTTTTGTGTATCTTGTAATGTTTCTATTTTTCATGTTTGAAGTAAAAATTGTTCAAGATTATAAAATTTTATTATGTTATGCTTTCAAACTTAAGTTAGAACTAAGATCTAATGAAGTAGACACATTCATGGTTTGAATTAGTTATTGTTTAATGTAATACTTATGGTTTATCAATCTATTGAGAATTACATTTTATGATTAATTTTGAATTTTTTTTTATCAAAATACAATAATGAAAATCTTTTAATTAAAAAAAAACCATATAAGTATACTTATCAAAATAAAATTTAAAATTTTATTACTATATGTTATGATTTAAAAACATATTATAAGCGTAAAAAATCGTTTTGGTTTATATAATATAACAAACTAAAAATGTTATCAAAATAATCAAATGTAACAGTCGAAAAGTGTTATGAAAAAAGTACAAGATTAAACTTCAAATTTATAACCAAAAACTCTATCTAAATGTTATTATTTGAATATTATAGCACCTAAAAATGTGTTATTGAATAGTTTAAGATAACACCGAACATAACATTCAAAAATTGTTATAGAAAAGACTGGACTTTTAATAACAGGGGCTATGTTAGCATTTTCAGAAGTGATATCAATAGTCCCGGTTAGCAGTTTTTAAGTGTTATGAATACTGTTTTTTCTTGTAGTGTAAGTTCTATTTTTCCTTTCGACAACACCATTGTGTTGTGGTGTATAAGGTGTAGTGCACTCATGAATTATACCATTTTCTTCACAAAATGTATTGAATTCATTAGAGAAGTACTCTCGTCCTCTATCACTTTTTAGCACCTTAATCTTTTTATTTAGTTGATTTTCAACTTCTAATTTATACAATTTAAAAGCATCAAAAGTTTCATCATTATGCTTTAAAAGGAACACATAGGTATATATACTAAAATCATCTATAAAAGTAAGAAAATACATTTTACCACCTCTAGTTAAAACACCATTTAATTCACAAAGATCACTATGGATTAAATCTAGTAAATTAGATGATCTTTCTACACTAGGAAAAGGTTTCTTAATCATTTGTGCCTTAACACATGTTTCACATTTACCATAGTTTTTAATATTGCATGCAATCATACCACATTTTACTACTCTTTTCATGGTTGAAAAACCTATATGCGATGGTCTAAGATGCCACAAAAATAAAGAATCATACTCAACATTATAGGCGGAATTAACATTTTTATTGATAAAATTGAAAGTTACATCATTGGTGCACAATTTAACCATTCCCTCACAAGAGTACCCTTTTCCCAAGAGTACATATTTGATTTGGTAAGTATAAGTTTACCGGACTCAAAAACGGCTTTAATGGTGGGCTTGCCAAGAAAATCACCACTTACCAAGTTTCTACTCATTTCGGGAACATAAGTACTTTCACTAATGTAACTTTCTTGTTGGAGGTGAAGTATACTTCAATAGTACCTTTGCCAAGTACCTTGGATTTGCCCCCATTGTCCATTTGTATCTCATGGTTGCCCTTTGACTCTTCATAGGTCTTGAACAATGATTTGTCATAAGTGACATGGACGGTGGCACATGTATCATACCACCACCCTTTCACCTTGCCTTGGACCGCATTCAGCTCAATAAGGGTAGCAACTATATTTTCCTCTTGAGTTGCGTTCACCTTTGGTCCTTGTTGGTCTTTTCTATGCCTACACTCTCTAGCATAGTGACCCTTTTTCCCACACACAAAGCAAGGGCCTTTCTCGCCCTTAAACTTGTTTAGGTTGGTTTTTGGACCCAAAGGTTTCTCATTACCCTTTTTCCCTTTGTTTTTGGGATGTTTTGGTTGTGACACTGCATTTTCTTTGGAAGTCTCTCCATTAGACCCCTCCACATGTTTATCTCTACATATCGATTCCTCTTCGATTCGAATATGTTTTTGGATTTCCTCCAAAGAATAATCCTCATTTTTATGAAGGATTCTTTTCCTATAGCTCTTCCAAGTTGGTGGTAATTTAGCCACTATAGCACCAACTTGAAAGGCATCGGGAAGCTCAATATTTAGCACTTTCAATTTGTTAACAATTATTTGCAATTCATGAATTTGAGGAAGAATAGGTTTATCACCAAAAAATTTGAAATCGAAGTATTGAGATATCAAAAACTTTTTGGTACCTTCCTCTTCCGCCTTAAACTTTTTCTCAAGTGCATCCCATATCTCCTTGGCCGATTTGGTCTCGGTGTAGAGGTCATAGAGCCTATCGGATAGGGCATTGAGGATATGACCCCTACACAGGAGATTGTCCTCCTCCCTCTTCCTTCTCTTCTCCACCTCCTCGAGAGTATCTTTGTCGGATAGCTCGACTAGAGGTGCCAAGGAAGACTCAACGATGTAGGCGATTTTGAGAGTGGTTAAAAGAAACCTCACCTTGTCTTGCCACCTAGTAAAATTGGATCCATCAAACCTATCCAATCTCACTAGGTATTGGTTCATGATCTTGATTGTCTCCTCTTCCATTGACACAAAAAGGGATAAGCTTTTGAATGTTAGGAAAATATAAATTTGCCTCAATGGAAATAGTAAGAAATTACAACTCTATGCAATATATTAAAAATAATAATGATTGATTCAAAGGAGTTACAACTCTATAACTGAAAATTACAAATAAACAAAGAAAATGAAGAAGATGATGAAGAAGAAGAGAATAGTAAAATACAACTCTATGCAAAAGGTTACAAATAAAGTAAAGTGTTTGAAACAAAGGAAAAGAAAAGATTACAACTCTTGAACAAGAAATACAAGTAAAAAGAACAAGAGAATAAGAAGAAAACAATACAATAGAATGGAGAACAGAAATACAAGAAAACCCTCACTTACACAACCTAGGTGAAGAGGATTGGAGATCACCAACTTGAAGAAGGTTTAAAACCTTTTTCCAAAAGCTTATTTCCCCCTAACTCAAACACTAAGGGATCTCTCTCAGATATTGGAAAAGCTTTCTGGAATTATCAACCCTCAAGGTGTTTCTAGCCAAGTGCTCTAATGGATAGAAATGTTGTGTCTTACTAGTGAGCTATAGGCTCCTATTTATAGAGTTTAGAGACACCCTTTGAATTTCAAATTCCACCAACCCCCATGGCTGTTACCAATGTTTAATTGGATTAATATGGAATTAAAAATGAGATTTGGGAGTTATTTGGGTTTTTTGAGCGGTTCAACAAAGATTGAAATAACTGAAAAAATGGTCAGTTTTTGGCCTGTGGCCGCGGCCAAAGCTGCGACCACTAACCTCTGTCCCATAGGCCGCGGCCACCAACATTCAGTGGTCGCGGCCATCGACCATTTTCAGCACTAAAAGATGTGCTGTTTTTCCAAACGGTTCCAAACCCTCCCAAATGATTTTGTAACTCCCAAAACACATTATTGGGGTTAAAATCATATCTCTAACAGCCATATCACATATGGCTTTGTGAAATTCATCTCAATATTGTGTAACAACAAATTTACACAATAAAGGGTAATATGTGGAAGTTACAAATTTGTAACACCAAATATGTTACATTATTTGGATATATCTCAAATATTTAAATATTGTAACTCTCTATTATATGTTACAATATGTGACACACTTTGTCACATATATTTAATCTAAAACATTATATTATAATATAATATAATATTACATTATATTATAAAATAATATAACAATTGTAGCTTCGAGCTTGACTTTATCCTCATAACAACTCCGAGACCACGTAGTTTCTGAGCTCACCAATTTCGATGTTGTCATACTTACTGCGCAACGAGACTGTTCTTGATATTTTTATTAAAGCCAATTATTACGAACCTGCTTATTTCGAGTTGGCACTTTACAAGCCTGACTTTCGAGATCAAAATTTATATTCTCAAAATTTGGGTGTAACATTTTGCCCCCTCAAAAGTACTAGTTTGAATCCTATGAGAAGGAAACTTTTCAACTGCCTCTTCCAAAAATCGAGCCACCTACCACACTCGAGTGTGGACATGCGTCAGCCACAGATTGCACAGTCAGAGTACTTGAGTACTTTTTCGACATGCCGACGTTTTTTCACGTTTCGGCTTTTTGCCGACATTGCCATATTTACACCCCAACCGTTAGATCATACTCCAAATCAAACCAATAACCCAGATTAGTCCGACGTTTGACATCCTATGGGGTCTATAAATATGTCTACTCCGTCTTCTTCATTTCACTTTCACTCTCTTTACAAATTTGCACTAGAGAAAGAGAAAATAAAAACCAGAGACTCTTTGCATGTTTTCCAAGCCACGGAAACAATATAATTCCATCGCTTTCGACTCTGTAAAGTCATTCTTGCAACCAGTCCTTCAGTCGATAACGTCGCAATATCTGCAAGCTTCTGTGTGTAAGTTCCTTTCCTTGATTTCTCAATCTTTATTTCTTCATGCATTTTTACGTACTTTCTTTCCGTATGAATATATATGCCTTAGCAATATTGTTTAAATGATACTACATAAAATTAGTAGCCTTAGTAGCCTTAGCATTTTTACGTACTTTCTTTCCGTACTTTCTCAATCTAGTTAGTAGCCTTAGCAATATTGTTTAAATGATACTACATAAAATTAGGACTCAAAATTTTTTAACCATGGGTTTCAAACCCAGATTCAGTGCAAAAAATGCAAAGCTAGGATTTTTCGAATAATAGCGTATCGTGTAAGCCAAGAAATGGGGGTTCTGAATTAAGGTTTTTAACTGCACAAATCCCAAAATTATCACCTTTTTGGGTAACCGTTGTCTTTATCCCTGAAAATCCGGGATCCTTAAAATGAATCCAAACTTCCCCACTCTCGTGTTATATACACGCTCGAAGCCCAAACTTTAAAATAGTTCGGGATTCCACTTCGAATTCGATTTACCCTTTTGAGACCTCAGTCTCGATTGAGTTTACTATGTGATCTCGTGCTTTCGAGCTCAAATCACCAAAACTATACTCTGTGATTGCATGCATGTCTGGCCCTTACCCTTTACTTTCTTGTTAGATGTCATAGAACTCTGAGATTCAGTGGGGGTCAATGCTCGCAATTCCTCATTCAATACGGAGTCTCCATTCACTCGGAACCAATGCTTAATACGCGAGCACCACGAGAGGTGCGAACAAGAGGACATCCTAGACCGTTTTCGACGTCAAATTGACGAGGTCGAGGAAGGAAAAAGGAAGGTACTCCGAGTCGCGATTTATCCAGATCCGGACCCCGAGATCAGACCTATCCCGCTTGATCCCAAACTCAAAGTCACCGTTACTTACAAGTCTGGTGCACTTTCCTTCTCGCTGATGGGAGACCCTTCAAATCGTCCTTCCACTTCTTGAGCTGTGTCCATTCCCACCCTGCAAGAGGGTTTTTTCGAGGCTGAGCATTACTAGAGCTCAGTCACCTCAATGGGCCAAATTTCTAAACTATTTGCTTGCCATGGCGTGAAACTTTCCGGCACACTGATGTGCCAACCTGCGATTCCAAACTAGCAGAGATGCTTTGCCCCGAGAGATGGAAATCCCGACAACAAGATTAAGCTCATGGCCTAGACCCGCGAGCACATGAGGGCAACGGCTCTGCTACCCCTGAAATCCTATTTTAAGGATTTTCTAGACTTTTTTGGGCTTGCTCTCTTCCAACCCTAGACCAATTCATATAGGGTTCTTTCCGCCCTCAGGTCCCTGTACCACGAGCTGAAGTGGAAGGGAACTTCACCCCAAGAGATTATGTATCTCTTCTGTCTCAAAAGCAACCTTTCTCGAGCTCAGGGAAGGGATGGCTTCTACTATTTGTTGAGCTATCCAAAGGAGAAGAAACTTTTCGAGGATATACCAAACCATCCCCCAAACTTCAAGCTCGCGTTCTTCTAGACGGATGGCCTCGCTCCTTCTAGATTCTATTCATTCCAATGCATCTGTAAGTACTCACACTTATCTGTTTCCTTTTCATTTAATGATTAGGCTCAAAATAATAGCATGTAACCATTTCTCCAACCAACTATCACCGTCCCACCCCCTCGGAGTGAATGGTGGAACATAAGGAAACTCTGCTCCAACAGCCCTATGGTCGGCGTTCTTTATCTTATCTTCTTCGTGAAGAACGGCTCCGAGCCTGTGGCCTCTTGGAGCAAGACCACTCTAAAAATGCTCTACCTACCGCAAGTACTTTAAGTGGGAGCACGTACCACTTCCCACTGAGAGACTTCCCTTGAGACGGAGGTCTACGAGCTCACGGGCCCATCCCTCTGTGGCTCGCTGTCATGATCGGCCTGCCTTGGGAAATGAAGCCCAGGACGAGGCCTCGAGCTCAGGTGGCGGAGGTAAAGTAATACTTACCTCCAATATGTGGTTCCCTTCTTTGCTTAAGCACAAGCCTGACACACTGATCGTCTTTCCGGATCCTAGGGATAACTTTTACCTTTGGTCCTGGGTAGATGAGAGGGTACGTAGGTTTGATAGCTGGTTAGGTCAGTACCAAACCATGTATAGTTTAAAAAAGCTTTGGGATGGGGTCGCCTTCAATATGGGACCAATGTTTATAGAGACCTCTCGAGGCTATCTCCTACATATAGAGAAGGGACTCCCCCAGCATCCTCTGGAGATAGTGGAATTTCTTGGTCACCGAGCATAAGCTTAGTAGAGAGTACCAATTAGGTTTCTTTTGACCTTAGTCTTGCTTCTTTTTGTAGTCCACGTTTCCCACCAAACTACTCCGGCCCCAAGGAAATAGGTACCCACACGGGAACGTCTATTGTCGATCTCGACCCACATCCCTGAATATGTGATCGATAATGTTGTAGGGACACATAGAGTCAGTCTGGGCTCGGATATATTATCTCGAGTTGGCCAAAGTCTCAGCAACCTTGGTGCTCCTCAATGGCAGTTCCTCACCTCCTGCGCGACAACAACACCCTCTATGACAAGGGCAGCGAGCATTTCACGTCGGTAAGTCCTTTTACTCTGTAGCATTGCTTATACGGACTTATCCTGTATGTTTAAGAACCCATTTTTGTTTATGTGTACAGGCTTTCGCCATGCTTGCTCAACTTAACATTAAGTTGAACAGCGACATTTACGCGAGCCAGGCCTACGCTCAGGAGGCGAAGAACCTCCAGTTAAAGCTCGCAAATGAGCTCAAGGCTGTGAGGTCAAAGATATCCGAACTCGAATCAAAGCTGGAGGCCAAGGACTCTAGAATCAAGGAACTTCAAGAGCTGAATGCCAAGCTGGAGGGAGAAAAGGCAACCAGCTTCGACATCATCGAAGGTGAGAAGACTCGCCTCCTGGAGGAATTCAAGGCCAAGAAGGATCATGTCGTTGATATGGCAATGTATCGAATCTGGGAGAACAAGCCCGAGCTCGATACAAGCTTCCTAGACACCATGGAGGCCGAGTTCGTCGATAGATGGTAGGCTAACCTTGATGAGGAAGACGCCAGACTCGAGGCCGAGGAGACCGCGGGAGCATCAGAAATGACTGGGGAGAAGGTGTGGGCTCCATAAGTGTGGAATCATGGGCTATGTCCCATTATTTTTTTGTAGCTCACTTTATATATATGCCTTTGGAGCAAATACAATACATAGCTCACTTTAGAGCTATTTCATTATTATTTAGACAGTAATTTAATCTTTATGCACACGATTTTCTTGCTTGAAAACCCTCCTGCATTTGATTTTACATTCAACTTTTTCTATAATATTTTTGCTTTACATTTCTGGGTCGAAACATTTCAAGTGTGTTATACTAAAGGCTTGCTTTTATTTTTATTCACACAAACACATTTGTTAGATTTAAGCTCGAGTTTCAATGCATTCATGAACAGTTTACTAGATATATCCATGTCCGACCTCGTTATTGTCAAGGTCGAACCTTACTTTTAACCATGTACTCAAAAGTACTTATATGGCATGCAATCTTAGTAGTTTAGTTATATTTTGCTTTTCTAGTTACATTTTCTCATCCTCAAGTAGGTCCTTGAAGTTGTGAGGTTGAAACTTATTTGTGCAAAATTTTCCAGCCTCAAACTCGACTTAATTCGTGGTTGGTTTATTTACACTCCAACTTTATGTCGATTAGTTTTAGCTGGTTTGTTCCAAACTTATTTAGCTCGTGTCTGGTTTGTAATCCATAAACTTATAATTTTTATGATCTGCTTATGTCTAGACAATCTTAGCTAGCGTGTCTAGTTATTAATCCATACACTTATAATTTTTATACTATGGTTATGTCGAGACAATCTTAGCTCACGTGTTTGGTTATTAATCCATACACTTATAATTTTTAGCCTTGTTATGTCCAGACAATCTTAACTCGCGTGTTTGGTTATTAATCCATACACATAATTTTTAGCCTGGATATGTCCAGACCAACTTATGTCTTCAATCTGGTTAAATCCAGACAGCTTTAGCTCGCGCATACACTTATAACTTCTATGTCGGGTTAATGATCCAGACATTTTTATTAGTTTACGTGTATACTTAAAACTTTCATGTCGAGTTAGTGATCCAAACAATTTTATTGTATTTTATTTATTTTTTCAAACTTATGGTATGATTGTATACCACTGATGACCCCTTAATATCCTATGAGTGTGACCATAGGTTATTAAATTAAGAGAGTTTGCAAAAAATATAACATTTAACAAAGAAAACAACTTTTGAGAAAAAATTAACATTTTATTCACAAGAATTTGAAAAATAAACAAGCTTGGTTACAACAAAACACCCTTCCTATTGTTAATAAGGTCGTGGATGTTCACCATTCCAAGCTCGCAGTACCAACTCTCTATTTAATCTCGCCAATTTATACACCCCAAGCCGGATGATAGACTCTATTTGGTAAGGTCCTTCCCAGTTAGGTTCGAGTACCCCAGTAGACGGGTCTCGTGAAGCCAGAAACACACGTCGTAGGACCAGCTCTCCCAATTTGAATTTTCTATCTCGAACCCTCTTATTGAAATACCTAGTAGCTCATTGTTGGTATGCAGCATTTCTCAATTGAGCTTCATCTCGTCTTTCTTCAATGAGGTCTAGAATTTATTTGAGCTGGGATTGGTTCGAGGCATGATTGTACGCATGGCTTCGTATTGTAGGTATTTTGATTTCAATAGGCAACATAGCCTCGCACCCATATGCTAGGGAGAAGGGAGTATGCCCTGTTGAAGTTCGAGCTGTGATATGATAAGCCCACAAGACCTGAGGTAACTCCTCAAGCCACCTTCCTTTAGCCTCTTCTAACCTTTTCTTTATGGTGCTTTTTAGGGTTTTGTTGACTACTTCGACCTCGCCATTTGATTGGGGATGGGCGACGGAGGAGAAGCATTTTACTATCCTATTTTTTTCGCTGAAATGGGTAAACAGGTCACTGTCGAACTGGGTATCGTTGTCCGACACTATCTTTCTAGGCATGCCATATCGGCAGATGATATTTTTTTACCAAAAAGTCAAACTTTTTTCGAGGTAATGGTGGTCAGGGGTTCAGCCTCGGTCCATTTCATGAAATAATCGACCACGACCACAGCGTACCTTACTCCACCTTTGCCAATTGGAAACGAGCCTATAAGGTCGATTCCCCACACTACAAATGGCCATGGGGAGGTCAACATGGTAAGCTCGGTAGGTGGAGCTCACGGAATTGAAGCAAATTGGTGGCATTTATCACATCGTTTGACATACTCGAACGCGTCTGCCTTGACTGTGGGCCAGAAATACCCCTGTCTTATCACCTTTTTGGATAAACTATGCCCCCCAGTGTGATCTCCACAAAATCCTTCATGAATTTTTTCCAAAATTTTGTTCGCCTCGGGTGGAGTTACACATCAGAGTAATGGCAGTGAATACCCTCTTTGATACAACCTTCCTTCCATAATAGTGTACCTCGAGATCTGATACATCAGTTTTCGAGCCTCGTTCGTTCTGCTAGGAGACTTTCGGTTTCGAGGTAGTCAATTATTGGGGTCATCCAGGTAGGTTGAGAATCGATCATGCATACGTCCTCTTTGTCATGCTTGCTGATATTCGGGGGTCGATAGAAACTCTACTGGGACCACATTCAATGTATCGGCCTCACTGGTTGTAGCGAGCCTAGCCAATGTGTCTGTATTTGAATTTTGTTCTCGGGGACATGCTCTATAGCATAGAATTCAAACTGTCCAAGCGTAGTTTTTGCTTTCTCTAGGTACGCGGCCATTCTTATACCCCGAGCCTGATATTCCCCCAAAATTTGGTTGACCACCAGCTATGAGTCACTATAGCAGTGTATAGCCTTTGCTTTGAGTTCCTTGGCTATTCAAAGTCCTGCTAGTAATGCTTCGTACTCAGCCTCGTTATTCGATGCCTCGAAGTTGAACCTTAAGGCTGAGTAGAATCAATTTCCTGTTGGGGTAATCAATATAATGCCTGCCCCTGATTCATTTTTGTTGGAGGATCCGTCGACATAAAGTTTTCACAGCTCGCGAGCTGGGGTTACAACTTTATCATTCAAAATTCCAGTACACTCGACAACAAAATCCGGCAGGCCCTATCCCTTGATGGTCGTTCTCAGATGGTATGTGATCTCGAATTGGCCAAGTTTGACATCCCACTTTAACAATCTTCTAGATGCCTCTAGTTTGGACAAAACTTGTCATAGTGGCTGGTCAGTTAGCACATGAATAAGACGTGCTTGGAAGTAAGGTCAGAGCTTTCGAGATGAATGTATCAGGCAAAGAGCCAGTTTTTCCATTAACGGGTATCTCAATTCTGCCCCCAGTAACCTTTTGCTGACATAGTCACCAGGCTTTTGTACTTTTTTCTCTTCTCGAACGAGCACCGCACTAATGTCGTGTTCGGTTGTCGCGAGGTATAAATACAAAACCTCTCCCGTGATAGGTTTCGACAAGATTGGTGGTTCGATGAGGTGCTTCTTAAGGTTCTAAAACGCGAGCTCGCACTCCTCTGACAACTCGAATTTTTGGCCCTCTCTCAAAAGGTTGAAAGAAGGAAGACAACAGTCTTTAGATTTCGAGATAAACCTACTTAGTGCCGCCATCCGTCCAGTTAAACTTTGGACATCCTTATGCTTTCGAGGTGAGGGAATATCTATCTATGCCTTAATCTTGTCTGGATTAACCTCTATTCCTCGTGCATTTACTATAAACCCAAGAAACTTTCCTGAAGACACTCCGAAAGAGCACTTTTGTGGGTTAAGTTTCATGTTATACTTTCGTAGTACAGTAAAGCATTCTACAAGATCATCAACATGATTATTGTTATGTTTTGATTTAACAACCATATCATCAAGATAAACTTCCATGTTATTTCCAATTTGCTGGGCAAACATCCTGTTCACGAGCCTCTGGTACGTGGCCCCGACATTTTTGAGCCCGAAAGGCATGACATTGTAGCAGTACAACCATTTATTGATTACAAAGCTCGTATGTTCCTGATCTGGTGCATGCATGGCGATCTGGTTATATCCAGAATAAGCGTCCATGAATGACATGATACCATGACCTGCATTGGCATCTACGAGCTGATCTATCCGAGGTAAGGGGAAGCAGTCTTTAGGGCATGCCTTGTTAAGGTCTAAGTAGTCGATACAGGTTCACCATTTTCCATTGGGTTTCGGGACCAACACTGGATTGGAAATCCAATTAGGATAAAAGGCATCTTGTATGAATTGATTTTCCTTTAACCCATCGACCTCCTCCATGAGAGCCTTCTTTCTATCATCGTCCAAGAGTCTTCGCTTTTGTTGCTTCGAGGGGAAGCTTTTGTCAATGTTAAGTGTGTGGCTTATGACATTCGGACTGATTCCCACCATGTTCGAGTGTGACCATGCGAACACATCCTGGTTTTCTTTTAAGAAGTAGATTGATTGCTATGTCGCAGCATTAGAAAGATTCGTACCCACCTTCACCACCTTTGTAACATCTACTTCCTCGAGCCCGACCTCCTCGAGCTCTTCTAAAGGTTCAATGTTAGCCCTTTCTTCTATTCTGGGGTTGATCTCTTCATCTATCTTGAAGACCGACCCATTTATCTCTTGGATAATTACTAGAGCTTGCACACTTGTCTAACTTTTTCCTCTTATGGAAATTCTATATCACTCCCTTCCTACGAGCTGGTCTCCCTTCAATGTCCCAATGCCACTAAAGGTCAGGAACTTGATGGCCAAGTGCCTAACAGATGACACTACCCCAGCCCAATCAGGGCAGGTCTCTCGAGCAGTACGTTGTAGGCTAATGGGAGGTGCACCACGATGAACTCCATCATCTTGGTTATCAAGACTGGATAGTCTCCCAAGGTTACGGGGAGTTCGATGGATCCCATACAGGCAATCCCTTCTCCTGAAAAATCGTACAACATTGTTTCACATGCTTTCAAATCGCGATGCGCAAGTCCCATCTTTTCTAGAGTGGTTGTGTAGAGGATATTCACTAAGCTCCCATTATCAATCAGGACTCAGTGTACCCTCTTGTTCGCGAGCTAGAGAGTAGTGACCAGGGGATCATTATGAGGAAATTGGACATGCGACGCGTCCTTTTCTCTAAATGATATGGGTTGAGTCTCAACCCTCTGTTGTAAGAAGAATGCAGCTCGGGTTCGTAAGAAGAACCGTCTCTGGTCTTGAGCTCGTTTATGTATCTTTTATGGGCGTTCCTGCCCGAACCTACGATATGAGGTCCCCTCGAGATGGTTACTACATCCTCTCCAACAATCGGAGGGGGTCTCTCGTCCTCCCAAGTTTGGGAGTTACTGTGTTGGGCAGGCTACGCGGCTGCTGCCCTCTTAGTTGTTGTTGCTTGATTGGGATTTCGATTTCTGACGTACTGTCCGAAATATCCTCTCGAGATCAAACCTTCGATCTCATCTTTAATTTGTTAACATTCATCAGTTGTGTGTCCAATATCTCTATGGAATCTATAGTATTTACTTAAGTCCCTTTTTACCTTTTAATTTCTCATGGGATCAGGTCGTCTGAACGGGACCCGGTTTCCATTAGCCAGGTAAATATTCTCCCGAGACTCATTAGCTCAATATACAGCTTGTATACGGAGAAGTATTTATCCCTTTTTTTCTTTTTACCTCCATTAGCCTCGGGGTTATTCCCTTTGTTCTTCTTCCTTTTAGAAGGGTTATCCCTATAAGGTTTTGAAGTTGATGGCGCTGCCGAGGTCGAGGCAGAGTTCATATTTGTCATTGTAGTTATGGGCTGAGAGGTCATGTTCAACGCTAACCTCGCCTCTTCTACATTGACAAACCTCTAGGGCCTCCGATTGAACTCGATTAGCGACCTGATAGGATTCCTTTATAAATCTTCCCAAAGGGGACTTCCTGGCAGAATACCCGCTCTAACGGGCATTAGGAGACCACTATCATCGACATCCCAAGATCGGGCCACTTCTAGGTTAAACCTCTCGAGGTAACTCTTTAGTAACTTATTTTGTTGTTGTCAGACATTGGTTAAGGCTGAGGCCTCGGGCCTGATGCCAATCATAGCCTTAAACTGCTTCTTAAATTCTCTAGAAAATTAATCCCATGACGAGATCGAATGTCTGGGAACAACATACATCTGAGCTCGTAGCCAACATTGCTGGCTCGCGTGATGGTGTTGAAGGTACTCAGATGACTATACGGGTCTGATTTTCCATCAAATGGTGGGACATGGGGTATTCTGAATCCCTGAGGAAACAGAGTTTTGGAGATATTTGGGGCAAATGGCTCGAGCTCCTCATCAGACTCGTCAAGTTTGTTCTTGTTACGCTCGTCTTGCAGGAGCCTGAATGCTCTTTATAACTGATCAAACCTTTCCTAGACTAAATCCACTGGTGGTCGAACCTCGACCTGAGAGGGCTGGTTATCCTTAATAAAATCCCTAGCTCCATGTCTTCGTATAGGGTTATTTGCTAGTAGTTTCTGGCCATTCAGATGGTCACGCAGATCAGGATTCGTGGGATTATCTTGCCCTCGATTATGGTTTAGATGATCTTGCAGATCAGGGTGATTCCCTCGATTCCCTGTATGCCTTGGCTCAGTGTTATAAATGCATACGAACCGAGTGTAGTCTGAGCTTTCGCTTACACAACTTGTAGCCCTCTCTGGATGTGTGGCTCGGTGATTACGAGGTGGGTCCCCTACTAGCCTAGCAGTTTGTGATCTTGACATTTGGCTTCCCGATGGCTGAGGAGCTTTGCGATCTCGGGTGGCCTCTCTTTTGTTCCCCTGCCCAGGCCTAGCCTATCGGTTTCCATCTCGACTGCCACTGCGAGATGGCCTCTGTGATGCACTTCGTGGGATCTCTTGGACTAGCGAGGGGTGCCTTATTGGTGATGGTGGATGCCTTATGGGCGACGGGGGTTGTCTCCCATTCTTGGGCCTGGATGGCCTAGAGTTTGCTCGGACAGGCTCCGGGTTGTTTCTCGCAGTATCAGGATTCGGGTTCCGAGCCACTAGAGTGGCTCGGTTATTACCTGTTCCTATAGGCAAGTCTGCAGTTGGGTTGGCGGTGGCCTCAGCTCAGGTACTCCTCCAGGGCCTTGGCTGATTCAGCTGTGATGCTTGTTCCACCCTCCTAGCGGTCGTGATCCCACGGGGGCGTCCTCTAGGCCTCCGGGGAGGTGCCTAGGTGGCAGCTGCCTGTCTGGCTAATTCTTCATTGAGTTTTTCGCCTCTACCAATTGTTTGCGCAATTGAAAATTTTAAAGTCCCACGATAGGAACATATCTTTCAGGGTTGTAGTATAAATCCTCATCAGGCCTGGGAACAGGTGACCCACGAGAACTGGATGAATCACTCCTCTCCTCAGGATCCGGGTTCACCATGGGCTGCTTTCTAGGTCGTCAGGGATATTCCTCAGTACAAGGAGTCTGTTCCTCGGGTACCTGGGGCAATGGTCGCCCACCAGTACTAGGATAGCTTGAAGCGACCATTGACGATTCAGGAGGCTTTCTAAATATACAGGCTCACGTCTTGTTTAATGGCTCTCAATGAAAGCACCAAACTGTTGACGCCGTTTTTCGTCAACTTAGAAATGTAGATAAATTAAACAAAATACTAGAGGAAACAAACAATAATAGACACGATTTTTATATGGTTCAGCGGTTAAAATCTACCTAGTCCACGAGTCAGTGTTATTCACTTTTTGGAATTCTCTCAAAGCTTTCTGGGAGCAATTTTACAGTCTTCCCAATACAAATCTTCGTCCTTTGCAAATGAATTGTTCCACTCTATTTATAGAGTGGTTTAACGAATATTTCCCCTTATATTTTGGGGAGTTATTATACAAATCAATTAAATTAATGCAATTAAATGCATATAGTTACTACGTACGCATATAAATCCCATGATATTTGGGATTTAACAACAAATTACAACCAATCCCTTAAACATAGGGATTTTATAAAAATAAAGATGTTCACACTCAACTCGCGACCTTGAACATTCAATTCACACGCCTTCGAGATCGATCAACCATCACGAGCTCGCTACCTCAGTTCGCCTGGACTTTTAACAAGTAACATTGCTCAGATCATCCTTTTCGAGCTGACAATGCCCGAGCTCGAATCATCTTGTATGATGGCAGGAGAGGAATCAAGGAATTTATACAAGTGTTGAACCACTGTCATTGTAGCTTCGAGCTTGACTTATAACCTTGGATCACCTTTGAGACCGCATAGTTTCCGAGCTCACCAATTCCGATGTTGTCACACTTACTGCACAACAAGATTGCTCTTGATATTTTTATTGAAGCCGATTATGACGAACCTGCTTATTTCGAGCTGGCACTTTACGAGCCTGACTTTCGAGATCAAAATTTCTATTCTCAAAATTTGGCTGTAACACAACCCATAAAACAACATATGTTATGCAGCCCTTGAAACTCCTAAGCAACTCATAATCCTCATAAGCAACCCATAAAACAACATGTTAAACAACTCATAAAGCAATATATGTTAAGCAACCCTTGACATTCGAAAACATCTATATATAACAACATATAAAGCAACATTTGAAAGTCCTAAGCAACTCATAAAATAACTTGTTAAGCAACCCTTGAAACTCCTAAGAAACTTATAAAATAACATGTTAAGTAACCCATAAAACAACATATGTTAAGCAATCCTTAAAACTCTAAAGCAGCATATATAACAACATATATAAAGTAACATTTGAAACTCCTAAGCAACCTATAAAGCAACATGTTAAGCAACTCTTGAAACTTCTAAACAACCCTATATAACAACTATAAAGTAACCCTTAAAACTCATTAAGCAACCCCTATATGAAGAAGCTCAAATAAATTTAATTAATATTTGTAATTATTTAAAATATATTTTTTAATAATTTTTATATAAAGAAAAAGAAAAAAATATATAAAAACCAAATAGTTGGGTTTTTGACCTAATAAGTTTCAAATTTGATTTATTTACAAGCAACACATTCTTCAAAATGTAGAGAATATATCTAATAACTAATTTTCAAAAGAAAAAAAGTGTAAAAAAATGAAGTTATAAAGTATGTTTATGTGAACAATTTTAATATTACTTGAAATAGTTATTCATTGCATGATGTCGTGCTTGCTAGAAGTGTTAATCATTTTTTTATTATCATTTGTATTCTACTACTAATTAATGAAGTGTTTGACCACATGTCACTAAATTAATTTAGCTTTGAAAAAATATCCACCATCCCTTGTTAAATAATAATAATTTATCCAAAAAATGGTGATCACATAAGAGATGATTAAAATAAATAAATAACATGTCAAACTACAATCACTACCAAACCGTATTATTGTGAAAAAAATGTTTAGTTATATATTAATGAAAGAATTCTTAAAATACCGTATAAATGAATTAATTTTTATTTATATATATATTAATAAAAAATCCCATTAAAAAAATGAATAATAATTTTCATCACATATTTAAATTACTATATCAATTATATTTTCAAAAGTATAATCAAAAAATATTTATGTGCTTAAATTTAATATTTATTCATTTATTAATTATTTATTTTGTCATTTAACTTATTTTGTTTATCCAAACATATATGTGATAGTATAATAAGACATAAATATACATATTTTCTTATTTTCTTCTTTAGTTTTTTTAATGAGAAATTATTTATTTTAGTTACTCTAGTCATTAATTAAATATATATTTATATATAGCTCTTTTTTCCTTTAAAAAATTAAAATTAAATAATTAAAATTTGCTCCAATAAACTTTTTAAATTCATAGATTTAATTTTTAACAATTTAATATTTTATTTTATTGAAATTCATAGATATTTTTTCTAAAAGAAAATTAGAAAAAAAGAATTTTATTTAAAAACAATAATCCACCATAACTTTATATATATATAAAAAAAAAAGTGTGTATCTAATGGATGCATGGTTTAACAATTTTTTATTTTTTATATTTTTATAATTTATCTTTTTTAATTATATTTGTTACACCTAGATCTCGAGGATGGAAATCTTGATCTCGAAATTCAGCTTCGTAAGGTTTGAGTTCGAAATAAGCACAATTATCATGTGATCTTTGTAATGTCCCGAAATCCCTAATGTGGTTTAATGGCTGGATTAGTAGGCCGGGAGGGCCATAACTGTTTAACTATGTCATTAAATGATAATGTGCATGTTTATGTAAATTTATATTGTAATATGATATTATATGCATGCATGTGGGTCCACATTTGATTATTAGGGTGTTTTGGTAATTTGGCCCGTTGAGGGCATATTTGTGTATTTTGGTGCATATTGCGAGTTATGGATGAGATCTCATTATTATGGAGATATATTCGAGTTATTCGGCATGAGACGGTCTTATATTGTGAATTAGCGATTTTGTCATAACAATGTCATTTATTGGGATATTGAGTAACGGGAATGTTTATTTGATGATAAATTGGGAGTTATTGAGATCAGGAGGAAATTCTGGGAGTTTTGACTATAATGTTTCCGGGGGTGTTTTCGGGACCCTGAGCACTAGGTTTTATTTGAGATTACTTAAGCTTGAAGTAGCTTGTCAGATAGAACCGTACGTTAGAAAAATACTTTCTCTCTTCGTGTTAGTTCCTTTTACCATCCGAGGCAATTTCGAAGAAATCTTGAGCTCTAGGAGTCAAAATCAAGCGAGGATCGAGGCATAGCGATCCTAGGAAAGATTAGAAGCTTCATGGCCAAAGGATTTGATGAGAAACAACCTAATCAAAGGTAATCTAACTTTTAAGTTTTGAGTTTTTAGAGTCTCTAAGCTTCGAATTGGATTTTGTGAATCGTTGAGTTTTTGGTTCGTTTGAGCCTCGAGATTTGATGGTTTTGGACCATTGGGATGTTTGGAAACTTTGATTTTTGGATTTGGAAGTGTTTAGGTATGTTTTTGGGAGGTTTGGGATGAAGGAAATCGGGTTAATGGTTGGTTCTGGGTGGGGGCCCGCGGCCCTGTTCTTGGGCGCCGTGGTCCAAGCTCGAAGAAGCAGCTGGAGTCTTTTGGCTTGTGCTGAGCGCCGCAACCCTGAGTAAGGGGCGCCACGGCCCTTGCTCCTTGTGTATATGACATGCATGATTGTTGTTGAGGCATTTTGGTTGAAAAAGGCTAAAATACATAATGTATATTTAAAAATTGTTTCATGGCTGACCCCATAGTCAGAATCATATGTTGGGTCCTTGTGAAGTGGGTTTCATCTTGTCGGTTCTTCTTCATCCTTATCACTGCCAACTAGAGGGCTGACGTCATAGTCTGTATATGTCATATCCCATTCTTTTCTTGTGTACTGGAAGAGATAAGGATCTTGTAAATCTAGAGTGTCGGCATGTGGGTCTTGAGAATCTTCAAAGTAATTACATTTTCGTAAAATTACCCCTTCAATGTCGGTCAATTTGTATAGTGACATACATTTTTTCTCTAAAGTTTCTTTGAGCTTGGCAGCCTGATTTGTTTCATTTTCTGTAATATGGAAGGCTTCAAGAGCTCTCGTTATTTTGCAAGTATAGTCAGAAGGGAACGTTTCCCAATGAGTGCCTTCTTCTGGCTTGCACCATAACTCAGGAGGTATAGTCTGATTTTTCTCAAACTTACTTTTTTGGATGTCCATTTATTCTTAGCTCCCAAGACCACATGGTGGCTCTTCTTTTAACCCATAGACTTCGAATGTTGGATTGATAACTATATTCTGTTCTGCATCAATTTTGGCATTAAGACTAAGAAATAAAGCAATATAACAGTTCATTAGGTTGGCAACATTTGGGCCTGGTGGGTAGATAAAAGTGAGCCTGTCATTCTAGACATTTTCTCATTCAGCCAATAGGACTGTTTTCCATTTTTCCAATGGAGCGAACCAGGACAGAATGTCCATTTGCACTTGGCAAGCCGGTTTGAACCTTTCTTTGTCCAATAATGATTTTATGGATGTGTGCAGGGCCATAGTTTGTACCTTGACAATTATGGTAAAAACACTGGCCAAATACCAGAAAAAGTGAGCTTGTGGTTTTGGTGTGAAGATATTGTCTCGAAGAGGTAGGATTTAAGCAAATGGATACTTTGGATGGATTCCAAAGCCATTTTTTATAGAAGGTCCAAATTTGGAAATCATAAAATTCTAAAGAATGATTGCTCTGTGAGTTGCTCTTTCTTTGGCTGATTTATGGGATGACTTTGAAAGGATATTTTTTGCATCCTGGGGAAAAGATTGATTGTGTTTGACAAAATAGGAAGAAGCCATCATGAGTATGAATGGGATTGTATGTGATGATTTTTTGGAGACGATGGGTGATAACTCTACAAAATAGAGTTATTTTACCATATTTTATATGCTAATTTTTGCTTAGTTCTTGAGTTTTTTTAATTAATTTATTAAGTTTTTAAGTAATTTTGAATTTATTAGTCTTATCATGATTTTATATACTTTTGTGTGTTTTTATAGTTATTTTGTTGTAGTTTAATTATTTAAATTATTGTGTCTAGTTAGAAGTAAAAAATTTTAAATTAAATTAAGTTATAATTAATATTTTCAAAGAATTAAATTGATTTATTTTATAGTTGAAAATATTTTATTATGATTTATTTTATATTTATTTTGTAGGGAATTTATGGTAATTTTTTGGCTTCGAAAAGTGAGGAAAAGAATAAAGAAAAATGGTAATTTTGAAATCAAACCCAAGCCTGCCAACCGCCTGCCCTCCATTTCGGCCTAAGTGAAACCAGCCATTTCCCCTGCCAGCCATGCAGCAGCCACAAGCCAGCTCTCTTTATTTTTTTTGAGCCCAACAAAAACGAATTGTTCCCTTGTCTCTTTGTCCAAAAATACCACTTTTTACCCAAAATTTTCTACACATTTTACCCCAAAATCATCATTACACTTTATAATTTACCCATATTTGCCATATTATTATTAATTTAATCAATTTAATTAATTTAAATTGATTATTTTAATACTCTCATTTTGGCTATAAATAGGGAATTTTCAAGACTATTTGGGTGTGCTTAATTTTGGAGGAGATTACCATACCACAAGTTCTACGCTTTCAAAACTCTCCATTCTCTTCATCTTTTTCTTCTTTTTGATCATTTTTCCTATGAGTTTTTAGAGAAAAAATTTGGAGGTTCATCCTCTAAATTTTCCTATTTATGTTTGTAATTCTTTTGTTTGTGTTTTCTATTCTAGTTATGAGTTTCTAATCTTTTAAGATTATTAAGGTGATGATGAAACAATATGTAACTAGATAGTATTTATGCTGTGTGTTGATTTTCCATTTTGTGCAATAAAGTTTATGGATTTTCTTCTCCAAATATCTTCTTTCATCTTAAATATCATGTATTTTGGATTGTTAGCACATATTTATACTTTGTTCTTCATTAGTGCAAAAACATAATATTCTTCGTTTAAGATGTGTCATTAAATTGTACACATCCATGCTTAGAACAAAAATATTATGTTTTTCCTTATAAATAATGTTCATTGATTTATTTGTTATTTCATTAGAGTGATTTACACTAAATGCTTTGAAATTATACTTTTTGAAAAGTGAAGATAAATCCTATATTTTTATAAAAACTTGTGCTTAAATAGAATATCTAATTTGAATAAGTGATGATTTGATTAATTTCTACTATTACTAGAACTTGGGAATCAATGTACTTTTAAATATTATTGAACTTATATTTGGATTCTATTATCTTAATAATCTTTCTTTTACTATCTTGTTTTCTACTTTTAATTTAGTTATATATATTGTTTTTAATATCTTTATTATTATCTTTTATTTTATTTTTATTATACAAAAATCTCATCAATCTTTGGAGCTAGGTTAGAATTTATTAATTTTGGTTTAAAATAGTTTTCTTTTCAATTTAGACAACTCCTTTGGGTTCGACATCTTTGCTTACACAATCATTATTCTATATGAACGATTCGTGCGCTTGCGATTTATAAATATTTAAAACATACCCGTTTTGGGTCCATCAATGGGGATGGTTCTTGGTTAGTAACATGAAGCTAGATTTATAGCAAGGGGTGATCTGGATAAGAAATCAGCCACAGTATTGTCTTTGCATTGGATGTGTTTAATGTCAAAAGAGTAGTTGTCAAACCAGACTGCCAATCTCAAAAGTTGGGCATTTGTCATCTTGCTTTTCTTTAGACCGATCATTCGTTTTGACGCGGAAAAATCCATTTCTACCAAGAAATGATGACGTATCAGATGGAATTCGAATTTTGTAATAACCATCTTTATCGCCAGTAATTCTTTTAGGGTAGAATGGTAGTGGAGTTGAGAATCTTTGAAGTGGCCACTCTTTTATCCACATATTTTTCTTTTCCCTGTCTTAACCTGTTCAAGTAGGACAGCTCCCCTATACCGATCACTAGCATCTGTCTGCAAGATTCTTTTTACATCAAAAGGATTCTGCAAAGGTGGTAATGTCTGCATCATTTCCTTTAGTTTTTTTACTGCTACAATTTGCTCTTGTGACCATGGTGGAGTTTTCTTTTTAAGCATGTCGCTAAGTGGTCTTGTCATTTTTGAAAGTCGCGGGACAAAATCCTGTAAATAGCTTACAATTCCTAAGAACTGTATGATTTGGACCCTTGTGGAGTCTTTTTCAGGAAACATTAGTATTTCTTGGGTTATGTGAGGTTGGGCCTCTTATTGGCCTTTAAAAATCTTCATTCCCAGAAAGTCAATTTGGGCTTGTCCAATAAGCATCTTCTTTTCGGATAACATGACCCCATGGGCTTCTGTATGAAAGATGAACTGGGCTAGTAGATTGTGATGAGCTTGTTCATCCTTTGAGAAGAGCAATATATCATCAATATAGATCAGGGCCTTATCTAGAATAGGGTCATAGATTCTGGTCATGGCCTTTCGGAACAGTGATGGAGCTGTTTTGAGACCAAAAGGAAGTATAGTCCACTGATAGTGGTGATTTGGAATGTAGAAGGCCATTTTGAACCTATCTTCTTGTTTGATACCCAATTGCCAAAATTCTGCCTTTAGATCGAATTTAAAAAATTTTTGAGCCTTTGACAGGCTTGCAAATAAGGCATTCTTGTTTGGTAGGGGGAACCTATCATCTGTCAAAAATTCGTTCAAGGGCTTGTAATAGATGACCAGTCTTTGTTTTCCCAAAGCCTGTCTTGATCTCTTATTGACGTAGAAGCATGGCATGCCCATGAAGAGGTGGTTGATTCAATCAATCCTTATTGTTGTAGTTCTTTGCATTCCTCGGTTGTGATTTGTTCATGCTTTAGATTCATGATTGGGTGACTTTCCTTGGTAGGGTTAATGTCTTCATTGAGCTTGAATGGTAAACTGATGAAGATTTTTTGATTTTTCCATAGAGGGCGTTCACATTTTTGGTGGAACTCGACATGACTTGTAGCACATTAATTTTTTTATGAGCCTTTGTTTGACCTTGGAGAATGGATCAAGAGGCATCAGAAAATAGTTTGGTATGGATTCCCATGGAGCAAAATGTTGTTTGTAGCCAAAGTCACCAGGAAGAATTCATAAACCCTTTTTCTTGGTGTAGACATCAAAACCAATAATTAGATCTTTCCTTGGTTGTTTCGAGTCAATTACTCTATGAATGATATAACATCCTAGAAAGAACTATAATTTAATTAGTTTACTGATGAGCTCTATACAGAAAATGCTTTTGTTTGCAGCATGGAAGAAATTTTTTTCTTTTCTCCAATATTCTACAGGGAGAACATCAGGGTTAATCATGGTGTATGATGGTCCACTATCAAAGAAGGCTGCTACTTTGACTGCCCGAGCATATTATGTATAGAGGATCTGCATGGAGATGACTAGTGATGGATGTATTGTATAGATAGTTGCCACGTGGTAGAATTCATCTGAAGTCTCTAGTTGTTTGAATGCACAGAGGGACTCTGGATTCATTTCGTCATCAGTAGAGAAGATGGATTCTAGGTCATTTTCTTCGATAGATACGCTAGTTGTTTGTTGAATGTGGGAGATCAGTTTGGCAGTTTTCTCTTTGGGGCATTGTTTGGCATAACGTCATTTGTTTCCACAGATAAAACATATGTCGGACATCTTCCTGAAAGAGCGCTTCCTCCTTAGGAATTTGAATGAGCGGTGTCCCTTTTCCTTTGAGGATTTAAAGGTCTTAAAGGATTTAAACCTTTTGTTGTGTTTTCTTTCTTCTGGAAGACAAGAATAGCTGATTCTGATGGACATTTGATCTGCAGGTGCTTTTGGCTGCAAACCTTTCCGGGCTTCTTGGATTGTTTCATGAATTATTGGATAAATTTGTGCTAAGATCACATCTTTTCCAATGTCTTTAGAACTAGCTGATAGATTTCTCCAATCGTTGCATCAGCTAGGGTTCTTCATGTTCCTGAGAGAAGTCTAAAGGTTTCTACTCCTAGTGGTTCTGGTATGGATGAGAGGAATTCTTGTTTTATATTTGGATCATCAATTCCACCTATTTGGTAGAACCGTTGATTTGTCATTTTGTAATGCTTCTCTAAACCTCTCTTATCCATTGAACAACATTTTTGTTTGAAGAATTCTGTCTGTAGTCTTTCAGTGACTTGAGCATCGTGTCCGCAGAATTCAATATACAGATAGGTCAGGGCATTGGTGACAGATGGAAGTTGTAAAAATGTCATTCGTCTTTAATCGCCCAAACTTGTCCACCATTCTTGTAGGGTACCTATGAAACGAGAGACAAAGTTGAAGAGGACCGTTCCTGTTTATGCTTCTGGTCTTTGTGATTCCAGGCTGAGCCAAGCCTAGAACTCTTGGAACCTTTCACACCCTTTTGATGGGGGGAGGTCATCTAAAGTAAATGTTTGAAAGTTTGAACTTTTACTCTTTCGTCTTTGGGGAACATGTGGTGTTGTTGATAGATTTCCACTTTCGTCTACACTTGTGATAATTTGTAACGACCCAAAATCACTAATAAGGGTTAAGGGCCTTGATTAGTGTGTTGGGAGGGCACGAATGGTTTATGTGTGAATTAAACAGTTTAATGCATGATTCTGTGTTAAGCATGCCTGTATGATTATATGAATATATGAAATGCATCTGGGCCCCATTTGGTTGCTTGGGGCATATTTGTAATTTTATCCCATTGAGGGCATAAATGTGATATTTGTATATATTGTGATTGATACCACGTGTGAGAGGAGATATAATTGTGATGCACGACCCGAGACGGTCCTAGGAAGCCGTCTAGTTAGAAAGTCACAACGAGGTCAAATACCCGGCTCGGGAGGAGCTTAGTGGAATTTTAGGAATATTATAAAGTGTTCGGGAATTATAGGGTAGCGATTAGTAATTTAGTAATGGTTTAGAAATGTCGGGGATTTTTTTTAGGAATACTTGAGGACTTAGCGGGATTTGAGTGAAATGACTAAATTGCCCTTGGAGGCACTGTTAGGTTCATTTTAGGTTTGTTTTAGAGATCGTTTTAGGTTGTGTTTTTAGTTATTTAGGATTGTTTAGTGCAGATTTATGCTTGTTTTCTTTTTGTTTCAGGTTTTAATGGTCAATTACATAATATGGAGTGAAATGAGAAGAAAGATGTTAAATATGATAAATAAGATGGATTTCTTGTTGATTGTGGAGTTTCAAGACATTATGTGTGGAAAATACTACATTGAAGATGCTCAACACACGTCGTTTATGCTCTATAACGCAAGTCTGAAACTTCAAGACATATTTTTACCATGATTTATTCACTTTCTGGAAACACTTCTAGAAATAGAAGTTGTAGATATTTCTCTTAGCTTTCCATATCTTTTTGAATCATTCAATTCGGAGTTATATCGAAGGAGTTATGATCAAAATACGATGAGATGATGCTGCAGGCTGTTCGAACCGAGTTTTGTCGGTTCTGACTTTAGCGCTACAGCGCCATAATAAGAGCGCTACAGCGCTAGTGCACCAGATTTTGAAGCATTTTGGCACTGTTAATAGCGCTATAGCGCTCCAGAAGTAGCGCTACAGCGCTAGAGACGCGATTTTCACATTTTTTACCACTTTTTGAATGGCAATTTGGTCCTTTCACTTGGGAACTTTGGTAGGGATTTTTGGAGAAACATATAATGCGACTGAAAGGAGGTCTGGGGGGGGAGACGACGACGGCTGGAGTAAGAACACCATATTGGAGGATTCGTCCCTGAGTTTTCATCATCTTTTTCTGTCAATTTTTTATGTTTGTAATTGAATTATCTTATTGCTAGAATGAAGATCATAGGCTAAATTCTCTTTTAGGGCTTTTATGTGAATCTTTTGGAAACCCTTGTTATGGTTTAATGCAAAGTTGATATTCTTCTTCATCTCTTTCAATTCCTTGCAATTTATGTTAATTGTGCGATTATTGATTGATCACCTCTAATTGCTATTTTATGAATCAAATTGAAATCTGAAAAGTGAAATTTGATATGCTTTGATTGTTTGGATGCAAATTTAATTTAGAACGAAGGTATCTAGATTATTTGCGTATTTTCTGAGTTGCGTGGCTAATGCCCTCTACATGATTCAACTTACCATAGAAATATAGGAAGTTGTCATTTAGATTGAATTTCATAAGTCTTAACCAGATTATGAATTGTTGTTGCAACTTATTCTTGAATAGGGAGAAGGGAATATAGATGCTTTCATTAGGAAATAACAGGGTGGAAAAATAGAGGATCATAATTGTCCTAATTGTATTTTCTTTGTTAATTTGTTTAATTCTTCTTTGCGCTTCGTTAGTATTTTTCTTAGTTTAAAATCTCTGATAATTGTTTCATCAAATAGAATTAAAGGATTAATTGATTGGTAATTGATAAATCAGTCCTTGAGGACGATACTCGGTTTTTTACCATTTTTATTACGAATTGCGACTGTGTGCACTTGCATAGCTATAAATTTCGCAAGGATTTAAATAAGCTCAAGGGTATTTTGGACCTTTTGTATAGAAGGGGATTTTGATCGATAAGGCAGCTAATTCTAGGGGCATGTAGAAGGGAATTAGAAGGAAATAACTAGAAGGAAAACTTTCAGTTTTACTCTTTCCTCTCCCAAACAGTTTTCTCTCTCCCTCTCTAAGGTGTTGGTTTTGGAGGATTTTAAAGCAGAAACTCAAGAGCATAAAGGGCTCAGCTAGGATCAAAGGTAAGTCTTAATTCAAATATTGATGAGTTCTTACTGGAAGTATTGAATTAGAGAGCTGAGTTTTGTTTTATTTTTTCGGTCATTGGAATGAAGATTTGGTGAGGTTCAACTTGGGAATCAAGAGAATTAAGTTTGGAATTTGATTGAGAAGAAACTCAAGGTCAAAATTTACTTGAGATAAGGGTTTCATGCATCTCTGAAGTTTAATCTGGTGTGGTATAAGTTTTTGAAAGAGTGGTTTAAGTTTTATAAAGTATGGTTTAAGTTTTTGTGTATTTTGAGATACTAGGTGATTCTTGGGTTTGATTGTGTGATTGGGTTTGTTGCTGTGATTTATGAGTTGCTAAACTGTTTATCTGGGGTTTTAGGTTGAGTTGGGACTTGGGTGTACCTTGGGGTTGATTTGGATGAGTTTTGGCTTGGGAAAAACCTAGTTTTCTGGGTTCGCGTATGAGTGCGACCCTGTTCTTCCGTGCTGCGGCACTAGGTTGAATCAAGGGTTGGGGACCATTCTGGGCGTCGCGGCCCCCATAGAGCTTTGCTGCAGTACTAGGCTAAATTCAGGAAAAGGGGATTTGCATTTTTAGGGTTTTGCCTCAGGGGGCTCGAGGGACGCTTCCGCTACCTTGTGTGGGGAAACGGGAGGTCCTGAGAGCACGGGATTGGTTCCAGGAGATGATTATGAATGGGTTAGTAATGAGAGTGCAATCTATGTGTTGTGACTAGATATTCAGCGAGGCTCGGGTTAGAGGACCGCGCTCGGGATTTCTATGCTCAAGAAGCTTGGTACATAAGTAAGAAAACTACACCCGGTTGTGAATTTATAATGGGACTAAGGTTTCCTTGTTTTAATTGCTTTATGAAGGATGATATTATGCCATGTAAATAATAAACAAACGACCTAAGAGTGCCAGAGTTTACGTTGGTGCACAGGGCGCGGCTCAACCACTGGTAGCTGAGGACAGCTTATTATTCACTAAGCTCGGTTTGTACTTTGGAAATTTTGTAAACAAACTTTCAAACACTTTTTCTTTTACGATCCCTTGTATAAAACGCTTAATTATATGAAATGTATATTTTATGACCAAAACCCTTTAACCCTAGTTCATTAGTGATGCCAGTGGCACGTTTTTAACTAAATGGCTTGATTAGCAAGTCTCGCACCTTTATAAATACACAATGTAATGGTCTTGGCTACCTAGGGCGTTACAACTTGGTATCAGAGCATACTAGGTTTAAGGGTTCCTGAAGACCGGCTGGACATGTACATTCACTGCTAGAGACAAACTCGATTCAGGGTTTGGTAAATGTGTATATGTGCTTGCATGCTTATGTGCTTGGAAGGAAATATGATTGTTGATATATGTTGGATTAATAGGAAGCATGAGATACTAATAGGGCCTGGCCCTTGACTGCTGTGTGATAATATTGAGTCGTGCTTATTAGCATTGTTGTGCATGTAAATGAATATTTGAATGATTAACTGCATATTGTGTATATGGGTGAATGTATGGATGGATGTCTATATCTTAATTGTTGTGTGGTGATGTTGGGGCATGCTTATTAGCAATGCCAGTGCATATGGATTAATGCCTATATCTGGATTGCTTGTGGTTGATTATGTTCCATCGGTGGATTTTGGAAAAAAATTTACCCTGCTATCATGGTCTGATTAGTGAGTCGTTGATTGCAGATTAACTTTGATAGCTATGCGTCCAAGGAAATCTACGCGACTAGCCGGCACTAGGTCTGGGATCGAAGGTGATGACCAGGGCTAGATTCCTCCGCCAGTCCCTGAGAACTGGCAGTAGATTATGGCAGAGATGCAAGCGCAGCTTCAGAGCCAAGATGAACAGATTCGTCTTTTATGACAGCAGGCTCCAGCAAGGAGTGTTGCACCTATTGTGCCACCTGCAGTGGCGCCGGTTATTCAGCCAGTAGAAGTTGGAAACAGGTGGGAGCAATTGTATGAGCGGTTCTGAAAGCAACACCCCCCCTACTTTTGAGGGAGGACCTGCTCCGCTGAAGGCCGAACAGTGGATGACTATGATTACTTCTCTCCTAGACATCATGAGGATAGAAGGTTATGACAGAGTGGCCTGTGCCATATATATGCTGAGAGGGGATGCCTGTATCTGGTGGGAAGTGGCAGCACAGACCAAGGACGTCACTGCTTTGAGTTGGGATGGATTCAAGGATTTGTTCAGCAAGAATTACTATAATGTTGCCATCAGGGCAACGAAGGTTAATAAGTTTGTGGGGTTGGTGCAGGGCAACATGACAGTTACTGAGTATGCCCTAAAGTTCGATAGAGTTGCAAAATTTGCACCAGATCTTGTCCCTACAGATGCAACTAGGCAACACAGATTTATTCGAGGGCTTAATGTTATGATAGCCCGGGATGTGAGGATTACAACAGTAGCTGGGGGGACGACCTATGCTCAGGCTGTTGAGAAGGCTCTTACCTCTGAGGAAGCGGAGAACAAAATTTGGAAAGAAAATGCAGCAAGACGTGAGGGTCGCAGTGTGGCGCCTCCATATTCTGGATCGGGTAGGGGCGGAGGCCCTAGTGATGTGAAGAGGAAGACCCTGACACTTCGACCGATGCTGGTCTTGATTGGAGGGGTCAAGGTGCTCAGGGTGGCCGTCAGGGTGGCGGTGAGGCATGGAGGAGTTATCCGGAGTGCCTGATGTGCAGAAGACGCCATCAGGGCGAATGTCTGGCCAAGGCCTGCTATGTGTGCAGAACAGTAGGGCACCTCAAGAAGGACTGCCCAGCAGTGAAGAAAGGGGAAGCAAGAAAGGTGGACAGCTTGACTCTAGCTCGAGTGTTCACTTTGACACAGGCAGAGGCCGAGGCTAGTCCCTCGATGGTGACTGGTCAGCTTTCTAGCGTTGGCTCTCCTTTTATTGTATTGATTGACTCTGGTGCTACACATTCATTTGTTTCTAGTAAAGTGATTGATATATTATGTAGACCTAGTGAGTAACGGACTGCGGGGTTTTGGACTTTATTGCCTACTGGGGAATTGGTAGTTTCTAAGAGGTAGATTAGGACACTGCCAGTGATGGTTGATAGTAGGGAGCTTTCAGTAGACTTGATTAATCTAGACATGGAGGATGTATAGGTTTTCTGAGGATGTGTAAAGATTACAGAGAGTTGAATAAGTTGACCATCAAGAATAAGTACCCTCTACCAAAGATCGATGACTTGTTTGATCAGTTGCACGGAAAGACGATGTTCTCAAAGATTGATCTTCGATCTGGTTATCACCAGCTGAGAATCAAGGATCAGGACATACCGAAGATGACCTTCCGAATGAGGTATGGGCACTATGAGATTTTGGTCACGTCTTTTGGTTTGACCAATGCCCCGGCAGCTTTCATGGATCTAGTGAACAAGATGTTCAAAGATTTCTTGGATCAGTTTGTCACTGTCTTCATCGACGACATTTTGGTGTACTCCAGTTCAGAGGCAGAGCACGAGCAGCATCTTCGACAGGTCTTGCAGAGGTTGAGGGAGCATCAGTTATATGCCAAGTTTAAGAAGTATGAGTTTTGGTTGCCAGAGGTGAGTTTTCTTGGGCATATTTTTGGCGCAGAGGGGATTAAGGTGGATCCGTCCAAGGTGGAGGCAGTAAGAGATTGGCCGAGGCCAAGGAATGCCTCAAAAGTTTGGCATTTCCTCTGGTTAGTAGGTTACTACAGGCGGTTTGTAGAAGGATTCTCGAAGATTGCTACACTGATGATAGAGTTAACACGGAAGAATCAGAAGTTCGTTTGGTCAGAGTGTGAAAACTGTTTCCAAGAGTTAAAGTGATGACTTATTACTGTTCCTGTAATGAGTCTTCCTTCGGAGGAAGGAAAGTTTGTGGTATATTGTGATACATGAAGGTTGGGTTTAGGCTATGTGCTAATGCAGAACGAGAAGGTTATAGCTTATGCATCACGACAGCTAAAGGAGTATCAGCAGCGGTATCCTACTGTAATGCCCCAAATTTCCTAATAAGGTTTAGGACCTTGATTAGGAGACCGGCATGGCCATAATTGATTTATTATGTTATTAAATGATTATATGCATGTTTAGGTGTATTAAATATGCATGTGAACCCAGATCTGATTAATTGGATGATTTTCATATTTTGGCCATTTCGGGCATATTTGGCATATATGTGATATGTGTGTGGTGCTTTATTATTATTTTGTTACGCTAGGGTTACTCAGCACGAGACGATCCTAGGAGGTAAGCTAGTGGGAAAGTCCCAACGGGATTTATTCTTGACTTGGAGTGACTCAAGTGGTATTTAGCATTACCGGGTCATTGGGTAATAGGAATAAATATTTGGTGATAAATTGGGAGTTAGTAAGATCAGGGGGAAATTCTGGAGGTTTTGACTATTTTGTCCCCAGGGGGTGTTTTCTGGCCCCGAGCATTAGGATTTGGTTTAGGCAACTTAATCTTGAAGTAACCTTTTAAGAAATAAAAGAACGTTCAGGGAGTTCTCTCTCCCTCTAAGCTCCATTTTTGTCTCCCGATTGCATTTTCGAAGGAAACTTGAGTTCTAGGAATCGGATTCAAGCGAAGATCGAGGCATAGCGATCCTAGGGAAGATTATAAGCTTATTAGCCGAAGGATTTAGTTGGAAACAACTCAATTGGAGGTAATTCAAGTTTTAAGTTCTAAGTTTTTAAAAGTTTTTAAGCTTAAATTAGACTTTGTGTTTTGATGAGTTTTTGGGTGATTTGAGACTTGGGTTTTATGGGTTTTGGATCATGGGGAAGTTTAGGAACTTTGATTTTTGAGTTTGGAGATGTTTGGATAGGTTTTTGGAAGGTTTTTGAAAATTGGGCTGCGGCCCTGTTCTTGGGTGTCGCGGCCCAGGCTTGATCGAGTAGGTGAAGGTTGCTGAGGGGGTCTGGGCGTCGCGGCCCTTGACTAGTAGTGTCGCGACGCTTAGTGTTGATGCCTGATGTTGGCACCTCTGTTTTGGCTGGGGGTTGCGGCTCAGTGAGTTGGGGAAGCGACGGTTGAGGGAATTTATGGCTGAAATTATGTTTTAAGCTTGGGAGCTCAAACCTTAGGCCTCGGGATCATTCCTACTACCCGGATTAGTGGGATTTGATGTCTCGGAGGCTAGGTATTGGTGCTGGGATTGGTTTTAGAACTTGAACTCACTGGGTCTTTGTTTATGGTTCTGACTAGGTTATCACGAGAGGCTTGGAATCAGGATCGTGCTTGTGGCTCATTTATTGGTAACCTGTGCTTGGACCAAAGGTAAGAAAACTGCACCATATGTATATGTGACATGCATGGTTATTCTTGATGCATGTTGGATTTTTAAATGTGATGCATGTGATACACGAGAAACATGTGAATAGGGCATGCCATGAATATTGAATATGAGATTGATCAAAGCTTGAGTCTCTGTGTTTATGCATATAGTTATGCTAGCAATTGTTAAGTAAGCATGCTGAATGCCCTGTATTCGGATATTTGACATGTGATATATGCTTGGTAGCATTGCTTACTTGTGTATGGCACTGACTATTCAGAATTGGCACTGGTCGCGTTTTACTGACCTGAGAATAAAAAACGGCATGAGCGTCATGAACGCACAGCCAATAAAATATTAGATCTAATCGATATCGGTGTTGAATAACTCTAGGAGCATTAATGCTGGACTGACCCGAAGTCGACAAAAATTATAAGCGCTTGTCTAGTCTAGGACTAGTTACTCAGGGCCAGGGCCAAAGGCCTAGGTGACTGTTTTGTCACATGGCTAAGGGAGGGGAATCCCATGTTAGTGACCCTGTGGTCACTCGGTAGGTTTATGCTGGTGACTGTTTCACCAGATACCTATCTTGTTTAAGCTATTGAAAGGATCACTTATTTATAAAGGGAACGGAACCCACCATAGTGACTTTTACAACTGTCACTCTTCTATTTAGGGCTATAAGCCCAGCATAGTTACCGGAACCACCAGTGTTAAATCACTTATCTTATTAGGATTGACTTGATAGTCATCCACTTAGGAGGGTGGGATTCCTTATCCTGGATACCCATCATTACATGAACTTATTTGCTGCTTGAATAGGGCTATATTTGCTAGGCATACGCCTTATGATTTGATGACATGTTATTACTGTTCATGAGCATATTAATTTTTCTTGCTGGGCTTCGACTCACGGGTGCTATGAGGTGCAGGTAAAGGCAAAAGAAAGTTGGACCATCCTTGAGTTGGAGAGCTTAGGTGACGATGTGTACATATGCGGCTGCTCGACCGCCACAGCCAAGGGTTGAAAGAGGAACTAGGGTTAAACCTTGTTTTGCCGCATATATCGGCTGGTTGTAAATATTTTCTTGTAATAGACCTTTAAATTATATTTTGGGATCCCAATGTATATAGTAAACGTTCAAGTGAAACGTTATATCTTAACCAAAAATTTTAATCCCTAAACCGCTAATCATGCTTAGTTACACGTTTATGGCCAAATGACTCGATCGGCGAGATTGGCACTGTTTATAATGTGCACCGTAACGGTCCCTGGACTTTAGAGCGTTATACCTACCCATGATCTGGAACTAGCGGCAGTGGTATTCGCACTGAAGGTCTGGCGACATTACCTGTATGGGGAGAAGTGTGAGATCACTGACCATAAGAGTTTTAAGTATTTTTTCACCCAGAAGGATCTGAACATGAGGCAGAGGCGTTGGTTGGAATTGGTAAAGGACTATGATTGTGACATTCTTTACCACCCAAGAAAATCCAATGTAGTGGCTGATGCATTGAGCCGGAGGGGCTCGGGGCAGTTATTTAGTTCTATTCAAATCTCGAAAGAGTTAGCAGATGAGATGACTAGGGCAAGGATAGAGCTGGTGGTGGGTCGATTGGCCAATGCTACCTTGTAGTCGACCCTACTAGAGTGGATCAAGGAGGGTCAATTGGTGGATGCGCAATTACAGGAAGTTAGACAAAATATCTTAGCGGGGATAGCTAAGGATTATTCTGTTTTTGAGGTTGGTATGCTTCGATATCAAGGACGGATTTGTGTTCCAGTAGATGATGGGTTTAAACGAGAGATACTAGATGAGTCTCACACTATGCCGTACTCGCTTCATCTGGGTACCACGAAGATGTATCAGGATCAACGGACATTATATTGGTGGCCCGGGATGAAGAAGAATGTGGTGGAGTATGTGGCCAGGTGTTTGACATGTCAACAGGTGAAAGCTGAGCATCAGCGACCAGCGAGGTTGCTTCAAACTTTGGGTGTCCCCGAGTGGAAGTGGGAGGACATTACCATGGATTTTGTGGGAGGTCTACCCAGGACAGTGGGACTTTTTAACTCGGTGTGGGTGATAGTGGATAGATACACCAAGTCAGCTCATTTTCTGCCAGTGAAGTCGACTTACACAGTGGAACAATATGCAAAGTTGTATGTGATGGAGATAGTTCGTCTCCACGGGGTTCCTAAGTCTATTGTATCTGATCGAGACACTATCTTTACCTCCAAGTTTTGGGGTGCTCTGCAGAAAGCCATGGGGACTCAGTTAAAGTTCAGCACAGCCTTTCACCCTCAGACTAATGGACAGTCTAAGAGGACGATTCAGGTGTTGGAGGACATGCTTAGGGCGTGTGTGATTAACTTCGAGGGATCTTCTAGTAAGTATCTCTCATTGATTGAGTTTTCATATAACAACAGTTACCAGTCCACGATTAGAGCTGCTCCTTATGAGATGTTATATGGGAGGAAGTGTAGGTCGTCCATTCATTGAGATGCGATAGGTGAAAGGAAATATTTAGGGTCGAACATGGTTCAGAAGATAAATGAAGCTATTGAGAAGATTTGAGCCAGAATGCTTGCTTCGCAAAGTAGACAGAAAAGCTACGCTGACCCTAAGCGTAGAGGCGTGGAGTTCCAGGTTGAGGACCACATGTTTCTGCGAGTTTCACCACTACAAGGGGTGAGAAGATTTGAAGTAAAGGGAAAGCTGAGCCCTTGATTTGTTGGACCTTTTGAGATTCTAGAAAGGATTGGATAGGTGGCTTATAGGTTGGCCTTGCCACCGTCGTTGTCGGGAGTTCATGACGTATTCCATGATTCTATGTTGCGAAAGTACGTCTCTGATTTGACACATGTGCTGAAGTATGAGGATTTGGAATTGCAGACAGACTTGTCTTATGAAGAACGACCGGTTTAGATATTAGATCGAAAAGACAAGGTTCTATAGAATAAGACAATTCCACTAGTTAAAGTATTGTGGAGGAATAGCAAGGTCGAGGAAGTGACCTGGGAGCTTGAGTCGGTGATGCGGGATCAGTATCCCGAGCTATTCAGGTAAATTTCGAGGAAGAAATTCTCAGTAGGGGGCATAGTTTTAACGACCCAAAATCACTAATAAGGCTTAAGGGCCTTGATTAGTGTGTCGGGAGGGCACGAATGGTTTATGCGTGAATTAAATAGTTTAATGCATGATTCTGTGTTAAGCATATTTGAAATGAATGTGGGCCCCATTTGGTTGCTAGGGGCATATTTGTAATTTTAGCTCATTGAGGGCATAAATATGATATTTGTATATACGGTGATTGATACCACGTGTGAGTGGTGATATAATTATGATGCACGACCCGAGACGGTCTTAGGGAGCCGTCTAGTTAGAAAGTCACAACGGGGTCAAATACTCGGCTCGGGAGGAGCTTAGGGGTATTTTGGGAATATTATAAAATGTTCGGGAATTTGAGGGTAATGGTTAGTAATTTAGTAATGGTTTAGACATGTTGGGCATTTTTTTTAGGAATACTTGAGGACTTAGCGGGATTTGAGTGAAATGACTAAATTGCTCTTGGAGGCACCTAAGGATTTAAATAAGCTCAAGGGTATTTTGGACCTTTTGTATAGAAAGGGATTTTTATCAATAAGGCAGCTAATTCTAGGGGCATGTAGAAGGGAATTAGAAGGAAAACTTTCAGTTTTACTCTCTTCCTCTCCCAAACGGTTTTCTCTCTCCCTCTCTAAGGTGTTGGTTTTGGAGGATTTTAAAGCAGAAATTCAGGAGCATAAAGGGCTTAGCTAGGATCAAAGCTATGTCTTAGTTTAAATCTTGATGAGTTCTTGCTGGAAGTATTGAATTAGTGAGCTGAGTTGTGTTTTATTTTGTGGGTCATTGGAATGAAGATTTAGTGAGGTTCTACTTAGGAATCAGGAGAATTAAATTTGGAATTTGATTAGGAAGCAGCTCAAGGTCGAAATTCTACATGAGGTAAGGGTTTCATGCATCTTTGAAGTTTAATCTGGTGTGGTTTAATTTTTTGAAAGGGTGGTTTAAGTTTTATAAAGTATGGTTTAAGTTTTTGTGAATTTTGAGCTACTAGGTGATTCTTGGGTTTGATTTTTTCATTGGGTTTGTTGCTGTGATTTATGAGTTGCAATACTGTTTATCTGGGGTTTTAGGTTGAGTTGGGACTTGGGTGTACCTTGGGGTTGATTTGGAAAATTTTTGGCATGGGAAAAATGCTGGGAAAACCCAGTTTTCTGGGTTCACATATGAGTGTCGCGGCCTTGTTCTTCCGTGTCGCGACAATTGGTAGAATCAGGAGTTGGGGACCATTCTGGGCGCTGTGGCCCCCATAGGGCTGTGCCGCGGCACTAGGCTAAATTCAGGAAAGGGGAATTTGCGTTTTTAGAGTTTTGCCTCAGGGGGCTCGGGGGACGCTTCTGCTACCTTGTGTGGGGAAACGGGAGGTCCCGAGAGCATAGGATTGGTTCCAGGAGATGATTATGAATTTTTTAGTAATGAGAGTGTAATGTATGTGTTGTGACTAGGTATTCGGCGAGGCTCGTGTTAGAGGACCGCGCTCGAGATTTTTGTGCTCAAGAAGCTCGGTACATTGGTAAGAGAACTGCACCTGGTTGTTAATTTATAATGGGACTAAGGGTTCCCTGTTTTAATTGCTTTATGAAGGATGGTATTATGCCATGTAAATGATAAACAAACGACCTAAGAGTGCCAGAGTTTACGTTGGCGCACAGGGGGTGGCTCAGCCACTGGTAGTTGAGGACAGCTTACTATTCACTAAGCTCGGTTTAATCGGACCGGAGTCAGTGTGGTAAACAGAGGGTGCGACCTAAGGGCGTTGACCCTGATTATCATGTGATTTGATTATTATTATTGATTGATGAATTTGTTATGTTGAATAGCTGAGTATTGGTTTGTTGATTCTCTGGTTAGAGCTATGGACTATGTGATTAATGTGATATGCTATGTATGTGAACATGCTTTAAGGGTTATTCAATTGTTATCATTGTTTGTGCTATAACGTTATATTTTCTTGCTGGGCATTGGCTCACGGGTGCTATGTGGTGCACGTAAAGGCAAGGGCAAGCTTGATCAGCCCTGAATCGGAGAGCTCTAAAGGCAGAATGTACATAATCAGCTGCTCATCCGCCACGGTTGAGAAAGAGACAGGAACGGGAGGACCATAGATGTTTGTTTTGCCCTTAGAGTGGCTAGCAGTTGTTTGTACTCTGGAGATTTTGTAAACTGACTTTCAAACATTGTTTCTTTTGGGATCCCTTGTATAAAATGTTTAAATATATGAAATGTATAATTTATGAACAAAACCTTTTAACCTTAGTTCATTAGTAATGTCAGTGGCACGTTTTTAACTAATTGACTTGATTAGCAAGTTTCGCACCTTTATAAATACATAATTTTACGGTCTTGGCTACCTAGGGCGTTACAACTTGGTATCAGAGCGTCCTAGGCTTAAGGGTTCCTGGAGACCGACTAGACATTTACATTCGCTGCTAGAGACAAGCTCGATTCAGGGTTTGGTAAATGTGTATATGTGCTTGTATGCTTATGTGCTAGGAAAGAAATATGATTGTTGATATCTCTTGGATTAATAGGAAGCATGAGATACTGATAAGGCCTGGCCCTTGACTGCTGTGTGATAATATTGAGGCGTGCTTATTAGCATTGATGTGCATGTAAATGAATATCTGAATGATTAACTGCATATTGTGTATATGGGTGAATGTATGGATGGATGTCTATATCTTAACTGTTGTGTGGTGATGTTGGGCCATGCTTATTAGCAATGCTAGTGCATGTGGATTAATGCCTATATCTGGATTGCTTGTGGTTAATTATGTTCCATCGGTGGATTTTGGAAAAGCTTTTACCCTGCTATCATGGTTTGATTGTTGAGTCGTTGATTGCAAATTAACTTGGATAGTTATGCGTCCAAGGAAATCTACGCAACTAGCCGGCACTAGGTCTGGGACCGAAGGTGATGACCTGGGCCAAATTCCTCCGCCACTCCTTGAGAACTGGCAGCAGATTATGGCAGAGATGCAAGCGCGGCTTCAGAGCCAAGATGAATAGATTCGTCTTTTACGACAGTAGGGAGTGTTACACCTATTGTGCCACCTGCAGTTGCACCGGTTATTCAGCCAGTAGAAGTTGGGAACAGGTGGGAGCCATTGTATGAGCGGTTCCAAAAGCAGCACCCCCCCCCCCCAACTTTTGAGGGAGGACCTGATCCACTGAAGGCCGAACATTGGATGGCTATGATTACTACTATCCTGGACTTCATGAGGATAGAAGGTTATGACAGAGTGGCATGTGCCACGTATATACTGAGAGAGGATGCTCGCATCTATTGGGAAATGGCATCACAGACCAGGGACGTCTCTGCTTTGATTTGGGATGGATTCAAGGATTTGTTCTGCCAGAAATACTACAATGTTGCCATCAGGGCAGCGAAGGTTAATAAGTTTGTGGGGTTGGTGCAGGGCAACATGACAGTTACTTAGTATGCCATAAAGTTCGATAGAGTTGCAAAATTTGCACCAGATCTTATGCCTACAGATGAAGCTAGGCAAGATAGATTTATTGGAGGGCTTAATGCTATGATAGCCTAGGATGTGAGGATTACAACAGTACCTGGGGGGACGACCTATGCTCAGGCTGTTGAGAAGGCTCTTACCTCTGAGGAAGCAGAGAACAAGATTTGGAAAGAAAATGGAGCAAGACGTGAGGGTCGCAGAGTGGCGCCTCCATATTCTGGATCGGGCAGGGGCGGAGGCCCTAGTGATGTGAAGAGGAAGACCCCTAACACTTCGACCGCTGCTGGTCCTGATAGGAGGGGTCGGGGTGCTCAGGGTGGCCGTCAGGGCTGCAGTGAGGCATGGAGGAGTTATCCGGAGTGCCCAAAGTGCGGAAGACGCCATCAAGGCGAATGTCTAGCCAAGGCCTGCTATGTGTGCGGAACAGTGGGGCACCTCAAGAAGGACTGCCCAGCAGTGAAGAAAGGGGAAGCAGGAAAGGTGGACATCTTGACTCTAGCTCGAGTGTTCACTTTGACACAGGCAGAGGCCGAGGCTAGTCCCTCGATGGTTTATTGCCTACTGGGGAATTGGTAGTTTCTAAGAGGTAGATTAGGACACTGCCAGTGATGGTTGATAGTAGGGAGCTTTCAGTAGACTTGATTGGGCTAGACATGGAGGATGTATAGGTTTTCGAGCTAGTGTGGTGGACACTATCAGGGTCTTCTTCCCCTTTTTTGTCTTTTGTTGTTGACTTTCATCAAGTATGCGTCTTAGTCGTACAAAAGAGTCCTCTTGCACAGATCCAATAATAGGAAAAGGCTGGGTGGTCTTTGTTATTGTAGCAAACTGCCAAGGGACCGGCGTCATAGTTATCCCGAACAGGGTCGACGTTCCCAAATAGCTAGTTGAAGGAGCCTTTTTCGGTTCTTGCTGGCAGAACCAGTTCTTGATGGATTCATATTGAGTTTTTAGGCTCTACATCTCAAGTTCTTTCGCTTGGAATATTGGCATTGGGACTGAGTTTGCTTTAATGATGGCTAGAAGTTCTTCATGAGACTGCTGGATTTTCGTAGTGAGTTTAAAGATGACAGTAGTTTGAGATTATTTTACTGCTGTCTCTATTATGATATTTTGTAACTCGACTTGCTTTAAGACCTTGTCTTGGGCAATCATATTTTCTGATTGCCAGTTGAGAACTTCTTCGGCCAGAGATATTTTTTTGAGAGACCCATCTGCAATCCTAGTTGTGGGGTTTTGAACCTTTGGTTGGTGAGAAACCGTACCTTGGTCGTCTTGCCTATCAAATTTTTTGAGAGGAGGAAATTCTGACTCATAATCAGTAGTAGTCATCATATATACTTGTAGAATTTGTTGGAACTGATTTTGATCAGGAAAAGCTTATCCATGATGTCACATCCATTTTGTTGCTTTTTTTTAGCGTGGCAAAATGTTCTGTTTAGGAGCTGAAAGTGGAGGCTCTTGGGAGTTTGTTGGAGGAAGCTCAATGTCCCATCCAGTTGGTTCTGGAGGAGAGTCAGCTAAGTCCTTGGGAGCAGAATATTTGACAATATAGTCAAACTTTCCAGAGGGTTGGCCTAACAACCCTATTCCTTTTCTCCTTTATCTAGTTGTTGCTTAAGTCATTTTCCTCAGCTAGGACGTCGTTTTGGGAGGTCTTCTTTTGTTTTTAGGCAGCTTTTGCAGTCGCAAACATCCCAATACTTATGCACATCCGAAGATTTGAAAGCATAAATAGGTCTGCCTTGAGAATCAAAGGATTGGATTTCCACATCAGTTGGTGTGACAGAAGTCATCATGTACTAGGTGGTAAAGCAATTGGGAGTCTTTGTTGAGTTTTGTCAAAGACTATTTCGATAGAGCCATCTCATTTCTTATGATAAGATGGTTCAATAAGAGTCTGGACAACTTTTTGAGGTTGATAGAGCATCTCATAGTTTGTTATCCATGAACTAGGCAAAATCTTCATAAGATCATCTGAAGAGATTTGCCTTGGAATATGAGTGCATGTTGGAACTTGGGTAGAGTCCATCGAGACCAGTAATGCTTCTTCAATTGTTGGCAAAGAAAGATTCAGAGCGTGATCTTGGAGTCTGTATGCCATCTGGTAGTGAAGAGTAGCTCCAATGGAAGTAAGATCTTGGTCAATTCCAGTCAACTGGACTTCAACTTTGAAAGCATCAGTCAAGCGATTGTCTTTGAGAGACATATTAAAGTTAAGGAACAGTGTAGTTATTATTGTTCATGCATTTAATGTAATCTCTTGGTTGCATTGCTTGCATGCTAGTATTTCCTCCTTCGGGTGTCGAGCAGACGGATTCAGCAGCCGATCGTAAGGCACTTTCTGCCATGAACGGAAATAGCTAAGTGTATAACACCAAAATGAATCTGGGTGAATCCTTGCGCAATCCACTGGGGAATAAATTCAGGAGGGATTTGTAAAGTAATGAATTGGACCTCAGGAGTAGGTCTCAATTGACACTCACTAAATTTGGAAGCTTGGATATATTCCTTTGGGGCTTTGTAGGAAGGTTTGATGAGAGCTTTAATGGACCAGGTAAAAGGAGTAATGGATTTTGGGAAAATCTGGTATGGGTTAATCAAAGGAATTTTGTTATTGGTATTCTTGTTTTCTTCGGGAACATATGATAGTTCATAAAGAAAGTCAAGTTTGTTGGTTGAGAGCTTATGGAAAGATGAAGGAGTAAGTGACAAGGGCAATATTATAGGAGCACTAGAACTTGTAGATGAGGCGTCGTTTGCCATGATCTGAAATAAAGATTCATCAATAGAATAGGAAGAAATATGTCTCTAATAGTATATAGGTGGCGCTAGTAAAAACATTTATTTTATTTTAGTATATAGGTTCCAACGTTGTTTACAAAGTGTCCACGTCAAAGTTTAATCTACAGCCCAAATTAAACTACATTTGTCAATTTTTGGTATAAAATAACACAAGTTGGCAACTCAACCCCTAGTTAATATTTAATAACGATAAACTCAACATATTTTTATTTTTATTATTACAATAATTATAATGTATCCTATCTTTTAGCGCTTTTATAGCACAAATAATATATATAAACTAGATAAAAACAAGGTGTAATAAATATTTTTAAATTTTATTTATAAAATTTATTAATATTTTATTAAATTTGTATTATTATCATATAAATTTAAAATAGATAAACAATATTATATATAAAAGAAAAACATAAATATATTAAATGAAAAATGAAACTAAAATATTGTTTATGATTTTTTTTAAATATATATATAATATGATAATTTTTTTAATAAAAATTAAGATTATGTATTATATATTATTATTATATTTTATAATATTTAAATATCTAGTTTTGTATTAAATATTATTATAATAATAATATTTTATAATATTTGAATTCATATTAATATAATTAGTGAAAAATTAGAATTACATATTATTATCATAACAATATTTTATAACATTTAAATTTATATTAATATAACTTTTAAATATCTTGTAGTATATATTACTATAATAATGATGTTTTATAACATTTGAATTTGAATTTATATGTAAATTAATATAATTATTATATAAGTAATTTTATATTAAATATTATTATAATAATGATATTTGAATTTATATTATTATAATTAATAAATATATATTTTAGTTAGTTGTAAAAAAATATTCTGTTAAATATTTAGAATATTACATCAACATTAACAAAACAAACTGTTAAAACTAAAAAAATTCGTTATATATCATTTTTTAAAACCACCTTTGAAAATATATTATAGTCTCATGCTTTGAAAATATATATATAATAATTAACGTATAAATTAAATTCACTCAAAAATTCCATGTGATTGTTTGAATTTTGGATAAAATTTTTGTAAATTCCAAAAACATTTTAAATATTAAAATGGTGAAAAAAAGGGTGAAAAGTGTGGTACGTGCAGCAAGATGGGCAATTATCCTCTCAATTTATTTTTTTTCTCCAAAATTTTAATTTCTTATCTTCACATTTTAAAGATTACCATGATGCTTAATATCTATTGTTATTAGTGTAAATAAATATGGGGTTCTATATATTTTAATTTAAATCAATTTCTAAAAGACTTATTGTTAAATTATACTAATAATGATATCTCATCTTAGACTGTTTGACTCTCTAAAATATCTTATAGCAATACTCCTCAATAAATGTCTCATAAACATTGATGGTTTTACTTTGTTTAGAGAGAAAAATGTGTTATTATTTATTTTATTAAAATATTTCTTCTTTCTTAAGGTTTTTTTTTGGAAGGTTTTTTCTTTTCTAAAATTTATAGGGAATATACTATTTTAGTCATATGAGTTTATGCAAAATATTAGATATACCTCTCAGTCTTCATAAATACTGAAATGGTATCCTCTATTTTGTTGTTCCTACTAAAATGGTACCGTGAACTTATTTTTGGTCAAAATTATTTTATTATTATTTCTTTTAAATTTATATGTTTTTAAAAATAATTTTAATTATAGAAAAAATATATAACTAGGGGTAAAATGCTCTTTATAAAATTATTTTTATCAAAAATAAGTTTAGCGTACCATTTTGGTAGGAACAACAAAACAAAGGAGGTCATTTCAGTAATTATAAAGTCTAGAAGACATATTTTGTATTTTGTATAAACTCAGGAGACCAAAATGGTATATTCTCATTTCCATTCATTCAAATTTATATATATATATATATATATATATATATATACACTAGTGGATGATAGATGCCAAAAGGCACATTTCTTCTCTTATAATTTTTTTAAAAAAATTCTCTTTATAGCATGTATCTTATGAGTTTCAAATAATTATGAATAGTTTACAATACTGAAATCAAAGTTTAATTAGTCAGTTGCATGCAAAAAAAAATTATATACACGTAAAATAAATTGTTTGAACTTTAATTTTAGACTGTAAATTATTTGAAGTTTCTAAAAAATTAATCGAATATTTATTATAATTATAATATACATCATCTTATAAAAAATATATAATTATAATTTATCCTGATACTAAAAACAGAAAAGATCTTATTGATATGAGTTAATGGAACACCCTTATATTTTAGTCGACTACATTTATGTACATGAGATAACATAGTATTTATATATTATATAAATGAAAGCATCAAGGAGATGATGTGGCACTCTAAAATTGCTCCACAACACTCTATCTATTTTTTTCTTTAATCTAATTTTTTTATTCATTTTATAGATTATAATAATATAGTAATTTAAAAAAATGTAAATAGTTACATATTTTTAATTTAAATAAGATATTTACAATATATTATTATTTACTCTATCTATTTTACACATTTAAAAAAATAATTATAAAAATGTGAGCTTCAAGGAGATGATTTGGTACTCTAAAATTGCTCTAAAACACTCTATGTATTTTCTCCTTTCATCTAATTTTTATTCATTTTATAGATTATAATAATATAGTAATTTAAAAAATATGTAAGTAGTTACATATTTTTTAAATTTAAATAAGAAATTTACAAGATATTATTATTTACTCTATTTATTTTACACGTTTAAAAAATTAAAATTGCTTCAAAGCACTTTATCTATTTTCTCCTTTAATCTATTTTTTTTTATTCATTTGATAGATTATAATAATATAGTAATTTTTTTAAAAAAAATGTAAGTAGTTACATGTTTTTTAAATTTAAATAAGATATTTACAATATATTATTATTTACTCTGTCTATTTTACACGTTAAAAAAATAAAATTGCTTCAAACCACTCTATTTATTTTCTCTTTAATCTAATTTTTAATTCATTTTGTAGATTATAATAATGTATGTTATCCCAAAAATTGACATGTATGACGTGGCACCAGAATTGGACACGTGGAGTAGGCTGGGCAGGCTCTTTGGCAGGTTGGTCGGTGTATACCTGCAGAGCATACGACTAGTTACTACTCGACATACTATCTCTAGAAGTTAAGCTGCTCGACCGGACCATCAGAAAACTTGTTGGTTAGTATGACAGGCAAACTGGTCGGAATACCCTTGAAAATGAATAACAGCCACTGCTCGTTACGCTTGCCATGAGAGAAGCAAGTCAGTATGATGAACACACATACCTGCTCGAATGAAAGCAGTTACATTCTTCGTTAGCACTCTACAAGAATTGCCCGACCCGCAAAGAGCGCCTAACAGCCATAAAGACTTGGCCAAACCTCCTAACAAATGGGACAATAACTACCTATGAGAATATATGGATATTTCCCATCAATTACACTTGGGGGCAACTCCTGGGTGATACAAACAGTATAAATACAAATTTTCCACCATAGTGGAGGGGGTCAGAGAAATTGCCTACCGACCAGTATTAAAAACATACCGAGCAGCCTGGCTTGGTACTTAGCAAATGTTACACCCAAATTTCGAGCATGAGAAGTTATGATCTCGAAATCTATGCTCGTTAGGTGTAAGCTCGAAATAGACGCGATCGTCGTATGTCAAATTGTTTCTCTGTAAACAGCGACCTCGAAGGTTTGAGGGATGTGTGGCCTCAAAAATGCTCTGAGCTCGCAAATAGCATGGTGTGACACTTGTATATATCCCTGAACCATCTCTTGCCTTCCAGACTGGTTCATGCTCGGAATGTGTGAGTTCGAATGTGGCAACATCGTCAATGTTTATTTCTTTCGAGCATAGGCAAAGTAAGGCAACGAGCTTGTGATCGACTGATAGTCTCGGGGAGTCCTAGTCTCGGAGATTTGACGAGTCTCGTATCTGAGTTAATCAGTTATATGTGAACACATTTATTGTTGTACATTCCCAATGTTTAAGGGATATTATTTAATCGGTTATCTGATCCCACATTTTATGGGACGTTTCCGTATACGTAGGGAATAATGCATTAAATAGCATTATATTAATTGATTCCCAGAATATCTTCCCGAAATATGTGGGAATGAATTCTATAACCTTCTCTATGAATTGAGAAGGAAGCTCCATTTTGTAAGGGATCGATTTTCGATTTCTGGAGAGAAAACTCTGGGCAACTATTCTCTGAAAAGTTTCCAAAAAACTCCCAAGTTTTAATAACATACACTCGGGGACTAGGCAGATTTAACTGCTGAACCACGTAAAAAACCTCTTGTGTTCATCTTTGTTTATTTCCTCCGATATTTTCTTGTTTAATTGCTCTCCTATTTAAGTTGATGAAAAATGGCGTCAACAGTTTTGTGCTTTCATTGAGAGCCATTAAACAGTGCGTGAATCTGTTTAGTCAAAAAATCTCTCAAATTAGTAATGGCTGCAAATGATCCCAATATTCCTGAGGAGGAGATCCTATATGAAGGTGAGTACCCCTAGCGCCCTGGAAAGCAGCCTATGGTGAATCCTGATCCCGATGAAAGAAGTGCTTCGTCCGACTCTCAGGGACCACCTGCCCCCAAAGCTGACGAGGACATGTACTACAATCCTGAGTGATATGTCCTGATAATGGAACTCAAAATTTGTTAATTGGGTAAGCAATTAGCAGAAGTTAAAAAATGCAACGAAGAGCTAGCCAGACTAGCTAATGAAGCGCAGGTGGCTCAGGTCCCACCTCCGCAAGATGACCAGGCTCCACCTCCGTGGGACGTTCACGTACAACCGCGTAGGCTTCGGGGAAGGCCGTGAAAAAACGCAGCCACCTGAAGAGCGGAATAACCTCCGCCACCAGTAGAGCAGCCTGTCCAACCAAGACCCCGGAGGGGTACCCAGACTGAAGGTTTTGCCAACACAACTGTAGAGGCACCAGCCGAAGTAGGGAATAACCAAGCCCGCTCAAAGGCTCGAACCCAAAATCCTGGTACCGCGGAGAATGTTGCAGAACCTGATCGAGAAAATTCAGGGCCTTCTAATCCCCGTAATGCCCCGTAATGGATGGCAGCCACCTTCTCCAATAAGGTATCCACCATCGCCAATAAGGCATCCCTCGCCAATTCGAAAAGATGCGCAACCGACCCATCGCGACGGAGAAAGGCGAGCTTGGTGAAGACATGGGAATAATGGAATTATTAGGGAGCGTAGGGGTCCTCATCCTGCAAGAGGCCAGTGTCTCGATCTCAAACTATCGAGACAAGGAGGCCAACAGGAAACCCATCTCGAAATAACCATGCACGAGCCTTATCAGCGAAAGCTCAGGTGACACTAGATCTGTGAGTGTATAAAACCCGGAGCCTAGGAACACTGGAAATCGAGGAGATCACCTAGATTTACGGGAGCATCTCAACCACAATCGGGGGCGTGATAATCCCCCGAATCCAGATCTAAAAGATCATCTCAATGAGTGCAAGCACCCTGCGCCAAGGCGTGAAACTGGAGTTGTAATTAACAATAACCAGTTCCCGCTGCTTCAAGCTAGACCCCCCATAGATCTAGTCCAAGAAAGGATTGAGCAGTTGGAAAGAGCATTCAGGCTCTTGCAAAATGAACGAAGCCGGGAACGGGACGAAGATTTTGACGAGGAACTCGAGCCCTTTGCCCCACATATCTCTAGCACCTCGTTTCCTCAAGGATTCGGAATTCCTCATGTCCCTCCATTCCATGGAAATTCGGATCCATACAGTCATTTAAGTACATTCAACACAATCATGCGAGCCAGTAATGTGGGGTACGTGCTCAAATACATGTTGTTCACAGCCTCCCTCACAGGACCAGCAAAAAACTAGTTTGAAAAATATAAAAGACATTCGATTGCTTCTTTTAATCAACTATTTAGAGATTTCAAGAAACAATTTAAGGCCATGGTCGGCATTAGGCCTGAGGCATCTGCCTTGACCAATGTCTGACAGCAGCCAAATGAGTCACTGAAAGGTTATCTCACAAGGTTTCACTTGGAAGTCGCTCGAGCTTGTGACGTGGACGATAGTGGTCATTTAATGGTTGTTTGAGCTGGAGTAATGCCTGGAATTCCTCTCTGGGAAGATATGAAAAGAAAGCCTTTAAGGTCCTTAACCGAGTTCAATCGACGAGCTCAGATGTTTGTTAAAGTAGAAGAGGCGAGGTCAGCATTGAATATGACCTCTTAGCCCATAACTACAACAACAAACGCAAACTCTGCCTCGACCTCGGCGGACCCTATGACTTCAAAACCCCCTGGGGACAACCCTTCTAAAAGAAAGAAGAATGAAGGGAATAATCCCGAGGCGGATGGGGGAAAGAAGAAGAAAGGGCAAAGATAATTCTCCGTATACAAGGTGTATACTGAGCTCAATGAGTCTCGGGAGAATATCTACCTGGCTAATGAAAACCAAGTCCCTTTCAGACGACTTGATCCAATGAGAAACCAAAAGGCAAAAAAAGACTCCAACAAGTACTATAGATTTCACTGGGGTATCGGACATACAACCGATGAATGCAGGAAATTAAAAGATGAGATCGAAGGTCTGATCTCGAGAGGATATTTCAGGCAGTATGTAAGAAATCAGAACCTTAATTAGGCTTCCACCAGCTAGAGGGCAGCAACTGCACCACCTGCCCAGAATAACAACTCCCGAGCAAGGGAAGATGAATGAACCCCTCCAATTGATGGAAAAGATGTCATAACCATTTCGGGGGGACCCCATATTGCAGGTTCGGGCAGGAATGCCCAGAAGAGATACGTGAATGAGCTGAAAGCTAATGACGGGTCTCCCAACGAACCTGAACCCTGAGCTCCGAAACAACAAAGGGTTGAATCTCAACCCAAACTTTTACTGAGGATGACACGTCTCATGTACAGTTCCCTCATAATGACCCGCTGATCATCACACTTCAACTCGCGAACAAGAGGGTACACTGAGTCCTGATTGATAACGGGAGCTCGGTTAATACCCTCTACAAAGCCACTTTATAAAAAGATGGGACTCGCACTTCGCAACCTAAAAGCTTGTGCAACTACGTTGTACAGCTTTTCAGGAGAAGGGATTGCCTGTATGGGATCCATCAAACTCCCTGTAACCTTGGGAGACTACCCAGTCTCGGTGACCAAGATGATGGAGTTCGTAGTGGTGGATCTCCCATTGGCCTATAACGCTTGGGAGACCTGCCCTAGTAGGGCTAGGGGCAGTTTCATCCATTTGTCATCTGGCCATCAAGTTCCCAACTTCTAGTGGCATCAGGACTCATAAAGGGGACCAACTCGCAGGGAGGGAGTGCTACAACATTTTCGTTAGAGGGAAAAAGTAGACAAGTGCACAAACACTCGTTGTAATTCATAATAAGGATGGGACGATCTTCAAAATAGACGAAGAGATCGATCCAATAATAGAAGAAATGGCTAACCTCGAGCCTCTAGAGGAGCTCGAAAAAGTCAAGCTCGAAGAAGCCGATCCCCCAAAAACTGTGAAGATGGGGAAAAACCTTTCAGAAAAGACAAAGTAGCAATTAATTTGCTTCTTGAGGGAAAACCAGGATGTTTTCACATGGTCACATTAGGACATGGTAGGAATAAATCCGAATGTGATGAGCCATGCACTTAACATTGACAAGACCTTCCCCCCGAAGCAGCAAAAATGAAGACTCCTGGACGTTGATAGGAAGAAAGCCTTGAAGGAAGAAGTCGACAGGTTAAAGGCAAACTAATTTATACGAAGACGCCTTCTACCCTGATTGGGTCGCCAACCCTGTGCTGGTTCCGAAACTTAATGGAACATGGTGAACTTGCATCGACTACTCCGATCTCAACAAGGCATGCCCTAACGATTGCTTTCCCCTACCTCGGATCGAACAGCTCGTAGATGCCACAGTTGGGCACGGTTTTATGTCATTCATGGATGCCTACTCTAGATATAACCAGTTCACCATGCATGCACTAGACCAAGAGCATACGAGTTTTATAACAGATAAAGGGGTGTACTGTTACAATGTCATGCCTTTCGGGATAAAAAATGCTGGAGCCATGTACCAACGGCTTGTAAACAGGATGTTCTCCAAAGAATGCTTGGTCAAATCTAAACATAACAATAACCATGTGGAGGACCTCGAATAATGCTTTGCTGTGCTATGAAAATACAACATGAAGCTCAATCCCCAAAAATGCTCTTTCGGAGTATCATTGGGGAAGTTCTTGGGCTTCATAGTAAACGCGCGAGGAATAGAGGTTACTCCTGACAAGATCCAGGCTCTAATTGATATGTCCTCACCTCGAAAGCATAAATATGTTCAGAGCTTAACTAGATGGATGGCGGCATTAAGTAGATTTATCTCAAAATCTACAGACCGCTGTATTCAATTTTTCAACCTTTTGAAAGGGGGAAAATAATTCGAGTGGACAAAGGAATGCGCACTCTCATTTCAGGAGGTAAAGAAACACCTCGCGAAACCTCCCATCTTGTCGAAGCCTATCACAAAAGAAATCTTGTACCTATATCTCGCTACAATCGAACACACCATCAGCGTCATGCTCATCCGAGAAGATCAGAAGGTACAAAAACCAGTGTACTATGTCAGCTAAAGGTTACTGGGGCAGAATCGAGATACCCACTAATGGAAAAACCGGCTCTCAGCCTGATCCACTCATCTCGAAAACTCCGACCTTACTTCCAAGCACACCCCATTCACGTGTTGACTGACCAACCACTACGGCAAGTCTTATCTAAACCAGAGGCCTCAGGCAAAGGCAGATTATTAAAATGGGTTGTTCAGCTCGGAAATTTCGAGATCACATATCATCCGAGAACGACCATAAAAGGGCAGGTCCTAACAGACTTCATTGTGGAATGTGCAGGAGTGTTCGATGACGAAGTTATAACCCCAGCTTGCGAGCTGGGGAAACTTTATGTCGATGGATCTTCCAACGAAAATGGATTGGGGGTAGGAATCATATTGATCACTCCAACTGGAAGTCGATTTCACTCCGCCTTGAGGCTCGGCTTTGAAGCATCTAACAATGAGGTTGAATACGAAGCTCTATTGGCAGGACTTTGAATAGCCACGGAGCTCAAACCTAAAGCAATTCATTGCTATAGTGACTTGCAATTGGTGGTTAACCAAATCCTAGGGGAGTACCAGGCTCGTGGAACAAAGATGGTCACATATTTAGAAAAAGCAAAAAGAACACTCGGACATTTCGAGTTCTATACGATAGAGCAGGTTCCCCAAGAGAAAAATTCAAATGCAGACGCCCTAGCCAGGCTCGCCACATCCAACGAGGACGATGCATTGAATGTGGTCCCAATTGAGTACCTCTCAACACCCAGTATTAGTGAGCCTGAATAGGAAGATGTATGTATGATTAATTCTGTACAAACCTGGATGACCCCAATAGTTGATTACCTCGAAACTGGCATTATCCCAGCAGAACGGAACAAGGCTCGGAAACTGATGTATCAAATTCCCAGATACACTATTGTGGAAGGAAGGTTATATCGGAGAGGATACTCTATGCCATTACTCCAATATGTGACTCCACCCGAGGCCAAGAAAATCCTACAAGAAATTCATGACGGATTTTGTGGAGACCACACTGGGGGGCATAGCCTATCTAAGAAATTTATAAGACAAGGATACTTCTAGCCCACTATCAAGGCAGATGCATTTGAGTATGTCAAGAAATGCGATAAATGCCAGCGATTTGCTACAATTCCGCGATCTCCACCATCCGAGCTAACTATGATGACCTCCCCATGGCCATTTGCAGTATGGGGAATTGATCTCATAGGCTCATTGCCAACTAGGAAAGGTGGAGTTAAGTATGCAGTGGTCGCGGTCGATTATTTTACAAAGTGGATCGAGGCCGATCCTCTAGCAACGATTACCTTGAAGAAAGTCTTGGACTTTGTGGTAAAAACATCATCTGCCGATATGGAATGCCAAGGAAAATAGTATCGGATAACGGTACTCAATTCGACAGTGAATTATTCACCAATTTTTGTGAGAAAAATGGGATATTGAAAAGCTTCTTCTCTGTTGCCCATCCCCCAGCCAATGGCCAAGTCAAAGCTGTGAATAAGACTCTCAAGAGTTCTATGAAAAAGAAATTGGAAGAAGCTAAGGGAAAATGGCCTGAGGATTTACCACAAGTCTTGTGGGCATATCGAACTACGGCTCGCACTTCAATAGGACATACCCCTTTTTCTCTGGCATATGGATGCGAGGCCATGTTACCAATCGAGGTCAAAAAACCCACTATTCGTAGCCATGCTTATGATCGAGCCTCAAACCAATCCCAGCTCGAAGTAAGTCTGTACCTAATTGAAGAAAGGCAAGATGAAACTCAATTGAAAAATGCAGCATACCAAATGCGAGCGACCAGATATTTCAATAAAAAAGGTTCGGGACAGGAAATTCAGATTGGGAGAGGTGTTTGTTCCTAGCTACAAGGGACCCAGTCGCTAGCGTGTTTAAGCCCAAATGGGAAGGACCTTACCAAATCAAATCAGTTATTTGACCTGGCGTCTGCAAATTGGCGAGATTAAATGGAGAATTGGTACCACGAGCATGGAATGGCGAACATCTACGACCTTACTATCAATAGTGTAAGAATGATGCCTCTTGTAACCATGCTTGATTCTGTTAATAAATTGTTCAATTTTGAATAAAGATCATTTTCTTTTCAATATGTTAGATTTTTTGCAAACTCTCTTTATTTAATAACCTATGGTCACACTCATAGGATATTAAGGGGGCATCAGTGGTATATATACCATAAGTTTGAAAGAAAAAAAAACTCAAATATAGCATACACAAAAACAAACAATTTTCTGGTTTGTTAACCCGACATAAAAGTTAAAAGTGTATCCTAAAAATAAAGTGTTTGGTATAACCAAATGCGCAAGCTAAGATAATTTAGATATAACCAGATTATTAAAAATAAAGTGTCTGGATATGACTAGATACGCGAACCAGTGTGATCAAGATATAACTAGATCGAAAATATATAAGTGTATGATTACAAACCAAACACGACCTAAATAGGTTTGGAACAAACCAGCTAAAATCGATTGACACAAGTGGGAAAAAATTAACCTACTACGAGCTAAGTTAATACCGAAGCTGGAGTATTTTGCAAAAAAAGTTTTAACCACAACTTTGGCGAGCTACCCGAGGATGAGGAAAAGAAACTAGAAAAGCAAGATATAACTAAACTACCTTTCTTACACTCCATATAAGTACTTTCGAGTGCATGGTAAAAGTAAGTTCTGACCTTGACAAATAACGAGATCGGACATGGATATATCGAGCAAACTATGCGAGAATGCATGGAAACTCGAGCCTAAATCCAACATGTGTTTGTATGAATAAGCAAACATAAAAGCAAACATTTAATATAAATTGCTTAAAATATATCAATCAGAGAGATGTAAAGCAAAAATATTAAAGTGAAGATGAACATGGTATTAAAAATATCGAAAGTAAATAGTTCATTTACGAGCTGTAAATTGTTTTTGCCACAAGGGCATGAAAAAAAAAAGCTATAAACTAATACAAAAGTTTCAGAGGGACGCATCCCATGATCGGGATTTAGGAGGCAGGAGCACCCTCCTTAGCCTTCTCAGCATCCTCCCGAGGAGCTTCCTCTACCACTAGCCCAGCTTGCCATTTGGCCAGAAACTCGTGCTCAAAAGAGCCTAAGAAGCTTGTGTCGAGATCGGTGTTCCTGGCCCAGATCCTGTACATGGCCAGGTCGACTGCCCGATCCTTCCTCTACTTAAACTCTTCGAGAAGACGAGCCTTTTCACCCTCTATTATCTCAAAGGTGGCTTTTTTCTCCTCCTTGAGCTTGGCATTTAGCTTCTCAAGCTCCTTAACCCTGGAGTTCTTCTCTTTGAGCTCGGCTTTCAGTTTCTTGAGTTCAACCTCCAGCTTTGATTTTGCAGTCTTGAACTCGTTTGCGAGCTTAAGCTGGAGATCCTTCGACTCCTGAGCATAGGACATGCTCACATGAACCTCATTATTCAACTTATAATTTAGCTGAACAACTGCAGTAAGAGCCTAACACACAAACAAATCACGTTAGAGCATGATCCGAATAAAATCATAATAAATAGCGAGGTAAGAGAAATTACCGAGGAGATGAGCTCAGTACTTTTGTCATAAAGGCCATTAGAGTCCCGAGCATTGATCAGGAACTGCCATTGAGGAGCCCCGAGATTGCTGATGCTTTGGCCTACTCGAGACAGGACGTCCGAACCGAGGGTGGCCCCGTGAGTCCCAACAGTGTTGTCGATAACATACTCATCAAAATGAGTAGAAATCGACAACAGGCACCCCTTAGTGATCGCTGGTTTCTTCGGAGCAGGGCCGAGCGTTGGAAGGATCTTGATAGCAGGAGGCAAAGGAAGAGCATCTATTGCAGGAATGTCGACCTGGGGAGTGGGGTCCACAGCTGGGCTCGTAACAATAGGAGCTGGGGGAGGAGGAGCTACCTCGATCCTTTTAGGGACCTTAGCAAGCCGACCAGACTTTTGCGAGGCTCTTGGGCACTTGATACGCTTGGCCCCCTCACCATTGGTGAGTATATTCTCGAGGTCAAAATTCATAGTACCTGCATGATCAAATCACATTAGAAAATGATCTCAAAATGCTAAATTAGTGTAAAGCAAACAGTTAAAGGAATTAAAGACAAGTGATAAGGAACCTAACTGAAACTCTCCCCCGAGCTCGTGCTCGGCGACCAAGTAGTTCCCCTATCTTTAGAGGAGGTTGGGGGAGTTCCTTCCTTATACGTGGAAGTCAACCTCGAAAAGGTCACTATAGTCGTTTGTCCCGTATCGGACAGCTACTCTGTCCCAAACGTCATTCAAACTATACATTACGTCGTATTTCCCTAGCCAGCTATCAAACCTATGGACCCTATCATCTACCCAAGACCATACATAAAAGTTGTCCCTATCATCTGGGCATAAGATCAGGGTGTCGGGTTCATGCTTAAGGAGGGAAGGAGACCACAAGGCCAAGCTGAGTATGACTTTACCTCTGTCACTCGAGCTTGAGGCCTCATCATTGGCGTCGTTCCCTGAGCATGGACTCCTACGATGGCAAGCTGGGGATCGTGCCTTTGAGCTTCGCCTCGGAGGAATCTTGTCGGTTAAGAGAGGCACAAACTCCCACTTGGTATACTTCTTGTAGGCAGTATCATCTATTGAGTGGTCCTTCTCCAGGAGACCACAGGCTCGAAGCCTATCTTCGTAAAGAAGATAAGACAGGGAGCGCCTGCCATATGGGACCTAGAGCAAAGCCTCTTTGTGCTCCTTCATTGCGTCTGTGGGGGGTAGGACAGTGATAATTAGCTAAAGAATCAAATATGTTATGAGTAATTCAAGCCTAAGAAAAATTTGAGCACGAAAAGAAAAAGGATCGCAAACTTACGGATTCGTCTGAATGAATAATATTTAGAGGGAGCCAGACCGTCTGTCCAGAAGAAGGCAAGCTTGAAGTTGGGGGGATGGTTGGGTATATCCTCAAAAATCTTCTTCTCTTCGGGATAGCTCAACAGGTAGTAGAAGCCATCCCCTCCCCGAGCTCGGGAGGTCTTGCTTTTCAGACAAAAGAGATATAAAATCTCCCTTGGCGAAGGTCCTTCCCACCTTAGTTCGTGGTACAACGACCATAGGGCTGACAAGACCTTGTATGAATTGGTCTGGAGCTAGAAGGGCGCGAGCCCCTGCCTTCATATGCTTGTGACTCCAACCCACAAGCTTCAATTTATTATCGGGGTGGCCATCACCTGGAGCAAATAAATTCACTCGTTGGAGGTTGGAGCTCGACATCTCAGCGAGCCTGATAATCTTAGGCCATGGCGAGCAAGGATGTCAGAGATTTGTCCTAATGAAGACACCGAGCTCCAGTAATGTTGGACCTCGAACATTTCTCCCTTAGACGTAGGAATGGAAGTAGGTTTCGAAGTGGAGGGACGGTTTGATGAATCCTCCATCAATGTGAAACTGAGATCACCCGGCTTGAAGGCAAGAGTGACTTTGAGCTTGGGTTCAAGAGGGACCGGTCTAAGTTCGGGGTCTGGATCAGGACAAATTGTGATCCGAATTATTTTCCTTTTCCTCTCGTCAACTTTGTCGATTTGGCGTCGGAAGTGAGCTCGAATGTCTTCTTCCTCACACCTCAATTTGTGCTCGCGAATAAGCCGCTGATTTCAAGTAAAGGGTTATTCAGGGCTTGGAGTCGATAGGAAGTAGAGAGTTGCAAGCACTGACCCCCACTGTTTTTCCAAATTCTGCGACATCTAGCAAGAAAGAAAAGGGTGAGGGCCAGGCACAAGAAATAAGAACAAAATTTTAAGTGATTCGAGCTCAAAAACCCTAGGTCACGGAGTAAGTTCGATCAAGATCGAAGATCTCGAAGGAACAGGTAAACTCGGAAGAACCCCCGAGCCATTATAAGGCTCGAGCTTCGAGTGTGTATTTGACGTGAAGGGGGGAAGGTGGATTTATTTTTTAGAATCCTTGATTTTCAGGGAAAAAAGTTGGCAGTTACTCAAAAAGGTGATATTTTTGGGAAACGTGCAAGTTAAAAACCCTAAATCCATACCCCATTTCTTGGTCTATACGATACGATATCCGAAACTAAAATAACACAGTAAAAAGAGCCATATTTGTATATTTTACGCAAAAATTGGGATTGGAACCCATAATATCAGAAGAATCTAAGAGCTACGCAGTATCGGCTAAAACATTCTAGTGCTAAACTAGTATATGTGCCTACAAGTGCAACAACAATACAAACGTGCATGGAGAAAAAATACATATAAACATATGGGATCAAGGATAGAAACTTACACAATGAAGCTGGTGGGTATAGAGAGATTGATGACCAGAGCAGTGGTTGCAAGAATGATCTCACAGAGTCGAACAAGCCAACATTGTTTTGCTTTCTCGGTTTGGAAAACATGCAAGAGCAGAGCAGACTTCAGTTCTGGTTTCTCTTCTTTTTTCTCTGAAAACTCAAAACGAGAAAGTAAATGAGGAAGACGATGGGGATGTATTTATAGGCCCTAGGGAAAGTCAAAGGTCGGGCTAATCTGAGCCGTTAACCAGATTTCATATCTGATCCAACGGATAGGTACAAATGGAGTAATGGCGGCAGACGAATAGATGTGGGAGAAGTGAAAAGGCACTCAAGTACTCTAATTAGTCAATCCCTGGCAGACGCGTGTCCATTCTCGAGTACAATTAATGGTACAGTTTCCAAGGAGGGTAGTTCAAAAGTTTCCTTCGCATAGGATTCGAACTGATACTTTTGAGGGGGCAAAATGTTACACCCAGATTTCAAACATGAGAAGTTATGATCCCGAAATCTAGGCTCGTTAGGTGTAAGCTTGAAATAGACGTGGTCACCGTACGACAAACCGTTTCTTTGTAAACAGCGACCTCGAAGGTTTGAGGGATGTGTAGCCTCAAAAATGCTCCGAGCTCGCAAATAGCATGGTGTGACACTTGTATATATCCCTAAACCATCTCTTGCCTTCTAGAATGCTTCAAGCTCGGAATGTGTGAGTTCGAATGTGGCAACATCGTCAATGTTTATTTGTTCTGAGCAAAGGCAAAGTAAGGCGACGAGCTCGTGATCGACTGATAGTCTCGGCGAGTCCTAGTCTCGAAGATTCGACGAGTCTTGTATCTGAGTTAATCAGTTATATGTGAACATATTTATTGTTGTACAATCCCAATGTTTAAGGGATATTATTTAATCTATTATCCGATCCCACATTTTATGGGACGTTTCCGTATACGTAGGGAATAATACATTAAATAGCATTATATTAATTGATTCCCATAATATCTTCCTAAAATATGTGGGAATGAATTTTATAACCTTCTCTATAAATAGAGAAGGAAGCTCCATTTTGTAAGGGATCGATTTTGGATTTCTAGAGAGAAAACTCTGGGCAACTATTCTCCGAAAAGTTTCTAGAAAACTCCCATGTTCTAAAAACATAGACTCGTGGACTAGACAGATTTAACTGCTGAACCACGTAAAAAACCTCTTGTGTGCATCTTTGTTCACTTCCTCCGATATTTTCTTGTTTAATTGCTCTCCTATTTAAGTTAACGAAAAACAGCGTCAACAGCAACTATTTTACACTTAGAAATCTACCTGTATTCATTGGTTATCTTGTGTAAACCATTAAGATCAATACAAATCTAACAGGAAGTTGGTCGTTACCAATTCTTTTGGTCGAACCTCTATAACTCCTAGTGTTCTTTATTATTTATTGTTCATTATTATTAGGTTCTTGGCTCATTTATGGTGCATTGATTGTCTAATTGAAAGCTCTCTAATTTATTATTTGACTCCGCTTCAGTTGGCTAAAATACCAGTCAACATTTTGGTGCTTTCATTAAGAGCCTAAGACAATCACATTTGGATTCTATTGCTGCAAGGATGGTAATCTCAACCAGAAGGCCAAGCCAAGAGCCTCCAGAGCCCAAGGCTGGAGTCTTTCACCAAGTCCCATCAATGAGCAATTTTAATGGGAAGTTAAGTGATTTGCTGCCTAGAAATCCATCTGATGTCGGGGGAAAACTCTTGGGCCCACTACACCAGGACGCGAAGCTGCTGCCTCTGCTGGAATTACCCACGCAGGAACGTCAGGTGGAGTTGCTGCACGGGGTACCGACCACCCAGGACCCAGAGCTGGAGGTCCTGGGCGGTATGAACCCCACATAGATATTGAAGGACTTAACCCTTAGATTGATAAGATAAGGGAAGTCGTGGGGCAAATGCAAGACCAGCTTGCCACCATGAACCAGGGGTGAGCCACTGCGCAAAAGGCCCTTAATGAGGCTTTCGAAAAACAAAGGAGAGAATTTCAAGAATGGAAGGATCGACATGCCCAGGAGGTGCAGGCCCGATAGAAGGACATGGAGTGTCGAACTCAGGAAGCTGCTAAATCCATCTGCAATTATGTGCAACAGCAGCAAACCAAAGGTATAGGAATTGCAACTGGAACTACTTCCCAAAACCAACAACATCCTCTCGTTTTTGGTTTCGGTGAAGGTGTCGTGCATGGGCCAGAGGCTCAACTTCAGAATGGGAATCAGGGTCCGACTAGGAGTCACAATTCTAGTCGGGGAGCCCAAGCGAACAACAATAGGTGACCCTTAACAGCTGATAAACAGGTCCTGCCAAGGCGGGGCATGGGACAGAACCGAGCTGGAAACTTTTGCCCAAGATCTCAAGGGCAGTGGCCGTGACAGGAATCCTGGTGCTGTAGGATAGGACAAAAACCTCCAAGCTCCAGCATCGAATAAGAGTGGTCAACCCCAAAACTACCAGCAGTAACTTGGTCGGTACAGACAGCATCAAGAATACAGACCAAGGTCCCAAAGAGATGAGCTGGAGGTTAGTAGCACATACAAACCCATTATGATGATGGGTATGACCACGATGAGCAACAAGCCAAGTTCGCCAGCAAAATAACCAAGCCAACAGCATAATCAAGGTTAGAGAGGTAACCAGCCTGATGGACCATTTGTCCCACAAGGGCAAGATATCCCGAACAACCAACCACCTAGAGGTGGAGGGTTCCAGGGAGTACCTCGAGTACCAGGCCGAGCAGACATTCAGAATGCTGGGGGCCAGCCTCGGCCAAACTTTGTTTTCCACCAATGGGACCCATGGCAGTTGAAGACCTTCAAGATGCTCTTAATCGCATCAGGGAAAGTCGGGATTTGAACAATATAGCTCTACCTGATCTTGTTCAAGACCTAAGAATGGATGAGGTTTGTTATGCAGCACAGCCCCAGGCAGCTGCAGACCCTAACATCCAAGCCCAGCTGGATCTGTTAACCCGACTGGTAAGGGACTTGACAGCCCCCAAGTTAACGGATTTTGAAATGGAGAGGTAGAGAGGTTCCCCATTTTCAGACCATATTAATCAGCTGCCTATACCTGTCAAATTCAAAATGCCGACATGGAAAATGTACAATAGGCTGGAGGACCCAGTATCTCATGTTCACAACTTTGAACTATAGACTAATTTACAGGGAGTTCGGGATGATGCCAGGGGTAGGATCTTCCCAGCCAACCTGTTAGAAATCCCCAGCAATCGTTCTTCAAGATACAACCAGGGTCAATTACATCTTGGGATGGATTTGTACGCACATTCTATTCTCAATTCTCCTCTGCAATGCCCCTTCCTGCCGAGCTAGTGGACATAAAATAAAAGGATAAGGAACCTTTAAAGGACTACATTCAACATTTTATGCGGGAAGCCACTAGGGTGAAATCCCTTAGTGATGATGGTAAATTGATAGCCATCAATTTAGGAGTCAAAGTAAAGTGTGTTGTAACGACCCCAAATTCAGTATTAAGGCTTAAGGGCCTGGAGTAGTGTGCCTGGAGGGCATGATGGGATTTGGTGTGTGTTTTTATTGAGTTTTATGCATGATGATCATTTAAGGCACGTTATATGACTAATTGATTATTTGAGATGCATGACTATGTGAATTAGTATGTATGTAGACCTGATTGTCTTAGAATGAGCATGATTGTAATCTGGCCATGATAGGGCATAACTGTGATAATTGTACTATGTGAATTGTGCCATGTGAGGTGGTGTTTTATCAGGATGCACGCATCGAGACGGTCCTAGTGAGCCATTTAGTCTAAAAGTCACAACGGGATGTTGTACCCGGCTCGGGAGGAGCCCAGGGGTACTTCGGGAATGTTATAAGTTGAGTTGAGAATGAGTGGCTAGTTATTGGTAATTGGGTAACCTGGGTAACCGTTTGTAACTGCTGTGGGTAACAAGTTTTAAGATAGAAAGTGGTAGAATTGAAATGAAAGTGTAAAGACTTAAGTGCCCTTGAAGGTTTAGCTAAGAAGGATTAGTAGGAAGGGGTATTTTGGTCTTTTGGCAAGGCAAATAGACAAGTTTCAGCTGGGTATATGGGGTATACGGTTTGGGCATTGAATCATTTAGTGTTTTGATAAAATTTGAAGAGAAGGAAAAGAAGAGGAGAGAAAGGCTAGGGCAAGCAAAAAGGAAAAGAAGAAGAAGAGAAGGAGAAGTGGGAGTCTAGGAGAGATCAAGGGAACTTTTAGGGTGGATTCTACTCTTGAGGTAAGGATCTTATGCTTGTTTAAGTTTGTTTTCTGTGTTGATTTGAGGAATTTAATGCTTGAGTTAAGATTTTCATGGGTTTTGGGTTAGTTGCTGAAATTTGAGATTAAAGGTGTGGATCTTGGGTGTGTTGATGTTTTGGTCTTGATTCTAGTGTCGATAGGTTGTTAGATTGTTCATATGAAGTTTGGAATTGAGTTTTGTGGTTGAGATATGTGTTTGGGATGGTTTAAGGTGAGGTTTAGAGAGTAAAATGGTGGGTTTTTCTGGGTTCGAAGGGTTGGGCCGCGGCATGGTTCTTGGTGAGTCGCGGCCCTTCGAAGAAGTTGTATGCTGATGGAGAAGGGCGGGCCGCGGCATGGCCCAAGCAATGCCGCGGCCCTTACCTGTTTTTGGGCCTTTGGGGGTTCTGTTTGGGGGCCATGCCGCGGCATGGGTGGCCTATGCCGCGGCGCTTTAGGGATTTTGGGATTTTAGGATTTTAGGCTTGGGAATTTAACCTAGGGTGCTCGGGGTTGAGTCTTTTACCATGTTTGGTGAATTTCAACGTTCCGAGTACTAGAACTTGGCCTGGAAGCTCATTTAAGGTTGTTAAAAGTGTCTTTTGTGTGTTGTGACTAGGATTTCGGGGGGGCTCGTGCTAGTGGACCGTGCTCGTGACCGTAGTGCATCGGAAAGCAAGGGATACAGGTAAGAAAACCGTAACACCCGAGAATAGGGCATAGGCCCACTGTGTGATTGCAGGGCATGGCCCCAGATTGTATTATGTACAAATGTTTAACCTTAAATGAATCATGATGTGTGTGTATGATTATTTCGAATGTACTATATGTGTGATTATACTAAAATGAACGGCAAGGGCCGAGTGCGGCGTAGGCCGGGTACGGTCGTGGGGCCGAAAGTAACACCCAGCACATGGGATGCTTATATTCAGGGTGGGACCCAAGGGATACATGAGTTATCCTCGCGGTGAGAACCGAAACCCCAGGCTTTGGTAAGGCCTCTGGGGTGGCATGGCCGTGCTTGTTTATTATGATGGTTTTCCTATTTATCAGTGAATTATGCCAGCTATATGAATTGCATATGTTATGTATTATTTGGGTTTTCTTGCTGGGTTTCGGCTCACGGGTGCTCCGTGTGGCAGGTAGAAGCAAGGAGTCAGTCAACCGACCATGAGTATGGAGAGCGTGGGGGCGGCGCGTACATGTTCGGCCTGCCCGACCGCTTTGGTTGGGGGCATTTTGTAAATGGCTGTATTGATCCATTCTTTTGATAGTTAACCTGGTGTAAATCTATTTTTGAGTTGTAAATATTTTGTAAACCTTATTTTGGGATCCCAGATGTTTTATACTTACGTTTTCAATGAAGTTAACCATTTTTAAAAAGTACATCCTTAAACTCTGATTTATTCACACTTTTGGTTTTAGAAACCACTTAGAGTTCATTAAATGCACAATTTCTGTGTTAAACTCACTTAGTAACGGCTCTAAGGTAGTAGGGCGTTACATGTGTGTTCTAGAGCAGTTTGAAAAGGAAGTCTGCACGTACCACCCAGGAGTTCCTTGATCGAGCTGAGGAATTCATCAAGCTTGAAGAAGTCGAGCGGAAAGTGGATAATCCAACTCAGACAGCTGCTGAGCAAAGGAAAATAGAGACTGGGAATACCACTAACCCTGCAAAGGGAGGAAACAATGGGACTAAGAATGGTAAACGCAGTAATGGGGCTGGAAGTAGCGTTAATTAGTATGACAATAAAAAACCTAAGACCATCGAGCGGCCCAAGCCACGGGAATATTTTCCTAAATTTACTACTTAGACCATCCTGTTAGAGACCCGGGCGGACATTTTTAATGCCACTCAGGCTATCGTACCATACAGAAGACCTCCCCCAATGAAGAAGGAGGTTAATAGATGGGATATGACCAAGTTCTGTCGGCTTCACAATGACTATGGTCATAAAACCAATGAATGTAACCACCTGAAAGAGGAGATAGAATTCCTCATTCGACAAAACAATGCCCATCAGAAAAGGTATGTACGGACTGCCAACCAGCATCCTCAACAACCTTTTCAAGAATAGTCATAGCAGTATCAGAGCAATCAGCCTCTCCTACCATCATCAATTGTTGGTCAGCTAGATATGATATGCGGCGGGCCGAATTTGGCTGGCAACTCTGGCAAAGCTCGAGAAAGAAACGCTCGTTCCCTTAGGCACGAGTAGGAGGAAGATGTACTGGTTGTCTAAGAGCATACTCCTAAACAGCCTCGCTACGAGTGTTAGCCCATCAAGTTCAGTGAGGAAGATACAAGTCACATACATCATCCACATAACGACCCGTTGGTAGTAGAAGTACAGATTGCTGATATGATCATGGCCCGAACAATGACTGAGAATGGGTCATCTGCCAACATCATGTTCAAGAGTACCCTGGAGAGGATGAATTTAAGCATCAGAGATTTGGAACCATGCGAGCAGCTGCTGTATGGGTTTACAGGAAATGGCATGGCCCCAGCAGGAAACATAAGACTACCTTTGACAGTGGGGATGACACCAACAAGCAACATTGCAATGGCTTTGTTCATAGTAATCGACATCCCATCTCCGTACAACGCCATTATAGGACGACCAGCCCTGTATGACTTTCGAGCAGTCACTTCAGTCTTCCATTTGCTCGTCAAATTCCCAACTCGGGCAGGTACAAGATGCCTCAAAGGGAACCAACTGGTGGCCAAAGAATGTTATAATTCATCAGTAAAAAAGGGAGGGAAGACAGCCTGCACCGCACAGCCTGCATGGCCTAGTCACCAAAATTAGGATGCTACCCAAAGATATAGACCCTTGTTTTGGGGATATTGATATAGGGGTGGGTCCAGTTGAAGAATTAGAAGAAGTCCTGCTTGACCCAAAACACCTGACCAGGTTTGTCAAGGTAGTGAAAGGGTTGTCTGGGAACATAAGATCTGCCTTGATCCAGCTCCTGTGGAACAACCAAGATGTATTCGCCTGGTATCATGATGATGTGGTGGGGTTCTACCCAACCATTGTAAGCCACACCCTCAACGTTGATACCGAACACTTTAAGCCCATACAGTAGAAAAGGAGGTTATTGGATCCAACGAGGGCAAAGGCATTGAAGGAAGAAGTGGAGAAGCTTCGAAATAACGACTTCATTAGGGAAGCTTTCTACCCAGTATGGGTGTCCAATCCTGTATTGGTACCGAAGCCTAATAACATCTGGAGGGTGTGCATAGATTTCACCGATTTAAATAAGGCATGCCTGAAGGATTGCTTCCCACTTCTGAATGAATGCGGGGTTGTATTGCTAAAAAGTTATGTCGTTCGGCTAAAAAACACTGGAGCCACATATCAATGGCTGGTAAACCATATGTTCAAAGACTAGATAGGAAATAACATGGAGGTTTACATGGATGATATGTTGGTGAAATCCAAAAAGGCCAGGGACACATTGAGGATTTGGAGGAATGTTTCAATATTTTAAGGGCAATATAGAATGAAGTTGAACCCCCTGAAGTGCTATTTTGGTGTAGGATGGAGAAAATTCCTAGGATTCATAGTGAACTCCAGGGGGATTGAAGAAAACCCCAAGATAAAGGCATTGTTGGACATGCCCTTACCAACCAGGATCAAGGATGTGCAGAGCCTAACAGGATGCATAGAAGCAATAAGCAGATTCGTGTCCAAATCTACTTACAAATGTATTTCGTTTTTCAATATCCTCTTAGGTACAAAGAAATTTGAATGGACCGAGGAGTGCGAACAAGCTTTCCAAGCTCTAAAGCAGCAGCTGGCACAATCCCCGATCCTTTCAAAACCTCTAGAGGGCGAAGAACTATGCATATACCTAGCAGTAACTCAACACACTGTCAGTGCAGTCCTGGTTAGAGAAGAAAATAAGATTAAGCATCCAGTCTACTATGTCAGTAAAAGATTGGTTGAAGCCGACAACAGGTATCCTCTCATTGAAAAATTTACTTACTGCCTACTCTTGTCATCCACAAAACTTTGCCCATACTTCCAAGCTCATCCCATGAAGGTTCTAACCGACCAGCCATCACCCCAAGTCCTGCAAAAGCCGGACACCTCTGGTCAGCTACTCAAATGGTCTATAGAGCTCGGGGAAGTATGATATCATCTACCAGCCTCGAACAACAATTAAAGGCCAAGCTCTTGCAGATTTTGTAGTTGAATGTACCAGGTTACAAGAAATGGATGAAGATATGGCCGAGTAGTCATTAGAGTCTAGACCACCGCCTAGTACAAGTGTGGAGATGAAAACCGAGCACCTAACATCCAGCACTGTTCATTCTGAGCAAGATCCCCAAGTCTAGAAGCTGCACATTGATGGCTCATCTACTGACCATTTTTCTGGGTCTGGTCTCACACTAATCACTCCTGAAGGGCAACGCATCCATTGTGCACTTAGTTTTGGATTTAAAGCATCTAATAATGAAGCAGAGTACGAGGCATTAATCGTAGGGCTGAGGTTAGCAAGGGAAGTGAAGGCTAAAGTCTTGGACATATATAGGGATTCGCAGTTGGTTGTCAATCAGATCCTCGGTGAATACACTGCTCAGGGAGAAAACTAATGGCCTATCTTGATAAGTTCAAAGACATGCTCGCTCAGCTCAAGAGGTACAACATCCAACAGATACCAAGAGAATGAAATTCCATAGCAGATGCGTTGGCCAGACTAGCCAGCAGTGTTGTAGCAGACAAAGCCAACCTGGTTCTTGTTGAATACCTAGTCAAACCAAGCATCGACCTGCCAAATGCAGCTTATAAACAACACTCCATCCTAGATGACCACGAATGCAGCTTATCTGGAACACGGCATCCTGCCCAACAATCGCAATGAATCCAGGAAACTAATGAGGAAAGCTGCTCGGAACCTAATCCCGGATGGGGTTATGTACAGAAGGGAGTTTTCCATGCCATTTCTCAGGTGTGTCAACCAAACAGAATTAGGACGGATGTTGAAGGAGGTACATGAAGGTTTCTATGGAAACCATGCAGGGGCAAAGTCTGTCTAAGAAGATTTTAAGGCAAGGCTACTTCTGGCCAACTATGAACGAAGATGCCTCTGCATATGTTCGAAGGTGTGACAAGTGCCAGAGAATTTCCAAGACACCTCGAGCACCCCCAAATGAGCATACTCAAATGCAAAGTCCATGGCCCTTCGTTATTTGGGGAATTGACCTTATTGGTCGGTTACCAAAGGGAAAGGGGGAGTACAGTATGCAGTCGTGGCAGTTGATTACTTCACCAAGTGGATGGAAGCCAAACCACTGGCAACCATCATTCCAAAAATTTACTGGACTTTGTGGTGAAAAATATAATCTGTAGATTTGGTCTACCACAGAAAATAGTGTCTAACAACAGAATCCAGTTTGACAGCCAACTGTTTACTGATTTTTGTGCCAAGAATGGCATCACAAAAAGTTTCTCAGCAATCTCGCACCTTCAAGCAAATAGACAGGTAGAAACAGTTAATAAAACTCTCAAAGACACTCTGAAGAAGCATCTAGAAGAGGCTAAGCGTAACTGGCTAGAGAAACTGCCTGAAGTACTATGGTCATACAGAACTATCAAGCAAACATCTACTAGTGACACCCCCTTTGCACTTGCATATGGATACGAAGCAATGCTGCCAGTAGAAGTAACTCCACCATCTCACCGACATACAGCATACAACCAAGATCTCCAGTTAGTACTTGTCCCCCGTTACTGGAATGGGGAACACCTGCAGAAGTACTACCAATAAAAATAAGTTTTAAGTGAACGTTGATTGGCCGGTGCGGCATGAACTGCCCATACCACCGAACAGCTCAAGTTAGCTATATTAATTATGCACAAGCCCAATTTACCCATTTATTGTAATAATTAATATTTATGAATGTAAGATACATTGTAGCGACACAACTTGTATGGTTAATTTTTAATCAATAAGACAGGATTTTTGTCCATTTACACAAGCCTTATTTTTACAATGATTATCTTGCTTACTAGTGATTTATTTCACGGATTTTCGGCAGTGTATGAAAATTTTGTAGGTTTTTGAAAACCCAAGTACCCCCGAATAGTTTATTACAAATAGCTCTGGTCAATTAGCAAGTGACCAAGAGGATAACCCACGAGTTATGAATCTTGCTGGGTCACTAAGAGGGCACCATATTCATACATGGACAAGCAGAGAGAAAAGAGTGTAATCAAAAGGACTTAGAAACGTTAATCTTTATTAATGTTAAAGTGCTTGCGCGTTGTTCGATATATATCGGACAACAAAAACGGCCATAAAACAATTTTTGTAGATAGGGTTGAACAGTTTTTGTTTACAACTAATTCGAAAAAATTGAAGCACTCCAATTTACAGAACTACACAACTCCAAAAGCAGTATAAGCCGAGTATGAGTAGATATATAGTTAAAACGGGAAGCATTTTAAAGAAAGGTAAAATATTGCTTGGGATTAAACGCTGCTCGGCTCAACCATGCTGTTTTGACCAAAGTAAAATATTGCTCGAGATTAAAGGCTGCTCGGCTCAACCATTTTTGTCTATGAAATAATAAAGAAAAGCAAAATACAAATAGAGTTTGTTAAGAGCCCTAGATTTGTTGGTCGGGCTCGACGATAGCGGTTTTGGCCGGGAGGCTGCTAGACTGGTCATCAGGGGTTAGAGCCTCAATTGAAGCACTCGAACTAAAGGGCAAGGCATCCTCTTCAGGGGCGGTCATAATTGGCTTGGTGAGTGGCATGGAAGATTATGTCTCGAAGGCTGGAGGTTGATCAGTAAGGACAGTTGGGGCCTCGTTCTTCTCTCGCTCAGTGCAGTAGTGTATAAGCTCGTCATAGGCCTCTCCTAGATAGCTAAAGTCTGTCGCCTTGTTGCGAACCTAGAAATCTGTAATGGCCCAACTACTCTAGACTTTGGACCATTACTAATTTCTATACCAATCTTACGAAAACATACATTTGAAATAACATATCTTTATTTCAAAACTATCAGGTAAAGGTTTAAAACTATATAAAATTCATAAGTAGGACATTGGGATCCCATTGTTTGAAACAAAACATAACTTTGACATAATGAAAACTTAATTAAAACTTATTACAACCAATTGCGGAAAAATACATAGAAAACCATAATTAAAGAGACTTCATCCTCGAATCGAACTCTCGGTCCATCGATTCCATCCCGCCTCAGTACACATCCCCAAGCTTCCAAGAACCTTTTCCGCCACCAAAGCTATTTTCCTGCACATATATACATAAAGGAATGAGTCTAATGCCCAGCAAGGAAGATAAAACACATAAATCATATACATAATATTCATATCAACATATACTAAAACATATCATAACATATGTCACATATACTATAATGGCCATTATTACTTGGGGTCCCATAAACTAAACAAGTCATATGCCCATTAGATTTGTGGGGCTTGCTAGCTAAGCAAGTCATATGCCCATAAATTTATTGGGGCTTGTTAGTTATACAGGTCATATGCCCAAGTTTACAAACATACATAATATAACATATAACATATACATAACACTTAAATCATAAGATAACACATAACATAACATATAAAATCCTATCCTATTTTCCTTACCAAAAGTACCGGGATATGAGAACAGGTTTGGGACTTTGGAACACTCCTAAAAACCATCAATGAAAGGGTGAGTATACTGAAGAAAAAGGAATGAAAAGAATGGACGAATTATACCATCAAGAATATACTTACCAAAAACCTTATGTTCAAGATCTTAGATTTCCTATCCAAAAATAAAGAATAAAGTTAAGGTGTTGAGTAGAAAACTATAAGAACTTAAGGGAAACAATACCAAAAATGAACTAGAGTTTGGAATACCTTGAATGCTTCTATGACCGATCTAAACCTCGAACCAAAATGTGCTATAAACCTTACTTCCCAAGTGTTTGGTAAGCTTATAATCCTCAACCCAAGTGTTTACACTCTCAAAAATAACCTAGCGGCTTGCAGCCTCTGAACTTAGCTTTATGAATGAATATATGGTTGGGTACTAGGTCCTATTTATAGAGTTCAAGAATGAAAAGATCTTCATTTAACTTGAATAAAATAATGGCTTTTAATTGAAAAATCTTTGAATTATCGTTCAGCAGAGGCTGAAGACTCGGTCAGAAAGATGTTGGACTTATCAAGAGGTTAAAGATTAAAATGAGAATGTTTCAAAAAACATTCAAAAATATATCAAAGGAGCCGATATATCGCCCCTTGTAGGCGATATATCGCCTGGGCCAGTATGCCCAAGGCACGTCGAGGTGATCGTGCGAAGTTACGTGTTTTTCGTATCCCTGTACTGTGATATATCGCCCCCTATAGCTGCGATATATCGGCATACGCTGAATATTTAAACACGAAATTGCACATTTTCAGCCTAATTTGAATTGAGTAAACAGCCTTGACTAAGTCCTCTAACGTTTTCAAAGCTGCTGACAGACCCTAGGATATTCAAACATTACTCTTAATAAACTTATTCCTCAAAAAAACTTAATTATCATTAAACATACACAAGACAAGTGTTACTTTCTTATTGGTTCTATCTAAACCTTATAATATAATAAATATCACCATCAATATCAGTCATATTAATCAAACCTTAGGTTAAAATTAATATTTTTCAACTATAGGTTAAACTTAGAAAATCTACAACTGTTACTACGAGTGTACAATTAAATCCCGGTCTGAACCAAAATCCACAGTCATAAAAATACTACTACTATTACTATTATTACTACTATCTAGCTAGCTAAGTAAAGTTCTTGGACTCTACAAAATCATAGAAGGTGCTCATACCGAAGTCCTCCAAAACTTTAGCATCAGCGACCCTATCAATTTTCTCTCTCTCAAAAGACTTTGCCATGTTATTCTTTACCTCCTAGGCGCCCCTCTTATCAGCAACATTCTTCTCCTTTAGCTCCTAAATCCTCCTCTCCAGCCGGTTAACATTGAGGTTCCTCTGCTCGACGGCAGATTTGAGCCCCTTGTTTTCCTTAGTAATCTACTCGCAGACCTATTGAAGATTCTAGACTTGCTCGGTCAGTTGGGCAATTCAAGAAGCTTTTGTCCTCAGACTCTTTCACTCAGCCAATCACATGTTTGCTCACCCCCTTGGCTCAATAATGAGCATAGTTGAGAGCCAGCATACCCTGCGATATGAAATGAAGAAATTTAGAACAAGTAACAAAAGAGAAAGATTAGTTAAACACTGAGCAGATCAATTATTTACCTTAGCAACACTCTGAAGACCGATGCTAGTGATGTAGTCCAGGGATTTAGTACTAAGGGTATCAATGAACTACACTTGGGAGGTAGATACCCTTTTTATATGTCCTTGTTGGATGGCTAGGGCTTTCTTCAAAGGCCCGGGGACCTCTTCAGTAGGGTCCTCAACAGCGCCTTCTGGGCTCGGCTGGAGGTGGCCAGCTCTGGTGCAGTGGCCCTATGGGTAACCTCCTTAGTAGAAAGTCCTTTGCTTTTGCTATATTTGCACGATGGTGTATGCTCCTTTTTATGAGAGAAAGTCTTATACAAGGTTTTCTCGACCCGCTCGGTAGCTTCAGCAGGCGGGTTAGTTTTATGACACTTGGCTGAGGGAACCTCACTACTAGGACCACTTGTATGCTTTTGGGAAAACTTCTTAAAAATATGGACAACATATCTGCAAAATAAAAGCAAAGGATTAGTAAAGGTGCTGAACAGGGTCAGAGCAAGCAAAAAATCATAACCAAGCAAAAGTAAGGGCAAGTTGTGAGAAGAGAGTCAGATCACCCTCTTCGGCTCTATAACGCCGTAATTTCTCATAAATTACCAAGAACACAACGTTGGATCATAAACATAAACATTGCTCTTTTATTGAATGAAAATTAAAATAAGTAAATGGATCCATGGTTTTACAAAAATAAAAGAATTGTCTTTAACATACTAAAATAAGCAACATTAAATAAAACTTTAAAAGAAACATGCTTTAATAAAAATAGGCCCGCTTCATCTTCCTCGGCTATATGGTCCCCACGAGTACATCACGAGGCTCCTAGGTCCCACTCGCCACTGACCTTTCTATCTTTAATTGCCTGAATCAACAACATCACAAGGGGTAAGTTTCTAAGCCAAGTAAGGAAAATACAAACAAGAGTCAGTCATATAATCATATAATCAAACATATCATAAATTTTACAAGAGTCATAACATAACTTATTTATACTAATCATACAACATCATAAAACCCTAGGTCATAACATAGCCTAAGTCATAATCTAAATAATAGTTCATAGTCATAAGTCATAGGTCATAAGTCATAATAAGAACAATAGGTCATAGGTCATAGGTCATTTTTCATAAGTCATAATAATAGGTCATAGGCCATAGGTCGAAATAATAAGTTAGATATAATAAAAAGATAAGGGCCTATACAGGGGTGGCAATTAAGCCCCGGACATAAGTCTGTCATACACCAGACATCAACTTAGGTCTGTCATAAAATTTTGGCATTCGAGCCTACCGAACATAAGTCCGCCATACATCATTGGACACCTTAGGACCAGACACACTTACCCCTTTATTGTACCTGAAATGTTAGGTCATACAAAACATAAACTAAACTACCTAATTTTCCTTACCTTGAGTGTGGAGATAAAAAGAAAGAGAAGAGATTGCTTACTATAGAAAATGTCCAATAAACCTTAAATACAACATAAGATATTTATATTATAGCCTTATAATAAAACTTGTTGATGCGGTTTTTCATGAATAGTGTATTAAGAAATTAAACAGGTAGATTAGTGTTGAATTATAAATCGTAATGAAATAATTAACACTCTCTCGAACACGCACAACTTTTACGTGGTTCAGTGGTTAAAATCCACCTAGTCCACAAGTCAATATTATTACTTTTCTCTCTCAATTTCTGTAGAGTTTTTGTAATACAAAAATGGCCCTCCCTTTCCCTGTCCATTATTCCTAGTATTTATAGGGGAATTTCATGGACAGGTTTGGGTAATCGCGTAAATAAATACGGTATCTATTTAATACAGAGTATTCCCATTTACACTGGGATATGATTTGATAACAAAATATAATATACATTTATTATCTCGGATAATAAATGAAAGATATGTGATACAGCCTGGGCATTAATGAGCGTATAAGGAGTCTTTAAATCTCTTGGGATCCTTCAATGTGCGTTCTGTCCAAGTTTCACGAGCTGAATATTTTGAGCTCGTGTTCAACGACTATCTGAACCCTAGCTCGTAGTAAGCTCAGAGCGCCCAAAGTTGGATCTGGTTATTATATGTCTCGAACCCAATTGTTATCCTGAGAGGCGGTCTGATAATAACCTGTGTATCGTCCTGTCCAACCCCCAAACTCGAGTTGTTCACATCACTGTTAGCCAAGTATTCTACTTGGCTATTTTTCCACATATTCATCTGTCAGCTATACCCGAGCTGAGTAATTGAACTCATGCTAATTTCAGGGTACAACAAAACTATACTTTCAAGAATTTTCTAAACCTCATAAAGTCATACCTTCAACCTAGAACTAAAATGATGAAATCCTAAGTCTTCTCCCTAATGTCTATCTCCAACAACAACACCAAGAGTTTGGATACTTGGGTAGATTTTGGCTATATATTGGCTTGATGGGGTTCAATATTTCGGCTATAATAGGGCTTAGAAAGGCAATAGTGTTTAAGGCAAAATAAAGAAAATAGAAGAAAAAGATCACTAGCACTATAAGGAGTAGTGTTTCAGCTATAGCTATGTAGAGTGTTTATGGCAAAATGGAAAGAGCTTTTGGGACTAAGGATTTCAAAATTATGAGAGCTTTTGAGTGTGAGAAAAATGGTGAAGGGTAAGTCTCTATTTATAGGATTCAAACCCCAACTCCCTTCCTTGATTTTCTCCACACTATTCAACTTAAATTTTAAAAATCAAACTTTCCCTCCACTATATGGTTTTATCCAGCCTATTCTTACTCCATTCATGTTGCTACATCATCTTCAAGTATGCCACATAGTCACCATTTGGTTCAAACTTTAGTCAAAGTCCAAACTACTATCTTATATCTCGTAACTCTGGACCCTTCTGAAGTAAAATTAATGTAACTGGAGTTGTAGTAGTTTTATTTAAACTATTTTTATACTGCTGGAAAGTTAATTCAATTATCTACAACCTTTTAGAAATACTATTTTTCAAAAATCATAATATAACTAGGCCAACGCTAGGTCTGAATTTATAGCATCCTAAAGTTACGAAAACTTCATTTACTTATCTAGCTCTTAGTTCAACCATCACACTACTATCTCTACTTAGTTATTTGACTACTTAAATTAAATCTTTTAAATCCCCATTTATCTAACTCTTTTTGACACATAGTCACTTAATTCAAATTGATCTAATCTTGCCTATCTTTAAAATTTAAAAAGAGTCCAATCTTTCTGATTTTTGTGCCAAACCTAAGACTAAGCTATTTTGATTTTCATTTTAATTCTAATACTTGGACTTAGATTAATGCCACATGTTAAATTCTTAATCCATCAAATAATATGTGCATTTAATACTTAATAAAACTATACACTAATTTAATCATATGCTAAAATAATTATAATTACCCAAACTATAATTATTTCTAAGTCGTAAAATCATAACTTAAATAATTTAAACTTAAAGCAATCTTTATTCCACAACTCAAGTCATAACAAAATCTAACCTAACATCATATTTAAGAAGCTTATAAGATAATAATAGCCTTGGTTATTACAATCTTCCCCCCTTAAAGAAATTCATCCTCGAAATTTTAATTACCAAATACCTCAAGATATTGCTCCCTTATGTCTTCTTCCAATTCCCATGTTGCCTCTCTTTCATTGCTATTGCTGCACAAGATTTTAACTATAGGGATACTTTTGGACCTTAACTCCTTAATCCCCCGCTCTAGAACGCATACTAGTTGTTCTTCATAACTGAAATCTTATTTTAACTCTAGAGCCTTGTAATCGAGCACATGGGATGGATCTGATACATACCTTCTCAACATAGATATATGGAAAACATTATGTGTTTCAGATAATGATGGTGGTAAAGCCAACCATATGCTACTTGCCCTACTTTGTCCAATATCTCAAAAGGACCTATAAAACTTGGGCTTAACTTTCCTTTCTTTCCGAAATGCATAATCCTCTTCATTGGAGATACATTGAGAAGACTTGATCGCCTACTAAAAACTCAGCATTTCACCTCTTAGCGTCGGCATAACTCTTCTGGCAACTTTGAGCGGCAATCATTCGTTATCTTATCTTTTCTACCACCTTTGTTGCAGCATGAAGTCCATCGCTATATCTTCCCATTTCCATTCGACAATGTTCCAGCAGGTCTCTGATGTATGGCCTTAACTTGTTGACATGTAAGGCATTTTGCTAAAAAAATTGCTATGTCTTTCTTCATCCCCAACCACTAGTACATTGTCTTGACATCGTTGTAGATCTTGGTCGATCCTGAGTAAAGTGAATATTGAGTAGTATGTGTTTCCTTCATAATACTATCTCTTAAGATACCTTTTTTAGTACACACACTCGGTTCCTATATCGTAGCATGCCTTCCTTGGTCAAGGAAAAATCAACATTCTCCGAGCCTTGTAGTGATGCTCTCTTCTTAATAAGAAAGTCATCCTCTTGCTGTTTCTCCTTTATTTCCTCCATTAATGTTAACTTGATTGGGAGGTCAGCTAGTTGTCTAGTTATTAACTCAATTTTGGACTTCTTAATATCATCTTGTAAGTGTTGCTCTATCCCCTCAAGTGTCGATATACTTTCGTAACACCATCTACTAAGTGCATCTGCCACGACATTAGCCTTGCCCAGATGATACAAGATCTCACATTCATAGTCCATTTCTAGCTCCAACCACCTTCGTTGCCTCATATTGAGTTCCTTTTGCCTAAAGAAGTACTTTAAACTTTTGTGGTCCGTATAGATTTCACACTTTTCTCTATACAGATAGTGCCTCCAAATCTTTAAAGCGAAAACAACAGCTACTAATTCTAGATCATGGGTTGGGTACTGCTGCTCGCACTCCTTTAGTTGTCTCGAGTCATATGCAACCACCTTTCCATCTTGCATCAAAACGCATCCAAGTACCTGCTTCGACGCGTTGCAATATACTATAAACTTTCCCTTATCATTTAGGACGCATAGAACTGGGGCTGATATGAACTTGTCCTTTTAACGTTTGAAATATTTCTTCACACTTCTCTGTCCATGTGAAATTCTGATGTTTCCTTGTTAAATTCGTTAAGGGTGTATCTATTTTGGAGAACCCTTCAACAAATCATCTATAGTATCCTGCCAAGCCCAGAAAACTTCTCACCTCGGTGGCACTCTCGGGTTTGGGCCAGTCCTTCACTGCTTTTATCTTGGCTGGATCTACTTCTTCGCCATTTTTAGACACAATGTGTCCTAGAAATGCCACCTTTTCTAGCCAGAATTCGCATTTCTTAAACTTAGCGTACAATTGATTAATTTTGAGTCGTTCCAACGTCATTCGCAGGAGCTCTTCATGCTCGAATTTCATCTTTGAGTAGATCAATATGTTGTCTATGAAAACCATAATGAACTTTTCCAGGTAGTCCTTAAATACTTGGTTCATAATGTCCATGAACGTGGCTGGTGCGTTAATGAATCCAGAAAACATTACCAGATACTCGTAGTGTCCATATCTGGTCTGAAATTTTGTCTTTGGGATATCTTCTTCTCGTAGCTGTAGATCATGATACCTTTGCCGCAAATCTATCTTTGAGAACACCGTAGATCCTTGTAATCGATCAAAAAGATCATCTATTCGAGGAAAAGGATATTTTTTCTTGATTGTCACTTTGTTTAGCTCTCGATAATCTATGCACATCCTCATGCTCCTGTCTTTCTTCATGACAAAAAGCACTGGTGCACCCAAAGGGGAAAAGCTTGGTCTAATGAAACCCTTGTCTAAAAGCTCTTACAGATGTATCTTTAATTCCTTAAGCTCCGTCGGCGCCATCCTTAATGGAGTTTTTTTATATTGTTTTCGTTTCCGATGCCCACTCTATTTCGAACTCGATCTCCCTAATCGGAGGTAATTGCGGTAGATCTTCTAGAAATACCTTGGGAAATTTGCATACTATTTACACATTCTTTGGTTCGAGTTGCATCTCTCGTGAGTTGTCTACTATGTTGGCTAGAAACTCCTGGTAACCGCTACTGATTAAACATTGAGCTTTGAGAGTTGAGACTATCGTATGCGAGTTCTAGAAATTACTCCTCTATAAGTGAACTTGTCGCCATCTTCTGTTTGAAAATTGACTGTCTTACCCCTTACATTCAATTGCTGCCCCATATTTTGATAACCAATCCATTCCTAATATCATATCATAGTCCTTAAGGTCTAACTCGATCAAATCTACTGATAATTCTCTTCCTTTGATTCTAACTACAATGCTATGCACCACTCTACTAGATAGCATTCTTTCCCCCGAGGATAATTCTGTGACAAACTTATCTCTTTATAGTTTGAATGGCTTATATAAGCTATCAATCATATTCAAAGACAAAGGAATGTATCTCTCCTGAATCGAATAAAACATTGAATTGTTTGCCAAAGATTGTGATCTAACCTGATACTACTGTATTACTAGTTTCTGCCTCACCTTATGTAAAAGTGAAAACTCTGAATGGTATTAGCTTTTTGTCCTTCTTTTGGTCTCTCAATTCTGGGTAGTCTTTCTTGAGATGACCTTCATCTCCACAATTGGAGCAACCTCTAGTCTTATATCGGCATTCTCTTGAATTTTCTCTCTGTATATTGGGCATTGAGGATATTCTACGTAAGGCTTCTTATTCCCATTGCCTTCCGACATAGTTTTCACTTTCTTGTCCGCCTTTTGGTTATGACCACCATCGTGTTTCCTTTTGTGGTCATTTTGTTCGTGATTGCTATAATTGGCATCCTTCTTGGTCGTTCCTTCTTTCCAGATTTTATCCTCCGTCTGCTCGGTTTCCCAAGCTATTTCCAACATTTCTGCGTATGTGGTTATTCCCCGAACCAACTTTATGTCTCAGGCTATCATTGGCCTCAGCCCTTTTACAAATCTTTGAATTTGTAACGTCTTAGTGGGTACCATGTCCGTTGCGGACTTGGCCAGTCGGTCGAATTTTTTTTCGTATTTCCTCACAGTCGAATTCCTTTGAGTTAATGGAATGAATTCGTCCACCCTTGTGGCTAGAATCACAGGGCTGTAGTATTTCTTATGTAATACTTGGATAAACTTTTCCCAAGTCATGACATTGACATCTCAGGTCTACTTCACTATATCCCACCAGATGCGGGCGTCTTTCTTGAGTAAGCTTGAGGCGCATGAGATTCGGTCCTCGTTTCCTAGGTGCATATGTTCCAATATGGATTCTATCGAACGAAGCCATTCTTCAACTTCTTTCTTTTCCTCTTTCTTGTTTGATTTCTTGTTAGTTCAGTCTTCTGGATCTTCTTAGTTCCTGCTCCATTTTCTTCTTTGTTTCCCCCAAAAGAGAAAATTGTTAAAACTAAGATAAACAAACAAAAATTATAACCTAGCCTATTGTACTACTATTTATTAGGTCCATCTATCTATTAAAACTATCCTATTATAATTAAGTCTAACTCAGGTAAATGGGCCTTAACAATTGAATCTTTAATGGAGGAAAGTTGGGTTCAGTATATCGTACCCACTACTAAGGCCCCCTAACTTCCACTTGGACCCAAAAGACAGGAATTTCAACCCTTGCCTTATTAATTGTTATTCATTTAATTAGATCCAATCTAATAATGCAAAGCAAATGGTCCTTGACAAATAGGCTAACCCATAAGAGAGGAATTTAAACCTTAGACTTTCAATTGAATCCAAAATTCTTAACATTTACTAACAATATAAATAATAGGAAAGAAATAACAAGAAATTAATTACAAAATAAAGAAAAACTTCTAAAAGAATAACAAAAAATAAAACTTAACGATGTGTCCTTATATTCCTCTAATCCTCCACATCGAATCCTTCTTCTAGCATATTCTGAGTGAAGTCCTCATAATCCTCTTAGGTGTAGATAAATCTTGAAGTGACAGGAACTTGACTTAGAAATCCTTCCTTAAGGTTGTCTGGTAACTGATGAACCCTTTCTCTTATTTCTCCATTTGGTAGGAATATATCTTCAAATATTCTAAAATTATGTGCAAACCTATCCATAAATGTATCTTAATTATCTTCAATAAGTATGCTATGATCAAACAAAACCTCATTCCATGCTGTCTACAAGTTTAACTCTGCTAATGGCAATTTGAGTGCATAAGGACTAAAAAAAATTCATGTGATTTATTCTTAAAAATACTCTTTCGAACTTTGATACATCTTCAGGGTCTTTGATTCTCCTTATTGCCTTAACCTTCTTAATAATGTTAGGGTTCACATTGCTCAGATTTGGAAATGAGTCATAAAGAAAACCATTATTTCACATAACAAACATATTTCATAAATCATACTTACTTTGTAGCGAGTTGGTCCTTTGTAGATGTCATGTGTATTTCGTGGGAACATTCAGAACCAATATAGCCATGATTCTGGTACCACTTGTAACACCCTAATTTCTCATAAATTATTGAGAACACAGCGTTGGATCATAAACATATTTCTCTTTTATTGAATGAAAATTAAAATAAGTAAATGGATCCATGTTTTTACAAAAATAAAATAATTTTCTTTAACATACTAAAATGAGCAACATTAAATAAAACTTTAAAAGAAACATGCTTTCATAAAAATAGGCTCGCTTGATCTTCCTCGACTATATGGTCCCCACGAGTACATCACGAAGCTCCTAGGTCGCACGAGCCACCGACCTCTCTATCTTTTATTGTCTGAATCAATAACATCATAAGGGGTGAGCTTCTAAGCCCAGTAAGGAAAATACAAACAAGAGTCAGTCATATAATCATATAATCAAACATATCATAAATTTCACAAGAGTCATAACAGAACTTATTTATACTAATCATACAACATCATAAAACCCTAGGTCATAACATAGCCTAAGTCATAATCATAAAGCATAATCTAAATCATAGTTCATAGTCATAAGTCATAGGTCATAAGTTATAATCATAACAATAGGTCATAGGTCATAATAACAAGTTAGAGGTAACAAAAAGATAAGTGCTTATACAAAGGTGACAATTAACCCCCAGACATAAGTCTGTCATACACCGGACATCAACTTAGGTCCGTCATAAAATTTTGGCATCCGAGCCTACGAGACGTAAATCCATCATACATCATTGGACACCTTAGGTCCAAACACACTTACCCTTTTATTGTACCTGAAATGTTAGGTCATACAAAACATAAACTAGGTCATGAACTAAACTACCTAATTTTCCTTACCTTGAGTGTGGAGAGAAAAAGAAAGAGAAGAGATTGCTTACTATAGAAAATGTCCAATCAACCTCGCCGGGTAGGGCCTCCTGCGCACCCCTGGCGATGGCACGGCGTGCCACATGGGGATCTTCCTCCTCTGTTCCATGGTTAGTTTGTTTAATGTGAGCAATTAATTGCTCCAAGTGATGAGTTACAAGCCAGTTCAGTGGTCACCTTCCCTCTGCGTATACAAGAAAAAAGGAAAGGTGAGGCGAGAGCACCAAACAGTTCTGGTCGGTGAGGATATCATAGGTTATACCGACATGCACAGAAAAACATGGGACGACATACCGAACAGAAGGCATATCAGATTAAAATCAAGTGCACCCAAGAAAGTGGAGGGTTTTCCCTAAAAAAGTTTTTGAGTGGTGTTCTTTGTGTCCTTCAAGAACACTAAGCGTGAATCAACAAAAAGGGGACGCTAAAACCCAATTTTTACAAAATCAGAGGTTCAAATAGATTACCCATTCCAAGAACTACCTGAAACATTCACTTAAACTTAGATTCAAACAACATGCATATGCTACCCAAGGTTATAGTAAAGAACGCACACAAAGAAAAAGGAAAACATTTTCTCACACACAATGCTAAGTGAAATAGAGAAGTCTAGAAAACTTACTTGTTGTAATAGTATGGCACTGGAGACGGGCTTGTGGAGTGAAGGTAGCATGACGTAAGGATCGGAGCATAGGCTAGCTCTCCTGGATAGACTGGGAGATGGAGACATAGGGTTTTCCAGGTCGACTCTGGTTTTTTTGAAGCAGAGAAGAGGTAAAAAGAGAGGAAAGGAAAGGGCACCCTTATTTATAAGCAAGAAGAAATGAGCTCCGCCCTGCAAGAATTTAATGCGTCTGTCTAATCAGCAATCCCCTCAATCACTATAGGCATATCCCCCTAGACACATCAGCACACACGCACGTACGACTCTCCAATCACCTCACCTCAATCGCCAAATACGTCAGCCACTCTTCGATAACTGCATGATACAAGTAGTGGAAGACCATTATGATGCTTTATGGTTCCAAAAAGAGTCGGGAAAGAGTGAAAAGTCATTTTTTGGAAATACTAAGGTTATTAATTGCACCAGATGTTGTGCCATGTAGTAAGGGGTATATACCCCTGATCAGGCTAGATGGGGTGACCTCCAGAAGAAAGTTTCCATGCTGCTTAGCACCATTGAAAACTTGGGGGAAAATGTTATCCCAAAAATTGACATGTATGACGTGGCACCAAAATTGGACATGTGGAGTAGGCTGGGCAGACTCCTCAGCAAGTTGGTCTATGTATACCTGCAGGGCATACAACTAGTTACTACTCTACATTATCTCCAGAAGTTCAGCTGCTCGGCGGGACCATCAGAAAACTTGTTGGTTAGTATGACAGGCAGACTGGTCGAAATACCCTTGACAAATGAATAACAGTCACTGCTCGATACGCTTGGCAGGAGAAAAGCCGGTCGATATGATGAACAGACATACCTGCTCGGATGAAAGCAGTTAAACTCTATGTTAGCACTCCACAAGAATCGTCCAACCACCTTCAAAGAACGTTTGACAGCCCTGAAGACTTTGCCACACAAATAGGACAATAACTACGAGCGAGAATATATGGATATTCCCCATCAATTACGCTCGGGGGAAACTCCTGGGCGATAGGATAGTATAAATACAAACTCTCCACCATAGTGGAGGGGGGTCAGAAAAATTGCCTACCGACCAGTATTAAAATCATACTGAGCAGCCTGGCTTGGTACTTAGCAACTATTCTGCTATTTGGTATTGTTATTTACACTTAGAAATCTACCTGTATTCACTGGTTATCTTGTGTAAACCCTTAAAATCAATACGAATCTAAGAGGAAGTAGGTCGTTACCAATTCTTGGGGCCAAACCTCTGTAAATCCTGATGTTCTTTATTATTTATTTCTCATCATTATTAGGTTCTTGGCTCATTTATGGTGCATTGATTGTCTATTTGAAAGCTCTCTAATTAATTATTTGACTCCGTGTTAGTTGGTTAAAAATCAGTCAACAATGTAGTAATTTAAAAAAAAATGTACCATACATGTTTTAAAAAATATGTAGTTACATGTTTTTTAATTTTAAATAATATATTACAAGATATTATCATTTACTCTATCTATTTTACACGTTTAAAAAATGTAGTAATAATAAAAAACAAAAAAAATGTAACTACTGACTACACTTATATATAAATTAATATATTCAAAATATATATTTTATAAATTAATGTAGTAATATATATTATGTAAATATTGTTTTATTTTAGATATATGTGTTTTAAAAAATGTAGTTTAAAAATAGCATCTATATATGGATAAAAAAACATAAAGAGTTATTAATTAATACTTAAATATCTAACTTTTTAAATAAATAAAAAACAAAAAGGTAAAAAAATTCAAATTCGAAACCAAAATATCTTAACAATTAAAAATATCAATATATGTACACATCAATATATACACAAAATATTAATTTAATTAAAAATTTATTTGAAGAGCTATTAAACCATAAAATATTTCAAATTCAAAACCTAAATGTAACGCCCAACTACCCAGGGACCGTTACGCTGTGCATTTTAAACAGTCCTAAACTCGCTAAACGATTCATTTGGCCATAATCGTGTAACTAAACGTGATTATCGGTTTAGGGTTAAAATATTTGGTCAAAGATATAGCGTTTCACTAAAATGTAAACTGTATACATTGGGATCCCAAAATATATTTTAAAGGTTAATTACAGTAAAATATTTACAACCAACCGACCTAAGCGGCAAAATAGGGTTTAACCCTAGTTCCTCTTTAAACCCTTGACCATGGTGGTCAATCAGACGCATATGTACACAACGCCACCTAAGCTCTCCAACTCAAGGATGGTCCATCTTTCTTTTGCCTTTACCTGCACCACATAGCACCCGTGAGCTGAGGCTCTGCAAGAAAACTCAACATGCTCATAAACAAATAATAACATGTCACTAACTCATAATAAGCATGCCTAGCAGTAATAACCTTATTCATGCATTCAGGCAAGTCCAAATAAATGATTATGGGGCCCTGCGCCCTGAGTAGATGATGGTTGAGTCTATCTCTGGGGATCTGCTCCCTGAATATAGGACTAATGAGTCTATCTCTGAGGATCTGCTCCCTGAATAGATTACTAATGAGTCTATCTCTAGGGATCTGCTCCCTGAATAGATGACTAATGAGTCTATCTCTAGGGATCTGATCCCTGAATAGATGACTAATGAGTCTATCTCTGGGGATCTGATCCCTGAATAAATGACTAATGAGTCTATCTCTGGGGATCTGCTCCCTGAATAGATGACTAATGAGTCTATCTCTGGGGATCTGCTCCCTGAATAGATGACTAGTGAGTCTATCTCTGTGTAGGTGACTAATGAATCACTCTCTAGGTAGAGGACTAATAAGTCTCTCTCTGGGGCTCTGCGCCCTAAGCCATGTGACATTTCAGTCACCTGAACCTTTTGGCCCTGGCTCTAGGTAACTAGCCTTTAGACTAGACAAGCGCTTTAGTTTTCTTCAACCTTAGGGTCGATCAAGCATTTAATGCTCATGTTGATTGGATTTAATCATTTTGGCTCTGCGTTAAATACGTTAATGTCACTCTTGACTCATAGGTCAATTCCATACGACCAACGCTTTGTACTATTTTCGATCATGACTGATGAGTTAAGACTTCACGACCAGTACTAACACCAATGTCCTTTCTGACTAATGATTCATTGCCACTCACAAGTAAACAATTCAACCAGGCATATATCACATGTCAAATATCCAAATATAAAGCATTCAACATGCTTACTCAACATTCACCAGCATAATTATGATCATGCACATTTACAGAGATTCAAGCTCTGATCAATTCCATATTCAATATTATTGTCATGCCATAATCACATTTATTGCATGCATCACATGCTGGGTGCAGTTTTCTTACCTTTGGTCCAAGCACAGGTTACCAGTAAACAACCCTCAAGCACCATCCTATTTCCAAGCCACTAGCGATAACCTAGTCACAACCATAATATAAAATCCCATAAACAAACGGGTAAATAAATACTTCTGGACCAATTCCTAGCCTCCGGGGTGTTGAATTCTACCAAACCAGGTAGTAAGATCGATCTCGTGCCCTTAGTTTTAAGTTCCCATGACTAAAAACCAACTTTGGCCATTTTTCCCCTTTTGAGTCTCGGCCCCAAACACTAGAGCTGCAGCCCCACTCAAGTCAGGGCCCAAAGCCCTTCTCTAATAGCATTAGCATCGCGGCGCTCCTAACTGGCACCTTGACTCAAATAGCCCCGCAGCACCAATCACCTACTTCATCAAGCTTGAACCGTGGCACCCAAGAACAGGGTCATGGCTCGACCTCGAACCCAGCCAGAAAACCTCCATTTTCTCATTTTAAATCCTCCAAAAACCTATCCAAACATACTCAAATCTCAAAAAAAAAGTTCCCAATCATCTCAATGGCACAAAATCCTCAAAACCCAAGCTTCAAACCATTCAAAAACTCCTCAAAATGAAAAATCCAAATTCAAAACTTAAGAAATTCTAGGAAACGGAAACTCGGAAATTCAAAGCTTAAATTACCTCTGATTATGTCGTTTCTCGCCAAATCCTCTGGCTAATAAGCTTCTAATCTTTCCTGGGATCGAGGAATCGCTATGCCTCGATCCATGCTTGAATTCGAGTCCTAAAACTCGAGTTTCCTTCGAAAATGCGATCGGTGTCAAAAAGGGAACGGGAGAGAGAGAGAGAGAGAGAGAGAGAACATTATGAACATTCTTTTATGTTTCTGATGTTAAGGAATGAATTTAATCCTAATCCTCTGTTACAGCTGTTAATAACAAATTGCTACAGCTGTCACAATTGCTGCTTTTGTGTGCAGGACCACACGTATCGTTGTATTATTTTGCTCGTGCAGTTTGTTAGAATATTTTTGTTATTCTTTCTGTTATGATGAAATGTTGTAATATGTACCATGTCCTTTTATGAATATAAATACAATATTGCAGCACTCAGCATATTCAAGCTGAGATTTCCATTTCTTTTCTCCCGTTATATCCAAATTCTCTCTTGGTATCAGAAGCCATTCTCCGGCGTCTTGCCTCATGTCACCAAACACTGAGCACTCTGGTGACCAACCAGCTCTCTCCGATAGCATCGTTGCTAATCAAACAGCTGCGGTCCACCATCCAGGCACCAGCTTCACCCTCTCTTGTTTCTTCCCCTTCTCCGGTGCAGAGCACCCTTACTCAACCTTTTTCTGTTAAGTTGGACCGCAATAACTTTACCCTGTGGAAATCTATGATACTTCCGATGGTTCGTGGCCATCGTTTGGAAGGTTTTTTAACTGGTACAAAGGTCAAGCCCGCTGAGTTTCTCCCTCTCTCAGCTGGAGCTCCAGAAGGTAATGCTCAACCCAATCCGGCATTTGAGCAATGGATAGTTTCTGACCAGCTTCTACTCGGCTGGTTATATGGTTCGATGACTGAAGGCGTGGCCACTGAAGTTATGGGTTGCAACTCTACTGCAGACCTCTGGCGTGCTCATGAAACCTTATATGGTGCTTATTCTCGAGCTAAAATGGATGAGTACCATACGAAAATTCAGACGACAAGGAAAGGATCGTCCTCTATGGCAGACTATCTCCATCAAAAACGGCAATGGGCAGATGTTTTGGCTTTGGCAGGTGACCCCTACCCTAATCATCATTTGGTTGCTAACGTTCTCTCTGTTCTTGATGCAGAATACTTACCTGTTATATTGATTGTGGAGACTCGCTCATCTATGTCTTGGCCTGAGTTACAAGATATTCTTCTGAGTTTTGATAGCAAAATGGAACGACTGAACTCACTCTCCGGCGGCACTAAGATCCTCAACGGCTCCTCCTCTCTTATGGCTCATGCTGCTACCAAATCGCCTCCCTACCCCTCGGGCAGAAACTCTTTTTCACCTAATCGTGGTTCTCGTGGTCCCTCTCAGGGTGGTGGTCGCTTTCGAAGCCGTGGAGGAAGGGGTGATTCGAAGCCTACCTGTCAAGTGTGTGGACGTTTTGGTCACTCTGCTGCATACTGTTACAATCGGTATGATGAAAGTTTTATGGGTTCTACTCCATCGGGTGCATCTCTGTCTCAAAGAGGTCCTCACGGTTCTAATTCTGGTGCTGCCGCATTCATAGCCACTCCAGATATGGTCGCAAATGACTCGTGGTATGCTGATTCTGGTGCGAGTAACCACATCACCAATGACCCCAGCCAAATGACTCACAAGACACAGTACGATGGTAAGGAAACCTTGACCGTGGGAAATGGGAATCAGTTGAATATAGCGCATGTGGGAAATGGTATTTTGAATACTACTGCAACATCTCCTCTGTTACTGACAGATTTATTACATGTTCCTCATATTAAGAAGAATCTCATAAGCATTTCCAAACTAACACTTGATAATAATGTTTGTGTTGAATTTTTTCCACATGTTTGTTTTGTGAAGGACATTCCCACAAGGAAGGTGGTTCTGCAAGGGGAACTTAAAGATGGACTTTATCAATTTCGAGAACCTCCAAAGACTTCATCCCACCAACAACTCAGCCATTTCAATCAAAGCTCTTTCTCAAATCATGTTCAGTGTTTTTCCAGTGTTATGTCAAAAGAAAGCCAGCCTGTTGCTGAGCATTTTCCCCTTTCCATGAAGGATAAGTGGCATAGGCGCTTAGGCCACCCATCCAGTAAAGTTTTGCATAGTGTTCTAAATGTTGCTAATGTAAAACTTCTCAAAACTGATAATGAAACTTTTTGTGAGGCCTGTCAATTTGGCAAATCGCATGCTCTCCCTTTTCCTTTAAGCAATTCTCATGCCAAACACCCTTTAGATCTAATCCACACCGATGTATGGGGTCCTGCTCCGATTATGTCAAATACAAATTTTCGTTTCTATATTCACTTTGTCGATGACTATAGCCGTTATACTTGGATTTATCCTCTTAAGGCAAAGTCAGATGTTCTTGGTGCTTTTAATCAATTCAAACTCTTAGTTGAGAACCAATTTGATCGAAAAATCAAAATGCTTCAGACGGATTGGGGAGGTGAGTTTCAATCCTTTGCTAAATTGGTTGTTGAAAATGGCATCCAATTTCGTCATTCATGTCCTCATACCTCCGCTCAAAATGGACTAGCGGAACGAAAACATAGGCACATCGTAGAGATGGGGTTAACACTCTTAGCACAGGCCCATATGCCATTGAAATATTGGTGGGATTCATTTCAAACTGTCGTCTACCTCATAAATAGGCTCCCTACCGCTGTTCTAAAAAATCAATCCCCCTTTGAGGTTCTTTTCTCCAAAAAGCCTGATTATAACTTCCTCAAAGTTTTCGGTGCCGCATGTTATCCCTGCCTTAGACCTTATCAAACACATAAATTCCAATACCATTCCGTGAGATGTGTTAATCTTGGCTATAGTGAAGTGCACAAAGGGTATAAGTGTCTAAGTAGTACGGGTAGGATGTATATTTCTTGAAATGTTATTTTTAATGAGAGTGATTTCCCATTTAAATCTGGTTTTTTGAATACTTATGCTCCAAAACAAACCATTGATGTCCTTGTTCCATCTTGGTCTGCTTGTATTAACCCAATACCAAGCACTCACTCACAACCTCATGCGGCATCCATGTCTCCATTGGAACCAGCTCACAGTGATAAAGGTCCACCTGTTTCTCTCTCTGCAGAACCATCCTCACCCGAGTCAAGTGGATCCTCTAGTGCTTCCCACGAGCACCATCACTCACCTCAAGTATCTCCTCACACTATTGATCAGCAAGTTGATGGTTTATCTCCTGCAGAAATGGTTGATACTCAGTCTGAAGCTGTTGCTCCTTCCCTTATTCCAGTCGCTCCTAGTCACCCCATGATAACTAGAGCAAAGGCTGGTATATATAAGCCAAAAGTGTATCTTGGTCAATCACAGTGGCCCTACGCAGATGGGGAACCGAATTCAGTAACTGAAGCACTTCAACTTAGTGGTTGGCAGCAAGCCATGGTTGAAGAAATTACAGCTCTAAAAAATAATAAGACTTGGACTCTTGTACCTAAGGAGCCACGGATGAACATAGTCGGCAATAAGTGGGTTTTCAAAGTCAAGAAAAATGCCGATGGAACCTTTCAACGACTCAAGGCGCGTTTGGTTGCAAAGGGGTTCACTCAACGCCCCGGGTTTGATTTTGGAGAGACATTTAGTCCAGTAATAAAAGCTTCCACTGTCCGTATTATTCTTGCCATTGCCGTGTCCAAGTCATGGGAGATACGCCAATTGGATATCAACAATGCATTTTTAAATGGCAAATTGGAAGAGGGGGGTTTTATGTGCCAACCAGCTGGTTTTGAGGATAAAGCCAGACCTGATTTTGTGTGTAAACTCTCCAAATCGCTCTACGGACTAAGGCAAGCCCCGCGGGCCTGGTTTGACAGATTGAGAGCAACTCTTCTTAGTTGGAAATTTCAGAATTCTAAGGCCAATTCTTCTCTATTTTTCTACAGATCAGCTGCTGTCATAATCATGGTCCTTATATATGTGGATGATATTATTGTAACAGGAAATCACTCTGGTCAACTTCAACTCTTTATCTCTCAGCTTCATACAATGTTTTCTCTCAAAGATCTGGGTCCACTTCACTTCTTCCTTGGCATTGAAGTGCATCGAGATGCAACAGGCATTTACTTGAATCAATCTAAATATGTTAAGGAGCTGCTCTCACGGCTGGGAATGCTACATCTCAAACCTTGTCCCACTCCCATGACTGTTGGTAAACCTCTTTCACGTACAGATGGTACCTTGCTTGAAAATCCCACTGCCTATCGCAGCCTAATCAGTGGCCTACAGTATTTAACACATACAAGGCCTGATCTGAGTTTTGTCGTGAATAAACTCAGTCAATTTCTACAAGCCCCCACATCTGTACACTGGCACGCTGCAAAACGGGTACTCAGGTATCTCAAAGGAACAATTCATTACGGTTTGCACATCAAATTTTCAGAAAAATTACATCTCACCAGCTTCTCCGATGCGGATTGGGCTTGCTGCCCAGATGACAGAAAAAGTATAGCAGGGTACTGTGTTTATTTGGGAGATACTTTGGTCTCATGGTCCTCTAAGAAACAAGCCGTGGTCTCTCGGTCTAGTACCGAGTCGAAATATCGTGCACTTGCCCAAGTATCTGCCGAGATATCATGGATTCTAACTTTGCTTCAAGAATTTGGCTTTCCACTGCCTGCCACTCCCATTACCTAGTGCGACAACATGGGAGCAAGTGCACTTGCTGCAAACCCAGTCTATCACGCTAGAACCAAGCACATCGAACTCGATGTTCATTTTGTTCGCGATAAAGTACTACAGAAAGCCTTGGATGTGCGCTATGTGCCCTCTTCAGACCAAGTTGCCGATTGTTTCACAAAGGCTCTCACTAAGGATCAGTTTCATTTCCTTATTAGCAAACTTGGAGTGATTGATATCCCTCAAAGTTTGAGAGGGGATGTTAAGGAATGAATTTAATCATAATCCTCTGTTACAGCTGTTAATAACAAATTGCTACAGCTGTCACAATTGCTGCTTTTGTGTGCAGGACCACACGTATCTTTGTATTATTTTGCTCGTATAGTTTGTTAGAATATTTTTGTTATTCTTTCTGTTATGATGAAATGTTGTAATATGTACCATGTCCTTTTATGAATATAAATACAATATTGCAGCACTCAGCATATTCAAGCTGAGATTTCCATTTCTTTTCTCCCATTATATCCAAATTCTCTCTTCTGTCACGCTACTTCAAGCTTAAGTAACCTCAAGCAAATCCTAATGCTCGGGGTCCCAAAAAAGCCTCTGGGTAAAATAGTCAAAATTCCCAGAATTCCCTCTTGATCTCACTAACTCCCAACTTATCATCAAATAATCATTCTCATTACCCAATATCCTGGTAATGTGCTAAATACCCACAATATCCCTTGACTCACTCCGAGTCAAGTATGGATCCCGTTGTGACTTTCTCACTAGCTTGCTTCCTAGGATCGTCTCGTGCCGAGTAACCCAAACATAAGCACATAGTAAGGTAGTACCACACACATACCACATATATGTCAAATATACCCAAAACGGGCCAAATTATGAAAATTATCCAATTAAACAAAAATGGGCCCACATGCATATTTAATACACCTAAACATGCATAACAAGTCATATTATAATATAACTCACATAACCGAATAATGATACACATAAATATCATATAATCACATTATTCCATAATTTGCCATCCTAGCCCACTAATCAAGGTCCTAAGCCTTATTAGGACATTTGGGACGTTACACTAAATATCTTAACAAAGAATTTATTTAGCTTCATGGCTTGGCTCTCAATTACTCAAGTGAGTAATAATCAATAATTCAAGTTTCAAGGTAAATCTTTCTATATATGAATATATGTGTATATATACAAATTGTATATCTAAATTTGTTAGTTTTTGTATATCATATTAGTATTATTTCCAAGTGTACCATCATTTCTTTAAACTTTTGTATATCATAATTCATTTAGCTTCATGGCTTGCCTCTCAAAAGAGTAGTAATCAATAATTACAGTTTCAAGGTAAAAAATCTCTATATATATACATGAATATATGTGTATATATATAGAGATTGTATATCTAAAAATTTTGGTTTGTGTATATCCTATGAAAATCATTTCCAAGTGTACTAGCATTTCCTTAAAATTGTCGTGTATCATACGTGTAACACTCTACTACCTTAGATCTATTACCATGTGATTTTAAAATGTGTCATTAGCTCACTAATCGAGGTTTTAGACTAAAAAGTGTAATTAAATCGAAATAAAGACTCATTTAATGAAAATTGTGTATAAAAGGTATGGAAATCCATTAAAGTTATAAAAGTGATACATTGGGATCCCAAAAATGATGTTTCTAAATATATTTACAACTCAAAAGTATAGTACAATCGACCTAAGTGACAAAATCAAATGTTCACAACGTGTCCCTCAAAACAACCCCAGCCAAGGCGACCAGGTGGGTCAAGCATGTATGTGCCGCTCCATGCCCTTTAACTCATGCTTGGTCAGCCTTTCATTTTCCCTTACATGCACCATAGAGCACCCGTGAGCCAAGGCCCAACAATAAAAATCCACATATAGCATATGACAGTTCAATCCAGTAAATGCACAACTTTGAATAAATAACAGACTATTCACATAACGGCCTATGCCGACCCAGGTGCTTTACCAGGCACTAGGTTCACGGTCTTCACCGGATGGGTGAGTACAACACCCTAGATGGTCATGCCATGGCGGCCTTCATTTAGCATGCTTATTGATGTTAGGCTGCATTCAGCATGCTTATCGTCGTTCCCGGCCTTCATTGATCAATCATAATCATGCAAACATAGCATAACAAGTACAGATATTCATACACAACATTAAACAAAAATAATCATGCTATGCTATGCTCTACCGGCACAAACAGTTTTCTTACCTGTGTCCCGAGCTGACTGACTAGTGCAATCCCGAGTACTATCCCCAAAACCCAAGACTTGGCAGTAAAACCTAGTCACAACGTAATAATAATAAGCCATCAAGCCCTAAACCAAATAAAAACTTTGGAATAATATTCTAGCCTCCAAGACCTCGAATTCTACTAAACTGGGTAGTAGGATCCTTCCCGAGCGTTTAAATTAGGTTCCCGAGATTAAAACCCTATATTGGCCATTTCCCCTAATTTGAGTCGCGTCCCGCCTCCCTAGGGCCACGGCGCGCTACAAGTCAGAGAGCCTTGGGGCTCTCTCCTAGGGGACACAGGCTGCGACGCGCCCTACCTGCACTGCAGCGCCTGGGAAAATTTCAGGCTCCCAAGCCTCCTCGCACACATGGGTCGCGGTGCTTGAAGAATAGGGTTGCGGCTCGAGCCCAAAACCCATAAATCTTCCATGCATTTCTATGAGCCAAAGTCTCTAAAATCCACCCAAATCAAAGCTCCCATAATTAATTCTAGAATTCATGTCAAGGAAATTACATGCAATACAAATACCTTTATGGGGAGAAGTGTGAGATATACATTGACCACAAGAGCCTGAAGTAATTTTTCACATAGAAATACATGAACATGAGACAGAGGCATTGGGTGGAGTTGGTGAAGGTTTATGATTGTGAAATCCTGTATCACCCAGGGAAGGCCAACGTGGTGGCAAATGTTTTAAGCCGGAAGGGTCTGGGATAGATATTCAGTGTGAGACTAATATCCAGAGAGTTAGCTAAGGATATAACCAGAGCTGGTGTAGAGTTGCCGGTGGGCCAATTGGCCAACATTACGCTATAGTCTACGTTGTTAGAAAGGATAAAGGAAGGTTAGTTAGGTGATCCACAATTGAAAAAGATTAGAGAGGACGTCTTAGCCAGGGTGTCTAGGGACTATATAGTGTTAGATATGGGCTTGTTAAGATACAAGGGTTGGATCTGTGTTCTGATGGACCCTATTATCAAACGGGAGATTTTCGATGAATCTCATACTACTCCTTACTATTTGCATCCAGGCACCATGAAGATGTATCATGATGTGAGATCATTGTATTGGTGACCTGTGGTGAAGAGGGATGTGATAGAATATGTGCTTAAGTGCTTGACATGTTAACAGGTCAAGGTTGAGCATCAGAGACCAGCAGGGATAGTACAGCCGCTAGACATCCCAGAGTGGAAATGGGAGGACATTACGATGGACTTCGTGGTGGGATCACGATGGATCGATACACCAAGTTAGCTCACTTCTTACTAGTGAGGATAACTTATACAGTTGACTAGTGTGCAGATCTCTATGTGAAAGAGATAGTATGCCTTCATGGGGCACCGAGGTCGATCGGGACCCCACATTTACTTCCATGTTTTGGGAAAGTTTACAGAGGGATATGGGTACACAGTTTAAGTTCAGTACTGCTTATCATCCTCAGACAGATGGACAATCTGATAGGACGATTCAGATATTGGAGGACATATTACGAGCTTGTGTGCTGGACTCCTGGAGTAAGTATCTTCCTTTGATAGAGTTTTCCTACAATAGCAGCTATCAGTCGATTATTGGGGTGGCTCCTTATGATATGATGTATGGTAGGAAATGCAGATCTCCCATTCATTGGGATGAGACAGGAGAAAGGAGATACTTGGGTCCTGAGGCAGTTCAAAGGACCAATGAGGCTATTAAGAAGATCAGAGCTCGGATGTTCACTTCTCAAAGCAGGCAGAAAAGTTATGCTGATCCCAAATGTAGGAACGTGGAGTTCCAAGTGTGAGACTATGTCTTCCTTAGAGTCTCACCATGGAAAGGGGTGAGAATATTTGGGAAGAAGGGCAAGCTGAGCCCTAGATTTGTAGGACCATTTGAGATCCTGGAGAGGATTAGTCAGGTGGCCTATAGGTTGGCCTTACCTCTGGCACTGTCAGCCCTACACAATGTATTTCATATTTTGGCCCTTTGGAAATATGTGTCAGGCGTGACTCATGTGTTGAGTTACGAAGATCTAGAGCTTGGGGCATATCTCTCCTATGAGGAACAGGCAATCCAGATACTAGACAGGAAGGACAAGGTCCTGAGAAACAAAACTATACCTTTTGTTAAGGTATTATGGAGGAATAGCAAGGTCGAGGAAGTGACCTAGGAGCTGGAGTCTGATATGCAGAGTCAGTATCCCGAGCTATTCAAGTAAATTTCGAGGAAGAAATTTGTGTAAGGAGGGGATAGTTATAACGTCCCAAATTTCCTAATATGGCTTAGTGCCTTGATTAGGATGGCCAAGAGGGAAATAATTGGTTTATTGTGTTATTATGTGATTATATGCATGATCATGTGAGTTTTTTTATTATATGGTTGTATTTGCATACATGTGGGCCCGTTTCTTATTCAAAGGGCATTTTCGTATTTTTTTCCCGTTGAGGCCAAATTTGTATATATGTGATATATGTGTGAGACCACATTAATATGTGGATATATTTTAGATACTCAGCACGAGGCGATCCTAGGAAGCAAGTTAGCGGCTTAGTCATAACGGGGGTCAAATACCTGGCTCGGGGTGAGCCTAGGGGTAATTTGGTACTTAGCGCATTACTGGGATTGAGCGGGTAAGGGGAAATTATTTGGTAATTATTTGAGGATATTGGAAGTGATGGGAATTGAGAGACTTTAATTATAATTAACAGGAAAATGGTAAAAAACTAAGCTACCCTTAGGAGGCTTTGAGAAAGAGATGTGGCCTTGTGGGTATAATGGTCATTTCCTAGCCTAAGGGAAGATATGTACAGAACCTAGTGGAATAAGCTCTGAAAACTCTCAGCTCTCTTCTCTCTCTCGATCATTCTTCCTTCTTCTTGCTGGTTTGAATTTTCGAAGAGAACTAAGGAATCTTTGTGGCTAAGCTTAAGGATTTAGGATTAAATTGCTGCAGCTAAGGGAGTGTGATTCACAGCTGAGGTAAAGTTTATAAACTCTGTTTTAGTTGGTATTTTGTCGTGGTATTGGTCGTTCTTAATCTTGAAAGTTTAAGGTTGTGAATTGGATTTTTGGTAGTCTTTTGAATGTGTTAAAGCCTGGGTTTTTGCTATTGCGATTGAGGTGTTATTGTGGGATTGTTTGGCATTGATTTTTTGGGGAGTTTTGGGCTGAGGAAAACAAGGATGGCTGGGTTCGCAAGGTTGTGTCGCGGCCCTGTTCTTGGGCATCGCTACCCGTGCGAACCCCAGGGCCTAGGTGGGGCCTCTATCTTGGTGGCGCACCGCGGCCCTCAAGGGCATGTCGCGGCCTACCCTCTGGACCTAGACAGGGGAGCTTTCTGTCTGGGAGACGCGTCGCAACTCTTAAGGGCAAGTCGCAACCTGCCGAGCCATTTTTTGCAACCTTATATTTTAATGATGGGAATTCAAACTTTAAGGCTCAGGATCGAATCTACTACCCAGTTTGGTAGAATTCGAGGTCCCGGAGGCTAGGACTTGGTCTGAAAGCCTTTATTTGCTCATTATTGACGAGATTCTACCAAACTGGTTACCGCTATATTTGGTTACCTAGTCATTTATTTGGTTATGACTAGGTTACCGCTAGGGGCTCAAGATCAGAATCGTGCTCGGGGGTCGTTCTTATTTTATATTACACTCGGACCTGAGGTAAGAAAAATGCACCTATTATGTGACATACAAGATTAGGGCTTGGCCCGAATGCTGAATATAGTTTTGATTGGGCATTGGCCCCTGTAAATGCGCATAAATATGATTATGCCTGTGAATGATTGATTAAATCATGTTGAATGCTTTGTATATGGATATTTGTTATATGATGAATGCTTGTTAGCATTATATACTTGAGAAAAGCATTGACTTATTAGTCAAGGACGGCAATAGCGCTGAGCGCTGGTCGTAAAGCATTGACTTATGAGTCAAGGGCGGCAATAGCGTGCTAAGCGCTGGTCGATATGATTAGACCTAATCAGGAGCGCCTTATACACTTGTCCAACCCAATGGTCATAGAAAACTAAAGCGCCAAGTACGCTGGGCCAACTCTAAGGCTGGTTATACAGATGATAGGTCAATGGGCCCTAAGGTGACTTATTAGTCCTAGATCCTAGGGCGCTGAGCCCCAATATTATTTATTAGTGATGTACTTGGGCAATGGGCCCCGATATGATTATGTTAATCAATTATTAGGGCATTTGGTCTCGTATGACGTTGTAATCATGTATATGAATGGTATGCATGCATGGGTAGGGTTATTACTGCTGGCATGTCTATTATGTTATGGAAATGTGTTATTCACTGCTTATGAGCATGTTTAAGTTTTCTTGCTGGGCCTTGGCTCACGGGTGCTACGTGGTGTAGGTAAAGGGAATGAAAAGTTGGACCAGCCATTAGTTGGAGAGCTTAGGTGGCAACGTGTACATATGCAGCTGCTTGACCACCACAGCTAAGGTTTCTCAGAGGAACTAGGGTTTAACCATATTTTTGCCACTTAGGTCGCTGGATTGTAACTATTGAGTTTAATGACCATTTTGTAATTGTAAACAACTTTGTAAGCATTATTATGGGATCTCATGTATAGTTTAATGTTATAATGAAACATCCATTCCTTTTAACTGATATTATTGACCCTGGACCATTAATCACATTTAGATGCACGATTATGGCCTAATGACTCGTTTAGTGGGTTAAGCATTATTTAAAATACACAGTGTAACGGTCTTGGCTAACCAGGGCATTACACGTACTATGTTCCCAAAATACCCTTAGGCTCACCCCAAGCCAAGTATTCGACCCCGTTGTGACTATTTTGCTAATCTGTTCCCTAGGACCGTCTCGGACCACACATCACAAATATATCTCCACAACATTGTGGTCTTAAGCATAACACACACATAATCGCATTTACGCCGTCAACGGGCCAAAATTACAAATATGCAATTATTAACAAGAACAGACCCACATGCATATTTAATTCACCCAAACATGCATTTCTAGTCATATAATTATTTAATTCAAGTAATCACATACTAATACACATACATCGCAATTAACCACGTCATAACGTAATTAAATCAATTATTGTCCTCCTGGCACGCTAATCAAGGCACAAAGCCATATTAGCATATTTGGGACGTTACAACTATCCCCTCCTTACAAAAATTTCGTCCTCGAAATTTACCTGAATAACTCGACATATTGATCCTGCATATCAGACTCAAGCTCCCAAGTTGCCTATTATACTTTGTTGTTTCTCCACAGCACTTTCACTAAGGCAATGGTCTTGTTCCGCAAGACTATATCCTTCCAGTCTAGGATCTAAACCAGCTTCTCCTCATAAGACAAATCTTGATCCAGCTCTAGGTTTCCATAACTCATCACATGTGTAAGATCTTGTATGTACTTCGAGAGTATGGACACATGAAATACATTTTGAACCCCTGATAACGCTGGAGGCATAGCCATTCTGTAAGCTACCTCTCCTACTCGTTTCAGAATCTCAAAGGGGCCAACAAATCTAGGACTTAACTTTCCTTTCGCACCAAATTGCTTTACTCCTCTCAAAGGAGAAACTCTGAGAAACACATGATCACCGACTTGAAACTCTACACTCCTCGTGTCAAGTCTGAGTAACTTTTCTATCTACTCTGGGAAGCGAGCATCCAAGCTCTAATCTTCTCAATTGCCTCGTTAGTCCTTTGAACAGCCTCAAGACCTAAATATTTCCTCTCACACGTCTCATCCCAATGAATGGACGATCTGCACTTCCTCCCATACAACATCGCATACGGAGCCACTCCGATAGTCGCCTGATAGTTGTTATTATAAGAAAACTCAATCAAAGGGAGATACTTACTCCAAGATCCCCCAAAGTCCAACACATAGGCCCATAACATATCCTCTAGTATCTTAATAGTCTTCTCAGACTGTCCATCCATCTTAGGAGGATAGGCAGTACTGAATCGCAATTGCATGCCCATATCCTTCTGCAGGCTCTCCCAAAACTTAGAGGTGAAGGTGGGGTCCTTGTCGGATACTATCTACCTCAAAGCCCCATGGAGTTGCACGATCTCTTTGACATACAACTCGGCATACTGCTCCATTGTATAAGTTGTTCTAACAGGCAAAAGGTGGGCTGACTTGGTATACCTATCTACAATCACCCACACAGAATCATGTGGTCCCACTATCTTCGGTAATCCAACCATGAAATCTATGGTGATATCCTCCCACTTCCACCCTGGAATCCCTAAAGGTTGTTGCAACCCTGCTGGCCTTTGATATTCAGCCTTCACCTGCTGACAGGTTAAACACTTGGCCACATAATCCACTGTTGGGAATTGTGCCCTGAAAGCATATGTAGTAGACATTGTTTTAAGAAATAAATAAATAAATTTAATTTGTTATGCATATATTTTATGGACTATATTATTCTATGATGATATTAAGTAAATATCAAAAAAATTCCTAAGTTCATATATGTGATCTCAACCACATATTGGTACGGGAGGATTGTGTTTGAGATAAATGAACTTAAATAGTTCGCAGTAAAATGAAGTTATGGAATCTTTAGATTAATTACTGCAAGTACGGTCCACTAGTATTATGAATACATGTGATCTAGATCCGGATTACTAGTGTAGTAGGACACTATAGTGGAGGTGCTTTATATATTAGAGAATATATAAAACTGGACCAGATGTGTTTCTTAATACTTAGTTAAATACTGTTTCGAAGTATTAATTAAATATATCAACTGATGATCATATAAAAATAGATCTTAATCCTGAAGTTACTATGAACTCCTATTTATGTTATATGAGTTCATTGATTCACTCGTTAGGGTTTGTCAGAATGATCAGGCTAGAAACTTTTGTTTTGGAAACTCATTAATGTAAATGCTTGGGGACATAGTATACAGATAAGGAATCTATACCTTCTCGTAAGAGATTGAATAATGGTTCTCTTAAGGGTTGACTTTTGGGACTGGAAGGTTATTGAGCTCAAATTCATAATTTAGTTATGAATTAACCTTCACTAGTAAAGTCAATGGAACTTAAGGAAACAATATATAATTAAAAGGGTAAAATGGTAATTTTATTCTCGATTAATCATGAACCATTATTAGAGGGTTAATTTGTATGTAATGATTATATCAATGAACACTTTATTGTTATAAAGTACTCAGTAAATGAGATGTCTTTAATTACAAGAGTGCAGTCTCATATTTATAGTGGAGTAATCATGAGATTAATAAATTAAGATTATTTAATTAAAGATTTTACTTAATAATCACAAATTTATTGGAGCTTGGAATTATAGGTTCATAGGTCCCCACAGCAACTCTATCAACACTATTCAAGGCAAGAGTTGATATAAATGGTAAAATGGTAAAAAAAACACATTTAAGAAGAAATTTATTCTTCGGGCCAAATATGCAATTATGTGATAATAGTAATTAATTAATTCAATTACAAAATAGTTGTAATTATCAAAATTAATTATTAAATAATTTTCAAAATTATATAAATAATTAATTTATTATAATTTTTGAAATTATAAAATAAATATCAAATTTTTGAAATTGATATTTAATTAAAATTAGTTTTAATTAATTAGTAGAATTAATTAAATATCTTTATTGGAGTAGGAGATAATTTTTTATAAGTTCAAATTGGATTTGAATTTAAAAGGTTAATATTTATTCAAATAATTAATTATATGTGATAATTAGTTAAAAATATAATAGATTCAAATTTGAATTAATTATCAGGTTGTTGGATTTTATCTGATAAGATAGTTTGAATAAATAATTAAATAATTGTGAAAAAAATCTTGGACCCTATTTTGTAGGAAGCTACACGCACCAAGCAGTCCCAGGGACTCACTTGGGCGTGTAACACATAAAAAATCAAGATTGAATTTTTTTCACTTCTATTTAATTAATTAATAGATAAGTCAAAAGTTAGTTTTGATGTTTACATTATTAAAATAATTAAATAATAGTTGAGAAAATAAATATCCCTATTTTATATAGTACTGCACGACACACACAGTCCCTGGACTGTGTGTGGTGTGCAGCTATTTAATTAATTAATAAAAAATTCAAAAAGTTAGTTTTGATATTTTCATTAATAAAATAATTAATTAATTAAAAGATAAATTGTATTTGGTTACATTTTTTTAATTTAAATATTTTCTATTTAAGTTAGAGTTATCATAAAATAACTAGATATTGAATTTATTCGCTCTAAGAAAAGAACGATACTTTCCATCTCTCCCTGAAAAAGATACAGAACCAATCTCAGGCCTATTCTCTTGATCTCATGTGTTGAGTACATCAAGTTGAATCAGAAATATACTATCCTTTATTCTCTAAGTGCCCACACACTTCTTGAAGTGTAGAGAACAATGTAGAAGATCTTGGTGTGAGTACCTGGGAGCAGCTTGGATAGGAAGATTGTTTATTTTACGAAAAGATAGCAATGACACTTGATAGGCATCAAGAGGTATATTCTTTCTTCTTTTCTTTTTTATGATTAATGTATGTATATTAATGGATCCGCATATTTAAAAGTAGTTTAAATATGTTACAAAAAATTTGTTGTACACTGGGCCAACCCATCACTATTCTGCTGCGTATTAGGATACTTCTTCCTAACAATTGGTACCAGAGCGATCATTAATCTCTGCATACATTAATAACTGTGTGGGCATAATATGCATTCTTATGTTATCGTAATATGTGTGAATGTGCTCTATAATATGCATTACTGTTTGCTCAATATGCTCATGAACAGTAATAACATGTCATCAAATCATATCAGGCATGCCTAGCAATTATAACTCTATTCAAGCATGCAAATAAGTTCAGATAATGTTGGGGAATCTAGGATGAGGAATCCTGCCCTCCTTATTGGATGACTTTTGAGTCAATCCCAATCAGATGAGTGATTTAACACTGGTGGTTTCGTTAATCATAATGAGTGACTGACAAGCAAGTCACCACGGGGCTCAACACCCATAGGCATGCGAATGATGATCATTGTAATCATACAGAGCTTATAGCCCTGAACAGATGAGTGAATATCACTTTAAGGTTCTGTTTAACCATAATGAGTGACTGACAAGCAAGTCACCACAGTGCTCAGTACCCATAGCCATGTGACGAAGCTGTCACCTGGGCTTTCTGGCAATGGCTCTAATCAGATGAATGACTGACGAACAAGTCACTACGAGGCTCGGCACCCACAGCCATGTGACAAAACAATCACCCGGGCTCAGCACCCATAGCCATGTGACTAAACAGTCACTTGGACTCTCTGTCCCTAGCTCTAAATGACTAGCCTTAGGCTAGACAAGCACTTTTAGTTTTCATCGAACTTGAGGTCGGTCCGGCATTAATGCTCATTTGAGTCATTCAATGTAGATGTCGATTAGATCTAATCTTTATCGGCTTGCGTTAAACACGCCAAGACCGTTCTTGACTTTTTAGTCAATACCATGTGACCAGTGCTCAGTATTACTGCCGAACTTGACAAGTAGGTCACAGCTTCACAGTTAATACTGGCACCATTGCCAATTTTGACTATTTATTCAATGCCACGCACAAGTAAGCAATGCTACCAGGCATATATCACATGTCAAATATCCAAATGTAGGGCATTCAGCATGCTTGCTTAACAATTGCTAGCATAATTAGGATCATGCACAAACACAAAGACTCAAGCTCTAATCAATCTCATATTCAAGATTCATGGCATGCCCTAACCACATGTTTCTCGTGCATCACATGCATCACATACTGGATGCAGTTTTCTTACCTCTGGTTCGAGCGAGAAATAACAAATGAACGACCCTTGAGAACGATCGATCATTTAATCCCTTAGCAGTCACCTAGTCATAGCCTAATACGGAATCCATCAATAAAGTAAATCAATAAAAGGTTCATAATCTAAAACCTCTCTCCCGGGATCAATCCCATACCCTCGGAACTCCCAATCCACCCAAACGGGGTAGTGGAATCATTCCCGATCCCCCAAACTCAACCTGAGCCCTAAAAATAAGACTTGCTGAGACTGACCTAGCACTGGGGCGCTGCTAGGTAGCGATGGGGCGCTGCCCCAAGACAGTGAGAGTCCCACTCTCTGCCCTGCCTAGCACTGGGGCGCTAGAAGTGGCGCTAGGGTGCCACCTACATACCATTTTTTCCTGGTCTTCTCCCCTGTAACTTCCCCTAAAAACTAAGCTTCCAAACCAACCTCAAATATCATCCAAACATACCATTCAACCCCAAAACTTCATTCATACCACAACCTCATCAAAACCCAAGAAACTTTCTCAAACACCTCAATTGATTCTTAACTAATCACCTCAAATTTCTCAACTGAAAACTTATTAGAAAAATAGGGTATAACCAGAATTTCATGGCTGAATTCTTACCTCAAGCTTGAATTGAGTCCTCTTCAATGGTTGAACTAAAGTCTAGAACCTCAACCCTTGATTCCCAAACTTGAATCCTCAATCTTAGCTTCAAAATTCCATAGGATAGGAAGAGAAAATGATGAACGGTTTGAAGGAGGAGGAGGTGCTCTGTTTTGGTTCAGCCTTCCACAGCCATCTAATGGCTAATATCTATCCCTAGGTGAAAAGACTAAAATGCCCCCAAGCCTAATTAAAACCCTTAATATCCAACAGGGGCAAAATCATCATTTCCCACCTATCTCATTAATCATAATTAATGCCCTCCAATTCCCGTTACTTCCAACATTCTCAAATGCTAATAAAGCATATCCCATTAACCTTTAATTCCTGGCAATGTTCTAATCCTCAAATCACCCCGAGACTCACCTCGAGCCCTGAAATTAACCATGTTATGACCAGACTGAAAACTTGCATTCCATGATCGTCTCATGCCGAATGGCTCGAAAAAATCCACATATAATGTGTTATTATTTATAATTCACCCACGTGCATGAAAATACACAATTACGCCCTCAACGGGCCAAATTAACAAAATGCCCTTATGATTAAAAATAGACCCATATGCATGCATTTATCATCATATTATAATATAATTCACATAAACATGCATATAATCATTTAGTAATATAATAAATCAATTATGGCCCTCCTGGCCTCCTAATCAAGGTCCTGAACCTTATTAGGGATTTTGGGGTATTGTACAGATGTAGGGAAAAGGGAGTATGAGCCTCATCCAAAATCTCTCGCCTAAAACCAGAATCCATTGGAACGCAAACCTGACCTTTATATCTCCGCATATCAATCTTGGAAATAGAAAAGTCTCTAGCCACTCCAGCTAAGACATCCTCCCTGTGCTTTCTCAACTGTGGATCCTCCATCTGTGCTTCTCTGATTCTCTCAAGGAATGTGGACTAAATAGTGATATTGGCTAGCTGACCAACTACCGATTCAATTCCCGCTCTGGTCATCTCTTCAGCTAACTTTTCTGGTATATGTCTTGAACTGAATAACTGCCCTAGCCCCTTCCGACTCAATGCATCTGCCACCACATTGGCCTTCCCTGAATGGTACAAAATCTGACAATCGTAGTCCTTCACCAACTCTAGCCAATGCCTTTGGCACATATTCAGATCCTTCTGAGTAAAGAAATACTTCAAACTTTTGTTGTCAGTGTATATTTCGCACTTCTCCCCATATAGGTAGTGCCTCCATACCTTCATTGCGAATACCACCACTGCTAGTTCCAGATCATGAGTGGGATACCTCTGCTCACACTCCTTCAGCTGTCTAGACACGTAGGCTATCACCATCCCAGCTTGCATCAGTACACAACCCAAACTTTGCCTTGAAGCATCATAATAGACCACAAACTTCTCCTTGTCTGATGGAAGACTTAGTACCGGAGCGGTGATCAGTCGCCACTTCAACTCCTTGAAATTTTTCTTACACCTATCTGTCCAGACATACTTGGTCTTCTTACGCATCAACTCAATCAACAGTGTGGTTGTTGGGAATAGTTCCCTTAAAGCAATTGTAGTTGACAAATGTTTAAAATGAAATAAATAATTAAATTAAATTATTATATATAAAGACTACGTCCGATATTATATTGATAATATTAAGTAAATATCATAAAATTCTAAATTTTATCTATGTGGTCTTAATCTCATATTGGTATGAGAGGATTGAGATTAAGATAATAAACTTATAACAGTTCGTAGTAAAATAAAGTTATGGAATCTTTAGATTAATTACTGCTAGTACGATCCACTAGTATTATGAATACATATGACCTAGATTTGGGATACTAGTGTAGTAGGACACTTTAGTGGAGGTACTTTGCATGCTGAGAGTATGTAGAACTAGAGCAGATGTGATTTGTTAATACTTGTTTAAGCATTGTTTCATAGTATTAATCAAACACAACAAATGATGATCATATACACGATGATCTAAATCCTGAGGTTGCCATGAAGGCCTATATATGTCATCTGATCATTTGATTCATGCGTTAAGGTTTGTCAGAATGATCAGGCTAAGAACAATTGTTTTGGGGACTCAATGATATATATGGTTGGGGACATAGTTTAACAGATATGGAATCTATACCTTCTTGTAGATTGAATAATGGTTCCCTATTGGGTTGGCTTTTGGAACTGAAAAGGTTATGAGCGTTCACGTCGCAAACTTTTTGTGACACAACATTCACTAGTAAAGCCAATGGTACTCTAGAAACAAGATATAGCTAAAAGGGTAAAACTGTAATTTTATTCCCTTTTAATTATGAATCATTAATAGAGGATTACGTTGTATGTAATGATTATATCAATGGATACTTTATTCTTAATTAAAGTACTCAGTAAATATATGTATGTAATTATCAAGAGTTCAATCTCTATTTATAGTGGAGTAATCATGAGATTAATAAATATGATTATTTAATCAATGAGATTTAATTAATAATGTAATATTTATTGGAGCTTGATATTATAGGTCCATAGGTCCCCAGGGTAGCTCTATCAACATCATATCAATGTAAGAATTGATACAAGGATATAACTGTAATTTGGGAATTTGAGAAGAATTTTATTCTTCGGCTCAAGTATGCAATTATATGATAATGGAGGTTGAATAAGTAATTTGAAATTGATTATTAATTTTTGAAAAATATATTTATTAATTAAAATATGTAAATTTCAAATTTTATATATATAAATGAATAAATTAATTTTTTAAATTAATTATTTTATTTCAATGGGAGAAAATAAAATTGGTGAGTCAAAAAATAGTTTTTGATTTATTGAATTTAAAAAAGATGATGATAATGATGATCATTAATTTGAATTTTGAATTTTGAAATTTGAATTTAAAATTTCAATTTTGAAATATGGTTGTCATCTTTTTCCTTACAAAGATAAATACATTATTTTGTGGAAGATTGATTTTAATTAAATCATTAAATAAAAGAAAAATGAAAAATCCTTGAAAAGAAAATAGTGGGAGACTGTGTCATGTGTGTACTATATATATACTAATATTCTATCAGTGTAGTTTTTATTTTATTTATTTAATTATTTAATAATTTGAAAATAATTTTCCAAATTTGGTAAGTTAGATATTTACGTAAATCAAATTTTATCATCATTATGATATTTTATTATATTATTATTAGGAATAATAAGGTAATAGAAATATCTCTATATTTATGATATAGAATAAAGCGAAGAAAAAGAAGAGAACACAATACACTACACATATCAGATACAATTAAGAAAAGGTCTTAGAATTTTTGTTAGAGAAAAACTCTTTCCTTCTTCTTTTTTATTCTAGCCATTCTCAGACCATAATCCAAGTTCTCATGTGTTGAGAAATACTTCCTAAAAATACAAACCTATGTTCTCTATGTGCCCACAGACATCTTGAGGTGTAGAGAACACGCTGGAAGATCATGGTTTGAGTGCTTAAAGCTTTGGATAGGAAAATCGGAAAATATATGAAAAGACTCAAGGACACTGGATAGGCTTCAAGAGGTAATTGTATATGTTCTTGAATTTTTTGTGTTTATATGTTATATATAAATATATTGTATATTTATATATTTGTTGCATGATTAATAATATTGTATGTTAATGTTTTTGGATTGTTTCCTTGGTCATATAAACTGTTTATATGATTAATGGAAACTTTTTATTATTGTTGTTCTTATACCAATGGGCCCACCATGCCAATTTCTCTGCGTGCTCTTAATGTTTTTCCAACAGTGGCTATTCTGGAGAATCCCTCAACAAAACGCCGATAGTACCCTCCTAATCCCAAGAAGTTTCTAACCTCTGGTACAATGCTTGGTCTCAGCCAATCTCTCACTGCCTCAATCTTGGCTGGGTCCACTAGAATCCCTTCCTTACTCACAATATGGCTCATAAATGTCACTTGGGGTAACCAAAACTCAAATTTATTGAATGTAGCATATAGCTTATGCTCCCTCAGCCATTGTAGTACCAAACGAAGATATTGCTCGTGCTCTGTCTCTGATTGGGAGTACACCAGTATATCATCGATAAATACGATCACAAACTTATCCAAGTAATCCCTGAAGATCCCATTCATCAAGACCATGAAGGCGGCTGGAGCATTAGTTAATCCAAAGGACATGACCAGGAATTTATAATGTCCATACCTCATATAGAATGTGGTCTTTGGTATGTCTTCCTCCTTAATCCTCAACTGATGGTAGCCAGACCTGTTATCCCCAAAATTTGTTCGATGGCGTGGTAATCGGATGGAACAAGTGGCAATGCATGGTCAGTAAATGACACATTATTAGTCAATAAATGTGTTGACTAAAGAAGTGCAAAGGTTGGAAGTTGACCTGCGGAGTTGTGATATTACTGGTCAAGAAATAGATTTACCTAGTCAGGAAGTGATATGCCCGACCAGTGGTGTGCCATGCCTGACCAGTGATGTGCCATGCCCGACCAGTGATGTACCATGCCCGACCAGTGGTATGCTTTGGACGACCAGTGGTGTGCTTTGGCCAACTATGCCATGCCCGACCAGTGGTGTGCCATGCCCGACCAGTGACGTGCCATGCCCGACCAGTGATGTGCCATGCCCAATCAGTGATGTGCCATGCCCGACTAGTGGTGTGCCATGCCCGACCAACCACTTCAGGGAATGGATTTTGTCGATCAATGAATCATAATCTCAGTAGCAAATTCAACTCGAATGGCTCGCAACTACCGCGCAAATCTCTCAGATATCCCTAAGTAATAGCTATATTGTTGTAATTTGAATTTGTTTATTATTAATTAATTAAAGTTGGTTGAAACAACCAAAGACCCCGTCAAAACGGGATATTTTTCATGTACAATCCATGAGCCTATAAATAAAGAGCTCATGGTATCATTTTGGGGGATCTAATCTTTTTGAGACTTGGAGACTCTAATTTTGAGACTTTGGGACTGTTTCTTGGGGCATTCTTGGGGTATTTTTTGAGAGAGCTTAGAGAGAGAAAGCTTGTATTCTCTAGAGAGAGAAACTCTGTATTTTTCTACTTACACTTAAGAAACTCAATTGGCTCAGGTTCATCTGATCTTAAGTGTAGGATACATATATGACAACTCCAAGTGGATTAGGCTATTACCAACAAATTGGGGCTGAACCACTATAAAAAATTACTTGTGTTATTTACTTTGTATTCAAGGTTTATTGTCATTTTTACGTCTACTCGCAGTTGGCCAAAATCATGGTCAACATTTTTGGTGCTTTCATTGAGAGCCTGAATAGAAGAAACACACTACTATCCTACCAATATGGCGCCCAGGAAGCCTGGTACGTCAACTGCAAAAGAAACTGTTAGACTAGAAGTTCCTGCACCTGAGAACCCTTACACTGAGCCCAGGGTCTTTTTCGAGGATACAACTCCAGAGGTCGTACAACTCCAAGAGGCCATGGGGTCTTTCCAAGAAGAGATGATGCAATTCAATGCTCGGTAGGAGTCTTTTCCTGAGGAAATAGCTAGGGAGAAAGCTGCATTCGAGCAGCAGAACCGGGAAATGGATGCTAGAAGCGAAGAGATCAGGCGATGGCAAGAGGAGGTCGACCGACGACATCACGAGGCAGCACTTGCTCTAGAAGTAGCTACTCAATTGGCCCAGGCCAATGCCCAAACCATGGCACGAGCAGCCGCCCAGGGAGCAAGAAATTATAACGCTGGTCAGAAGTCCCCTACTAGCAAAGCCAATTCTCGGGGTCCAGGCAAAATTAGGAGTAATCCCACTAGTCAAGAGGATAATGAGGACAGCTCCAGGACTACCTCAATGCAAAGGGAGAATTTTATAACCCTAATGAGGAGCCACCGGTCAGAGACTTCTAGATCAAGGAGTCACCGGTAAGGCGGTAAAAAGACTCTGCCCATGCGTAATCAGATTAGAGCTCCTCGAGATAATTAAACCTCATAGTTTAAAGATGGATATGGTCAGGATGAGGCTGATAGTCATCACACCGATTGGTGAAAGGAGAAAGAGGGCAGCGACCAACAAGGAGGAAGAGACTGCCCGGGCTGTGCCAAGAAGCCGTCACTACATCATGGCCAGCAGCGTAGTGGAAGAGAGCAGGTCTTGCGTATTAAGCTCTCTAAAAAGTCAAATCGAGCATTGTTCAACTGGTTAGTAAACTGGGTAGTGTTGACTAGTCAGTGAATTTGGAAAGTTGTCAAGTGGTCAGTAAAAACTGGGCAGTGTTCAACTGGCTGGTATTCACATGGTCGGACAAACTGACAGTAATTGGGCAGTGTTCAGCTCCTTAGAAATTCTCCATATACTTTATGTGTTTCATGAGTAATTAACCATCGATCACTTGGGAGCACATAGGTATGCTGGTATATAATTTATCTTGCTACAATTCCAGTGTGAAAGATCGAAAGTTCTAGGTCGATGATTTGGTCCTGAGAAAGGTGTTCATCATAGACCCAGCAACTGGAGTGCTAGGACCAAATTGGGAAAGACTTTATCAGATCAACAAAGTTTTGCCTCCTGGCACTTTCAACAAACTTTATTGGCTGAATGGAGCTTAATCAGGAACCACTGGAATGGCGAGTGTCTATGGATATATTATCACTAAATACCGCTTTCAGAGTGGTAGTTTAATTTCAAGTTGTTTAACTTGTTATTTAAGTTTGGTTTATGAGCTGGTTAGTTTCTAACCATTCATTTATTTTTTAACATTTTTTGTTGTTTAAGACTCGTTATTAGACACGTTTTGTCCTTTTTTTAATTTACGAGTAATACAAGAGACGATGCGCAGCATGGTCGATTCTTGCTACAAATATGCATGTGTATTAATTATTCGAACAGTGCTCAACTTGTCGGTAAAATCGGACCGTGTTCAACTGGTCGATACGTTCAAGCAGTGTTCAACTACTCAAATATTTCCCATATATCCTATGTGTTTCACGAGTAATTAACAGCTCAAACAGATTCGGTCAAGTAGCAAGTGACCAAGGATTTTTCAAACCTCAATCACTTGGGGGCACATGGGGTATATTGGTATATAATTTAACACAGGCAATAAGAGCACGAGTTAAGATATCTATTTTTAGGCTGACTTGTAAATTTTCGAAGTCAAAAAAGGCCATTAAGCTAACTTGTTTGACAAAGCTTAAGTAACTTGGAATTTTTCAAAATTTCAGATTAGAAGCAAATATTCGTGTGACAATAAACATTATGCTCATAAAATGTTAGAGCAATAAGAGTGTGAAAGAGTATACTTAGTAGGGACTTATGAAATGTCTAGAATTTCTAAGTTAGAAAACTAAGTACTCATGCGAAATATAAGGCATACATCAGAGTGACTTTGATATTCACAAAGAACTTATAATGTTTTAAGTCTGAAAAGACATAGAATGTTTCAAGTTAGCAAAGAAAAGTAAAGTATAAATGCCAACAGCTCGGCCGTACGAGAAAAATATCAAAGCTGCTAAGCAGCAATTGTCTTCACAAAAGTATAAGAAAAAAGAGTAAACTACTAGCCAGGTACAAAGTTTAGTTAGCCAGGTGCAAAGTTTCCTGGTCGGGAGAGCAAATACAACTTCCCTAGTCGGCTGAGCATGTTTCACTGATCGAGTGGGAAACTCTGTGGTTGGATAGGAAGCTCTATGGTCGTCTAAGAGTGTATACTGGTCGGGTAAACTAGTCCCTGGCTGGTCAACACCATCGTCAACATCCAGGAACTCCTTTGGTCAGAAGGATAAAGCAGGAGAGGCAGGCACAGTGCTAGCTGGGAGAGCTGCCTCCTCGGTAGCCTTGGCTTCACATTTAGCGAGCTCCTCGGCCCTTGCTTCTTCAGAGAGAAATTTGAGGTTGAGAGGCTTGTTTAACATCCAAATCTGATAGAAGCAGTTGAAGCAGATTTCTTCATAAGGAGCCAGATTAGCTTCCTTTCCCTGTTTCAGCTCTTCATTCTCTTGAGTTTTATTCTCCAGCTGATCGGTCAATGACTTGTTGTCTTGGATCTGCTTGTTATTTTCATCAGCCAACTCCCTCAGAGATTTGTCTCGGTCGGCAATTATATTCTCTGCCTCCTCAATCTTTCCTTGGAGATCTTTCTCAGATTTAGTCAGAGTTTCAATCTTTACTTGGGCTTCCACCAATTGATCATTTAAGACCTTGACCAGCTCCTTATAGTCGACTGCTCAGCGTTGAGTATGACTAACAATGATGAGTCCCTAGAGTAAATAACCCAAAAATTATTTAGAATAAGAACAATCAGTAAGAAAGTGAGTGTTTCTGATAAGATGCTTACACTCATAATTTGAGCAAGGCCTTTGTGAAAGACAACTTCAAAGATTCGTTGGGGTAAGGTGTTAAAGGTCTCGGTAGTCATTGAGTGGTGAAGAGTATGGACTAGTAACTCTTTATCGTACTCACTAGCAATGCAAAGGGGCTCACTTAAGTCAGTCGGTCGGGTAGTTGTTAAGCTAGCAGAAGGAGGAATAGATGGAGGAGTCAATCATGGGATAGTGATAGGCTAGTCAGATGATCTCCCCTGACTGGTCGGTACAGTCTTCACAACCTTGCTCGGAGGGTTTGAGCTACTACCTTCACCAGGTTTCCTCTTTTGGGCAGAGGAAGTGTTGAATTGCTTAAACATACCTTGATCTGCAAAAAAGTGAAGCGCAAAATTGGTCAGTGGAAATGAGAGATAAATATAAGGAAATGAAGATTTTACTATGACCACATGACTTTACAGATTTCACACGAACTATGATTACTATTAGAAGAAAAACCTGAGTTCAGAGTTTCATTGAGAATGTCATCTTCATCTTCAGACGATGAGTTGTCTTCTCTAAGGAGTTCAATGTTTTTTTTCTTTCCTGAGTCTGGTAGGAAAGGCATGTTTACGAGGAAACAGAGGAGCCCGTTCCCTAATAATAAGATCACCTGGTCGGCGTGACTGGGGAGATGGTTTAGGAGAGAACTGGTTAGTCACTACTTCGGTATCAACATTTGACTGGTCGGTTTTGTTTGCTTCTTCAGTAGTACTGCCTTATGTAATGTTTTGATTGTTTGGTAACAACCCCACCAATTGAAGGTTTTCCAAACCAACTCCTTGACATCTTTCTCTTATGTGGTCATGTTAGCAAGTTCTTCTGCTCGGGAATACATTTCCCTGGTCGATAAGGGTTGATGAAAAGGGCCTGCATGCGTAAAAGCCAAGTTGTTGGCCCTAATGTCTGAAGTAAGAAAGTATTTCGTGTAATATTTTCTAGGATTTGATTTATAAGCGATACCATGAAGGTACATAACCCCTTTTTTCCTATGAAAAATGTGGAAAAAAATTGAACAAATAATGTACCTCATGAGGAGTAGGTGGGTTCTGAGCATCCAAGGCGTACTCGAGCAGTTGTGTGTGTGGCCGAGCGTTTGGGTGCGTGTCCGTGCGGCTGTGTGTGTCCGAGTGTCTGGATGCGCATCCGAGCAGCTGCGTGTGTCCGAGCGGCTAGGTGGTGTCCGAGTGGATGTGTGGTGTCCGAGCATTGGGGTGCATGTCCGAGCAGCTGGTGCGTGATTGAGTAGCTGTGTGCGTGGCCAAGTGTCACGGGCCAGCTATTTGGGTACTCCAACTAGACGGAACGTGCAGCACTTGCAAACACTTCAAGCTAGCAAGTCAGCCTACAACACACACCTGCAGGCAAACAAACTCAGTGGTTAGCAACATACACATTGAGGACATTCAACGGGCAATAACGAAGTATGAGCAAGCACAAAGCAAGTCATTTCTAAGAATGTCCACATAACACAAAGCACACAACAAGGAAAGTGGCACACAGTGGCCCCACGAAGATAATAAACAAGTAACACATAAGCAACAAGGGAGCACACAGGGGCAAGTATGGATAAACATTGTTTTATTAATATATAGCATTGATAGGGCAAGGGAGTACACAGCTTTGGCCCCTATCTATTGATGGCCATGGTGCTTCCCTAAGTCACCAGATCACCTCCCCCTAAGGAGCCTTCTAGGGATACAAGGTCTTCCCAGTAACATATATGATTTTTTTCTGGGAGACATGCATAATTACAAAACTACCACTACCCTATCCCATGAGGTTGCTTGGTGCAAGACTTGACTAATGATCAAGCACCAAGGCATGCTCACTTACAAAATGGCCCCATGTGGGTGTGCCAAAGGGGCAGCACGCCACACTCTCCCCCACTCAATCCTTCGGTGTCCTCAACGAAGTAGCTTGTAGATCTTCAATCTTCTGCGTGAGCTTCTTCAAGTCTTCTGCCCTCTCCCAGCTGATCTCGACATCTGCGAGCCCCTTCCCTTTTACCAGATACTCCTTATGCTTTTTACGGTCAGTGGTGACCGTTCTTTCTGCCAGGATTTCTTCAGGTTGACGCTTGCTCCTTGGCTGAATGATGACTCCTCCTCTAGTTGACTGGTTGCACTCTCGATTTGCTGGATCTTCATGATACGACTTCAAGTTGCTGACGTGAAGGACCGGGTGTATCTTCATCCATGCCAGTAAGTCGACTTTGTAGGAAGTTAGGCCAACTTTTGAGATGATTGAGACCGAACCCTCGTACTTGCGAACGAGTCTGATGTCTTTGTCTCCTCGAAATCTCAACTGTTCGGGCCTCAGCTTGATTAACACTAAGTCACCTGCTTTGAACTCCAGTGGTCTGCGCTTCTGATCTGCCCACTTCTTCATTCTTCTTGATGCTTTTTCTAAATAAGCTCAGGCAATCTCTGTCGTTTTCTTCCAGTCTTTTGTGAAGTGAAAGGCTCGCAGGTTTCGACCGCGGTATTCATCCATTGTGTGGAGCAACAGTGGCTGATGTCCATTAACAACTTCAAAAGGGCTCTTATTCGATGAAGAACTCTTTTGAGAGTTGAAGAAAAATTGAGCTACATCGAGCAGTTGCAGCCAATTCTTCTGATTATCATTGACAAAGTGGCACAAGTACTCCTCCAACATCCCGTTGAATCTTTCTGTCTGTGGATGGTAGCTCAAGGATATGTTCAATTGTGACCCCAAGAGACTGAATAGTTCGGACCAAAAGGTCCCAGTGAATCTTCCACCTCGGTCACCAACAATGTTCTGGGGAACTCCCCAATATTTGACAATATGCTTGAAGAATTGTCGGGCTGTCTCCTCTGTCGAACAGTACTTCGACACTGGGATGAATGTTGCATACTTCGAGAATCTGTCCACGACCATCAAGATCGCACTTAAATCCCCTGTCTTCGGTAGACTGGTTATAAAGTCAAGCGACACACTCTCCCATGGTCAGCTTGAGACTCACAACGGCTCCAACAACCCAGGTGTCTTGTTCCTATCGACCTTGTCTTGCTGACAGACGAGACAGGTCTTGGTGTACTCTACTACATCATCTCGCATTTGTGGCCAGTAGGATCCCTGCTTCAAAAGGACATGCGTTCTTTACCACCCTGGATGACCTGCCCACAAGGTGTCATGACACTCGCTTAGTAATGTCCTCCGCAAATCTCCAGCTTTCGAAACATACAAGCGACCCCCTTTGGCCCACAGAAGATCATTCTCCACCCAGAAATGGCGAGTCTTGCCTTCTTTTACGAGCTTCAGGATGGTTCTGACAATCGGGTCTTTCTCCAGGTTTTCTTTGATGCGCACCTTGAGTGGAGTATTCACCATGCTAGCCAACAAACTAGCCAAGATCTTTAGAGTCGCCAATTCTATTTTGTGACTCAAGGCGTTAGCTGCCTGGTTTAAGCGTCCTGCCCTGTGCTCAAAACGGAAGTGGAATTCCGCCACAAACTCCTGCCATCGAGCCTGCTTAGGGATTAGTTTCAGTTGAGTAAGGAAATGACTAACCGCTGCATTATCCGTCTTCACCACAAACTTCGACCCCAGCAAGTAATGTCTCCACACTCACAAGCAATGGATAACTGCGAGGAGTTCCTTCTCCTGGGCAGTATACCGCCTCTCAGCTTCAGACAGCTTGCGACTCTCATATGCTACCGAGTGGTCTTCTTGTACTAGTACCGCTCCCAAAGCATAATCTGAGGCATCTGTCTGTACTTTGAAGGGCTTGCTAACATCTGGCAAGGCAAGAACAGGATCCTTCATCATGGCTTCCTTCAAACTCCTGAATGCTTCAGCACACTTGTCAGTCCACGCCCAAGTCACACCCTTTTTCAGCAGCTCGGTCAAGGGTGTCGCTCTTCTTGAGTAGCCGTCCACAAATCGTCTATAGTAGTTGGCTAGGCCCAAGAAAGAGCGGAGTTCTTTCATGTTTGTGGGGGCTTTCCATTCTTGGATTGCCCTCTCCTTCTCCAGATCCATACAAATTCGGCTACGCTCCACAACGTGGCCTAGGAACTTGATGCTCTCATGTGCAAATGAGCATTTCTCGCGCTTCACATATAGCTGGTTCTCTCTCAACTTCTAAAACACTTGAGCCAAGTGTTCTTGATGCTCTTCAATCGTGGCGCTATAAACCACGATATCATCCAAGTACACCACCACGAACTTATCTAGATACTCATGGAATACTTGGTTCATCAGTGTGCAGAAAGTGGCAGGTGCATTTGTCAACCCAAACGGCATTACTCGAAACTCAAATGATCCATATCGAGTAATGCACATTCTCTTTGGTTCATCCCCATCTGCGATCCTCGCCTGATAATAGCCTGATCTCAAGTCCAACTTTGTGAAGTATTTGGCTCCACTTAGCTGATCGAACAAATCAGCGATCAGAGGGATGGGGTAGGTGTTGCGAACTGTCACCTTGTTGAGAGCCCTATAATCAATGCACAGTCTCAAGCTCCCATCGTGCTTCTTCTGGAATAGCACAGGTGCGCCAAATGGCGCCTTCAACGGTCTGATGAAGCCTTCCTCCAATAACTCTTTTAGTTGTTTCCTCAACTCTTCTAGCTCAGGGGGTTTGTTGGAGGTTTCGCCCCCAGCACCAGCTCTATCTGGTGATCAATTCCCCTCTTTGGTGGCAAGGCTTTGGGGAGTTTATCTGGCATCACATCCCCATACATCTTTAAGACCCTCGTAATTTCTAGTGGAACAATCTCTTCCACTGATTCTTCAAACACGGTGGATACTGCTACATAAGTGGGCTCTTGCTTCTTCACACCCTTCTTGAACTGTAAAGCTGATAGAAGCTCACACCAGGGGGTGGTTTCACCTTTGCGAGCACCAATGAAGGAGTCTCTCCCATTATGAGCAAACTCCCAGTGGCAGGAATTGGGATGGCACCTTTCTCAGTTAGAAAGTCCATCCCCAAAACTACATCGAAGTCGTCCATGTGGACCACCACTAAGTCAGTATGTCCCTCCCACGTGTCGATTTTAACTTTTACGCCTTTAGCCACGCCAGTTGTGGCCAAGGCCTTGGAGTTGTCCGCTTTCATACGGCCTGCATCTTTCTCCAGTTTTAGTCCTAGTCGCTTTGCTTCGAGTTCTGAGATGAAGTTATGGGTGGCGCCTGTGTCGATCATCACGCTTTTGGGGGGCTTTTCATTGATGGTGGCATCCATGAACATTAGCCCCTTCCCCAGGGCCTTCTTCCCTTTTTTCCCATGTTTCTTGAGAGCATTCAACAGGCGGACAGCGCCCATGTGCGCGTACTCTTCATCCTCCTCTTCTCCTTCGCCCTGTTCTTCTTGGCCAATGAGGCCATTCAACTTTCCCCTGTAAGGGCAAACTGCCGACTTATGTGGGCCTTTGTAGAGCCAACAAGCTAGCGGCTTCCTCCCTGCAGCAGCATCTGTACCGCTGGCAGAATTGGACTCTGCTGTCCTCTTCTCTCCCCCACTATTTCCCTGCCATGACTTCCCAGACTTCTTACTCCTAGCGTTACTTGAGCTGGTTGGAGGGGTAGCCCTTTTTGGCAGGCTGCTCTCCAGAGTGTAGTATGTTAAGCGTTCAGCAGTAGCTTGAGCGGTGGCTAGGTCAGACACACGCTATCTTTGAAGTTCTTGCTTGGCCCACAGTTTCAATCCCTCGAGGAAGCAGAAGAGCCTGTCTACTTCGGACATGTCCTTTATGTCAAGCATTAGTCCCGAAAACTTCTTCACATATTCTCGGACTGTCCCGACTTGTTTAAGCTCTCTCAACTGGCTTCGAGCCATGTATGCGACATTTTCTGGCAGAAATTGCGTCTTTAATTCTCTCTTCAGGTCTACCCAAGATGTGATGGTGCACCTACCATTCTCTATGTCGTCATACTTGGTCCTCCACCACACCTTGGCATCCCCAAACAAGTACATGGTAGCCATGTCGACCTTTCCTTCTTTCGAATCGGCCCGCACGGCTCTAAAATAGTGTTCCGTGTCGAAGAGGAAATTTTCCAAGTCCTTTGCATCTCTGTCCCCGTTATAGGGCCTCGGCTCGGGCACTTTAACTCGGCCATATTCCATACATATTGGCCCTGTTGCAGGGGAATTCCCAACTGCTCGCATGGTTAGGTTTACCTTGGCAGTTAACTCAGCCATTTCTTCTCTGAGCACGCCAACTGCCTCCCTGCAGTCTTTCGTAGTGTCATTTATGGAAATTTGTTGTTCCTTCAGCATGCGCTCCACTACCGCAATGCGCTCTTCCCACCGAGGGGAAACAGAAGTACTTGTTGGAGTGTTTCTTTGCTCCAACGCGATTATTTTGGATAGGAGAACATCATTTTCCTTCTCCGGAGTAGCTATGCGATTATTTGCATCTGACGATCCAGAGTTATGACTTGCAGAGGAAATATCCCTGACCCTTTCGTCCAGGCCATCTAATTCCCCCACACGCTTCTCAAGTGATTTGATCCTTTGAGTGTTGCTCACCATTAGTGTGTTTTGCCAATCTCTTTCTAACTTGGCTCTGATACCAACTGTCACGAGCCGGCTATTTGGGTACTCCAACTAGACGGAACGTGCGGCACTTGCAGACACTTCAAGCTAGCAAGTCAGCCTACAACACACACCTGCAAGCAAACATACTCAGTGGTTAGCCACATACACATCGCGGACATTCAACGGGCAATAACGAAGTATGAGCAAGCACAAAGCAAGTCATTTCTGAGAATGTCCACATAACACAAATCACACAACAAGGCAAGTGGCACGCAGTGGCCCAACGAAGATAATAAACAAGTAACACATAAGCAACAAGGGAGCACACAGGGGCAAGTATGGATAAACATTGTTTTATTAATATATAACCTTGATAGGGCAAGGGAGTACATAGCTTTGGCCCCTATCTATTGATGGCCATGGTGCTTCCCTAAGTCACCAGGTCACCTCCCCCTAAGGAGCCTTCTAGGGATACAAGGTCTTCCCAGTAACATATATGATTTTTGTCTGGGAGACATATGCATAATTACAAAACTACCACTACCCTATCCCATGAGGTTGCTTGGTGCAAGACTTGACTAATGATCAAGCACCAAGGCATGCTCACTTACAAAATGGCCCCATGTGGGTGTGCCAAAGGGGCAGCACGCCACACCAAGCATCTGGGTGCGTGTCCGAGGGCCAAGTGGGAACCCAACCGGTTCTTGCAAATCTGAGCAGCCAATCCGATCAGTAACAATCAAATTCGAGAAGCTGAAAAACAGAAATGGACAGATGAAGAAATCCAATCGGGGTTACCCAAAACAACCTGAGAAAGCTTTTTCCGAGACGCTTACAAAACTTAAACCTGACCGGGTACCCATTAGTCTGAGCAGTAAAAAATAAATTCAAAGCAACAGTCGAGCAATACAAGACATGCCCGATCGGGATTGTAAAAAATTGTCCAAGCCATGAAGTTTAAACACAATTTTTTTCAGAGAGCACAAATACACTCAAACTCGTGGGGCACAAACACGTTTTTCACAGAAAATACTAAGGTTATTGTTACTAACCAGGGGCATGCTTTTGGACGACGTGAATAACTATAAGTTAGAAGAAAAGTTTATCATATGACAAAATCATATAATAAACTTGGGGGCAAATGTTACCCCCAAAAATTTGTTCGATGACGTGGCAATCGAATGGGACAAGTGGCAATGCATGGTCAGTAAATGACACATTAATAGTCATTAAATGTGTTGACTAAAGAAGTGCAAAGGTTGGAAGTTGACCTGCGGAGTTGTAATATTACTAGTCAAGAAATAGATTTACCTGGTCAGGAAGTGATATGCCCGATCAGTGGTGTGCCATGCCCGATCAGTGATGTGCCATTCCCGACCAGTGGTGTGCCATGGCCGACCAGTAATGTGCCATGCCCGACCAGTGGTGTGCTTTGGCCGACCAGTGGTGTACCATGCTCGACCAGTGGTGTGCCATGCCCGACCAGCGATGTGCCATGCCCGACCAGTGGTGTGCTTTGGTCGACCAGTGGTGTGTTTTGGCCGATTGTGCCATGCCCGACTAGTGGTGTGCCATGCCCGACTAGTGGTGTGACATGCCTGACCAGCCACTTCGAGAAATGGATTTGGTCGATCGACGAATCAGAATCTCAATAACAACTTCATCCCGAATGGCTCGCAACTACCGCGCAAATCTCATATATCCCGAAGTAATAGCTATATTGTTGTAATTTGAATTTGTTTATTATTTATTAATTAAAGTTGGTTGAAACAACCAAAGATCCCGTCAAAACGGGATATTTTTCATGTACTATTCATGAGCCTATAAATAAAGAGCTCATGGCATCATTTTGGGGGATCTGATCTTTTTTAGACTTGGAGACTCTCTAATTTTGAGACTTTGGGACTGTTACTTGGGGCATTCTTGGGCATTTTCTGAGAGAGCTTAGAGAGAGAAAGCTTGTATTTTCTAGAGAGAGAAACTCTGTATTTTTCTACTCACACTTAAGAAACTCAGTTGGCTCAGGTTCATCTGATCTTAAGTGTAGGATATATATCACAACTACAAGTGGATTAGGCTATTCCCAACAAATTGGGGTTGAACCACCATAAAATATTACTTATGTTGTTTACTTTCTATTCAAGGTTTATTGTCGTTTTTGCGTCTACTCGCAGTTGGCTAAAATCGTGGTCAACAAGACCGAAGGTCGATCTTAGAGAACATCATCTTCCCTTGTAGCTGGTCAAACAAGTCATCGATTCTGGGTAGTGGATACCTATTCTTGATAGTCAAATTATTTAGCTCTCTATATTCGATGCACATTCTTAAGGATCCATCCTTCTTCTTGACGAACAACACTAGAGCATCCCATGGCGAAAAACTGGGTCTGATGAATCCTAGATCCAATAATTCGTGCCACTGAATCTCTAGTTCCTTCAACTCTGTTGGAGCCATTCTATAGAGTGTCCTCAATACTGGTTCTGCTCCTGGGGCCAACTTTATGACAAACTCGATCTCTCGGTGTGGTGGCAACCCTGGCATGTCTGATGGGAATACATCAGGAACCTCACACACTAGTGTGGTCCCATCCGGTCCAACTGAAACGATCCTAGAGGTATCCACTATGTTCGCTAGGCATCCTATGCAACCTTCTTGCAATAGGTCTCTACCCTTCAGTTCAGAAATCATAGGCACTCGTGGTCCACTCACTGTCCTCACAAACACAAATGGTTCTTCCCCTTCCGATTCGAAAGTTACCATCCTTCACTTGTAGTCTATTGTCGTCCCATACTTTGATAACCAATCCACCCCCAAAATCATATCAAAATCATCAATCACCAATTCAATCATATCCACAGAAAACTCCCTACCATCTATCTCGACTGGTAATGCTCTAACACATCTCCTAGAGATTACTAGTTCCCTAGTTGGCAACAAAGTCTGGAATCCCCTAACATGTAAATCACAAGGTCTACACAAACGGTCTATCACCCTAGCAGATTCAAATGAATGAGTAGCTCCTAATTCAATCAATGTAGTAAATGAAGAATCGACACTAGAAATCTGACCTATCACAACCGAGGGACTAACCTCAGCCTCGATCTAGGTTAAAATAAACACTCTGGCTGGAGTGAGACTACCGCTCCTCTTGAGTTCTTCCTTTCTGGCTTATGGGCAGTCCTTCCTCTGGTGACTGACACTCCCACAGATGAAGCATGCTCTAACTTTTCACTCCCCCAAATGTCGTTGCCTGCACTATGGACACACTGGGAAGCTTCTCTAATTCTCTCCCCTGCCCTAACGACCACTAAAGGTACCCCATGCCCTTCTATCTGGACCAGGAGGGACAAAAGAATCTAGGGCCTTTCTCTTCTGCTCACTGGGGCCACTACCCCGGCTGTAACCAGTGAAAGGAGGCACCGTCCTCCGAGCATCACGCCTTGCAGCACCTTCTCTCCATATATAATCTTTAGCCCCCTCAGTTGTGAGGACTTTCTCCACTACCTGAGCATAAGTGGTAGTCCTCGGATCCAATGTTATCTTAACATCACAAGCTATCATCACATTCAGCCCTTGTACAAAGTGATTCCTCCGTACCATATCAGTAGGCACCGAATCCAAGGCAAACTTCGCCAACCGGTCAAAATTCTAAGCGTACTCTGTGACGGTCATTCTGTTATGAGTTAGATTAGTAAAATCATCCACCTTTTGCTGCTCGGACTGCAACACTGTAGTACTTTTCATTAAAGACATCTCTGAATTCATCCCAGGTCATACTAGTCACATCCCTCCTTTGGGACACAACTTCCCACCAGATGCGGGCGTCTTCCCTTAACATGTAACTAGCACAAGCTACCATCTCATTTCCTTCCACCCTCATGAAATCCAGGATAGAGGAAGTCATATTCATCCAATGCTCTATCTGCAGTGGGTCTGGACCGCCCTCAACGGTGGGAGGGTGTTGCTTTCTGAACCTTTTATACAAAGGCTCCCACCTATTCTCCATCATAGGTTGGGATGACACTAGTGCCATAGCCTGTGGAATCTGTAACCCAACATTCCGAGGAGGAGCCTGCTGTCTCATTTATCGAAGTTTATCTTCAATTCGCTGAAGTCTAGCTTGCATTTCTGCAAACATTTATTTCCAGTTTTGTGGAGCAGGTGGAGGGTCTTGACCCTGGTTGTCATCTTCGGCCATATTGTCACGGAGTCTAGTTGACCGCCGAGGCATAACTTTAATATGCCTGCTATTAATGACGCTACACATCAGGCACGATAACAACATCCAATAATCACCTTCCAGTCCAATTAGTCAACCACAAACATCAAGTCAACACAATGCACACATGGCATAAACATATAGCAAATAAAGGGATCATTCTCTAGCATTATATACACTCATCATTCTCTATTTATAATAATTAGGAAAAGAGGGCAGTTTAGACAAGCAATTAAGCATATAATTCTCTTAATACCGACCAACCCTGAGTCGAGTTTGTGTTTGGCAGCAAGCATACATGTTTGGTCAATCTCCATGAACCATAAATATTGGCACGCTTTGATACCAAGTTGTGATGCCCTACTACCTTAAAGTCGTTACCATGTGATTTTAAAATGTGCCATTATCTCACTAATCGAGATTTTAGACTAAAAAGTGTAATTAAATCGGAATAAAGACTCATTTAATGAAAATTGAGTATAAAAGGTTTGGACATCCATTAAAGTTATAAAAGTGATACATTGGGATCCCAAAAATATTGTTTCTAAATATATTTACAACTCAAAAGTTAGAGTACAGTCGACCTAAGCGATAAAATCAAACGTTCACAACGTGTCCCTCAAAACAACCCCAGCCGTGGCGGCCAGGTGGGCCAAACATGTACGTGTCGCTCCATGCCCTCCAACTCAAGCTTGGTCGGCCTTTCCTTTGCCCTTACCTGCACCATAGAGCACTCGTGAGCTAAGGCCCAACAAGAAAACTGTACACATAGCATATGACAGTTCAATTCAGTAAATGCACAACCTTAAACAAATAACAGACTATTCACATAACGGCCTATGCCAACCCAGGTGCTTTACCAGGCACTGGGTTCTCGGTCTTCACTGAACGGGTGAGTACAACACTTTAGATGTACATGCCATGGCAGCCTGCATTCAGCATGCTCGTTGTTGTTCGGCCTGAATTCAGCATGCTTATCGACATTTCTGGCCATCGTCGATCAATCATAATCATGCAAACATAGCATAACAACTACAGATATTCATACACAACATTAAACAACAATAATCTGGCTATGCCCTGGTCTATGGGCACAACCAGTTTTCTTACCTGTGTCTCGAGCTGACTGACTAGTGTGATCCCGAGCACAATCCCCTAAACCCGAGCCTTGGCGGTAAAACCTAGTCACAACGCAATAATAATAATCCATCAAGCCCTAAACCAAATACAAACTTCAAAATAATATTCTAGCCTTCGGGACCTCGAATTCTACTAAATCGGTTAGTAGGATCCTTCCCGAGCCTTTAAATTGGGTTCTCGAGCTTAAAACCCTATATTGGCAATTTCCCCTAATTTGAGTCACGGCTCGCCCCCCGAGGGTCGTGGCGCGCTACAAGTCAGAGAGCCTTGGGGATCTCTCCTGGGGGACACAGGTCGTAGCGCGCCCTACCTATGCTGCAACACCTAGGAAAATTTCGAAGGTTCCCAAGCCTCCTCGCACACACGGACCGCAACGCTTGAAGAACAGGGCCACGACTCGAGCCCAAAAACCATAATTTGCCATGCATTTCTACGAGCCAAACTTTCTAAAATATACCCAAATCAAAGCTTAAACCCAGAATTCAATCTAGAATTTATGTCAAGGCAATATCAGCAGTATAAACAACCCAAAACTTATCCCATAAACTCATCAAAACTCAAAATTAGGTCCTAAGTGTGAACCTAAACAGAACCTCTAAATCACAGCAAAAGAATTCAGTAAACTAGTATAAAATCCTTACCTCAATTGATGATCCAACCCTGAGCTAAACCCCAATTACTTCAAGCTTTAATTCCCTTCAATTCCCAAGTTTCCCCCTTGAATTTCAGCAAAATCCTAGCTAGAGAGAGTACCGAGAGAGAGAGAGAGAGAGAGATTAGGCTGAGAAAGTGTCTAAGTGCTTCCCTCTTCCTTCTAGTTAGCTCTAGATTCTAAGGTAATTCCAAGTCTATCCTCAGCTTCTGAAATGTCCAAACTACCCCTGAGTTAATCCTTAGCAATTTAATGCCTCCAAGGGCAATCTCGTCATTTGCCACATTCCCGCTAATTCCTCGAATAGTCCTATAAATCCCCATTTAATCCTGACATCACCAAATAATCACTATATAGCTACATGTTACCTGGTAACCCCGAACACATACTATGTTCCAAAAATACCCCTAGGCTCACCCCGAGTTGGGTATTCAACCCCATCATGACTATTTCGCTAATCTGCTCCCAAGGACCGTCTCGGGCCACACATCACAGTTATATCTCCACAACACTATGGTCTTAAGCATAACACACACATAATCGCATTTACGCCCTCAACACGCTAAAATTACAAATATGCCCTTATTAACAAGAACTGGCCCACATGCATATTTAATTCACCTAACGCATGCATTTCTAGTCCTATAATCATTTAATCCAAGTAATCACATACTAATACATATATATATCACAATTAACCACATAATAACATTGTTAACCGAGATTTTCGGCAACTCTATTAATGAATAATATTTACTGATAATAATAATGAAAATAGAAGATTGACACGGGGTTTTTACGTGGTTGGGGCATTAACTAGCCTTAGTCCACGAGTCTATATTATTAGAGCTTGAAGAAGCTTTTACAATGGAGTTTTCTCTCAATATCTGGATAGAGTTTCTCTTTTTTGCATCCAAAATCCAGAGCCCGTTTACAGTGCTCTGTAGCTTATATTTATAAGCTGATGGGAATACCGGATCAGACCCAGGCCCATCGGGGAAACGGATACCAGCGACCTCTCTAGTGGAGGCCCAATACAAAAAGATATAAAATACATGAAATTCAAACCAGCTAAGGCCCAATAGGTTGACCTTAGAACTACGCCTCGCCCGACAAAACGACGCTTTGGTTCTGATCACTTCGAGTCACGAGGCTGATTCAGGAGACAAGACCAGTCAGAGTACTTGGCTGCGCAGTCCTGACACATCAGTGTGTAATCCCGAGGTGACCTTTTCTGCAGGCGAAAAGTGGGGACAACGCCCACGCGGAATGAGGCGGCCTCAGGGTCCTGGACGCTTGGCCCCTTCGACTGGGGATGAGGTGATCCAAGTCCGTTTACCGTTGTCCCACTCCATTTACCACAGGCCCGGACTGTATCAGGGTCCGGGACCAGGACGCGTAGCCATGATGATCCGAGTGCTCTGGGCATCGCCCGGACTATCTTCGCTGAGGACGGACCCAGAGGGACATCCCGGACCCCTCAAATGGGCCCAGTCTTGAGTCCCCGGCCCGTACCTGTCCCCTTGGGCACTCTCCATACCAAGAGACCTTGGGTCGGGCCCACGTGCTGAAATGGCCTTCTAACGGCGGGCCAAGACAAAGGCCCAGAGCCCATGCAGGAAATGGGGATAACATTTACCCCCCAAGACTTCGCCCAGGCTTGCCGAGAGGAGGGTTGCATTGTCCCCGCGGCGCTCACTAGGTTGCCTCCCCAGTTCTTGTCTGAGTTCGGGGGTCCGGTCAAAAGGCCGTGGCATTGGTTAGATGCTTAGCCCGGACCGTTTACCTTCAGCCCGCTTTATGGCAACGATACACGTGTCGCTGGGTGATTGTTGCACGGGCCTTGAAGGGTCGCCTAGACCTCCCAAGGGTCGCTAGGTCTAGACTAGGGTGTCAGTGCACTTCTTAAGGCGTCCCATCCGAACGGGGGGGCCATCATTAATGTCCCTGGAACAAGGTGGACCGTAGGATGGGGCGACCTTTGGCATCCGCCACTCCTGGGCCGTCGGATTTGAGATGGCGAGCATCCAACCTGAAAGGACTCATAAATGCCCCTGCGCGACTCCCGACCGTCTAAGGAAGAGACACCTGTCCGTTGGATAGTGGGCCAGACTTTGGGGTAAGTATAAATACCCCAAGAAAACCACATTTGGCACTTTTACCTCCTCTAACCAGCTCAAGAAAACGCAAACACTCTTCGAGCTTTATATGTCCGACATCGCCGACGACATACACCGCCACCTACTAGTTCTGCGCCGCCGCCTGTTCCCCAGAACCCCAGCTTCTGTTCTTCTACCTGATGACGCTCCTCGAGTTTGTCCCGTCGACGAACTACTGCACCGGCTGTGCCACTTCAAGAACGAGGTTCTGCCATCCTTACAGTCGAACATCCATCATCTTCAACGGTCGACACCATACAGTAAGTCTTTTTTAACTCATTTGCCAACTTTGTGAACTTGTGTTCTTTTGATGCGTGCGTTTAGGCTATGCTTTAGAAATCGTTAGGAAGGCTGCCTGGTTCGGGTTGCTCCGTATCCGGATGCCTCCCGGACGAGGGGCGGGCCTTAGTAGTCTCCTCTCCCGATCAGGGATCCGGGGCTCCCCCGAGTCCCGGACCTGATCCGACGGGACTCCAAGCAGTCCTTAGGAGACTCCCTGTACCTTGACCGACTTTCTTTGGTTTAGGTACTGACTGCTTGGTCTTTCTTTCTTTGTTCCCAGATCGTTCGTTATGGAAACGGGCGTTACGCTCCACTCTGAAGAAGAGGTCAATAGGGCCCCTGTCGTCGTTCCCGGATCCCAGACGCCCAAGAACAACAGGTGGGAAATGGACCTAACGGCCAACTCGTTCCGGAACTACCGGATGATGCTACTCCTGGAGCAACGACTGGGCATCGATTCAACTCAGGGCCTCTTTCATAACCGCCTGGCCAGGCTCGAGGAGTGGGCTCATACGTCCGTGGACGGATTCAGAGCCTGGAGCGCCGGTCACATTAGTTCGGGAGCTACGCTCCTGCTTCATGACTATTTCGTGCGGTTCCTGACGTATGTGGGGATCGCACCGTTCCAGCTGTTGCCGCAAGCGTACCGCCTGCTCGCTGGGTGGAGGGTGTTTTGCGTCGCGAAGGAGATCGCGGAGCCTACCCCTGTGGAAGTCTTGTACTTCTACAAGCTGGTGCCGCAGGTCAACGTCAAAAACAAGACCCTAGACGGCATTTACAGGCTACAGCCGCGGAGTGGCTATCCTGCTCCTACCATCTCCTGGAGGCACCCCCCAGATGTCAGGCATTACTGGTTCATGACATCCGGGTTCCTCATTGACAAGAACCCCACACTGCTGTTGGACTTCCAACGAGTGGGTAAGTATCCTCCGGACCTCTCCCTTTTATTCATCTTTTCTACTCCTCTCTTACCATGTCTTCCGGGTCGCAGGGCCCTTCGTTCAAACCCCCCTTACCGAGTTCCTCCTGGAAAGGAGGAGGTATTATGCAAAGTTGACCGTGGAAGAGCTGGACGTAGGGGGCAACGTCAAGGACGACAACCTCCGGCTAGTTGGGATGCTCGCGGCCACCCAGACCATTGTTATCCCGAGCCTTCGGGGCATCCCATGCGAGAAGAACGCCAACGTCCGGGAGCAGTTGGCCCTCGACCACATTGCCACAATGGTGAGAACGGTGCGGACCGACGCTGCCCAGCGTAAGAAGAACCAGTTCCCGGCGGAAGCGGCCACCTCGGAAGAGCTGGAGGAGCTTTTTGAAGATGCCCTACCAAACGCCGGGACTCCCGGGTCTAGCGTATCGGAGCGAGGTAACTCCCCTTTAATCTTAACTTATGCTCCCCAAGTCGGGGACTTAGCTAGGGATAGGCTAGTACCGCCGGGCCCCGCGTTTGGGGTAAATGGGGAGATGAGGCCTTCATCTCCCGTCCCTGTAGGATCAGAGATCCTAATGTTCTTATCCGGGTTCCTCCAGTACGGGGGCTTTCTGAACCCGGACGACGTAGGAGATCGGATCCATTTGTTCGCTTTAAGGGAATTGAGTCTCGCCCGGGGCCAAGATGAGGGTTCGTCCCGGGCCGTTTTTTACTGCTTTGTGCTTTTTCATCTGTTCGTCTAACCGTCCTAACTCCTTTTTCTGTACTTTGGCAGAGGATTCCGACATGTCTAACCCGGCCAGCGAAATGAGGAGACTCATCAAGGATTGGGCGGCCAAGAAGGCGGCCCGAAAAACAAACAAAGTGACGGGCACAGAGCCCACCCCCACCAGTGAAGCACCCGGGACTGGGCCCTGTCCAGGCGAAGCTCTGGCCGTGGTTCCATTCCAAGCCGTGGAGCCTGCTGCAGGCGTCGCTTCTGACCAGCCCCCCATGATCGATTTGGAGGCGGGCGAAGCCGTCAGCCGGAGCTCTGGGAAGAGGGGCCCGGAAGTCCACGCCGGGGAAGGCAACCTCGGGAAGAGGCCCCGGACGACGCGGGCGGGCTCAACTGAGGAGACGCACGGGGAGAGTCAGCTGACCGCGAAAGAAATCCCTGCACTGCCAGTTCTTCCCCTCCGCCCAACTCTTCTCGAGGACGGGGAGTTCGCCTTGCGGGACGAGCAGTCCCGGCAGGTAAACCGGACCTGGGAAAACGGCCGGTGCTGAAGGGACGACGCTTATAAAGCCCTGACGATTTGTAGTTAGGTCGAGTTCTCGGATCGTCCTGCCAAGTTCAGCATTCCCTAGCTGATCGTGGACCGGCTAGTCGCCAAAGCGTGCTTCCGCCCAAAGCTCGGTTAGGACATTGCCCCCATGGCGGCTAATCTGCTGGATCAGGTTGGGAGCATTATGTCCAACCTTCAGCTGAAGAGGTACACCACGATAGCCAACCTGGACGTGTTGTTCATCTCCCAGGCTCTCCGCCATCAGGCCACCGCGATAATTTTCACTTCTCTTATACTCTTTCCAGCATTTGTTGATGGTGGTTTTATTTTCTAACTTTTCTTTGCTACAGGTTGATTTGTTGTCCCAGAGGAGTGCTGATCTGGTGGCCGAGCTGGCCATAAAGATGGAGACGGCCAAGCTGGAGCTGGAGGCGGCCGTGAACCAGAGGGAGGCCGTCAAGGAGACCCTTGGTCGGGAGACGACCCATCTCTAGGAAGAAGTGGCCCATGTGAGGGCGGAGCGCGAGGAGCTCGGCCGCGCCAAGGCCGGGTTGGAAGAGGAGTTGTCCCAGAAGACAAAGGATGCCGACGAACGGGCGACGCTCTTGGAGACGGCCGCGGCACAATCTGCCCTGGACAAGGAGGAGATCCTGGCCTTGAAAGCCCGAGTCTGCGAATTGGGCGACTCTCTGCTTCAGGAGAAGGCGGCGCATGAGATGACCCGCAAGGAAAAGGAGGAGGCTGAGGGTCTACTGGATGTCACCTTTGATGAGGCCGTCTACATGGCCTAGTGCAAGGATAAGAATATGAACCTTCTCGTCTTTCCTGATCCTGAATCAAAGCGGGCCGAGTACGAGGCCAAGGAGAGGGAGGACGCGGACCTCCGGGCGGATGCGATGTAGGCCCGAACACCGGCCTTGTATTTTTTTTAGTGTTTTTGGTTTGTAATCATATTTAACACACTGCTATTTTCTTTGGTTTTTACGAGAGCTTCCTTTTATTGTTCAGTAGAAATTTCGTCTAGTTGTCGCGACCAACTGAATGTAGGAGGCTTAGTTCCGGTTCCAACGGCCGGGACTAGTCCCAACGACTTAATTTTCCAAGTCTCTAGACTTGGCACTTAGTCCAGGGTCCTCGAGGCTCGGTTTAACCCGGAGTTTTGCTCGCCTTTCACCAGTTGTTAGGCCCTGCCTTTGCCCTGGGGCAAGCTAGATGTTTTCGTATTCCGGAAGTCAATTTTTTCGGATTGGGCGTCGTTCGCCCGGAGTGGACCGGCCTCGGGCAGGTCCTCTCTTTATTATACCCCCGGACATTTTTCGTCCGAGGCGAACCCGGCCTTGGGCTCGATCCTCTTTATTTTATACCCCCGGACATCGTTCGTCCTGGGCAGGACCGGCCTTGTGCTCGGTCCTCTTTGTTATACCCCCGGACATCGTTCGTCCGGGGCGGGACCGGCTTTGAGCGCGGTCCTCTTTAATTTATACCCCCGAACATCGTTCGTCCGGGGCGGGACCGGCCGTACGCGCGGTCCTCTTTATTCTATACCCCCGGACACCGTTCGTCCGGGGCAAGACCGGCCTTGAGCTCGGTCCTCTTTGTTACACCCCCGGACATCGTTCATCCGGGGCGGGACCGGCCTTGAGCGCGGTCCTCTTTAATTTATACCCTCGGACATCGTTCGTCCGGGGCGGGACCGGCCGTAGGCGCTGTCCTCTTTATTTTACACCCCCGGACGCCGTTCGTCCGGGGCGGGACCGGCCGTAGGCGCGGTCCTCTTTATTTTATACCCCGGGACATCGTTCGTCCGAGGCAGGACCGGCCTTGAGCTCGGTCCTCTTTGTTATACCCCCGGATATCGTTTGTCCGGGGCGGAACCGGCCGTAGGCGCGGTCCTATTTATTTTATACCCCCGGACATCGTTCGTCCGAGGCAGGACCGGCCTTGAGCTCGGTCCTCTTTGTTATACCCCCGGACATCGTTCGTCCAGGGCGGGACCGGCCTTGAGCGCGGTCCTCTTTATTTTATACCCCCGGACATCGTTCGTCCGGGGCGGGACCGGCCGTAGGTGCAGTCCTCTTTATTTTATACCCCCGGACACTGTTCATCCGAGGCAGGACCGGCCTTGAGCTCGGTCCTCTTTGTTACACCCCCGGACATCATTCGTCCAGGGCAGGACCGGCCTTGAGCATGGTCCTCTTTAATTTATACCCCCGGACATCGTTCGTCCGGGGCGGGACCGGCCGTAGGCGCGGTCCTCTTTATTTTACACCCCCGAACGTCGTTCGTCCGGGGCGGGACCGGCCGTAGGCGCGGTCCTCTTTATTTTATACCCCCGGACACCGTTCGTCCAAGGCAGGACCGGCCTTAGCTTATGCCCCACCAGGTATTTCATTTATACCTGGGATGACACCCCCCGCAAGTGAGTGGAGAAGGGTCTGGGGTCACTTGAGAAAGAAAATCGAAAGAAATTCGCCCTAAGGCGTACATTTCCATTGCGACAATAGCCCTTTTATGACATTTTGCAAACGTCATTTTCATTGTTTGAAAGAAAATTTGCCCTGAGGCGTACATTGTTTACAGCGAAAACATTAAACTGGGACAAGTTCTAGGACTACTGATAGTATTTGCGGAGGTGCTCCGCGTTCCAGGCTCGCGGGACTTCCGAACCATCGAGCCGCTTCAAGCGGTACATTCCGAGGCACACCTCATGCTGGATCTCATATGGCCCCTCCCAATTAAGTCCTAGAACCCCTACTCCTGGATCTTGAGTGGCAGGGAAGACTCTCCGCAGGACTAGATCGTCGGTTTCAAACTTTCGGCTCTTGACTCTGGAGTTGAAATGTCGCGCGATCTTGCCCTGGTACATCTTCAATTACACTTGCGACTCTTCCCGGATCTCTTCGATGAGATCCAGCGATTCCTGGAGTAAGGTGTGGTTCTGGGTGGGATCATATGTGTCGCGTCGATGGGACGGGATGGTCGTTTCAATGTGGATGACGGCTTCGCATCCATAAACCATCGAGTAGGGGGTGTGCCCAGTTGACGTCCTCTCGGTCGTCCGGTAGGCACACAGTACGCGGGGGAGTTCCTCGGGCCATTTGCTCTTACAAGCCTGGAGCTTTTTCTTCAGTGTCCCCTATAAGATTTTTTTCACGGCTTCTGCCTGCCCGTTTGCCTGAGGCCTGGCAATAGCGGAGAAACTCTTTACTACACCGTGCCTTTCGCAAAAATCCGTGAAGTAGGTGCTGTCGAACTGCTTCCCATTGTCGGACACGATTTTGTAGGGGAGGCCATACCGACACACTATGTTGTTGATGACAAAATTTAGGGCCTTTTTGGAAATGATTGTGTTCATGGGCTCTGCCTCAACCCATTTTGTGTAATAGTCCACAGCCACAATGGCATACTTAACCCCTCCCTACCCGGTCGGGAGGGATCCAACAAGGTCGATCCCCCATACTGAGAAGGGCCAGGGACTATTCATCAAGGTTATCTTAGTCGGGGGGGCCCGTGGGATCCTCGCATACCTCTGGCACTGTTCGCACTTGCGGACGTAGTCTATACAGTCTTTCTTCATGGTGGGCCAGAAGTATCCTTGGCGCAGGATCTTCTTGGACAAACTGGGCCCGGCCGTGTGATCTCTGCAAAAGCCCTCATGCACCTCATGCATGATGGCACTCAGCTCGGTCCCGGACACGCACCTGAGGTAAGGCATAGACAGCCCCCGGCGGTAGAGTTTTCCATCCATCATGACGTACAGGTGTGCCTGGTACAGGAGTTTCCTAGCTGCGGCCCGATCGCTCGGAACTTCCCCGGTGGACAGGTATCTGATCAGTGGGCCCATCCAGGAAGCGGAGTGGTCGATGGTGTGGACTGTAGAGGCCCTGATGCTCGGTACGGGGAGATGGTTGAGGGGAACCAGTCCGGCCAGCTCGGCCTCTGCGTCTGTCGCCAGCTTTTCCAGTGTATCCGCGAAGACATTTTGCTCCCAGGGAATCTGGCGGATAGAATGCGCTGTGAACGTTTGGAGCATTTCCCTCGCTTGAGTCACGTATGCCGCCATTCTCTCTCCCTTGGTCTGATACTCCCCTGAAATTTGTCTGACGACCAGCTGGGAATCGCTGTAAATTTCCAGGTTAGCTGCCCCTACCTCCCGGGCCAGGCGTAACCCGGCGAGGACAGCTTCGTGCTCCGCCTCATTGTTCGACACTTTGAACCGGAAACGGAGGGCATTTTATAGCTGGTGCCCCTATGGTGACACCAGGATGATCCCGGCCCCATTCTCGTTCGAGGCTCCGTCCACGAAGACTTTCCACACGGGCGTCGCGGGGTTATCAGGGATACTTTCTTCTGGGGAAATCCCGGAACATTCGACGATGAAATTGGCCAGGGCCTGTCCCTTGATGGACACCTGGGGCACGTAAGATATATCGAACTGGCTCAGCTCCATTGCCCACTTCAGGAGTCTTCCCGACGATTCGGGTTTCTGCAACATCTGCCGCAGGGGATGGTTGGTTAAGACCTTTATGGCATGAGCCTGGAAGTAAGGTCAAAGCTTCCGGGACGCAATCAACAGGCAGAAAGTCAGCTTTTCGATCAATGGGTATCGAGACTCGGCGTCTAGTATCCGCTTGCTCACATAGTATACCGGGAGTTGCGTCCTTTCTTCTTCTCGCACCAGCGCGGCACTGATCGCGTGCTCGGTCACGGCCAGGTATAGGTACAGTGGCTCTCCTTCTACTGGTTTTGCCAGGATTGGGGCTTTGGCCAGGTGTTCTTTCAGCTTCCGGAAGGCCTCTTCGCATTCGGGCGACCACTCGAAACGCTGGCCCGCCCGAAGGACGTTGAAAAAAGGGACGCACTTGTCCGTGGCTTTAGAAACGAAACGGCTCAGGGCGACCACTCGCCCCGTCAGGCTTTGCACGTCCTTGTGCTTCCGAGGAGAGGCCATGTCGATCAGGGCCTTGATCTTATCCGGATTGGCTTCTATTCCCCGGAAGCTCACTATGAAACCCAGGAACTTCCCGGAGGCCACGCCGAAGGTGCACTTTTTAGGGTTCAGCTTCATCCCGTACTTCCGGATAACTGCGAAAGCTTCTGCCAAATCATCCGAATGGTTCCGGGACGTCTTGGACTTGACCAGCATATCATCGATGTACACCTCCATGTTTCGCCCTAGCTGGGCCCGAAACATTCGATTGACGATCCTTTGGTACGTTGCTCTGGCATTCTTGAGTCTGAAAGGCATGACTGTGTAGCAATAGATGCCCTTGTCAGTTTGGAAACTGGTATGCTCCTGATCCGCCACATGCATGGAGATCTGGTTGTAGCCGGAGTAAGCATCCATGAAACTCAGGATCTCGTAGCCAGACGTAGCATCCACCATTTGGTCGATTCGGGATAGCGGGAAACAGTCCTTCGGACACGCTTTATTGAGGTCCGTGAAGTCAATGCATGTTCTCCAGGTCCCGTTAGGTTTCGGCACCAAGACGGGATTGGCCAGCCACACGAGATATACATCCTCGCATATGAAGTTGATGAAAGACAACTTCTCCACCTCCAGCTTGAGGGCCTCGGCCCTCTCCGTCCCCAAAGGTCTACGCTGCTAGCGGACCGGGGTCGCGTTTGGGTCTATACTTAATGCATGGCAGATGATATTGTGGTTGATCCCGGTCGTATCAGAGTGGGACCAGGCCAAAAGGTCCTGGTTTTCCTGGACTTGGGCGATAATGGCAGCCCGAATGTCCGCCGGCAGGCTCTTTCCTACTTGGATGATCCTGGCAGGGTCGGTTTCGCTGATGCAAACCTCTTCTATTTCGTCCATTGGTTCTAGGACGCGATCGTCCCCTATCCGCGGGTCCAGATCATCTTCTTCCCGGGCCGCTCACTCAGCAGGAGGGAGGGGAGCTTGTTCGACGCACGCCTCCCGGACCATGTATATGGGCCGGGCGGAGACATGGTAACACTTCCGGGCGCTCTTTTGGTCTCCCGGGACAGTTCCTACCCCTCCGTTGTCGCATGGGAACTTCATGCAAAGGTGGCGGATGGAGGTGATGGCCCCGAATTCGACCAGCGCGGGCCAGCCAAAGATGACGTTGTAAGCGGTGGGGCAATCCACCACAACAAAGGTACAGAATTTGAACGAGTGCTGCAATTCACTCCCCAGCGTAACCGGCAGCTGGATCTTTCCCATGGGGAGAAGCGCATCTCCATTGAAACCGTAAATTTGGGTCGGGCAGGGCGCCAGATCTGCTTCCGTCAAGCCAATGGCGGCGAAGGCAGTTTTGAACAACAGGTTGACGGAGCTTCCGTCATCCACCAGCACGTGGGACACCAACTTGTTGGCGATTTGTGCATCTATGACCAGCGGGTCATGGTGCGGGAAATGGACGTTGCGGGCGTCGTCCTCCGTGAAGGTGATGGGGAGGTTCATCAGTTTAGGGCGCTGAGCCGGAGCCTGAACAAGGGCACAAACTTCCTGGTCGTGGTCCAACTCGCTCAGATAACGCTTTTGGTCATTTCTCGAAGGTCCTCCTAGGTGGGGTCCGCCCGAGATGGTCGCCACGTGTCCGTCCACTCGAGGGGGCGCTGCCCCGGAGGGATAGGGCATTCCAGGGCCGGGAGCCTGCGACGCGAGGACACCCTAAGGGGCCTGCGTTGGGGGTCCCTGTGCATACCCTCCCTGGAGTGGGAACATTCGAGTCGTTATCGGGGCCGTGGATTGCCCGGGGATTGCTGACACGCCCGGGACTCCCACGGGCATTCTTACCCACTGGTGGAGGTGCCCCAGCTTGATGAGATTTTCAATCTCATCTTTGAGTTGTCGACACTCGTCGGTGGTGTGGCCCACGTCTTTATGATAGGCACACCTTTTACTGGTGTCTCTCGGATTCCTTCCCCCCTTAAACATGGGGCTAGGCTTCCGGTAGTGGACCGCCCTTTCTGTCGCCAAATATATGTTTTCCCGGGTGTCCACCAAGTTGGTGTATTCCGAATATTGGGGCTCGTAGCCCCTCTTCCCCTTTTTGGCTTGCTCGGGCTGGTTCTGGCATTTGCCCGATCGCTTCCCCTGGGAGAGATTCACGCTTGCCTCAGTCACTCCCGTTTGTGACTGCGGGGCCACGATGGGGGCCATGCTGTGGCCTGCCGGCGCGACGCCATAACCGGAGAAGTGGGTTGATTGGGTCGGGGCGTACCCTGACGTGGCAGGGTCGTATACCGTAGGGGTGTAACTGATGCCAGGCGTGACGGCCGACCCCGGGACTATGGGGGGCGTGGCGTATGACTGCGCAGGGAACTGTCCCGCACCTCCCGGAATCGTCTGAGGGATGGGGTGAGGAGCTGGGGGCCATCCGAAGGCCTGGATCTGAGCTTCCTCCCAGTTGATGAATCCTTGGGCCCTCCTGATGAATTCTTCCAAGGTGGCGGCTTTCCTGCGCTGCATGTCATCCCAAAGGGGGGACCCGGCCCGGATCCCGGACTGCAGTGCCACCAGGCGCTGTCCGTCATCGACTTTTGTCTTGGAGGCTTCCTCAGTAAAGCGCTGGATATAGGCTCTCAATGTCTCCGCGGGTAATTGCTTAATGTTGGCGAGGGCGCTGATTTGCATGTCCATCCTCATGGCGGCCACGAACTGCTTCCGAAACGCTGACTGCAGCCCGGACCAGGATTGGATGGACCGTGGTTTAAGCCTTTTCCACCACTTTTCGGCGGGACCGCCCAAAGTGATGGAGAAGCAGAGGCATTTTCCGTCGTCGCTGACGTGAGCCACTGTCATGAGTCAGTTGTATCGGGACAGATGATCACTAGGATCAGTATTTCCAGTATAGGCGGTGAGGCTCGGCATCTTGAACCCCTTGGGCAGTACAGCGTCCAGGATGTGCCTCGCACAAGGCTCTTTATCCTCTTCGTCGGAGTCACTTTCCGCGCCTTCCTGCTTGCGGACCAGGCGATCAGTGACCTTTTTTAATGCGGCCATCTGTTCCATGAGCAGCTTGGCTGTGTTATCCTCCAGGGGGATTCTTTCGTTCCTCCTGTCGTTGATGTCGTTCCTGAGGTCCCCGTCTCGAGGGAGGATTTTTTCCTTGTGGGCCCGCTCTTTCCGAGCATTCAGTCCATCGCGTAAATCTATCAGGGAAGTGTCGTCCCCTGAACTGAGAGCGTGACGATCCTCGCGGCGAGGCCGTTCTCGACGGTTCTTGTTGACCGAGGCACTTGGGTGGAAAGACCTTTCCCGCCCGTTTTGTAACGCCCTACTACCTTAGAGCCGCTACATAGTGAGTTTAAAACAGAAATCGTGCTTTTGACTGACTCTACGTGGTTTCTAAAACCAAAAGTGTGAATAAACCAGAATTTAAGGCTGTACTCTTTTAAAATGTTTAGTTTCATTGAAAACATTAAGTATCAAACATCTGGGATCCCGAAAATAAGGTTTACAAAATATTTACAACTCAAAAATAGATTTACACCAGGTTAACTATCAAAAGAATGAGTTAATACAGCCATAAACAAAATGCCCCCAACCAAAGCAATCGGGCAGGCCGAACATGTACGCGCCGCCCCCACGCTCTCCATACTCATGGCCGGTTGACTGACTCCTTGCTTTTACCTGCCATACAGAGCACCCGTGAGCCGAAGCCCAGCAAGAAAACCCATACAGTATATAACATATGCACAGAATATAGCTGAAATAATCCACTGATAAATAAGAAAACCATCAGACTAAACAAGCACGGCCATGCCGCCCCAGAGGCCTTACCAAAGCCTGGGGTCTCGGTCCTCACCGTCAGGATAACTCATGTATCCCTTGGGTCCCACCCTGGCTATAAGCACCCCATGTGCTGAGTGTTACTTCCGGCCCCAAGGCCGTACCCGGCCTTTGCCGCTCTCGGCCTTAGCCGTTCATTTCATTATAATCGCACGCATAATACATTTCGAAATAATTGTTCAAACATATAATAATTCATCCAAGGTCATACATTTGCAAGTAAAACAATCTAGGGCCATGCCCTGCAATAACACTGTGGGCCCATGCCCTGATCCCGAGTGTTACGGTTTTCTTACCTTTAAATTCGATAGCCTTGATCACCTGACTCCTTGAGCACGATCCTACTCGAGCCCTAGCGCTTAACTAAGCAAAATCCACAAGTCAAAGTCATCACCAAACCTCAAGTCCAAAACCTAGCCTCAGGACCAATCCCGAGTCCCCGGGAAGTCCTAGATCCCCAAAACAAAGTGGTGGAATCGAGCCCCGAACCCTAGGTCAAAATCCCTCAACAAAAACCCAAAAATCCCCTTCTGTGAACAGTGCAGCACTACAGCGCTCTAAAGAGGGCGCTGTAGCGCTACAAGCAGAACCACCCCTCATGAAACAGGGGCTAGCGCTACAGCGCCCCCTAACTAGCGCTGTAGCGCTAGTTGCAGACCAGCACTACCCAAAAATCGCTTCTTGCAATTTCCTTCAACCATTTCAACCCCAAACTTGCCCAAACCTTTTCCAAACCCAAAAACAAACTTAACCACACCTCACACTCATCCCAAGCATCCCAAGAACTTAGCCCCAAGCTCAAGCAACCCAAAACTCAAAATCTAACATAATGAACCCAAAAACCAGAAATTCATTCAAACAACAAAGATAGGGTCTTAGAAATCATACCGTGGGTGGAATTTCGACCTTGAATTGAACCCTAGACCTCCTTAGCTTGCTCCTTTACAACCTTGACCTGATTTCCCCAAAAATCCCATCTATTTAGCTCAAATACACAGCTCAAACCAGTCAAGCCCTAAAACTGAAATCTTCAAGAACTTACCTCAAATTTCTGATGTGATCTTGCTAATCCTTGCCAATCCTCAAGTCTAGCTTAGGATCCTTGATGCTCAGCCTACCCTAGCTCTCCACTGAGCTTAACTCCAAGAAAATGAAGGAAAAATGGTTGGGAGAGCCACAAACCGATTCTTTGGAACAAAAACCCCTTCAGCTTTCTCTTCTTTCCTTTTCTTCCTTCTTTCTTTCTTATCAGCCTTATAACTCCTTTTTATTTCTACAAAATCCACTAAGTATAAAGCCCCCTTTAACTTATCTCTAACAAGCCTAAAGACCAAAATTCCCTCCCTTAATAATTCTAAACCTTTATGCCCATAAAGGGGCATTTTAGTCATATTACCCAAATTCCCACTAATTCCTCAAGTGTTCCTAATAATTCCCGCTCGCTACCCAATACCTGATCAATCACCAAATATACAATCCTCATCATCAAGATTAACCTCAATATATTTCCCAAATTCTCATTTAAACTCCCCAGGCTTAACCCAAGCCGGGTATAGATTCCCGCTTTGACTTTTCCGCTAACCCGCTCATTCTAGGATCGTCTCGAGTCATAGATCACAGAGATCAACACAGTCATGCCCAAAATGGCAAAATTACAATTATGCTCATTCTAAGATAATCAGGTCTACATGCATACTAATTCACATAGATGTGCATCTCAAATAATCAAATAGTCATATATCGTGCATTAAATCATAATCATGCATTAAATTCATTAAAGTCACACACAAAATCCCATTATGCCCTCCAGGCACACTAATCAAGGCCCTTAAGCCTTATTAGCGAATTTGGGTCGTTACAAGTTTGGCCCTGGGGCGTGTCGGGGCTATCCATTTCGTGGCCGCGTCCCCTGCGGATCGATCGGGTGGCCCCGTCCTGGGACGGGGCGCACCTTCTCTTTCCTAGGTAAAGGCCGTGAACGTGCCCCGGCTTTTTCGACGGGGGTGGTCTTCTCCCGGGTCTTTCGTCGTTCCTTGTCCGGGACTCCTTAAGCCGGCTCGGAGAAAGGCCCTGGGTGACGGACCGGGCTGGCACCCCTGGGGGCCCCAGCCTGCTCTTGGGGAGCGGGTTGCTGCGTTTCTGGAAGCGGGCCAGCTGCAGGGTTAGCTGCTGGACCTTGCGCGGCCATGAGCGCCTGCAGGGCTTGGAGAGACTCTTGCATCCGGCAATACGCCTCTGCCTACTCAGCGATCCTGGTTTCCTGATCCAGGACTTACTGCCTTAGTCTAGTCACCTCCAAATCCTGCTGATCATCGCGGGGGTTCCTGGGATCCGCAGCTTCGTCGTGGTACTCCTCATTTTCCTCCTCATAGTACTCTTCCTCGTTTTCCACTTCGTACTCTGTCCCACCCTCGTAGTCTTGCGACTCATCTTGGTGAGATGTTTTAGGAGGCACGTCTTCAGGCAGGTCCTGAGGAATATGCTGAGAAGGCAGCGGGTCTCCGTTGCCTTGCTCGGGATTTGTAGGGTCGAAGGTGGTGTGTCGTGTGTTCACCATCGTAGTAAAGGCTTGACGTTAGCACTAGCTTCCTTCAGCTCTCAATGAAAGCACCAAACTGTTAACCGAGATTTTTGGCAACTCTATTAATGAATAATATTTACTGATAATAATAATGAAAATAGAAGATTGACATGGGGTTTTTACATGGTTGGGGCGTTAACTAGCCTTAGTCCACGAGTCTATATTATTAGAGCTTGAAGAAGCTTTTACAATGGAGTTTTCTCTCAATATCTGGATAGAGTTTCTCTTATTTCCATCCAAAATCCAGAGCCTGTTTACAGTGCTCTGTAGCTTATATTTATAAGCTGATGGGAATACCGGATCTGGGCCGGATCAGACCCAGGCCCATCGGGGAAACGGATACCAGCGACCTCTCTAGTGGAGGCCCAATACAAAAAGATATAAAATACACGAAATTCAAACCAGCTAAGGCCCAATAGGTTGACCTTAGAACTACGCCTCGCCCGACAAAACAACGCTTTGGTTCTGATCACTTCGAGTCATGAGGCTGATTCAGGAGACAAGACCAGTCAGAGTACTTGGCTGCGCAGTCCTCACATCAGTGTGTAATCCCGAGGTGACCTTTTCTGCAGGCGAAAAGTGGGGACAACGCCCACGCGGAATGAGGCGGCCTCAAGGTCCTAGACGCTTGGCCCCTTCGACTGGGGATGAGGTGATCCAGGTCCGTTTACCGTTGTCCCACTCCATTTACCACAGGTCGGGACCGTATCAGGGTCCGGGACCAGGACGCGTAGCCGTGATGATCCGAGCGCTCTGGGCATCGCCCGGACTATCTTCGCTGAGGACGAACCCAGAGGGACATCTCGGACCCCTCCAATGGGCCCAGTCTTGAGTCCCCGGTCCGTACCTGTCCCCTTGGGCACTCTCCATACCAAGAGACCTTGGGACGGGCCCACGTGCTGAAATGGCCTTCTGACGGCGGGCCAAGACGAAGGCCCAGAGCCCATGCAGGAAATAGGGATAACAAACATAATTAAATCAATTATTACCCTTTCGGCACGCTAATCAAGGCACTAAGCCTTATTAGCATATTTGGAAGGTTACAATACGCACGTACATGACTTTCAGTGTATACCATATTTCCACACACACATGAATATCAAATTATGTTGACATTACAATATATCTCAAAAAGTATTTTCAAGTAAGTTTTGTGCACCTGACAAATGTAGAGAGAGCTCACTGATTGAGAACTCGTCGATTGTGCAATATATGTATATTTATTTATGGTTGATTTATAGATTTTGGTATTTTTCTTACATTTTTTGAAGGAGAAGAAATTGAATGTGGATCATGGTGCTATAATACTGTTTACTATATGTACTGAAAAAGTATATTTGTATCTTCGAATTCAATTAGCTAACCAAGTATTGGTATTAGTATTGTTTGAATTTTGGTTCTCTATATATCTATTTTCTTATTATAATATAATACTTTTTATTCAAAAGTGAATAATTGTACAAAATATTATAATTATTATCATCATTATCAATATTAATAATTGTATTTTTCTCTCATTTGATATTTTCTCAAGTTTGTGACAAAACGATATTACTAATGGTATTATTTGGATTTATAATTTGTTTCCACTATAGTAAATAAATATTTTGTAGATTATAATTTAGTGGAAATTCCAACAGGTTCAAAATATGCGGAGGTTGAAGTGAAGCACAAAAAATATTTTTTAGAAACAAGAAACATATTATGAATTAAAAAGTATATAATTATGACAATTGATGTTAATATTGTTTGTTAGCTTAATTTTTTCACATCTCTTGCTTTTCAAATGCTATTATACATTCTGTTAATTTCTTGAAAGGAGAGAGAAACAAATATTTGATTAATTAGATACTTTTAATATAATTTTACTATTAGAGCATAACTTTAAAAAATGGATGAATTACAAAAGGTATAAATTTCCCACTCACATTATACAAATTATAAAAGTAATCAAACAAATTTAGAATTATGTTAAATATATATAGTTGAATTACAAAATATATAAATTCAAATTATAATATTTATCAAACAAATATAAAATTACCTTAAATATATATTAAAAATTATTATAAAAAAATTACACGAATGCAAGTATATTTTCTAATATATTTATATGATATGGCACTCTAAAGTTGCTCTAAAGCACCATTTCTATTTTCTTCTTATTTCACATTTTTTAATTTGAATTCAAATTTGATTAGATATTTAATTACAACAATTGTTTAATTAAATTATAAATATAAACAATCGTTAACTTTTCTCTTTTTTTCTCATTTTTATTTTAATAATAATAATAATAATAGATGTCAATTAAAAATGTCTATATTATATTATATTATATTAATAATAATAATAATAATAAATAATTTATATATCTATTTGTATTTTATAACTTTTTGACAAAACACAAGATCCAAATGTTAATTTTTAACAATGAATGATCCAAACAGGTAATCAACCTTTTGACAAAACACAAGGTCCACAAATTAATTTTTTTTTTTTAAAAATGTCCAAATGGGTAATCGGCTAAAATACAAAGTTCAAAATGATATGAACTAATAGAAAACATAAATTATATAGATACTTATTTATATTTATATAATTTACTTTTTATAAAGAATTTTTAACACTCCGAATAAATACATGGTCCAAAGGTTAATTTTTTAAAATAAAGAGTCAAAACGAGTAATCGGCCAAAATATAGTGTTCAAATAATCAATCTATTTATTCTTATTTTTAACATTTTGACAAAACTTGAGGTCCACAGGTTAATTTTTAAAAATAAAGGTCCCAACGGGTAATCGGCTAAAATACAAGGTTCAAAATGGTGTGAACCCTTACAGAAAACATAAATTATATATATAATTTAATTTTTATAAATGATTTTGAACATTTTGAATAAATATATGGTCCAAATGTTAATTTTAAAAAATAAATGGTCAAAACGGGTAATCGGCTAAAATACAATGTTCAAATGATCGATCTATCTATTCATATATTCAACATTTTGATAAAACACGAGTTCTAAAAGTTAATTTTTAAAAATCAAGGATTCAAATGGGTAATTGGCCAAAATAAATCTTACACAAAACATAAATTTTCTTATACATAATTTAGATTTTTTATAAAATAAAAATCATGCAAAGTGTATAATAATAATAATAATAATAGATAAAAGCATACGTACAACAAGTTTTTTTAACTTTGTTTTCGATATTTTAATTAAATAGAATTTTTCAAAAATCAGCAAGATGTTTGCTATACAATGAATGCCATTATGAAAAAAAAAATATGGTTAAGAGGTTTTCACGTGTTCATATAAAAGAAGATGTTATAAGAATAAGGACAATCTCCCAAAAAATATTTTAAAATATGTATATTTTTTAATAATTACAAAAATTTGTGTATTATGTTTTCTAGTTTTATTATATATTAGAGCATCATTTAGGAAGGTTTGGTCATATTTCATGGGTAGGACCCATCATGTCAACACACGCTTCTCCATTAGGTGTATGAAGTGTACTGGAATGTCATAGCTTCCAAGGCTCGAACACGTGGACAATTAATCTTCGACGCATTCGACGGTTCATATTGCTTACTCAGCACAAACTCCCGAATCATTGCCACACGTGGCCCTCACTCACACTGATAAACAATTATTATTTATTAATTAAATCCGATTATATGTACATATTCTAAAAAGACGTAAAAGAACCGCCAGACAAGGCCATGGCCACGTGTCGTTGTTAAGAATGGAATATTATAATTTTAATTATTGAACCCAAAATCAGTTCCAATAAATAAAAATTATTTCAATAATTTAAAAAAAATAAAAATAAAATAAGACGTCACCTTAACAGATATGCATATTCGATACTCTTCGTTTATTATTTTTTTTCCTTTTAAAAAATAAAATAAAAAGAGAGAGAACACATACGAAGCTTTAGAAATACTTTCCAATTCTTAGTACACTAGATTACTTTAGTTTTGGGTTTGGTACGTATAGAGTATTTTAATAATTTTGATATTGAATATAATCTTTTGATGTGTAAGCTAGGAGACTTGTGTTTTCATCAACGAAAGTAAAACTTTATATAAATTAATTATAATGAATTTAAGGTAAATTATTGCACGTTATCTCCCTTAAACTATGGATAATAACTTTGAAAAAGAAAATTAACATGTACGCTTTGCCTGTTAATTTTGCAATCTTGCCAAATCAACCATCACTACTAGAAATGAGGTCAAAATATTTCGACGACAAAAGTCGTTTTACTTTTGTCGGCACACTTTTGTATCGGTGAAAGTGATCGGGAAAAAATGGTTGGTGCACCATCTTTTGTCAATGATGTTCAAATTATGTCAGCAAAAGTGATTTTGGTAGCGAAAATAATTTGTTGGCAGCAGCCGAAAAAAGTCTGGCCTGAGAAAAAGTTAACTTTTCTGACGCAAAAATCGCATCAAGAAAAAGATTTTCAATTATTTGTTTAAAAAAATAAAATTACTTTTGCCGGCTCAAAAAACACGTTGGAAAAAAATTTTAATAATTTTTTTAATATATTTATAAAATCAATTTAAAATGTATTATTGGTAATTAATTAATTTTGTTAATATTATATAAAAACTACATAATTATCTTTTAAATATAATTGACAAACCAATCATACATAATTAAGTAAATGTCATAAAAAGTATAAAAGTACTTAACAAAATAAAATAAATTGTCTTAAAATTAAAGGTGGAAATAAAAGTACATCTACTCGGCAAAATCATCCTCATCATCATCATTGTCTTCCTGGTGGACTGAATGAGATGGCTGGCTAGCTGAAACACTATCCAAATTAAATGTTGGTGGGGCGAGGGCTTAAATGGGGGCGGGAAATTCATTCCCGATACCCACAACAACAAAAATGGCTTTTACTTCAGTTTTTAAATTGGATTTACTTCGATTTTCGCTAAAATTCGCAACCGCAGTAGTTCGGAGCAAAGTAAAAAGTTGTTAAAAACCAAAGTGAAAAATTGGTTTTCTACTTCAGTTATTATGTAAAAAGCGAAGTAGAGAGTGGGGATTCTACTTCGGTTTTTACATAATAACCGAAGTAGAAAGTGGGGTACGCTTCCTTGGTGGACATTTTCTATTTCGGTTATTATGTAAAAACCGAAGTAGAATCCTCACATTTTACTTCGGTTTTTACATAATAACCGAAGTAGAAAGCCCCTCCCCCTTTTTTAATAATTATTTCTAATTATTTTTAAATTGCTCAATTCTATTTTTTTTTTTTGCCCTAATTTTTTTTAAATAGTCTAATTATATGAATTTATAGTTATATATATTTTTACAATTGGAATTGGTTTATTTTCATTTAATTTATAACAAAAATAAAAATCACAAAATTTATACACTTAGAATTAAAATTCTTATAAAATAAAATATTTATACATTCACATAATTGTTAAGTAGAATAACCTAATACACTTAGAATTAAAATTCTTATAAAATAAAATATTTATACATTCACATAATTGTTAAGTAGAATAACCTAATCATTCATATATACATTCACATAATTGTAATTAAGTAAAATAGTCTAAACATTTATATATACATTCACATAAAACTAAAGGTATGTATAAACAAAATAGCTTTACTAATAAATTTAAGTCATCAATCGGCTTAACTATTCTTGTTGGATTGACAAGATGTCCTCCCGACCCTTGGCGACAATTTGGCTGCTAGTAACTTTGTCATTTAGTTCATTCTATGAAACAAACCAATGATAGATTAAATTAGTAACTTGTAACAACACTTAAAAAAAATTCCTACTTTGCTTTAAAACACTTACAACTCTTTCTTTAATTTTTTTGTCCAAATTATCTTCAACAAGAGTCTTCTTCGTTTCTCACGCTCTTATCTAAATTTCATATCCATCTACATCTTCCACTCCTAGTTCTTTTTTCTAGGACATCCAACATAATTGAAGTTTAATTGTTAAATTTGCCTAAGTCTAACAAAATTTCGGCAGCATAACAACTGCATTTTAACATCTCCAAAAATTTAAAAACATGTAAATAACACACAAAATCTCTCGACATAGTGTGCGAATTGAAAAAGGAAAAAAATTAATAAAATCTATAAAAAAATTGGCAGAGTTTCCTTTGTTTTTGTAGCATATCCCAATTTTATAATTATATATAAATTCAACACAAATAAACACAAAATCAACACACATAATTACATCCTTATATCACCGCCAACAATAAATTTCCCAAAACCTACTTCACTAAAGTAAAATACGCATGATTTAACTCTAATTTTATAAATAAATATTGCAATAGTAATAAATAAAATTTAAGGATTACTCACCTCCAATATTACTCTTGAAGTCACCCAAAATCAATACCAAATTGGCAACTAAATCAACAACCCTACTAAAAAGCTTAAACAAAAACAAATAAAAATCAATTACATGATTAATTAAACTAGTTACATAATCATCAAACAACATATAAAGCTAGCTAGTTATAGAAAATAAAAAACAAATGTTACTAATAATCCAAACATTTCAAGTTCTAACATTGGCAACAATATTACCTATTGAAGCTATGTTTAGAAATTTAACTAGCAAGTCACAACAATTTTTAAATTTTACTAATATATATATATATGGGTGCACTCTTAATGGTTACTGTCCATGGATGGTTACTTTAACATTAATCATTGGATTAAGATCAATAGTCCATATTTATAGTTGTTAATTAAGATTTCTAAAAATAAATTTTGATTTTTTCAAAATTTTGGAAGGGTTACTTGATGAAAAACATGTATTTGTTATGAAAATATAATATTGTAAAATTTTTCATTTTTCAAATGCATGTCAATTTCTAAATATAGCTAATATCTCTCATTGGTTGGAAACAACATTAATTATGGCAAAAGTAAAATAAATAAATTCAAAATTAATGTAGAAAAAAAATATTTACCTGTTGTTGACTTGCTATACCAAGTCACTATGTATCCACATCATCATAATTATTAGTACCCATCTGTGGGTAGTAACCATTGAGAAGTCTTCCATATATATATATATGTATTTATTATGAAAATATAATATTGTAAACTTTTTATTTTTCAAATGCATGTAAATTTCTAAATATTGCTAGTGTCTCTCATTAGTTGAAAACAATATTAATTATGACAAAAAAAAAATAACTAAATTCGAAATTAATGTAGAAAAAAAATATTTACTTGTTGGTGACTTGCAATAACAAATCATTATGTTATCACATCATCATAATTGTTAGTACCCATCTATGGGTAGTAACCATTGAGAAGTCTTCCATATATATATATATATATAATAACATTATATAAAATAACAAAATAAATAAAAAATATATAACACAAATATACTAAAAAATAAGTATTAAATTCCAAATAATATAAAAAAAATCAACACAAACAAAGTTTTAAGGTAACAAACCTTCTTTGATGCTCAAAATAATCTCTAAATCAATATTAGCAACTCTAAAACCTATATATAATAAACACATTATATCTATAAGAAAAAAAAAATATGAAAATAATATAGAAAATTACAAAAAAATCATACAAACAAAGATTTAGTGATTCATACCTTTTTTGAAGCTCAAGAACACATTTTAATGTAAGAAAATCAGTCAAAGTCCAATAACAATACCCATTTTCGAACCCTAAAAATGCTCACACCCAAAGTCTTTATTTTCTCCCTCAAAAATAAAAATGGAACTAATATTTCTAATTTTAAGTAAGAAAAATGGTTTCAAATGGTAAAAAAACATATAAAAAAAATGGTATATTTAGTGAAACCATCGTGGGAGTACGACAACAATGGAGGTTTTATGGGTTTGGCGTTTGGGATTTTTGCTTCAGAGAGGCGAATGAGGCGAGAGCTATATATTAAGGGTATTAAAACTCTTTTACTTCGGTTCTTATATAAAAACTGAAGTAGAAAGTACCATTTTTACTTTGATTTTTATATAAGAACCGAAGTAAAAGCCTTCAGGGCCGCGTTTGGTTTGCTCCACTTTTCACTTCGATTTTTTCATAAAAAGCGAAGTGAAAAGCCCCAATATAGTCTGCAAACCAAACATGGCCCTTGCTCATTTTCTATTTTAACTTCGTTTTTTTAAGAAACCTAAGTAATAGCCTATTTTTATGTTCTACCATTCCCAAAAGCAAAGTAAAAACCTATTGACAGGCTTTAACTTCAGTTTTTTTATATTCTATGTGTAAAAAACGAAGTAAAAGCCTATATTTCTAATAGTGACCATTGCTTGCATCTGTTGTATGTAATTCATCATGTATTGGTTATCTTGTATTATGTATTGGTTCTGGGCGAGCATAAATTGTTCATGGGCTTGCTGCTTCATTTTAAGTTGCTCGTTTTCCTCTGAAGATAGCCTATATCCACAGATGGTTGACTACCGGACATGGAGGATGAACTCTATGCTCATTGTCCTCCAGTTTCCTTAAGCCTAGGCAATGACCCAAATCATTTCTTATAGCGGGATCGAGGACCTAAAACATCACACATTATGTCCAAGTCCGGAGGTAGTGGGACATCAGAACCGCCTTCCAACACAAGATGCAGCAGATGAGGCAGTAGGCGTACTTTGTGATGCCTGCCTTTGAGTCATCTCCTCTTGAAAAATATTAAAGTTAATTAATTAAGATTATAAGAGACAAAATTGAAACTAAATAATGATTAATCAATTTTAAAATAATTAAATCTTACATACGCCTTCCCAGCTTCCTTGCTTAGCCAACCTTTCTTATTTCAGTGGAGTTGTTCGAACGTGTCAATCAAGCTCAGAAATTGGCTAGACTCATCTACCTAGAAAGGAAAAAATATTATAACATACACATAAATTCATTATAAAACAATAAAATTTTATAATTCGTACAACTTACATTATCATGAATAAGTGCCACAATGGATTTAGAGTCGTGTCCCCCCGGTATAGGCATTTTGGCCCAATTTTCCTTGTTCCTTCGAGGCCTTTTCTGTTTTACATGAAACAATAATTTAATTAGTAGTTGCATAATATAAAATAGTATAAATAATTATAGTTTTACCTATTGATCCTTAGTAGACCAATAATCACACAACACCGCCCAGTCAGGTTGAGAAACACCTGTAAATGGTTTTGCCTTTGTCGCTTCGTTGTCCTTCTCCCCTCCAATTTCAACCCAATATCGCCTCATATTATATCGCCAGTCAGACAAATACTTCATCATATGTTTTTCCATCTGGTCCTTAACAACTTTATCCTCCAATGGAAAAGTGATCTTCTCCTACAATTATAATTAGAAATACTTGGATAATATATACTAACCATCTTTATTAATTATTTTAGTGCTATGTTAAAGTTTAGTAAGACACTTACAAATAATCGCTGGTAAATGGTCACATACTGTTAGAGTTGCTTTGATTATCAAATGGATTAAAACCATATGTAGCAAATCCAATCTCACATTTCTGGGTTCTGATGCGAAAGCTAGATACGACTAATCAAACTGCTTCTAGGTCTCACTATAAGCAGGATTTCTCATCACACCATCTTCATTAGGCCTTTTAGAATAGTGCCATCTCATATCCTCTGCAACATATCGAGGGTTATACATCATCTTCAGTCGTGGTGTCAATGGAAAGTAACGCAACACGTTATGGAGAACTTCTTTCCTTTCCCACCAGATTCTTGCTAGCGACAATCACCAAAAATGACTTTCTTCCCAAACTTGATCATCAATCATAGGGATATCAGGACAGAGATAACAAATTAATTTCTAATTAACTACTAATTTATTTGTTTAATAATTTTTAATTAATTATAAAAATACTAATTAACTCTAATAATATAATATTCATTACAATTTTTGTTTCTCATTATGTCGACATAACATATAACAAAAAAAATTAGTTTACTTAATTAAATTTCACGAAAAAATTTGGCAGCGTAGCATTTTAACATGACCATTTCAAACATTTTAAAGTCCTGCACTCAAAAAATCCAAGAACATTTATAATAACACATAAAATATTTATAAATAACTAATTTCTATTATTTTAAATTTAAAAAAATCAAACATATATAAAATTGCTAACATACTTTTTAATTGATTTCATAGTGGAGCGGCGGCGGTGGAGCAGTGGACTCACAACGACGGTGGGGGACCTTGGACACAAACATAGAATGTGTTAGAAATTTATACAAAAGTTAAAAAAAAAATTAAACAATAAATGAAAATTTACCTTTCTATGAAAATTGAAATAGTGGACCGGTGGTGGGAGACACAGTGGGGGTGCGGCGTCGGCGGTGGGTGTGGGGTGGCTCAGGTGGGGGCTGTCGTGGGTGTGGAGGGACTCGGAGAGGGGGGGCTGTTGGGATTTTATGCCCTAATTAAAACCCAAATTCTTTGTAATCTCATTTATTATCAATAAAAGAATAGAAATCTTTTTTTGACTTGGTCAATCACTTTGCTCACATATTTTATTTTCATGATTATTTGTTTAATATAAACTTCTATTATATCCCAAGCATATAGCTAATCGTATTTATAGTGAGGTAATCACAGTGGAATATAAATATGATTATATGTTCAAAATAAGTTAGTCCTAAGATTAGTCAGTGCACAGGATTTACATTGACTTGCCAATCTACGATATGATCTACTTACACATTACAGTGTTATATTCTTTCCAGAACATTAGCAAAGTAGATAAGATTGGATGTATTTGTTACATCAAACTGGACCGATATTGATAGTTGATAAGATAAGTAAACATACTGTTATTATTGTTAGGAGTGTGTCCTAAAAGCATGTAAAGACATTTGTTTTTTCTGTGAATAAATAAATACAATGGTTTATTATTATTGTCATATTTAGATTGTTAAATTATTGTTTGAATAATTTTGTAAATATCAGAAAAATTCCATATTCATTATTGAGGATATGATCTTGTATTAGTACGAGAGAATTAAGATCACATGAATGAATAAAAATAGTCAACAACGACAAATTAAAAGTTATGGAATTCTTTAATTGGAGTTGTAAGTACGGTTTACTGAGTATCATAATGATACAAATAATCTAGATTCGGATTATTGATGTGGTAAGACATCTCGGTAAATGTGCTTTATATAATATGATTATATATGACATGGACTAATATGAATTAAAGTCTTTATCCAAAAACCATTTAACAATAAAGACCTGTAATTCATATCATAATTGATGATCATTTATAGATCAACCTAAATCCTGAGTGTTCATGAACTCCTGTTCATGTTTATTAAATCTTTTGATTCATTCGTTAAGGTCTCTTCAAAGAATGAGGCTAATGACTTTTGTTTTGGAGATTTAATATCATGGATGGCTAGGAACATGTATCAACAATACGGAATCTAATCTTTCCTAACGGATCGTATATTAGTTCCCTTAAGGGTTAATTCTGGAACTGAATGATTTTGAGCTCAAATCTATAATTAGATTATAGATTAATTATTCACTAGTGAATTAATGGTACTTAAGGAATAAGAAGTAAATTAGAAAGGTTAAATGGTAATTCTCCCATTCTAATTTATGAACTAATTAATTAGACGATTGAACTATTGTAAGATGGTTATATCAATAGACGACTTAAGAAAAAGATTTCTGTAAAAGTATATCTATAATATAAAGAGTGCAATTCTGAATTTACAGTGGAGTAATATCATAATTAATAAATTAACTATTATAATTAAAGAGTTTAATTATTTAGTTTCAATTTATTGGAGCTTAATGTTATAGGTCCATGGTCCTCGAAATGGCTCAAACAATCACTGTCAAAGGCAAATACAAAAATGGGCAAAAAGGACTTATGTGATAAGTAAAATATTTTTCTATGTATCAAACATAATTATTGTTTAATTATGTGTAATTAATTAATTTATTTGATTTAACAAAAATATAATTAATTTTGAATTAATTTATTTTTGGGATTTTTGGTATTTAAATAATAATAAAAATTGAGAAAAATCACATGTCTGCACAAGCATGTGGTACACGTGTGGCACAGTGCACAGGCACTGTGCTACACGCATAAGAGATGGACTTAGTCTCTTGATTCCACAATTTTAGTTATTTAAATATTAAATAAATAATGAGATATTTTAATATGATTAAAATATTATTATTTAAACAAAAATATGATAACTGATCAGTTATTTTGAATTTGTTTAAAATAACAAATATTTTAATATATTGGATATTATTAAATATTGGATATCAGTTTTCATAGAACGTAATTTTTCAGGGATAGAAAAATATCTAGGAATCTCTCTCAGAGAAAGAGAACAGTGACAAAAACTAAAGTCATTGTTCTTCACAAAACCTAGGTCCAAACTTTATCAGATCTCATGTGTTGAGAACATCTGATAAATAGTTATTGCCTATTATTTGTATAGCGAGCCCACACTCGTTCTTTGTGTGCCTGAGAACATTTTGGAAGATCTTGGTGTGAGATCTCAAGGAATTTAGCCATATGAAAAGATAGCAGCAAGGAAGGACCTGAGGTAATTTTTCTGTTCATGTCCTTGATTCAATATATATATGCATGTGAAGAAGTAGATCTAGAAATCTTGTGGGATTAATCTAACAATTTGATTGTTGTTCTGGTGCGCATAATCTCTGATTTGATCAATAAAAACCAACATATGGTACCAGAGCCATCTTCACATATATATGTATTGAATCTATGTGGGTTTAATTTTATGCATTTATTTATTTTGATGAATGAATGGATGGCTTAATGTGATTGAATGCGTGGGAATGTTGAATCGTTAATTGTATGGTGTTTTTGGGTTAGGATTTGTTGATGATTAGATCATTGTGTAAGCCATTAAAGGGCATAGGATTTATGTAATTTTATTTGGTTTTCGACACCATAAAATTGTAATTCCGATCACACAAAAGTCAGAACGGAGCCCGGGATTCAGAACTCAGCCACCGCACCTCCGAGGCCAACCTCCGAGCCGCTGTCGGACGTCGTACGGACGCCGTACGGACAGCCATACGGACGTGTCTGTACGGTTCCGTACAGTCCTGCCCGGCGGCCCCGTTTGACGCCACGTGTCCCCGCCTGACTGGTCCATAATTTTTTTTTATTTTTTTCTAAAATTAATTTGTTATTTTTAATTTTTAAAATTTTTAAATATCCTATTTTTGAAATTTGATATTTAAATAATGAGATATTTTTGTTGTCTTAACAAACTTTTTTTTTAATATCTTATTTAAATTTTATTTTTTTCAAAATAACAGATTTTAATTTAAATTTATTTCAGTTTTAATTCAAAGTTGTTTTAATTAAAAAGAAAAATAAAAATAATGATTATTTAAAAGTTTGTTTTAATTAATCCAAATAATTTGAAAATTATTTTCTTATTATTATTCTGGACCAACAATGCCACAAATCCTACCGACAGTAAAGTAAAGAAGCCCGATGGAGATCAAGGCATTTTATTTTATTTATTTTAATTTTATAAAGTGGTTGTAAAATTAGAAATACCCAGAAGCACCCGGTTCAACATTTATTGTTTATTTATTTATTTAAATAATTATATTCATGTGGTTAATGTGATTGATAACATGTTCATGCATTGTATGCCATACATGAAAACCCACACAGTTATAATCATGCATCTCATTAGTAGAAACATGATTATTAGGATTGTCCTATATGTTTATATGAATTGTTTTGTGAAATCAATTGCATGTAAATTACTTAGTTTTATTTTGAAAACTTGGTAAAATATCACACCAAATTTTAAGTCTTTATGACTTAATTTCTTTAAACCAACTTTATTTTAAAAGGTGTTTTTTAGTAAAGTTTAGATGAACATGATTGGTAATTTAAAATTGGATATGCACCTAGAAACTCGCTTTCTTTCCAATTTTAATTATGTTCATAAAGTTTAAAGAAGCTGTAATTAATTTGGAATTAATTAGGTTAAAAACACTTATTTCAAAATAGTGAGTGGGAGAGGGTTGATATCTCAAACATAACCCATGGTCTCCATTATTAATATGACACCGTGAGATATGAATAGCGCCTCGCGACGGCTTTGTTTTCGTCCCCCTGAGGAAGGTGTTTGGACATATCAATAGCAAGGTTATATTTCTTACATAGATAGGAACTAATGATGTATTTTAGGCTTGACCGACCCTAAGGCGGCATGTCCTAAGTTAAGTCATGAACTTCGAAATAATGGGTTACACTCACAAAGTTATGATTAAGCTTGAGAGTGGATAATTATAACTTGACCAAACTAAGCGGTACTTTAATGTTTAAAAGAGAAAATAAAGAGTTATTTTAAGTATTAAACAATAAAGATAAGAATGTAAATTAATTTGACCGACCCTAAGGCGGCACTTTAATTGTTAGAAAATTTTATCTTGGAAATTAATCTTTATTTTATGTGTTTTAATTGTGCTCATGCATCATGTTTAATTTCCGAAACTTTGATATTTATTTTTCTAAATATAATAATATATTTGTATTTTTTTTATTCAGAATATGTCTATCTCTGGAAATCTCATCACTGCTTTGATTGCACAAGAAAAATTAACTGGTGATAACTTCATAAAATGGAAATCAAATATGAATCTGTTGTTGGTTAGTGAAAACCACAAGTTTGTCCTAAATGAGGAATGTCCTGAAGAACCTGGCGCCAATGCCCCGAAACATGTTCGGGACAAATTTGATGCATGGATTCAATCCAACAACAAAGCCAAGTGCTATATGCTTGTAAGCATGAGTGATGTCTTACGAACAAAGCATGAATCCATGGAAACTGCTTTTGAGATACTAGAATCTCTTAAAGAAATGTTTGGGCGCCCATCTGATCAAAGCCGTCATGAGGCTACAAGAACCTACATGAATGCTAAGATGAAGAAAGGTCAATCTGTGCATAAGCATGTTTTGAACATGATCAGTGTACTTCATGAAGCTGAGACGCATGGAGCAGTCATGGATGAAAAGACACAAGTAAGCATTATACTTGAGTCTTTAACTCCTGCCTTTTCTGCATTCACAACAAATTATGTCATGAAAAAATTAGATTTTAACATGACACAATTGCTGAATGAATTACAAACTTTTGAGTCTTTGAATAAGACCATCTTAAGTCAGCCTGAAGCAAAACCATCTTCTTCAAAGAAGAAAAGAAAAGGCAATAACAATGACAGCAACCCTAAAAAGGACAATCCGAAAAAGGCAAAGAAGCCATCCAAGGCGCCCGAGAACAAAAAGAACAATGACCCCAAACAAAAGGCACCCAAAGGAAAATGTTTCCATTGTAATGTCGATGGTCAATGGAAGAGAAACTGTCCAAAGTATCTCGCCGAGCTAAAAGAGAAAAAGAAAGGTAAATCAGATTTACTTGTACTCGAAGCTTGTATGGTGGAACAAGATAAATTATCATGGATAGTTGATTCTGGTTCCACTAACCATGTTTGTTCTTGTTTGCAGATGCTTGAGTCCGCAAAGCAGTTGGAGCAAGGAGAGATGACTATGAGAGTGGGAAGTGGAGCGGTTGTTTCAGCCAAAGCATGTGGAACAGTCCGTTTAAATTTTAAGAACAATTTTCTAGTTTTGAATAATGTGCTATTTATTCCTGAAATTACTAGAAACATTATTTCTTTATCTTTGTTACATGAATAAAATTTTAACATTTCTTTAAATAATAATATGATTTTTATTTCAAGGAATGGGAACAATATTTGTCATGCAAAACAAAAGGACGGACTGTACATGCTTAATCCAATAGAAAAATTGCTCAATAATTCTGAATTGTTTAAAGTAGTTGTTCCGCAAAGTAACAAAAGACAAAGGGTTTCTAAAGAAAATGACACGTATCTATGGCACTTAAGATTAGGTCATATCAGTCTAGATAGGATAAACCGGTTAACTAAAGATGGACCTCTAAGGGAACTAACAGTTGGAACCCTACCAGTTTGTGAATCCTGTTTAGAAGGAAAATTGACTAAACGACCTTTCACTTCGAAGGGAAATAGAGCCAAAGAACCACTAGAGCTAATACATAGTGATGTATGTGGTCCAATTAACATACAAGCTCGAGGTGGTTATGAATATTTTGTCACATTCACTGACGACTATTCTAGATACGGTCATATGTACCTAATGCTTAAGAAGTCAGAAACTTTTGAAAGGTTTAAAGACTTCAAAGCTTTAGCTGAGAAGCAATTAGGTAAATCTTTAAAAACACTCCGATCTGATCGTGGTGGTGAATATTTGGATTCTGAATTCAAAGATTTCTTGCTGGAGCATGGAATTCTATCCCAACTCACAGCACCTGGAACGCCACAACAAAACGGAGTTTCAGAGAGAAGAAACCGGACTCTGTTGGACATGGTCAGGTCTATGTTAAGCTACTCTTCACTTCCCTTATCGTTTTGGGGATATGCACTACAAACGGCTAACTACATTTTGAATGTAGTTCCATCCAAAGCTATGACAAAGACACCTCTGGAACTATGGAATGGAAGTAAACCTAGTTTACGACATTTCCGTATTTGGGGTTGTCCTGCTCATGTGCTAAGACCTAAATCTGGAAAACTGGATTCTAGGTCTGAAGTGTGTATATTCGTGGGCTATGCTCCAGAAACAAGAGGTGGATATTTCTATAGCCCAAGTGATCAAAAGGTATTTTGTTTCGACAAATGCAACCTTTTTAGAACACGACTATATGAATGATTTTAAACCTCGGAGCAAAGTAGTTTTAGAGGAACTAATGACAGATAATATTTCATCTTCATCCTCTTCATCGGTTAATGACACAACAACCAAAGAAACCACATTTCCTGAAAAGGAAAAACCAGTGCGACGTCGTAGTGGGAGGATTGTGAGACAACCTATTCGCTACGAACATGAGGCACACGTTCTTGTATCAGATACTGAAAAGGACGATCCATTGACTTTTAAAGAAGCAATGGAAGACCCTGATGTTGATAAGTGGCAAGAAGCCATGAATCAAGAAATGGAATCAATGTATTCCAATTCAGTCTGGGAACTTGTAGATCTGCTTGACAATGTTAATGCCATTGGATGCAAATGGATCTACAAGAAGAAAAGGGGTGCAGATGGAAAGGTAGAAACCTATAAAGCAAGGCTTGTGGCCAAAGGCTACACACAAAGAGAGGGTGTGGACTATGAAGAAACATTTTCTCCTGTGGCCATGCTTAAGTCCATTCGCATACTCTTATCCATAGCTGCCATCTATAATTATGAGATATGGCAAATGGACGTCAAGACAGCTTTTCTGAATGGCCACCTTGATGAAACCATTTATATGGAACAACCAGAAGGGTTTATAAAGAAGGATCAAGATAAAAAAGTATGCAAATTGTTGAAATCCATATATGGATTGAAACAAGCGTCAAGATCTTGGAACTTAACATTTGATGAAACTATTAAAACATATGGTTTCGAACAAAATGTTGACGAAGCATGTGTTTATAAATACATCAAAGGAAAAATTGTGGTTTTCTTAGTTCTTTACGTTGATGATATCCTACTCATTGGGAATGATGTAGAGACATTATCAAATGTAAAGAAATGGTTGGCTGACAAATTCCAAATGAAAGATTTGGGAGAAGCGAGCTATGTTCTAGGCATTAAAATTCTAAGAGATAAAAAGAACAAGCTCCTAGCACTTTCACAAGAAAATTATATTGATGAAGTGCTTGAAAGATTCTCTATGGAGAATTCCAAAAAGTGTCAATTGCCAACCAGACATGGAATTTCTCTTTGCAAAGATCAGTGTCCAAAGACACTACAAGAGCAAGAGGACATGAGAAAGTACCCCTATGCATCAGCTGTAGGGAGCCTAATGTATGCAATGTTATGTACTAGACCTGACATATGTTATGCAATAAGGATTGTCAGTCGTTATCAATCAAATCCAGGTTTGGAACACTGGATTGCGGTGAAACATATTCTCAAGTATCTCAGGAGAACGAGAGACTATATGCTAGTATATTCGGGTAGTGACCTCGAGCCTACTGGATACACTGACTCAGATTTTCAATCTGACAAGGATAGTAGAAAGTCTACTTCTGGGTCAGTATTCACTCTTGGTGGTGGAGCAGTTGTCTGGAGAAGCATTAAGCAATCCAGTATAGCTGATTCAACCATGGAAGCTGAATACATAGCAGCTTGTGAAGCAGCTAAGGAAGCAGTTTGGCTGAAAAAGTTCTACACAGATTTGGAAGTAGTTCCAGAAGTGGAGAAACCACTTGTTCTTTACTGTGACAACAGTGGAGCAGTGGCCAATTCTAAAGAACCAAGAAGCCACAAGAGGGGAAAGCATATAGAGCGCAAATATCACTTAGTCAGAGAAATCGTACATAGAGGAGATGTGACCATTCTGAAAATCGCATCATAACACAACCTGGCGGACCCGTTCATGAAGACGCTTCCAGCAAAGCAATTCGAGGGTCATGTACGTAATATGGGATTGAGAGAAATGCCTCACTTGCTTTAAGTACAAGTGGGAGATTGTTAGGAGTGTGACCTAAAAGCATGTAAAGACATTTGTTTTTTCTGTGAATAAATAAATACAATGGTTTATTATTATTGTCATATTTAGATTGTTAAATTATTGTTTGAATAATTTTGTAAATATCAGAAAAATTCCATATTCATTATTGAGGATGTGATCTTGTATTAGTACAAGAGAATTAAGATCACATGAATGAATAAAAATAGTCAACAACGACAAATTAAAGTTATGGAATTCTTTAATTGGAGTTGTAAGTACGGTTTACTGAGTATCATAATGATACAAATAATCTAGATTCGGATTATTGATGTGGTAAGACATCTCGGTAAAGGTGCTTTATATAATATGATTATATATGACATGGACCGATATGAATTAAAGTCTTTATCCAAAAACCATTTAACAATAAAGACTTGTCATTCATATCATAACTGATGATCATTTATAGATCAACCTAAATCATGAGTGTTCATGTTTATTAAATCTTTTGATTCATTCGTTAAGGTCTCTTCAAAGATTGAGGCTAATGACTTTTTTTTTTGAGATTTAATATCATGGATGGCTAGGAACATGTATCAACAATACATAATCTAATCTTTCCTAACGGGTTGTATATTAGTTCCCTTAAGGGTTAATTCTGGAACTTAATGATTTTGAGCTCAAATCTATAATTAGATTATAGATTAATTATTCACTAGTGAATTAATGGTACTTAAGGAATAAGAAGTAAATTAGAAAGGTTAAATGGTAATTCTCCCATTCTAATTTATGAACTAATTAATTAGACGGTTGAACTATTGTAAGATGGTTATATCAATGGACGACTTAAGAAAAAGATTTCTGTAAAAGTATATCTATAATATAAAGAGTGCAATTCTGAATTTATAGTGGAGTAATATCATAATTAATAAATTAACTATTATAATTAAAGAGTTTAATTATTTAGTTTCAATTTATTGGAGCTTAATGTTATAGGTCCATGGTCCTCGAAATGGCTCAAACAATCACTGTCAAAGGCAAATACAAAAAATGGGCAAAAAAGACTTATGTGATAAGTAAAATATTTTTCTATGTATCAAACATAATTATTGTTTAATTATGTGTAATTAATTAATTAAGAATTAATTAATTATTTGATTTAACAAAAATATAATTAATTTTGAATTAATTTATTTTTGGTATTTAAATAATAATAAAAATTGAGAAAAATCACATACCTGCACAGGCATGTGGTACACGTGTGGCACAGTGCACAGGCACTGTGCTACACGCATAAGAGATGGACTTAGTCTCTTGATTCCTCAATTTTAGTTATTTAAATATTAAATAAATAATGAGATATTTTAATATGATTAAAATATTATTATTTAAACAAAAATATGATAACTGATCAGTTATTTTGAATTAGTTTTAAATAAGAAATATTTTAATATATTGGATATTATTAAATATTGGATATCAGTTTTCATAGAACGTAATTTTTCAGGGATAGAAAAATATCTAGGAATCTCTCTCAGAGAAAGAGAACAGTGACAAAAACTAAAGTCATTGTTCTTCACAAAACCTAGGTCCAAACTTTATCAGATCTCATGTGTTGAGAACATCTGATAAATAGTTATTGCCTATTATTTGTATAGCGAGCCCACACTCGTTCTTTGTGTGCCTGAGAACATTTTGGAAGATCTTGGTGTGAGATCTCAAGGAATTTAGCCATATGAAAAGATAGCAGCAAGGAAGGACCTGAGGTAATTTTTCTGTTCATGGCCTTGATTCAATATATATATGCATGTGAAGAAGTAGATCTAGAAATCTTGTGGGATTAATTTAACAATTTGATTGTTGTTCCGCTGCGCATAATCTTTGATTTGATCAATAAAAACCAATAATTATCTATTCTAGTCATATCATATAGTTGACCATAGGTTAATTCAATCTCAATTCTGAGTGGTTAGTATTCTAACTGATTGTATTATTTGAGTTCATTGACTTGTTCGTTACTAGTTTACCCTACGTACTAGCCCATACTTACATCTTGGGAACTCGGTAGTATAATTGAGTGAGAGTGGTAATCATAGATATGAACATCTATAGCTTCTGATGAAGAAGTGAAATGATGGTTTCCTTTTAGTTTGGTTCAAGGTGTTAAATGATAGAGATCTTATTTCAGTAATTAAATTAGTTTACTGAAATATCATTTACAAAGAACTAAGTATTTTAAGGATAAAATAAAATGAGGGGTAAAACGGTATTTTAATCCCATCTCATTGTAAACCATCTATAGAGGATTGAATGACAATTGTGGTTGTAACAATGAATAATTAATAGCGTATCTATATTTGTTATAGAGCGTTCTATGAATTCAAGAGTGCAATTCCGAGTCTATAGTGGAGTCACGAGGAATTAATAAGTTAGTAAATTTATTTGTTAGATTTATGATAACTTATTGGAGCTTGATTTCATAGGCCCATGGTCCCATTGTAATTGGATAAAAAATCATCTAGATAGTCTCAATTAATTGATTTAATTATCAATTATAATTATCAAAGTTGACCAGGTCAATTTTGGATAATTTCACAGAGTTATGTAATTTAGAGAAGAAAAGAGAAATTATGGCAGGTTTATTAATTAAGATAAATTGGTATCTAAATTAATAAATAAGTTTAAATCAAGGTTCAAATTATAAATAATTAATTTGATAAAGGATTTAAATAATTATTTAATTAATTAAATCAATATAAAATAATACATGCCTTGATTTTAAGTCCAATGTGCTTATAATCGAATGGAAAATTTCACGGGCCTAAAGCCCATGATGATTTCGACCTAGGGCTTTAAATTGACTATTATTTTATTGATTTTTTAATTAAATTAAATGGCACAATTGAGTCTATAAAATGAGTGCTTGAGAGAAGTTAAAACACGAGTTTGACAAGTCATAAGTCAGATTTTCTTATAGGTTTTAGATTCTCTCTAAACACAAGTCATTTTCTAAGCCTCTTTGTTATTTTCTCTTATTCTCTCTGTATCTATCTCATGTGTTGAGAATTTCCTACTCTAGTCTAGGTGATTCTAAGGATATTTTGGAAGACTGTAAAGAAATCAGAAGAACAGTTCAGTTTCTTGATAATACTCTGCGATAGAAAGGATACAAGGGTTAGAGAAACTGAAGGAATGACTCTTTCATTCTACTGCATATACTGTAAGTATTCTTATCTTTGTTTCTCTTTGAATTCAATTTTAGAAACATGTTATAGGTTATCTCATATTAATTTGTTTAATATTAGATCTACATGAAAATAAATAAAGATCCTGTATAAGTTTTCCCAACAGGGGCTCGCGCTGGGTGGTGGTACAGTTGGTGGGGGACGGTGGTCGGAGGGGTAGCGGTAGTAGGTTGAAGAAGAAGAAGAAGAGGTGAGGGAGGAGGCGCGGTGTAAGGGCTGATATCGCTATGACTTTTGCCGGTGCATTTGGGCTTGTTGACAAAAGTCAATTCTCTCGCCGACAAAAGTAACACGAGAAACCCTAAAGTAAAATGATGTGTTTTGATTAATTAACCTTATGCCGACGCGTTTTTACTTTTTCTGGCGCGTTGGGGCTCGCCGGCAAAAGTCTTCCCCATTTTACACGTGGGCCTTTGCCGGCGAGCTTCACCTACCTCGCCGGCAAAAGTCTCACATGTGAATTGAGGTAGGTGGGACTTTTGCCGGCACTTTATATCGCCAGTAAAAGTGGTTACACTGGCAAAAGTATAATCGACCCTAACAACTTTTTACTGATATTTGTAACCTCAAAGTTCCGAGAGAGAATCATATGGTTGATTAAGATAAAAAAGACTAATCAAATCTTAAGGCTGGAGTTGATCAGACAATTATTGTGAGATCAAGATTAAATAATAAAAATAAGAACACTTAACATTTAACATTAAAGAAGAACAATGATACTTACTTCGACTATTGATATTTAAACACTCATGACTCAATCAAACCATTTATTACGTTTTATCTAACTAATAATTAGCTAACGTTGCAAGAAAATACTAATTCGTAGTTTGATTAACAACGTTGCACACATATCATAACACTTTAAGCACTTAGAGTTAATAAGAACAGTTATTAATGTTAGAGAATATGTATCTTAAAACATTAGATGTACAATCAAACTATTGATTAGTTGTAAAATAACATTTAATTATCAAATGTCACCACAAACTATGATATCATGGTCAAATCGACACCGATCAAACCGGTTTAACTTCAAATTGGTAAGAAAACACTATTAGTAAGTTTATATGTTAATCTCAGAACAATTCAGAAGAAATCAAACTATTGGTTACGTTTTCCAAACTCAAAACATATAGGTCGATTCAAGTTTAACTAAAAAAAATTGTACAAGTTAAATAAAATCGATAATTCCAAACTGGAAAACTTTTGTCAGCGCAAAACAATATTTTTTCCTGCAAAAGTTGTAGACCTTTCCTGGCGATATACACACACTCGCCGCAAAAAGTCTATGCAAAATTCCCACTTAAATACGATCACTCTTTGTCGGTGCATTTCGTGAACAGCATCGACAAAAGTTACATTCGCCGTCGAACAAAGCCGTCGGCAAAAAAGGGACTTTCCCCAGCAAGTTTCACTAAAATCGCCGGCAAAAATTGACTTTTCCTGGCAAAACAATGAGATGCGTTGAGAAAATTCTGATTTCTTGTAGTGTATGCCTTAATATTTGGAAACCAGTGTTTTAAATTCGCATTGACAAATGATAAGGGCATTGAAGTTTTTAACATGAATTTTTTAAAAAAATTAATTAGGGATAATCATAAATTTAAAATGCATAATAGTAATAAGAGTTGGGAGCATATGTGTTATGGTAGACAAATCTATTATATCACTACGATACTATCTAGTTTTATATATAGAGATAAGTTGTAACTTTAAATTTTTCGTATGAGAGTGTTAATTATAGTTATAATAGTGAACTTCCACAATTTTTTGAACAAATCTAAATGATTTATTGTGTTAAAAATAACCTGATATCATACTAATAAAGTATGTTTTGCTCACGCAACTTAGACGTTACCATTAGAGTAATCCTAAGGATATGTTTATTAAGATATGATTATATTAATTTTTTTTTTTTTAAAGTTAAAATCTATATCACATGAATGTTATAGTTTTTTTGTTTTTTTGAAATAGAATGTGTTATGGTTTGAGTATAAAGTATGTGAAACTCATAACCATTATAAGTGAATGGAGAACTTTGGCTGATTGATGTTTTATCAACGAGTCTCTTCACATGAATCGCAACTTTGATGTTAACTTTTTAACTGTTATAATTATAATAAATAAGTGGCTATTTAACGGAAACGCTTGGCATAATAATTGAGGCTAATATATATAGTACACTATAAAAAAATGAACAATAAAAGGGTAAAATCTTAGTCAAAAGATGCAGTATCGGTAAATATGTAAACCGTGAAGAAGTAGAGACATATGAAAGCAACATAATGCAGGACTCAAAATAGAAATTAAATCATATATAAATAAAGAAATAAAAAGAAAATTAGATTTTTTATATATGTTATGGACACACATGTTAAGGCACGTGTAAAACAAGAGGTTCCATACCATACCACACCACATATGTAATATAAGATAATATTTATATATTGTGTACCTAATAAACCGAAAAGATAGGTCAAAGAATAAAAAGGCTAGATTCTAGTCCATGGAAGGTAAAATTTGAATAGGGAAAGTTAAATTTAAAGCACTGGCTATGTTACACCTCAGATTTGGGAGAAAATAATGAATCAGTCTGTATATAATCAAACTTTAGTTTGCCCAAATTGGTATAAAGGAAATTAAAATCAAAAGTTAGGTGTCAATGCATTTTCTATATGCAGGTGTCAATTTCTTGCCAGCATTGTTTAAAAAAATTGTAGGTCCTCAGTGTTCACCACAAGCCCAAATTAAAAGTTTAAGTTCTCCAATAATAACTCAATTATGAGGTTTAAATTTAGTTGCACGTGTATTTTTGTACACATAAAATGTTAGGTTCTTTTCCAACTTCCTATTGCTTAAATTTTCATGTTCCTTTCTTCTCTCTCTTAAAAGGTTCAAATTATAGATAGTTCACCCCATTTAGCAAAATATAAGTAATATATCGATTACCAGTCTATTTTTATTTTTGACCAAAAACCAACAATAAAACAAGTACTTGTAACTCGGTTTTGAGCTGTACTAGAGGATTATGATTGATAATTTGATATATACATGTGTTGTTCAACATATAATAAAATATTGTTAAGAGAGACTAATGACGTACTATTATTTGGGCTATTTAGAATTTTTATCCTCCGAACTATCACTAATACATTATAATGCTCTTGATTTTTTTGAGCTATTAAAAATTATCTCTGAAATATTCAGTGTTATAAAGTGAGACTTTAGTTCAGTTTTATCATATGTGGCTAAAAGATTACTTACATGACTATTTGGTCATTGACTTGTCATTAACATATCAGCACCATGTGTATAATTTAAAATAAAAAAATTAATTAAAATTAAGAAATATATATTTTTTATTAAAAAAATTAAAATTAAAAATAATTCAATATATTTTTTTTTAATTCTTAAAAGATTAATTTTTTTAATAAATTCTTGAAAGATTAATTAAATAAAATTTTCAATTATACACATAATGTTGGCGTGGCAATGACAAGTCAGTGGTCAAATAATCATGTCAGCAATCTGTTAGCCACATAGAATAAAACTTAACAGAAGTCCCATTTTATAACACTAAATAATTTTGGGATAATTTTGAACGATTCAACTAAATTAAGGGACACAATAATGTATTGGTGATAGTTCAGATGCAAAAATCCGAAATAGCCTAATTTCACATTTGTTAATTTAATGATCAATATGATATTTATAGCAAGTTTGTATATAATATTATGTTACATAATCTCATCTGATATATTAATAAAGATTATATATGCGTGCATTTAAAGATATATTATGCTAAATTATTGATTCACGTTCGTATTAATTTATCAGTATTTATATATATAAAAACGAAGTCTTATGTGGAAGTTTGCAACAGAGGCCATATTTCTCAGCTGAGGGGACAAGTCATGTAGCACGCCCGGTTCTCAGTTTTCTTTTATCAATTCATTTGCTTCTCAACAAGTTCATATTTAACATCACAAATCTATATTACATTTCTCTTCTTTATTACACGCCATTGTCACGTGTAGTTATTAGTTATTAGTTATTAATTACAATAAAATTTATTCAATCACATTTTTGGCTTTAGTCTATACTATTATAATTTATATAAAACAAAAATGTTCTCTAAATAAAAATGTTAAATATATTTGACTTTAAAAATAATAAAATACTTGGTAAGATAATTCTATAAAATACTACAAAACTTCAGCATCATACATATATATATCGAGAATAAATAATGTGACAATGACAACTTAAGAAGTTTAAAGTTCTCAATAAGCTTCCATTAATTTAACACACAATTTCTAAATTTGACTAACAATTTTATGAAAAAATATGTATATATCTCTAAAATGAAGTTGCTATAATTTTATTCTCCTCTCCTTTTCTTTATTATGTTCCTAATATTTATCTAGAAAAGAATTTTCTTTTATCCATGAAGGAAAAAAAACGAATTTGGTTAAGGAAAACATGATTGGCACCAAAACATGATCCAAGGGCTGTAAATGTATGAAAACAATGGAGTTGGGACCCACATTGGTATGAAATAAAACCCACTTGCAAAGAAACCCACTTTCTGATTTCTGACACGCCATTTTATTAAGGGGAAAAATCGTGTAAGGAGGGCGGCTGACCTACTTTATTTGATTCCGAGACTCGAGACGCCCAACCTTTTCAACAACCAATCACAATACGCCACGTGCTCACCCAGATGAACTTGGGTCTCACCCCGTTCCACACGAGGCGGCCGCCGTGGGCCCCGCCGGTGAACGGAAGAAACCGCCACCAGTCAAAAGCTTCTAAAATTGGAAATTAATAAAAACGTAACCATACGTAAATACATACAAGAATACAAACTATGAAAATCTTTTATTACATTTTCCATATATAGACATTCCCCTATTTCCAAGGAGTACATTGTTTTTTTTTTTTTTTTGCTTTCCCTAATCTCTCTAATATTAAGGGCCCCAAAAGAAAAGAGAGAGAATAAACCCAGTATTTACATTTTCTTAAAACTCAAAACTTATGTATAATCACTCTATTTTAAAGTAAAAACCACCACCTATTTCTCAAAACTAGGACGCTAAAGGAGTCTTTAATACTTACTATACTTTTTTTTCTTCAGTCCTCTTTCTTCCACCTTTTTATGATTCAAGTCCTTCGTATTTGTCTTTATTTCCTACCTTTCCCAACTTTACTTTTCTATTGCACTTCCCTAACGGCGTCGTCTTATGTACATTGCTAGTGAGAATCAAGCTTCTTGTGTAGTAGTGGGTATCCAATCCAACACCGGCCTTCAGAGAGTGAAAAGCTCGGGGCATTGGAAGGATATTATGGCAAAACTAAGTTCGTATACGGGGCGATAGTGCAATTAACTAAAATTACGGACACTTCTAGTATTCAATGATTAGTCCTCCCATTGGGGCTCGGTGAGGGATACCCTTTCTTCGCTTGGCCGTTCTGTAATTAACGGAAGTTGGGGGCGGTGTTGACGGCGTGAAGCTCTGAACAACCTTATTAATATTGCTCTTTGACCGGTGACCATGGCTGCTGCTGCTGTATGAATCCTCAGAATCTGACGCCATTACCGTCATTTGCTTCTTCTTCTTCTGGAAATTCTTCGAGGTACCAACGATCTGGTAAAAACAAAACAAAATTTGTCAGAACCAAGCTCTAAAATACATATAAATTATATAATCAAACAAGGCCCGAAACGTAATTGAGAACTTTTAGGTGGTATTGATGCAAGGAATACGAAAAATCGATGGACCCAGAACCGGAATTTGATTTGTACGGATATACGGCTCGTTTGGTTCCAGGGAAAATGGATTGGAAAGAAATGTACGGGCTCACATAAAACTCCCACATTTTGGTAGCTAACGAGCAATTACTGGCCACAAGACGACGGAAAGTCAACTCGGTTTAACCAACCAGATGAAGGACATTTAGTCTGAGCTGAATGGTTTGATTTCTTTGAAGACAGAAACAAATCAGAGAGAGAGAGATGGAGAAGAAATAATCCCATTTTCCTCCAGTTTCTCGGAAACCAAACAGATGGGAAAGATCGATGATTGAGAAGGCATTGTTGACTAGTTTAGTAAAAGTAGTAGTACCTTGCAACCGAGAGAGCAGAATCTGAAAGAGTCGAGGAGGCTTCGCTCGCAGACTTCACAGGTATTGGTGACTCCTTTTCCAGGCCTAGGCTGAGGCCTCTCATTCAAGAAGACTACTCTAGCACTGTTGATAATGTAGGTCTGAACTCCGCTGATGTCCAACACTTTCTGAATCTCAGAAACCCTTATCACATCATGATAGGAGGACCTCCTTATCTGTCGTTTCATCGATCATAAAAGAAAACAGAGCAAAGAAATTAAAAATCAGAGACTGATCGCTATTTACGAAAGTTCATAATTTCAAGAGAGAAAAAAAACTACAAGGAATGTGAAAGTCATGAGCTAAAAAATCATAATGAATGTTAACATTTGGAAGAACAAAAAAAAAGGAGAATCTGATGAGTGTTTAGTTAAACCAGACATTGGTCAACTAAGGCAAATTTAGCTGGTTTTCAACTCAATAGATCAAAATATACAAGTTTGTTGAAAAAGGAGAAAAGATGAAAGGAAAAAAAGACGCTTTTTTTTTCTTTTCAAAATGAGAGGCGAAACAAGTGACGAAAAGGCTCGAAAAACACGGGGATCCTTTTGATTCTGTGAGAAAGAATGGTTGAATGAAAAAAAACAGAACCAAACGAGACGAAGAGAAAACAAAAAACAAAAATCCAGATGTCAAAATTGATCAAAGATAGTAGTTGAAGAAAGGATTGAAGCCAAACCTGGATAGCACGATGGTCCTTGTGGTAAGCGAGGCAGAGAGAACAGAGAGCGCCGTTCATACAATCCAAACAGTACATATTACATTCACTCTTGTGTGAATCAGCGTGTGACTTGCATTGAACAAAGAAGCTTTCTCTGAGTAGAGGCTTCAACCATGGCGGCCATCTGTTGTCCTCATCATCAGGGCCTCCAGCACCCTGTCAGAAAAACCAAAACCCACATGAGAAAATCTTCATAACTATCGAACAAAAACAAAAACAGGGAGAAAAAATACATATCTAACAAACCCCAGAAAACAGAAGACACCAAAAAGATTGAGAATGAGAATGTATATCTCAATGAAAACATACCATGATTCTTCTGCTCTTGGGCTTGATTTCACGAACAGTGGAGTCTTGGTTTTCGATCGCCAGCTTGACTAAATGAAAGAGAGACTCCCTACCCTCTTAGTATTATTATCACACAAAAGAATGAGAATGATGAAGAGAAAGAAAAGAAGCTTTTGTATGAAGTAGTTTTGAGAGAGAAAGAAGAGTCTTATGTGTTTAGGTTAATGGAGGCGGTGATGGAAGAGTATGGGTTCTTGTAGGCAGTGGTAGATGGCGTTAAAGAAAGAGAGTAGTAAGAGGTCGTTCTTATCCGCACAAAGTCCACAACCGAACCAAGTTCCGAACCCAAACCTAAGGTAGATGCGTTGGGTGCAAGGAACCCACCTCCTTCTTTCCTTTTTATTTCCTTTCATTTTCATGCTCTCTTTGGTCTTATCAATTTTTTTTTATTATTTATTTTTATTATGGGGTGGGAAGGGATTCATAATTCATTTCCTATTATTTAAAACCCTAAACTTGTCTTTCATTATTAGTGATTTTTTAAAAATAATAATATTATTATTAAAAAAAATTATCTATTTATCTAGTGATTTGGGCATTCACATATTCCATTGTTTTGTTATTTAATCAATTAGACATTTTTCCTTGTTATGTGCTCCTATTGTTGTTCTACTATATAGGGGTGATGACATCTATCTCATATTTCTTATTTCTTATTATATGTTTATTTTTTTTATTAATTATTAATCTCTTGTCTCTATCAAAACTTGTCTCAATTGTTAATCTTTTAGCTTCCTCATTACAATTTTCTTCTTTGAAATTCATGTTATTTATTTTTGAAATTTTTTCTCACGTTTTACTTTTACCTCAATTAAATAATTGCTTTTACTCTTCATGGAAGAAAAATGTGCATTAAAAATATATTTTTTTACAAATAAAAATAAAAAGAAATAAGCCAACGTGTCGTTATTTAATTTGTAGATGATTGTTTATCTAAAAGGGTAGGGTGAAAACCGAAAACTCATATTCCGTTTTTTAAATTGGTTTCTCCTTTCATATCTAAGTATCTAACCAGCATACAATATTATATATAAATATAAATACTTTTTTTAAAGTGTTAAATTTTATATTCCGAATATACTATTTTGATATATTATATTTCAGGTAAATGTTAGATATATTGTTTTATTAAAAAAATTATTAAAATCAAATCTGCATTCAATTTTATTAATAATATTATTATTATATAAATAGGATAGATTTACATTCGTTCTTACACCTTATGACAAATTCATGATTACATAATAAACGATATAAATGGTCGTATTAAAAAAAAGTTAACAAAATAAAGTATTGAGTTAATTTTAGTTATTGTTAAAAATCTCTAAAATAAATATTTAAATTTGGTATTTAATTAAAATCGATCAGGCCAAAATAATATATATTTTTTCCTTTTATACCTCATCATTGTTTAACATTTTATAATGAGTTAATTTTGTAAAGGGAAGCTTAAAAAATGTGTCCCCAAAAGTAGCTGTATTCCTAAATAACCCCAATTAGAAAATTTTAAAGATAAATAATATTAATGCACACATTCTTAGCCCCAGTTTTGTAGAATTATAGTTTATGTAATAATAGCTCTAATTGTGCTATATAGAAAATTTGTTGAAATATAAAATTATTGTATGTTTGGTAAATGATAATTTAAAAATTATGTGATAAATAATATTTCATAATATCTACTAATTATATGGTACAAAAAAAAATTTACAACAATTTTAAATATTTAATTATTAATTAATTTATTATATATATTTCTTTATTTTAAATATTTTTATTTAAAATAATATATGTTATAATCAAGTAAATATATATAATAATTAGAAATTCCCTCATAAGCTAAAATGTGAAATAGGTATGTGCCAATTTTTAAATTTAATGTTAGCTGATGAGTAATTTTTTTAAGAAGATGTTATTTACTTGTTAACCAAAAAAAAAAAACTTTAATATGGAACTTTAAAAATCATTACCTTCTAATTTTTTTTAATAACTTTATCAAACTGGACCTTATATATTAGATAGAACAACTAATCATTTTGTTTTTTAATTTTTACATGACATATGTTTTTTGGTTTCTTCGCTTATGATATTGCTTTCTATTGACACTTAAATGTTATAATTATGATTTATGTTATTGATATGAAGTTACCCCAAAACTTTGTAGTTTTTCATCAAATACAACCTAGAATGTAAAACTACTTTATTAGGCATGATTTTGCTTTTGATATGAATTTGACATCCCCATTAATGATTTTTTTTTTGTATTCAAATGTTACCTAAATGACAGTACTATTCATTTTTTTACACATAACACATGTTATTAAAAAACTAATGAAAATCATTAATGCCAAGATTTGCTTCGCTGTGTTAATGGATATATAGACAACATCGACTGCAAACGTAATTTTTTTAAAAAAAATTATTCATAATATTATTAGCACAATATTCATAAATATGAATAAAATAAATGCATCTTTAACATCTTGTTTAGACATGCATTTACATGTTAACATACTGGAAACTCAATTTGATAAATTTGTCAGTTTCTTATTTTTCTCTTAATCTCATGTTAAGACATGTTTTTGAATGTGAGACATCGAACACACTGAACATGTGATTTTAATTTAGCACATGACTTGATGAGTTATATTTTCTTTTTTGTGCCCTAGTATTTATACTTTCTTTGTCCGAGTTTTCCCTACTTTTTTTAGCAGCCAAAAAGTATTTTCTTCAAGAAATATTATATGCAAAAATGTTTGAAGCATTCAAAACTTCATTGTTCATTGGCCATAGCGTTTTGGTGGTTCTTCACCATCCTTTTTAAAAATTCTGGTGCAAAGCTTGAAGGGAGTTCAAGCTAAGTCTCAAGGGGAGCTTAAGCAGTAGCTGGAGGGAGTCCAGCAGTTGGAGGGAGTCCAACAAGAACACAGTACCAGCGGAAGGCTGGTTGCTTGAAAATTTTCACGAAATAGGGGGTTGTTTGTTGTTTGTAAACCAAATTAGGAGTTTTAATTTGTGTTTCTGTTATTTGTATTTGTAAAAACTCTGATTATTTTAGTGGATTTGCTTCATTCTGGACTAAGTCTTATAGAGTAGGTTGTGAGAAATCATGGCTGAACCATGTAGAAATGATTGTGTCATTTTTATTATTCTTGTACTTCGTCTTGATTCAAATATGATTTTAATTTGATAAATTGAATGGGTAATTGGCTGGTTAATTGAGTAGCAGTAGTTAACTAACTTTCAAATAATAAAAACAATATAAAAATTTGTAATCATTAATCAATTTGTCTAACTATTTTTTGCAATTCAACAAACAACTCTATAATTAATTTATGTAAGTTTTTGGATGATGAAAAGAAAATTAATAACTTTGTTACTTAAGTGATATTGGAAGACAGAATCAAGGCAAACAATACCATATTTGATGAAAAATAAAATTTAGGATTTAAAATCATACTAATAGAATAAGTTATGGTATTATAATAATTCTGCTATTTAGGTGATATTGAATACAAATAATATCAAAAGATAAATTTACATATGAAAATAATCAAAATGATGAATCATTGTATGAGATGATAATTTACACGGCCACTGCATTTTTATTAATTAGCTAGGCGAAAAAAAAAAAATCTTTCGATTCGAAATACAAATTACAAATAAGGATTTATACATTTTTAGACCATGTGTTTTGTCTCATTATCTGTTTGGACCCTGTATTTTGATAAATTACTTTTTTGACCCTATATTTTGTAAAATAGTTAAAATAAAACCCTAAACTCGATTTTGATCAATATTTTTTCAATTAAAATCACAAATAATTTACCAAACTAACAATCCAGAACAAAAATGAAATCACTCTGCTTAAAAACTGTGTTGTTATATTCAATTTTTTCTTTATCAAAATTGAGTTTATGGTTCTATTTTAACCATTTTACAAAACATAGGGTCCAAAAAGTAATTTGTCAAAATACAGGATCCAAACAGGTAATAGAACAAAACACAGGGTCCAAAAAAGTATAAACCCTACAAATAATAATAATCTTTTGATATTATTATGTGATTGGGATGGAACTAGATGCACATAAATATATATATTTATACATATTTGTAAGCATTCAAAGTTGGGAGCAACTGGAAATATTATTTGGGTAACCTAATAGACTATATTTAATAAAGTAGGAGATGTACTTATATAGTAAGCTGTTTGGGACAAATTTATATCATATATCTCTTCTATATAATAAGTAATAAGTAAGCAGACATTGAAAATTCTTTATTTTAACGATTTTTTATTTTTTAATGTTAATTTTAACGAAATATTCTTATATTTAACAGAATATTCTTATATTTAAAAGTAATTTATAAACATTTAAATTTAAATAAAATAAAATAATTAATTAAAAAAATGAAAATAGGATATTTTTTTTAGATATTTTACAATAATTATTATTTAAAAATAATAAATAATTGAATAAATTAAAATAAGATATTTTACAATAATCATTATTTAAAAGTAATAAATAATTAAACAAATTAAAATAGAATTTTTTGAGATATTTTGTCATGATGATTATTTAAAAATAATAAAATCATAGATTTTATAACTTAAATAAAATTTAATTAAACTTAAACTTACTTATTAGAATAATATCATATTAAACATATAATATAATCTACTGTCATTTAGCAACAAATTACTTTTTTAAAAAAATTAGCAAGAAACTTAAATTTAAAATCAACGTATAATATTTAATATTACATTAAATATATAATATATAATCTTTTGTTTTCACTCCTAAATTAAAAAACTAGAATAAACATAAACTTAAACAAAAATAAATAAACTATTTAACTAAAATAGGATATTTATTTGAAATTCATATGACTTTAATATAAATTTAATAAAAATAACTAATAAATTCTATAAATAAAACTAAACAAACGTGCATATTGCACGTTGTTTGTATCTAGTATATATATATTTATATCTTCGATATAATAAATGAGTAGACAACGAAAATTCTTGGTTTTAACGATTTATTTTGTTAACTTTAACAGAATATTTAAATATTTAATGGAATATACTTTTAAAACTAATTTAAAAATAGATATTTATCAATTATATAAATATAAATTCAAATATTATAAAATACCATTATTATAATAATATTTAATATAAGACTACATATATAATAATTATATTAATATAAATTCAAATGTTATAAAATATCATTATTATAATAATATATAATACAAAACTAGATATTTAAGAATTATATTTGTTGACGTCGTTTTTCGTCAACTTAAAGAAGAAGAGCAATTAAACAAAAATATACCAGAGGAAATAAAAATGTAGACAGGATCTTTTACGTGGTTCAGCAGTTAAAATCGGCCTAGTCCGTGAATCAGTGTTATTAACTCTTTGGAATTCTCTGATAGCTCTCTGGAAGCAAATGTACAGAGTTTTTCCCAATATCAATATTTTGGTCCTCTACAAATGAATTATCGCTCTCTGTTTATAGAGGAGATTTCTGAATTGCTTCCCACATATCTCGGGAAGTTATTATTCAAATAAAATAAAATAATGTCATTCAATGCATACAGTTATCACGTACGCAGTAATATCTTACATCAGATCCCTTCAACATAAGGAATTTATAACAATTAGTACGTTCACACATGGCCGACGAGCTAGGACACCAAGATCACGTGCCTTCAAGACCATTTGCCAATTACAAGCTCGTCATCATGGTTCGCCTATGCTCCCAACAAGCAATTATTAACGAAACCATCTTGTTCGAGCTTACACCTCTTAAGCTCGAACCATCTTGTCTGAGGGCAGGAAATGAACCCAGAAGTTTATACAAATGTTGAATCATTGCTACAATGAGTTGCGAGCCTAACTTATAAGCTCGGAGTACCTTCGAGGCTACATAATCCTCGATCTCACGAGGTTGTCACTTACAACCTTAGTGTGACTATCTCTGACCTGCTAACCTCATGACGACTGTGCTAGTCTCAAGCTTATACATTACGAGCCTAAGCTTCGAGATCAAAGATTCCTATTCTCGAAATCTAGGTGTAACAATATTAATATAAATTTAAATGTTATAAAATATTATTATGATAATAATATATAATCCTAATTTTTTACTATTAAAATATTATAAAATATTATTATGATAATAATATTTAATACAAAACTAGTATAAATTTAAATATTATAAAATATTATTATAATAACATATAATATATATTCTTAATTTTTATTAAAAAAAGTATCATTTATTTAACAAAGTTATCATATTATGTTGACGCCATTTTTCGTCAACTTAAATAGGAGAGCAATTAAATAAGAAAATATCGGAGGAAATGAACAAAGATGAACACAAGAGGTTTTTTTACGTGGTTCAACAGTTAAATCTGCCTAGTCCACGAGTCTATGTTATTAGAACTTTGGAGTTTTCTGGAAACTTCTCAGAGAATAGTTGCCCAGAGTTTTCTCTCAAGTCATCAGAAATCGGTCATTTACAAATGGTACTTTCTTCTCTATTTATAAAGAAGATTGCAGAATTCATTCCCACATATCTCGGTAAGATATTATGTGAATCATTTAATATAATGCTATTTAATGCATTATTCCCTACATACACGGAAACGTCCCATAAAATATGGGATTGGATAACAGATTAAATAATATCCCTTAAACATTGGGATTGTTCAACAATAAATATGTTCACATATAACTGATTAACTCAGATACGGGATTCATCAAATCTTTGAGACTATTAGTCGATCACGAGCTCGTCGCCTAACTTTGCCTATGCTCGGAACAAATAGACATTGACGATGTCGCCACATTCGAACTCACCCTTTCCGAGCTCGAACCAGTCTGGAAGGCAAGAGATGGTTCAGGGATATATCCAATTGTCGCACCATGCTGTTTTGCGAGCTCATAGCATATTCGAGGCTGTACATCCCTCGAACCTTCGAGGTTGCTGTTTACAGAGAGACGGTTTGGCTGAAGGATCATATGACGATCGTGTCTATTACGAGCTTACACCTAACGAGCCTAGATTTCGGGATCATAACTTCTCATGTTAGAAATCTGGGTGTAACATATTATATATATTTAAAAAAATCATAAACAATATTTTGGTTTAATTTTTTATTTAATATGTTCTCATTCTTTTATATATAATATTGTTTATTTATTTGAAATTTATATATGATAATGATACAAATTTAATAAATACAATTAATAAATTCGATAAATAAAACTAAGCAAACGTGCATTGTACGTTGTTTGTATCTAGTATATAAATATATATCTCTTCTATATATAAAGTGTGTAGCTAACATAAATTCTTGGTTTTACGGTTTTTTATTTTTTTTCATTAACTTTTAACAGAATATTCTTATATTTAACAAAATATTAGTATATTTAACGGCAGATTGTAAACATGACTTAAACTTAGATAAAATTAAATAAATAAATAATTAAAAAAATTAAAATAGTATATATTTTTTAGATATTTTACAATAATAATTATTTAAAAATAATAAAAATATACGTTTAATTAAACTTAAACTTCATGGATTAGAATAATATTATATTAAATATAAATATAATATAATCTACTATCAACTAGCGACAAACTTATATTTAAAATTTGCATATAATATTGATATTATATTAAACATATAATATATAATGTCTTGTTGTCACTGTCAAATTCAAAAACTAGTACAAACATAAACTTAAACAAAAATGAATTAAAATAGGATATTTTAAAGATATTTTATGATAATTTAAATAATTAAATAATATTTATTTAAAAATAATAAAAGCATACATATTATTTTTTTATCTTATAAATTTATGTGATAGTTTATTTTTTATTAAATGATTGAAGCTCTTTTTTTTCATTAAATTCACCAAATGATATTGCAAGATACATTATAAACTAAAAATTCATCGTAGAACTATAATTCATTCTATTATATATATATATATTTAAAAAAAACTAATTTTTATTAAAATTATAAACAATTTTTACAAGTTTAAAACAAAACAAAAGTGAAAGCCACGTTACTTCTACCTAGTATATATATATATTAGCTAGGCTGCCCTAACAACATGTTAAATTTGGTTTCGGTCGGCTAGCCTAAAATGAAAGATTACCACAATAATCTGTCTACAGATTATGTAATCACTTGGGAGAAACCATGTTCCTGTTTATAGAAAAACAAAGCATCAATTTATTCAAATATCTTCTTTAGTACTTTTATGTGGCTAAGAAAAGAGTATTTCTTTTGGATTGAATGCTACATTGATATTAATCGGTTGAAAATAATATATACATGTATGCTTATATATTACTCATATACGTGTACATTGAAGCCGAACAATTGTGGGAAAGGGTCTTCCATCTAATAATAATCAATACACAAAGTCTAGTTATCTTGGATATTTTATATATGTTCTTTCAATTGCTAAGAAGCCCCTCTTCAATAAATACTCTTCTTGAAATGAAATTCCGTTTTTAATTAATCACCATGTAATTATTTAATAAGCTCATTTAATTGTGGAAGAGTAATAAGCGGATGAGTCCAATACACAATCTGATTAATATCTATAGAATGGTGATGAACCAGACTTAAATAGAATAACCACAAAAAAACATAAAAATCATCACAGGGGATTTTCACATGCTTTAGTTGCCCTAGTCTATGGAGCCACACTCATAGAAAAAAACTTATTAGTAATGATCACAAATACACAAGAAATGACTTATACAATATTAGACTCCCTCTATATTGTTGTGTATTAGCTGAGGTTACATTTATCTTATATCTCTTTATTTATGTGATTATATGTTATCTTTATTTTATAGAATAGATTTACCTTGAGTTATGGTGATAGAATAAGATTTAATATTTTTATAGTATTTAGTGGTTTTCATTATTATAGTATAATATATAGTTTTATGATATTAGTAGTATTGTTTGTGGAAAAATTGGTGATTGCATAAGAATAAATTAATTATGGTATTATTAAGAATTGTTATGGATTGAGTTTACATAAAGCCTTAAAGTCCAATAATATTTTGGGGATAGTAAATTTGAATTCAAATAATTAGAGTTTGTTATTTTATGTTCAGTTAAGATATTTGTGGATTATGTTGTTATTTAAATAATTAAATAGAATTTTCGTAACTTTAGGATACTGTAACTTCAAACCTATTTTTGACCCAATTATGTTATAATTTTGGAAAACTATTATTTCTAAAAAGATGTAGATAATTGAATTAGCTTTCTAACGTTATAAAGACTGTCTAAATCGAACTCCTATAGCTCCAGTTATGTTGATTTTACTACTGGTGAGTCTAGAGTTACCAGATTTAGGTAGTTAGAGATTGAGATATTATTTCCTAGGTCCTAGGTACTTTGATGTTAGATTATTCCTCAATTATTTAATAAAAATATTAATAAGATATTGTAGATATATTTTCTCTAGAAGTTAGGATTCTTTTTCATTTAAATTTAAATTTGAGTTCTAGTTAGAGTGAAATTAGGAGAGAATCAAGGGAATTCTAGTGTAGTTAGGATTTTTGAGAGCCTATAAATAGAGCTTATTCCTTTTCATTTTTCTCTCATTCACTCTTTCTCCTCTTGAGGCCCTCACACACTCTCTCTCTCTCTCTCTCTCTCCCTATTGTTGTCGTGCACCACACTTTTTCATGATCTTCATCACCCTTATAAACCCTAGTGTGACTGAATACACCTAACCCTAATTACATGAAATTTTCCAAACCCTAATCTTCATCATACATACCCGAATCCTATATCCAAAAAGGCCACACTACCAAGGCTATCCTTCTAGTTGTCAAAACCGTACAAGCAAGTAATTAAAGATCTAGGGTTTTTCTTCAAGATCAAGGTTGAGAATAGTTAAGTTTTGATTATGTTGTGAGTTTTAGATCTATTAGTTTATATTTTTGATAATGGTATTATGTTTATGAAATAGGTTTCTAAGCAGGATTAGCATATAAAAGACTCAAGTATAGTTTCTGTGCACCACACTCAAGGTAAGGAAAATTAGGTAGTTTAGTTTATGACCTAGTTTTGTGATATGCATGACCCTAACATTTTAGGTACAATAAGAAGATAAGTGTGGCTGGACCTAAGGTGTTCAGAAATGTATGACGGAACTAAGTTGATGTTTGGTAGGCTCGGTTGCCAATATTGTATGACGGACTTATGTCCGGGATTAATTGCCACCCATGTATAAGCACTTATCTTTTTCTGATAGCTGTCTTGTTATCATGACCTATGCTTATGATCTATGTTATGACCTATAATATATTATGATATTGTATGATTAGTAGAAATTAGCGTTGTTATAAATTTTTGTATGATTTATGATATGTCTGTTATGATTATTTGTTATATGACTTTTGTTTGTATTTTCCTTACTAGGTTTAGACGCTCATTCTTTTCTTTTATTTTTGCATAATAAGTAAACCTTTGATGGTGAGTGGATTCTCAATAGCAAGTCTGGTATGAATATGTGGGGGTCGTATAGCCACATGTTATTTTCTAGGGAAATTATGAACTTTATGATTTAATGTTGCCTAGTTTTTATTTTATTTGATTGTAAAGACTATTATTTATTTTTCCTAAACCTGGGTTATATTTATTTTGAATTATCAATAAAGAAATCAATACTTTTTACGATATATTACGTTTATTTTTCAACATTTTTTATTTTCTAAAATCATAGTTAGAATTTAGGGTGTTACATGTTGTCGCACTCTTTTGTATTTCAATAACAATCTCATTTTATCAAGAATCAGAACTTCACTCAAACTCCCTTCAATGATGATTGATTGATTTCTTCCTCCTTAAGAAAGACTTACATGACTCTTCTTTTGAAAACGTGACGCTTTCTTCCTCTCGAAGAAAAACTTTGAACAACTCTTCTCCTGAAGGCCATTGCTGTAAACACAATGGAAATAACACCTTAAATCTCTAAGACTCAATGATATCAAAGACAGTGTAACATGCACACAGTAACAAGACTAAGTATTTCCACTCTTAATCTCACAAAAATACAAACACACTATTCAAATAAGAATTACACTCAATGGCGTGTCAAAAGCTATTTTTCACCTGGTTGCCAAGGCTTCTATTTATAACATGAAGAAGTTATCCTTTTGTAGCCCACAAAATTAGAGAAGAGAATATTCTTGAATTCTCTAAATGGAAAGTATGTCGGATCTGTCGGTATCCCAAATCACTCATCCAGTCAGGAAATTAGATAGATCAACATGTACGTAGAAAAACTTAAGAATAGAAAACAAGCCACCAATATTTGATTCGAAAATCACAAAGATTTTATCTGAATCAAACAGAAAACAATCAGAGTAATACATATTAATGTAAAATGTATTGTTTCCTCATAAGGTGGTATAAAGAGACATATTCGAAATCACACAAAATAGGAAAGAATTAAATATATTTTATACCATAAAAATATTTAATGATTTACAATTGATTTTGTGAGACCAGAATAATATTGATTGAGTAATAAAAAAATGTCTAAAATAAGTTTGCCAACTTTAGGATTTTAGAATCTCCCCCTTTGTTAACTTTGTAGAAAAAAAACCAATTTTTTTTATAGAACTCAATTAGCCTGTACGAAAACATTGTTAGTTTGAGATGAATACTAACCAAACTCCCCATGCACAAAAAAAATTAGTTTTCAACACAAAAGAGACAACAAATAAGATTTTTGAATTTAAAAAAAGATTAGTCTCCCCATGAGAATAATGTCCAAACTAACACAAATCTTTAAAAACATAACATAAAACATAAAAATACTCCCCCTTTTTTTACTAAAAAAGGAGCCAAAGTCTCAAAACATAACCATAAAAAAAAACAATGAAAGAAGTAGTAGACTATTTCTTGGATTTTGGTTGGGTAGCATAGAGAGCCATCACATTTTCCAAGAACAATTGTGGAGTTTCAGTTAGGGAAATGAGCTTTTCCATGAAAGTGCTTGATTGGAATGAACAACCCCAATTGCAGCCTTGAGAGCAGATAACCCTGGTTCCTAAGCAAGTGAATCAGCAGGAGCAGTAGCGCCATCAGTTGGCTTGATAGTCAGATTACAAGGCTTGACGCGCTTTGAGGTGCTGGGGGCAAAGTCATCTTTCACTTTGTATGCAGTACTAGTGGGAGTAGCCATCATAGTTTCATTAGCATATTTCACATGATGCTTATATGAGAGGATCTTCTAGATAAGGCTTGGAAGTACAAGAAACTGAGACTACTTTTGTCCTTTGGTGAGAAAAAATCTATTCCATAATTTGCCCAGGCAGAATGATTACAATGCATGTACCAACTTTATACAAAAAAAGGCAAGCTCTTGGGAGATAGTGGCAGTGTGAGTAGTAGAGATCCAATGAAACTAGCAAACTTATGAAGAACATCATATTTGTGACTGAGTATAAGAGTTGTATTTTTTGACCACTCAATCTTTTGACCAACCAACTCCAAGGCAACAACATCTTTATCAATCTCAACATTTTCACAAGCAAAAATTTTTACTCCCAAGACCCTAGTTATCTCCACCTCACTAAATTTGAACCAATTCTCTCGTACATAAAATTTCTCAATCATGAAAGACTCAAACTCATTAATTTCACGGGAAAAATTATTATAAAATTTCCTTACAACTCTAGGCACATAACCCTGAAACCCCATAACAGTTCCAAGACAATTTGCATCTTTTATTGGTTTAATAACCCCAAAAATCCTATGAGCATCCATAAGAAAGTTTCTCTAAAAATAAAGTCCCTATTCTATTACAATTTCATATTTTTGTTGGATTCATTAAAGAAAATTGTACAGCTTGGGTGTCGACTTAAGGGATGCTTGAGGAACCACCTTCTTGATCTTTTTGGGTGCAAATTCAGTCATCAATTTCTTTCTAGCAACATTGGATGGAAGGGTGTCTTTCTTGGATGGCTTTTTCACAACTGTTGGAGCAAGAATTGGTGCTTATCTAACCACATTTTTCTGGGCAGCCTTGGTCAATAGTGCCAATCATCCTGAGATTTCGGAGTTAGAATCAACAACATCTCATCTATTTTCTCGATGCGATCAACTTCTTCGTCATCTGATTTCAATGAATCAGATTCTGTAGAAGACTCGTCTTCATCCTTTTTCGAAGAAGAGCACAAAGGTGGGTCCTCGTGAATATGATCAATCTTTTTCCGCTTTGGAAATAGGAGTAGTGGAAGCAAAGGGATTCGAGGGCACCATTTTCGAAGTAAACTTGGGCTTGGATGAGGACACTTTCTTCTTTCCTTTCGATGTTTCAATAACCTTCTGGGCCAGCACATCGAGCGAGAAGGATGAATCAGGGAGAGTCTTCGATGAATCTGGGGTTGGACACTCCAAAGGTGGGCTTCTCGAGATCCGATGCTTCCGAACCAGACCCAGCATCGTCAAACTCATCCGTGGGTATCTCTATAAGAAACTCTGAGGCTAGAGGAGGGGGAACTGCCATTGGAGGTGTGGTTAGGTTTGAGATCAAACACTCCCTAGAAGTCGTCTCCTAAGGCATAGCAATAGGAATGACATTTTTTTGAGCCTTGAGCTTAGTGAGCATGGCTGTCGGAGCAAGGGAGGCCGTAGTTCCCTTTTCAACATTTTTCTGGTTTGAACCACCACGATCCTTCACCATTCTTTATGAATAAGAAATGTTAGAGAGAAACAAACATAGTGAAAAAAAAACGAGAGCACATGAAAGAAGAAAAATGGGTGCTTTACTCCTTGATGGAACTGGAATAAATATATAAAAATTCAAACTTGGAAGGATTTTGGAAACTAAATGCAATAACTACCAAATATTTGTTGTTCCCTATTTAACGCCCAAAATGTGACTACCACTAAGCGGTAGTTGTAGTAATATCGGGTGGTCGATCCACAAGGAGGTAACCTAAAATCAAAAGATTAGTAGAAAATAACACAAAAAGTTAGTAACAAGAAGTAAATAGAATTGTAAATGGAAAGAGGTTTGAGATTTTGGTATTGTCTTTTTGATAAAGTGATAAAATGAGATAAGTGAAATAATTGTAAGATGTAATCAAGAGTTTGAGAAAAGGAAAGGTTTCAAGAATCATCCATATGCTTGTTTAGTTACTTGGTTACTTGGTTTACAAAAATACACAAGTAAATAGTTCACATCCCAACATTTACTTGGAAAATCTAACATTAAAGTCCATATATTTTTTTTCTAACAAAAGTCCATTTGAGTTATAAAGTTCTTTACTTTAAAAGCACAATGTTAATCTTATGAAAAATCTAAAAATGACAAAATACCCAAGGACAATAATGCAATAGAAGATTAGACATAAAATTATGTATCAATATTGCTTTGACTAATTAGAAGCACATAGAAAGAGCATGACTAATCCTATATACTATTTAGCATAAGTAAATAAAGATAACAAAATAAAGATAGAGATGAAAGAACATAAATAACTCAAATATATTACATTAAGAACATAGTGAATCAAAGTAGCAAAATAACATCACTAGCATATGGAATCATCCCTAACCTTCATAGGAAGATTAGGCCATTATGCTCATGATTCTCACAAAATTCTAAGAATAAAATATGAGAAGAAAGTGAGTGGAAATTTCGCTATAGTTTCTCTACTCTAAAAATTACATAGAAAATGTGAAAGAAGAGTCTTTATTTATAGATGGAGAAAATGACTAAAAAGAAATTAAACAACAAAATGGGGTTTACAAAATAAATTTGAAATATTAATAATAAAATATGATTTTGAAAAATCAAATCTTATTATTAATATTAACCTAGCTATTTTGGTGTATGGTCAAAATGCTCTTTTTCAAAAACACCAAAAAAGATGAGCTTTAAAGCTCAAAATGACAATTTTGCAAGGCCCAACATCCACAAAATATGGGTTGAAGGTGGCTGATGGTATAAGAGAGTTTTGACCCACTCGCAGCCAATGGGAAGGTGCCACGTGGCACTGGGTTGAAGAGAATGCTGGCTGAAAGAGGCTATGCTGGATTTGGAGATATTTGGGCCTGTTGGAGTTGTTTACGTTGGGCCTGCTGGGGTCTTTGGTAGAAGCTATTTGGTGAGGCGTGATTGCAAGGTTGATGAGTGTTGAAGGGAAGAGAAGGAAAAGCTGGCCACGTGGACAGGTGGCAGTTGTGGAGTGCACCAGGTGGCGGCTTTGGGTGCAAAGAGGCTGGCGGGCCTGGGCCGAACTCTGGGCTTATTTGTTTGGGCTTCCCTCTTTCAATAATGCCACATTTCCTTTTCCTTCTTCAATTTTATTTATTTATTGTTTCCAAGTGCCAAAAATATCAATTAAATCCTACAAAATAAAACAAACTAAATTAAAATTAAATATTTTCATTTATAAATTTAATCATATTAATTTGATGAAAATATTAATTAAAACTTAATTTATTTTGACTATTAAAATTAATAAATATGTATTTTTTGGGCACTAATCATTCCCATTTCGAGTAACTTCCACAAATCAGGCCAAAATTTAAAACATGAAAAATATGGATTTTTATATGTGAGTAACAACTTTAAAGCCAATTGACAAAATATTTCCAAAAATATAGATACAGTCAGACCTTTCCCCTTCTTGTTTTAATTAATGTTATTATTATTATTATTACAATATGTATTATAGATATAAATAGATATATTTTCCAAAATAATGTCCTTGATTTAGTGCTCGAGATCTTCGTGACCTGTCCATGATAAGGATAAATAAATCCAATATATTGATTAGCAACAACTTATACTATTTAAAGCTTAGAAGATCTACTTAGGAATAAGTGAATATTTTCAAGAAATAAAAGATTTATTTTAATAAATATTTTCTAATAAATCAAAAAAGTTTTTTTTTTTTCGGTTTTTGAAATTTTTTTCTCTTTACTTTTCCAACAAAAGCAATCTGAGTGTGAGTATGGCAAGAGTGAGTACTATATTGACTTGAGCTTCTATCAATTTCTTTTTTCTTTATTAAAAAAAAAATCAATTAGTACCAATAATATTTGTGTGGCTAGGTCTCGACACAAGATACCAAACATCATTCCTTGTGGATTGTTCAAGTTCCTCCTGCATAGCCTTAATCCAAGATTCATCATAAAGAGCCTCTTTCACATTTTTAGGTTCAATGGAAGAAGTAAAACGCACATACTGCACAAGATAAACATGTTTTTGTGTGTTACCATATTTTCCCCAATATTACCTATTACTAGATCAATGGGATGATTCTTTTTTACTCTAGAAGAAGGCTCCTTACGAATTGTGTCAGTAACAATTTTAGAGTTATTGTTACTATTTGCGCAGATGTTGATTCCTCCGATTCTGATTCATCATTATTAGAGTTGGTGACATTAGGCTCAAGAGATGATGTCTCAGCTTCCTTCGTAGTTTCCTCAAAGAAACCAATTATTTCCTCTTCACTAGAATATGGTGAAAATATTTTTCATCATCAAACACAACATTATAAGATTCCATAACAGTTTGAGTTCTCATATTGTACACACGATAAGCTCTATTGTTAATGGAATACCCTATAAAAACTCCAACATCACTTTTAGCATCAAATTTTCTCAAATATTCACGGTCTTTGAGCACATGGAAAACACGTGAAGATAACTTACATTGGGTTTCTTACCTTTCCATATTTCATATGGAGTTTTCAACGTGCCTAATCGAAGGTAGATGCGATTGATTGTATAACATGTTGTATTGATTACTTCGGCCCACAATATTTTTTAAAGCTTCATGCTATATAACATCACTCTAGCCATTTCTTGTAGAGTTTGATTCTTCATTTCCACGACTCCAATTTGTTTGGGAGTTTTATAGCTGAAAATTCATGAACTATGCCAAGAGATTTACAAAAATATCATAAAAAGAATTTTCAAATTCTTTCCCATGATCAGTATAGATTCTAACAATGTTACCATATTACAGTCTTTTTCAACCCTTAGTTTTAAACAAAGGGTTTGAAAAGGCTCAAAAGTGTCTAATTTTTCTCTTAAAAAATCAACCCAAGTAAAACATGAAAAATCATCAACACACACAAAATTTATCATTTACCATTAATACTTTCAACTTGAATAGGACCCATGAGATCCATATGAAGTAATTCGAGAACTTTGGAAGTATTAATACTTGTAATACCTTTGTGTGTCATTTTGAGTTGCTTACATGGTTCACACTTTCTTGTACTCTGTTTCCCAATTTGGGCAAACCACGAACAAGACCTACATTTGAGAGTATTTAAAATTTTTTAAAGTTAATGTGTTCGAGTTTCTCATGCCATAGATCTGTAGAGTTTTTCACAACCGACTGACATGTCATGGTTTGTGACAATGTATAACAGTTATAAATAGAACGAAAACATTTCAACAAACTATTTTCTTTTTCTATCAAGAACTACACATTCATCACGAGAGAAAGTCACAACAAATCCTTGATCACAAATTTGACTTATGCTTTGGTAGTCCATAAGTCATTCTATCAAAATAATGTTTTTTTTTAACTCTGGTAGTCCTTCAAGATTTAAAGTTCGTTTGCCAAGAATTTTACCTGCAACACCATCTCCAAAAGTAACAACACCACAACTCATGGGTTTATAGTCAATGAGAATGTTCTTATCACCTTTCATGTGACGGGAGCATCCACTATCAAAATACCAAGCATTAGAAGAACATGATCTAAGACAGGATAAGCTTACCAAAATTTTCATTTCCCTTTTTTTTTTTACCCAAAACCTTTTAGAACAACTTCTTGTTGATGTGATCAACTTTGGATTGTTAGATTTTAGGTAATTTTCCTTAAGCAGGTTTATTTAGGTGAAACATCTTGGTATGATATGATCTTTAAGACCACATAAATGACAAACAGGAACAAAATTATTTATTTTTTCTTTGGACACAATTTTGTTTTCACCTTATTGCCTTTTTATAGATGAACCAATTTGCGAGGTTGATGCCTTAGAAGATAGAACAGACCCTGCAGAAACAAAGTTATAAGCAATGGAAAAAATTCCAAATTTAGGAATAATAACATTTTCTTTGGATTTAGTTTTATCCAAACCAATTCCTCCACAATTTCCAACTTTTGACCTGCACGCAAAATATCATCAAAAAATGTAGAACCAATATTAAGCATCTAGACACCTTTCACTATGTGATCAAGTTCTTTTGAAAGACATTTAATTTCATTATCTTTTAGCCCAATCTCTTTTTCATACTTGGTCACAAGGATTTTACGTTCCTCAATTCTTTTCTCAAGAACAAGGTTGTTACATATCACAGTACGATTTTTGGAACACACTTTCAGCCATTAAGAGTACATCTGTTTGTAAGATTCTTGGAGCAAACCTGTGTCTAATTTGGATGTATCAGATTTAGAATCTGAACCGTCAAGTGGTGAGACCAAATTTTTTAAGACATACTAGTTTGTCTTTCTCCTGCATAAAAAAAGGTAAGCCATAAATAATAGAAGAAATTAAAGCAAGATTATTTGATTCTTCATCATCACTACTTTATGTATCTTTGTCACTCCACGTTGCGGATAAACCCTTCTTTTTCTTCAAGGTGTTAGTACACTCGGCTTGAATATGACCAAAACTGTAACGCCCTCCTAATCTAGGACCGTTACACTGTGTACTTTAAATTGTGTTAGATCTGCTAATCAGGTCATTTGGCTTTAATTGTGTAACTAAGGTTAGTGACAAGGGTTAGGGTTAAAAATTTTGGTCAAAGAACCATTGACTTTTACTCCAAAAGTATTATACAACATGAGATCCCAAAATATTACAACACAACTATTAAAAAGGGTAAATACATATCAAAAGTTACATTAGCTGGCCTAAACGGCAAAACAGGGCTATAACCCTAGTTCCTCTGCACGCCGCCATCGAAGCTCTCTAACTCATGGCTGGTCGAGCTTTCCCTTTCCCTTACCTGCACCACAAAGCACCCGTGAGCCGAGGCTCAACAAGAAAACCGAACACATAAAAACATAGAATATAACTTTAAATAACCATTCAAAAATAATCAACAACATTAATTCATAGCCAATGTTATTCAGTTCAAACACAAGATCATTGGATAGACCTGGGCTGTTGCCCTATTCAGTTGGCTTTCATGCCAACTCTCGGGCCTATGCCCTAGCTACGTGACCATAGAGTCACCTAGGGCCTCTCCCTTAGCTTTGTCTCACTAGCCATAGAGCTAGCCTAACTCCCGTGGTTCATCTTTGACCTTAGAGTCGATCAACGTAATAGTACGTTGCTGGTTTAGGCCAATGCCTTGCGACCAGCGCACAGTGCGCTATTACCGTCCTAGACTCATAAGTCAAGCCCTGATCCAGGATTACATACCTTACTTATAAGAAATAGATGTGGATAGGCACATCCCAAAAAATTAAGCACATATTCATGCTAATCATATAATCCCATTGAAATACCATTTCCACAATACTAACATATTCACATAAAGGAGCCACATGCCCTAACCATAGAATTCATGTAACGAATATAATCACTTAAGCATTTATCAACAAGCATTTAGAACAATAGCCTAATAAAACCAACCCTGGAGCCCAAGCCCTAATCATATTAATATATAACAAACGGGCCAAGCCCTAATCACATACAACACGTTCTGGGTGCATTTTTCTTACCTTAGGTCCAAGCTAGCGTAAATAAGAACGACCCTCGAGCACGATCCCGGTTCCGAGCCCTTAGCGATAGCTTAAGTCACAACCATAAAATAGGATTCTATTAATATCGAGTGATTAAAGGCTTCTGGACCAAGTCCTAGCCTCTGGGACCTCGGGTTCCACCAAACCGAGTAGTGGAAACAATCCCGAGCCCCTAAGGTTGAGTTCCCACGCTCAAAACCTTCTAGGGGTCCAAAAACCCCTTAAGAGTCGCGACCCTATGCCCCTATGCCGCGGCCCACCTCCAACCAGAGGCCTAGCCTCCCCAACTAGCAGACACGCACCACGGCCCAGCCATAGTGGCACCACGGCCCGCCCTCATCCCTGGCTCCCATCTGTTCTAGAGGGCCGTAGCATACCAAGAACAGAGCCACGACTCGACCCCTTCGAACCCAGAAAAACCTCCATTTTAACAGCCAAATCTCATCCAATTTAACCCAAAATCATCCCAACAACACAATTAAATCAACACAACAACTCAAATATGCTCCCAGCAACAAAACCCAACATAAAACTAGTCCCAAAACTCACTAAGCCACCAATTAAATCTTTGAACCTTAAGAGCTCAAGAACACTTAAAACCAGCCATGAAAACTCAGAATTTAAATGCTAAAACCATAATTCAAAGCTTACCTCAATCTTTGTTTGAATCCACAAGCTAATACTGAGCTAATCTCCAAGTCTAGAGCTCCAATTCTTGTGAACCTAGCCCAAAAATCCCTTGGTTCAATGGTTAGCTTGGAAGAGCTTCTTGATAGAAAAAGAAGAGATTAATTGGAGAGGGATAGTTGGTTTCAGGCAGAGCTTCTAAGTGTTTCCTACCTTTTGTCTTACCTAACTTAAGTCACTTAAGTTAATCCCAAGGCTCGGGGTACCAAAAACGTCCCAAGGGAAAAATGATAAATTTCCCCAATATTCCCTCCTAAACACTCTAACTTCAAATATATCTCCAATTATTTATTTCCATAACCCGATAACCAATTAAATATCTAATACCTAAAATACCCCTTGACTCTCCCCGAGTCAAGTATTGGGTCCCGTTGTGACTTTTCTGCTAACTTGCTCCCTATGATCGCCTTGTGCCGAATAGTTCAAATAAACCCACATAATAATTTGGTCTCTTACATAAATCACATATATGCACATAAATACACATTTATGCCCGCAACGGGCCAAATTACCAAAGTCGCCCTTCTAATAAGAAGCGGCCCACATGTATATTTAATATCCCTAAATATGCGCATTTAATCATCTTATCACATAATTCACATAGTTAAAACTAATATAGCAATTAAACACGTAGTTCCATATATCGACATCTCGACCCCCTAATCAAGGCCTTAAGCCTTATTAGAAAATTTTGGGACGTTACAACTATCCCCTCCTTACAGAAATTTCATCCTCGAAATTTTACCTGAACAACTCGGGAAACTAAGCTTGCATATCTGCCTTCAGCTCTCAGATCGCTTCCTCGACCCTATTGTTCCTCCATAATACCTTAACCAAAGGTATAGTCTTATTCCTCAGGACCTTGTCATTCCTGTCAAGAATCTGAACTGGTTGCTTCTTATAAGACAAGTCTGCCTACAATTCCAAATCCTCATAACTTAGTACATGAGTTCCATCTGACACATACTTTCTCAACGTGGAAATATGGAACACATTATGCACGATAGATAGTGCAGAGGGTAAAGCCAACCTATAGGCCACCTGCCCAATCCTCTCCAGGATCTTGAATGGTCCCACAAACCTAGGGCTCAACTTGCCCTTCTTTCCAAACCTCTTCACCCCTCTAAGTGGTGAAACCCTAAGGAAGACATAGTCTCCAACCTGAAACTCTACGTTCCTTCGCCTCAGGTCAGAATAGCTCTTCTGCCTACTCTGAGAAGCGAGCATCCTAGCTCTAATCTTCTCGATAGCCTCAGTGGTCCTCTGGACTGCATCCGGACCTAGATGAATCAGACTTAATAGAATAACTACAAAAAAATATAAAAATCAACACAAGAGATTTTTACATGGTTCAGTTGCCCTATTCCATGGAGCCACACTCAGAGAAGAAAACTTATTAGTAATGATCACAAATACACAAGCAATGACTTATACAAGATTAGACTCCCTCTATATCATTGTCACACTCTTTTGTATTTCAATACCAATTTGGTTTTAGCAAGAATCATAACTTCACTCGAACTCCCTTCGATGACAACTGATTTCTTTCTTTCTCTTGAAGAAAGACTTGCATGACTCTTCTATCGAAGACCGTGGTGCTTTCTTCCTCCCAATAAATGACTTTTGAACAACTTTTCTTCCGAAGGCCATTGACGTAAACATAATAGAAATAAAATCTAAGACTAAAGGATATCAAAGACAGTGCAACAAGCACACAGTAACAAGACTAAGTATTTCTACTCTTAATCTCACAAAAATACAAACGCACTCTTCAAATAAGAATTACACTCAATGGCGTGTCAAAAGCTATTTCTCACCTGGCTGCCAAGGCTTCTATTTATAACATGAAGAAGTCATCCTTTTGTAGCCCACAAAATAAAAGAAGAGAATATCTGTAACATCCCAAATTCCCTAATATGGCTTAGTGCCTGGATTAGGGGGCTGGGAGACAAGAATTGTTTTAATTATGTGCTAATATGGTACGAGCATGTCATTATGTGAATTATATTATAATATAACTATGCTTGCATGTTTAGAAATATTAAATATGCGTGTGGGCCTATTTCTTATAAAAAAGGCATTTTAGTAATTTGACCCATTGAGGGTATAATTATAAATATGCGTGTGTGTGATTGAGACCACATTATTATGTGAATATATTTGGGTTACTCGGCGCAAGGCGATCCTGGTGAGCAAGTTAGCGGAAAAGTCACAACGGGGATTAAATACCCGGCTCGGGGTGAGCCTAGGGGTATTTTGGTAATTTATTACCTTACCATGATTTATCAGGTAATGGGAGATTAAATGATTAGTATTTTGAGGTAGTTGGGGGTTTAGAGGAACACTCGAGGATTTACAGGAAGTGGCAATTGACGGAATTTCCCTTGAGGTCACTAGAGGATCTAAGTTAGTTATAAGGGCATTTTGGACTTTTTGGTAAAAAAGAATATGTTTTGTTTAGGAAGCTGGAACATTAGAACCATTCAGAAAGAAAGAAGAAAAAAGCTCTCTCTCTCTCTCTCCTGTAGCTCTCTCTCTCTCTCCTTGGTAGCTTGGGAACTTTGACAAAATTGAAGGAACAAAGCTTAGGAAATTGAAGAGTTAGACTTGTTGAGCTTGGGGATTTGCTCAAGGGTGAAAATATCTCAGAGGTAAGGATCTGAAATCGAATTTCTTTACATCAATTCTGTTGTTCTGTAGGAACTTTAGAGTCTGCATGTGATAGGGTTTGAAGATTGAATTTTGGATTTTTATGAGTTTTCAACTAAGTTCTGAGTTAGGTTTCATTGCTGGAGAGGTGTTAAATTGGTTATGGGAATTGAATTGAGGTTTTAGGTTTGTTTTGAAGTGATTTGGGTAGGGTTTGGCTGAAGAAAAACCCAAGAATTTTGGGTTCGAAGGGATTGGGCCACGACCCTCTTGATCCTAGGGAGCCAAGGAAGGCTCTGTCGCGAGGGCGCACTGTGGTGCCTGTTAGGCAGCGCCGTGACGCGTGTTTAGTAAAATGGGAGGCTGAGCCTCTGACTTGGGGCAGGCCACAGCGCTTAAGGGGTTTTGAACCCTGAGAGGGTTTTTGAGTGCGGGAACTCAACCCTAAGGGCTCGATATCGATCCTACTACCCAGTTTAGTGGAATTCGATGTCCCAGAGGCTAGGACTCAATCCGGAAGCCTTTATTCACTTGTTTTGATGGGATTCTTTATCATGATTATGACTAGGTCATCGCTAGGGGCTTGAATCAGGGATCGTACTCAATGGTCGTTCATTGGTAGCTTGCACTTGGACCAAAGGTAAGAAAACTGCACCCATAATATGATGTACATGATTAGGGCTTGGCCTGAATGCTGAACATAATCTTGATTTGGGCGTTGGCCGCGTAAATGCGCGTGATTATGATTATGCCTGTGTATATATGTTTAATTTATTATAATGCATTGTACCTAAATATTTTCATTAATTTATGACTTGACCAAAATTTTAAATACCTAAACCCTTAGTGGCTTAATCACACACGTTAGTCCAAATTACTCGTTTAGTGAGTCCAGCATTAATTTTAAATACACATGGTAACGGACCCTAGTTAGCAGGGCGTTACAATGTCCATGAATTCTCTAAATGGAAAGTCTATTGGATCTGCCGGCATCCCAAATTGCTTGGCCAGCCAGGCAATTAGACAAATCAGCATGCACCTGGACACACTTAATTATAAACAACCCACCAATATTTTTCAAAAATCACAAAGATTTTATCTAAATCAAATAAAAAACAATCAAAATAATACATATTAATGTAAAAGCATTGTTTCCCCATAAGGTAGTATAGAAAGACATTTGAAATCACACAAATAAGGAAAGAATTATAGATATTTTATACCACAAAAATCTTTAATCGATTTGCAATTAATTTTGTGAGACCACAATAATATTGATTGAGCAATATAAAAATGCCTAAAATAAGTTTCCAACTTTAGGATCTTACAATAAAAGTCCTTTCATATTGACCTTCTATTTTCATAAGTAGGCATCATTCTATGAATTTTTTTAAGATGTATTTGAAATTGGTCCACATTACATAGTTTGATAAAGAAAAGAGATAGGTTCTTGAGAAAATAGGATGTTTAGGTTCCAATTATAGCTCCAACCACGTGTCCCATCTCGCTGGTTGGCTTTCGATTGAGAGGCTTATAGAGAATAACTTCTCCCTTCGATGGTGATGATTTTTCCAAAAGTGGTTTGGAAAATTTTAGCATAGATGCAGTAGATATGGTGAGGAGATTCCTGACCTTTTTACTCTCTCCATGATCCTCTTTGGCGGTGGTCACGAGTCACTTCATGGCATTACTCGACAATGGTTTTGCAACGACATTCAGAGCAACTCTCTTGGTTGAGGCTTAGGCGGAGGCGATCGAGGCGTGGGTAGTGGCTCAAATTTTCAAATATGGTTTTCTAATGCCCCTTGGATGCCTTCTCCTTTATTTAGTCTTATTGTTATTTTCATTAGTTTTGTTGCTTTAGTTATTTTTGTATTTTTGTATTGTTTTATTTTTAGTTTATGTTTTTTCTAAATAAAACTGTTATTACGGGTGGGTTTTGGTAAAATTCTAGGATAGTACGCTTCTTGTAAGCTACTAAGGCTTTAGCATGTATAACAGTGTATTGGCCTTTGTTGTTGTTTGCTCCCCTTTTAGAGTTGTGAATTGCCTTATGACTTATTGGAGAGATATTTTTCTGAATTTAATGCTTTTCTTTATAATAAAAATCTTCTTACCTGCTAAATTATTAAGTTGTTTCATTTCAGCAACGGGAAGTTTAAGGCCTATGCTATCCTTTTACTTTTAAATTTTTCTTCAAATGCCCCATAAATAACCAAATTAGCATTCTTTTACTCCTAAATAATTCTCTTAATATAAATTTGCCCCAAAACTTTTGATCTATTGATGCATGTCGTATGCAGTATCAAATTTAAATATATTTCTTTTATTCACATACACCAGCTACTTCAGTACAGTGGTAAATAAGGGTCGAACCCACGAAGACTATGATCAAATTATTATTCAAAATAATAACTAAACTGAAATTAGAAAGGGGTTTTAGTTTTAATAGCTGAAAACATAAAATGAAATAAATATCAAAGATTAAATAACTAAGGATACAATGATATTAAAGAAAGGGTTTATACATTTTTGGACCCTGTGTTTTTTTCTCATTACCTGTTTGGACCCTGTGTTTTGACAAATTACTTTTTGGACCCTATATTTTGTAAAATTGTTAAAATAGAACCCTAAACCCGATTTTGGTCAATGTTTTCTCAAATAAAATCACAAATAATTTACCAAACTAACAATTCAGAACAAAAATAAAATCATTCTGCTTAAAAACTGTGTTGTTATATTCAATTTTTTCTTCATCAAAATTGAGTTTAAGGTTCTATTTTAACTATTTTACAAAACATAGGGTCCAAAAAGTAATTTGTCAAAACACAGGGTCCAAACAGGTAATAGGAAAAAATGCAGGGTCCAAAAAGGTATAAACCCTTAAAGAAATAGTCAAGAATTACTTTCCACCTTCAACAATCAATCTATCAACAATGACGAATAATATTCCCTATTCCCAATTAAACTATTAACCCCACAGATAACACTTAAGCAGTCAATTATCCCAGTTATACTTAAATAAAGCTAAGCGCTCTTAATTAATCATTTTTACCCAGCAATAAACCCATTAAGCACAAGATCTATTTAACCTAGTAAAAGCATTACACTTTTTGGAAACATGTTAATCTAGGCAACAAATTCATTAAGCATGCAATTCATTTAACCTAGGTTCTATTTTCATCACAATCAAAATACCCGTCATAATACTCTAATTGCAATTTATCACTCTACTTAGAATCCTAAACTATTAGGTGAATAGAAAGCCTAAGATGATAGTAGAATAATGAAAAACCCTAATTAGTTGGCCACCTAACAAGGTCTCACAAGATTCATAACATTCAATTAGAAAAATAGAAGCAATTTAATACAAGGGAATAAAAGGAATAAAATTCATCAATGCATTCAAGATCTCATGTCTAGGGTTTTGAAATAACCCTCAACTATAAAGAAAACTACTCCATAATCATATTCATATTCATAAACATAAATATTCAATGAAAATAAAAGAGTTTTGAGAAAAAATAAAAACTAGATTAAAGAATATAGATGTGATGTCTTTTCTCCTCCTCTGCTGCTCTAGCCTCTAAAATTCGCAACCCAAACTTATAATAAAAGTTAACCCTAATCCCTTTTATAGCCCATCAAAATTACATTTAAAATTTTAATTTTAAAGAAAAAATTGTCGCAAGGCCGCGGCCAGAAGATCGTGCTAGCCACGGCGGCCACTACCCCCTAGACTCCCAGGTCGCGACCAGTAAATGTTGGTGGCCATGGCCACATGCCATTTTCTGCTCCCGTGCTTTTTCTTCATAATTTTCAAATTTAAGCTCGAACCTTGGGTTTAGGGACTTCTAAAATACTTCAAACTCATTCCAAACTTCATTTTCTCTTGTCCTATCATTGCACATTCACTCCTACCCACAAAAATGTATCAAATTCATCAATAATACCTTATAAAATATTTTATGGCTTAAAAATCAAGAACTCATAAAACAAAGCTAAGAACACCTAAAAACACTTGAAAGGAACATTATATAAATGCAAAAGGATAAAAAATATAATGTCCAAAATACCCTTATAAAATTCCCCCACACTTAAACTTTCCTAGTCCCTTAGCAAAATCACTAATAAAAAACTATAAACCAAACAAATAAAACATAAGCAATGATTTTGTCGAAAGTGTTAGTTATCTCAAAGATTGATCAACCTATAGGAGTTATAAGAAAAATACGAATTCCACATTCCTCAGAATATCAACTTAATGTCTAGTCACCACTTAAAACTTGATCTTATTTATGATTATGCACAATTAAACAAATCAAAACACAAACATTTGAATCAATTTATACATGCCATATTATGTTTTAAAGTCTCATATATACTAATATTTTCATAAAAAATATTCGAGACATTAACCAATTGTTCTCCACTAATGTAAACACACATAATCAAGAATCATAAGGTCTTTAAAAGCTTGTAATGTAAGGCTAAGGTTGAAGGTAGATGAAAAAGGAATATTTAAGCTTAAATCACGCCATAGCCTATAATTTTTTTTTTCTATTCTCTAGATCTTCCCACAAATTTCCCATACAATTCAATAAAATACATAATCTTTCCATTTTTTTCTTTCCACATTGATCTTACTACTTCCCCCACACTTTCACTTTTGCAATACCTTTTTTTTTTTTGCATATTTCTCAGTGCATATATTTTTTTGTTTTTGTTTTTCTTTTCAATTCAACTCATTGGAAGAAATAGTAGATCATATACTTTCACATTATAATCCAACAAACCAAGAAAACTTCCCCTTCTTACAATCCATAACCCAACCCACCAAATAAAAAAAATCATATAAAACTATGGTGTAATGGGTCATAGAAAAAGATAAAAATTTTAGGCTACAAAGGTTTAGATATTGGCATATAAAAGAAAAAGATTAGTCATTATGGCTGAAAAATGGGAAACTAGGATATTCAAATTCATAGGTAAGCTTGAAAGGCTTAAACGATCCAAAGAACGTGCCTTAATCATCTTCCTAATCATGTGTACTTAGGATTTCACCTTTAACAATTAATCAATGGTTTCTAGAGTGGTCGAGACTATATATAAGTAATAACATGCATAAATATATCCAAATACTAGTGAAAAAGTAAATCTAATTTTACACATTATGTTTAAAAATTAAAGATCAAGCTTAAGTAACAACCAGACAAGAGTTAAGCACACAATTCATGCAGGATTCATCAATTTCCTAGGAAACTAGTCTCATCTCAATTAAAAATTTTATCATTGACAAACAACTTCGAACATAATCATGCCATGCTTATGACAACCTAAAAAAAACCTAAACATGAAAAACAAAACGACATAAAAACATAAAAAATGCAATATAATAAAAATAAAAATCAAAGCAAAAATAACAGAACATCATAAAAATAAAATCAAAGCAGTTTAGTTTCAATTGTTCCCCTCTCCCAAACTTATACAATACATTGTCCTCAATGAAAAATAAAATAAGAGAAAATAAAGAAAAAGAAAAAGAAAAAATCCCTCAACCGAAGTAATTTCTCATTAATCAAGCATCTCCTTGATTATCTTTAGCATCCTACTCGTTTTCATCATCTTGCATCATGGGAATAGGTGGTGGATACGATTGAATCCACTATGATGTAGCTAGATAGTTCATCATTTCCATGCCAAGGTGTACGAGATTCATCCTGAAACAAACATCTTGACAACTGGCCCACTCAATCATGCCCTGCTGGTGTGCTTGGAATTCAGTACGGTGAGCATGCAACTCTTGAGAGGTATTGCACAAAGATTCCTCCACAAGTGTCATACGGTCTGCCAATGTCATATTTTTGGTTGATGGTGGTGGCCTAGCCTGAGTATGAGAAGATGAACTAGCCCATGCAGTGTCAGTGACCTTGAAGCGAGTGATGGAGGATCTATTCAGTATATGCATGGGCTGCAACACAGGCTCTGAAGGATCCCATTTCACACCAGCTTGAGCACACATGGCGGTAATGAGATGGGGATGATAGAACCCCTTAGAAACATGTCTGAAACTACTCTGAATGGAGGACTTGATAATGCGCCCCACATCAATTATTTCCCCCTTCAAGATGGCATATAAAAGCATGGTAGTATACACATTCACATCATTGACATGTATAGGGGGAAATAATTTTGCATTAATAAAATTATGCCAGACTTTTTCAATAACTCCCATTGCCTCTCATTAAAACTTAATGGGATAACCTGTTTCAGTTAACTTCCATTAGGTATTTGGCTTACACAAAAATTGGATAATCTCATTAAAGTCAGGATTATCAACGATTTGGCTATACTCATCATTGTCTATGTAGGAAGCCCATAAAATTGATTTATGGCTGCACTTGAGAAATTCACATTAATCCCTCGCACTGTAGCCATAGCTGTAACTTGAGAAATTCCATTAGCATAAAACTCTCTTACTATAGGAATTATTGCAGCATCAGGTTGTGAATTTTTTTTTCCCAATGTCTTTTCTTAATTTGCTCCGCAATAGATGGATACCCATGAAAAATCTCCATATTAAACCCCATCTTGATAGCATTTGAATGCCTCCTCAGAAATAAATTTGGTGGCATCAAATTGAACCTCAGATGAGGAAGCACCTTTAGTATTTTTTCTAAATCTCTTTGGTGCCATTCTTCACTTCAAAACTTAGGGATAATCATCCTTTAACACAAATAATTAAGCACTAAGAGAATAATTCAAAATACCCCAAAAATATCAAGTCAAACTCCTTTAATTACTCCCACAAAATATCTACTAAACAAATATAAACTTCCATTTCAAAAATATTGAATCAATTCCCCTTAAAACTGAAACACACTTCTCTTAGAACTTTCATCAAACACTTAGTAGGCATAGACTAATCCAATAGTTGAAAATTATGTTGTAGTAATTTAATCTTCCCAAAATTTGAAGTTATCACTAATATAACAACATAAACACTTAATCTAAGCCAATGATCACAATATATAAGTAATTCATCCACCAAAAATCATATAATCCAAAATACCCCAAATCTTATTCTTCAATACTCAAAACCCAATAATCAAAGAATCAAGACAAGCAACTTACTTGTGATTGACTATAAAAAGTCTTTGAAAGCTTGATTGTCTCGATGAAGCACCTTGAAACTAGTTGATTAACCTCAATTATCAAATTTGAAATTATGGGACTTTAGGTTTTGAAAGGAATTTTTTTGTAGAAAAGGAGGATTTGAGTGAGAATAGATGAAAAATGGTAGAGAATGAAGATTGATGAAGAGAATTGTGATGATTGTGGGGAATAATTTGGGTGAAAATGAGAGAAAAATGATGAACTTTTGTCTGAAAATGGGAGATTTTTCGGTTTTGGGGTCTTTGTTTATGTGGGTAAGGGAACAAAATGAAATGAAGTTTTTAATTTTTTTTCTTCTGAAAGTGCTTAGTGACCGCAGCCTGGGCTTATTGGTGGTCGCAGGCACTACCCTCTGTTCTTCAGGCCACGACCTGAAATAGGGCTAGCTGCGGCCACAGGCCATTTGGCCCAAAAAATATATTTTTTTATATATTTTTTTAGAAGGAATAAAAATGTCCAAAAAAATAAAATTAAAACGAGGTTCAAAAAGAAAAAAAATTAAAAAAAAATGTCTTAAAAATAAAATACATAAAATTTAGCTAAGTTTAACGTCGCTAGCTCGACGTAAAACCTTTTCATACCTCATCAACATATTCCAGATCGAAGAGGTGAATCATAGTAGCTTGTTCCTCCTCGATAGACTCATAATAAGGCTTCAATCTCTGGCCATTTACCTTGCGTATTTTTCCCGTTGATGGACTTGAAATTTCTACCTCTCCATGAGGATAGTGATGTACCACTATGAATGGTCCAACCCATCGGGACTTCAACTTACACGAAAATAGTTTGAGATGAGAATGATACGATAATACTTTCTATCCCGCATCAAATGTTTTTCGAATAATTCTATTTCGATCATGAAAGGCTTTGGTCTTTTCTTTGTAAATCTTAGAGCTTTCATAAGCATCATTACGAATTTCCTCCAGCTCTTGTAATTGCAGCATTCTTTGTTGGCCTACATTGTCCATCTCCATGTTGCACTTTTTCACAGCCCACCAAGCTTTAAGTTCCAATTCAACCAGTAAATGACAAGGTTTTCCATACACCAACTGATACAGAGACATACCAAGCTGTGTCTTGTAGGCCATGCGATATGCCCATAGAGCATCATCTAATCTTATACTCCAATCCTTTCTATTTGGATTTATCATCTTTTCAAGAATAGAATTGACTTCTCAATTTGATACCTCGGCTTGATTATTTGCTTGTGGATGGTAGGCAGTGGTTACTTTATGAGTCACTTGATAGTGCTGAAATAAAGCTTCAATTATTTTATTGCAGAAGTGAGTACCTCGGTCACTAAATATTTCCCTTGGAGTACCAAATCTCACTAAAATATTCGATCGAATGAACTCAACCACTGTTTTAGAATTATCTACTTTAGTTTCTTTTGCTTCCACCCACTTAGACACATAATCTACTGCTAAAAGAATATACTCAAAACCCAATGACGATGGAAATGATCCCATAAAATCAATTCCCCATACATCAAAAATCTCGATAATAAGTATGAGAGTTTGGGGCATTTGATCCCTAGTAGTAATATTACCAACTCGTTGACAACGGTCACATACCTTACAATATGCATATGAATCTTTAAAGATGGAAGACCAATAAAAACCGCTGACAATGGTCACATGCCTTACAATATGCGTATGACTTGATCAGCGCAATGTTTCCATAAATAAGGCTCATCCCAAATATAAAACTTAGCATCATGCTTAATCTTGTTCTTTTGGCTTGTGTAGTAATTATCGACACTCTTCGGAAGAGTGTCGATAATTACTACACAAGCCATACAGGTACTTTCATCCAATATGCAACCTATGTCTATATAATGATAGCATATTCAATTCTCATCTTTCGAATTTTGAATCAAAATCATAAATCAAAGCAAATATTGATCAGTTATTTACTACCATTAAGCAAACATTATATAGATTAGAATAAAAAAGAAGAATCAATAGAACATCATAATAACATTAAATAGAAATCCAAGTGACTACATTAAACCCTAGATAACAAAATTAGTTCATGGAAAAGAATAGAATAAGAAGTAAGAGAAGAAAGAGAGGAAATGTAGAGAGGTAAAGAAGAAAGAGTGAGAAAGATGCCAGGTCTAAAATAGTCTTAAGCATTATTTTTATAGTGGTAAGGTTGTGAAAAGAGTTTCTAGATGTTTCCATTTGTTACTTGATAATGCTCCAAAATATCTTTATTTGAATTTTAAATCCCGTAACTCTAGCTTGTGTAATCTTGTAGGTCAAATATCACCACGTAAACGTCCGTATTTGACTTTCTTGTGAAACATGCTTTCCTAGGTCTTTGAATAAGATTTCCAACGCTACCAAAAACATGTAAATCGGATAAGTGAGTCGAGAGATATGATCAAACTACCGAAACTGTCAAAGATTCAAAATATCTCAGTTTTTTCGAACAATTTAAGTTTGAATTTCTCCTTTACTTCTCCAATCAATTCAAATAAATATCTTTTTATTGTTTTTTTCTTTGTTTACCCAAAAAACGGCTACTGATGACGTGGCAAGAATTTCTCACACGTAGTTGACACGTGGCAGAGTCGAAATGAAGAGGTGCTGTTCGCTTATCGACTAGGTCCCTGTTGCTTCGTCAAACTTCACGATTAGATGCGACCAGACTGGTCGTATGCTTCAGTTTATTTCCTTAAAAGATTGTAATTTTATAATAACTACGTTGATTATTTCCTCTTTATTTCCTTCATACGCAGATATTAAGAATAATTAAGGCCCATTGGCTCTTGTAACCCCCCTTGAGCCTATAAATATGCATGAGAGAGCTCAAGGAAGGGACTTTTGAACCTTTTTTGGGAATACTGAGAGAAAGAGCATATAGTACAATTATCCTCCAAATAGTTGTAAATCTCCTAAGGCTTGTGGAACTCAAGAACCCTAGTTCTTTGATCATGGCATTGGGATTCAATATCAATAATAGCACTAAGTGGACGTAGGTCATTACCATTCATTGGGGTCTAACCACTATAAATCATTTGTGTCATTTCTTTACCATTAGATTCCATTCTTGATTATCATCTCATTTCTTGTCGTATTTCTGACTCCGTGTCGTTGGCCAAATCGAGGGTCAACATTCTGGTGCTTTCATTGAGAGCTTTGATCAAGAAGCTGTTAGAAAATCAAATGGCAAAGACATCTAAGAAAGCTGGACTGGCCGCTAGTGCTGCATCATCTCTACCTCCTCCTCCAAATGTGGCGGAGAACGAACCACATTTAGAGTTTGAAGAGGAGGAGTTGGATACGGAAACACTGAGGGCAACACTGGGGGTGTTGCAGGATGAGTTGGCCAATTTGAGGGCCAATAAGGAGAACACAGTGGAAACAATGGCGCTGTAGCAGAGAGAAATTGAATGTCAGCACCAGGAGCTGAGTGAGCAGCAGGCGAACATGGACCGTCGGCAAAGGGATGCCATGGCCGCTCTCGAAGCATCCATTAAATTAGCTTGAGGACAGGATATTCTGGCCTCTCAACCGGATCAGCCACCGAGCGCACCACCACAGCGGGCTCCCAATCCAAGTCCTCTGCTCCAGCTAGTAAGCCCCCAAAGGCCAGAGCAGCCACTTGTGGCTCAGGATGATGTCCCGATTCGGGATCCTGAGCAGCAGCCTCCATCTAAAGCTAGTCGCGGAAATCCCCAGCGCCAGAGGCAGAATAGGGCCGGGCAGCCGCCCCGCAGCCCTAGACGCCCAGGGGACGAAGAGCCAAATCCACCGAGTAGGGGGCAGCGTCCTTCTGCCAACAGAAGGAACGACGAGTTAGGCTCTGTAGTCAGGGCCCCCCCACGGCATAATAATGCATGGGGGCCCAACGACCAGCGTAGGCCTCCCCCTAACGCTCGGGAAATTCGATCCCGAGGAGGAAATAGCGTGAACAGCCGGTTAAGCCGTAGTCGGCCATAGTTTAGAGATGGCCATGACTATAATGAAGCCGATTCTGGAAGAGGAAATGCCGGTCGAAGGAATGAGGAAAGAGGTGGAGGAAAGAGCCCCCCACCTAGAGGAGATAGACCAGCAAGCCATAACGATGGGGGGCAACCCAGAAAAAACAACGTGTTTGATCGGCTAGGAGTTAGTGAGCAGAGGCGCATGGATGAAGATTTGAGGGACGTGCTCAATGACCGTTGTGAAAGGCACGATGAGTACGCTCCTCCGGCATCGGTCGCCCCAGCGATCCCAGAAGCGGTTCAGGCTCAGATTGATGCTCTGAACCAGGCAGTACAACAGCTGGTCGGGGGTTGAACATCCCACATAGAGTACGATCGGAGGAGGGGCACTCCGTTTATGCAAAGGATTACTGTGGCAGAAACCCCCAGTAAATTCAAAATGCCAACACTGCCAAACTTTGATGGGTATAGAGACCCAGTATCTCATTAAAAAAAATTTGAGATACAAATGGACATACAGAAAGTGTCAAACGATGCCCGCTGCAGGATCTTTCCCGCAACACTATCTGACACCGCCCAGGAGTGGTTCTTTAAGTTCCCTCTTGCTAGTATAGTATCCTGGGAAATGTTCGTGAATGAATTTTATGGGCAGTTCTATGCGGGTTGCGTACACCCCACTGAGGCCAACCAGTTGGTCGAGATACGCCAGAAGGAGGGAGAGCCCTTGAAGGAGTATGTCCAGTGCTTCATATGAGCAGCAGCTGGAGCCAAGATAGTGGGGGACGAGGGAAAAATGATGGCCCTAACTGCTGGGGATAGACGCCATTCTCCCCTCTGGAGTAGCCTAAGAAAGAATGGGGTAAGAAGTACCCATGAGTTTTGGATCGAGCTGATCAATATATCAAGCTCAAGGACGTGATTGCCAATGAGGGGAAATCGCCAACGAAGGACAAGGGGCCAAAGGAAGAACCCGCCAAGGCCGCCAACGGGTCAGAGAAACCCAATGGCAACGGCAAGGGCAACGGGAACAGAAATGGCAGAAATAGTGGGAAACGGGCGAACAATGAGCCGTTAGTCTCTGAGAATAAATGCCCCAAAGGAAATAGATACGAGCCGAGATTCACCAACTACACGGCCCTTGTCAAAAGTCGAGCAGAGGTCTACCAGGCGACCAGCTCTAGTATTCCTTATAAGCGACCCGCACCTATAAGGAAGGATATCTCCAAGAGAGATACCACAAAATTTGGTCGTTTTCACAACGAATACGGACACAACATCAATGAATGCAACCAATTGAAGGATGAAATTGAGTTCCTGATCAGATAGGGACATTTAAGGAGATATGTGCGAGACGCAGGAGGGTCTCAACGAGATGCTCAAGGTGGCAACGAGCAGGCACCTGCATGCCAATGCTCGCCACCTTTACAGCCAACTCTTGTGGTAGGCACGTTACTCACCATCTGTGGTGGACCACACCTTGCAGGGGACAGTGGGAAGGCAAGGGAATGATACGCTCGAACCCTACGCCATGACCAGGACATCGAGTTGATGAGTGTGGAGGATCGAGCACCAAAGAAGGCTCGAATAGAGGAGGAATTAATAACCTTCTCTGAGGACGACACCTAACACGTATGATTCCCACACTCCGATCCGCTGGTCGTTGACATTCAAATTGCTTAAGAGGGTGTTGTTTGACACAGGAAGCTCAGTCAACATCCTATACAAGTCCTCATTGGAAAGAATGAAATTTTGCATCAAAGACTTGGAGCCATGAAACCAAACCATCTATGGTTTTTCTGGTGAAGGGCTCGCCCCAACTGGGTCAATTAGGCTTCCAGTTACAGCAGGTACTGCCCTTTCTAACAGGACATTACTCACTACATTCATAGTAGTTTATTGTCCTTCGGCATATAATGCTGTAATTGGGAGGCCAATTTTGGTCGACCTACGAGCTGTTACCTCGATATGGCACCTGGCCATGAAATTCCCAATCAACGCAGGGATAGGATGCGTGTTGGGAAATCAGCGGGAAGCGAGGGAGTGCTACAATGCCTCGATCACTAAGGAAAAGAACGGTGTATAGAGAGAAGTTGCCAGAAAAAAGTTTCAAATGGCGACTGATGTACAAGCCCAATCAGGTGATGATGTCACCAAATAGGGCGTTGCCCAAAGTGAGGACAGAGACTTAGATCCTTGCTTTGGGGATTTTGATGAAGAGATAGGACCTATCGAGGACCTTGAAGAGGTCCAACTGGATGAAGAAAATACGACCAGGGTTGTGACAGTCGGTAAAAACTTAGAGACAACAACAAAACAAGCACTGGTGGAATTTTTGAAGAAAAACCAAGAGGTCTTTGCCTGGTCGCACAAAGACATGGTCGGAATAGACCCTGCAGTCATTAGCCATGTCTTGAACATAGACAAAAGTTTTCCACCGGTACAACAGAAAAGGAGGCTGCTCGACAAAGATAGATCAAAAGCCCTAAAAGAAGAAGTCAAGAAGCTGAAGAAGAATGGATTCATCAGGGTAGCATTTTATCCATCATGGGTCTCTAATCCCGTGCTTGTTCCCAAGCCTAATGGAAAATGGCAAACATGCGTGGATTTCACAGACCTTAATAAAGCTTGCCCTAAAGATTGTTTCCCTCTCCCTAGGATCGACCAACTGGTCGATGCCACTGTAGGGCATGAGATTCTCTCATTCATGGATGCCTACTCTAGGTATAATCAGATTAGTATGCATCCTCCTGATGAGGATCACACTAGCTTTTGGACTGACACAGGGCTTTATTGTTACAAAGTAATGCCCTTCGGTTTAAAAAACGCTGGTGTGACTTACCAGCGACTGGTCAACCACATGTTTAAGGAGCTGATCGGCACAAACATGGAGGTATATGTCGATGACATGCTGGTTAAGTCAAAGAAGGAAGAAGGGCATATATGGGACTTGCAAGAATGCTTCAACGTCTTGAACAAGTATCAAATGAAGCTGAACCCCCTCAAGTGCTCCTTCGGTGTAGGATTAGGGGAGTTCTTGGGATTCATAGTAAACTCGAGAGGAATTGAGGCCAATCTCGAGAAGATCAAAGACCTGGTCGATATGAAATCGCCAGCAAAGATCAAGGATGTTCAAAGCAACCAGAAGAATTACTGCTTTCAGTAGATTTATTTCCAAATCGACGGACAAATGTGTCACATTCTTTAATCTACTCAGAGACAACAAGAAATTCGAATGGACAGGGGAGTGCGAGTAGGATTTTCAAGCATTGAAGACGCACATGTCACAACCACCAGTCCTATCAAAGCTGGTTGATAAAGAAACTTTGTTCATCTACTTGGCGATCACAGAATACGCTGCTAGTGCTGTCTTAGTAAGCGAAGAAGAAGGCGTATATAAGGCTATTTATTATGTAAGCAAAAGGCTAATTGGAGTGGAGCTGTGGTATCCTCCTATTGAAAAGTTATCCTATTGCTTAATTTTAGCCTCCAGGAAGCTGCGGCCCTACTTTCAGGGTCACCCAATCATGATTTTGGCTGACCAGCCTCTACGACAAGTTCTGCAGAAGCCAGAAGCCGCAGGCAAATTATTGAAATGGGCGGTCGAACTTGGGCAGTTCGATATCTCTTACTTGCTACGAGCATCGATAAAAGGGCAAGCCCTGGCTGACTACATCGCAGAGCTCACTGGGCTTCCAGATAGCAAGCAGCCTAAAGCACCTGAAGAACCTGAGCCTTAAAGCCAAACTCCCTCATGGAAGTTGTTCACGGACGACTCCTCTAATGAACATCACACAGGAGCAGGTGTGATTTTGATAACGCCTGGAGGGCATCGATTTCACTGCGCAATCAGGTTCGACTTCACTACTTCTAACAACGAGGCCGAGTATGAAGCACTGCTCGCCGGGTTACGGTTGGCCGAGGACATGAACATAGAGGCACTTGACATCTACAGTGACTCTCAGCTGGTAGTAAATTAGATCATGGGAGAATACCAGACCCGAGGTTTAAAGATGGTTTCTTACTTAAACAAAACGAAGGATCTATTAGGCCAGTTTTACAAGTACACCCTTCAGCAAGTACCTCGCGACCAGAATTCGAACACTGATGCTTTGGCCAATTTAGCAAGTGCGAAGGATGCTGATACTCTAAACATAGTGCCAATTGAATGGCTATCTGTGCCAAGCATCCATGTAGAAGAGACTACTTTGGTGATCCAGGCGGTGGATACATGGATGGCACCATACATAGAGTACCTTACGCAGGGCGTCTTATCGACGGACAGAAACAAAGCTAAGACCCTTCAGCGGCAAGCTACTAGGTATATCCTGGTCGATGGAATCATGTACCAAAGGGGATACTCAATGCCACTCCTCAGATGTATTTCAAAGGAGAAGACCAAAGAATTGATGAAAGAGGTCCACGAAGGCTTTTGTGGAGACCATGCTGGGGGGCAGAGCTTATCAAAGAAGATCCTAAGGCAAGGATAATTCTAGCCAACAATGAATAAAGACTCAATGGAATTTGTGCAGAGGTGCGACAAGTGCCAGGGGTTCTCCAAAACTCCATGAGCATCCCCTAATGAGCTAAAACAGATGCAAAGTCCGTGGCCATTCGCAGTCTGGGGTATAGATTTAATCGGATCTCTGCCTACAGGAAAGGGTGGCATCACGTACGATGTGGTTGCTATTGATTACTTCACTAAATGGGTCGAAGCTGAGCCACTCGCAACCATAATGACCAAGAAAGTGCTGGATTTTGTGGTAAAAAACATCGTATGTCGCTATGGATTGCCAAGGAAGATTGTCTCAGACAACGGTACCCAGTTTGATAGTGATCTGTTCACAGATTTTTTCGAATGACATGGAATTATCAAGAGCTTTTCTTCAGTCGCTCATCCTCAAGCAAATGGACAAGTCAAAGCAGTCAATAAAACGCTAAAGGATACTCTAAAGAAAAGACTTGAAGAAGCTAAGGGGGCATGGCCGGAGCAATTACCTGAGGTACTTTGGTCGTACAGAACTTCCCATCGAACAACAACTGGCCATACTCCATTTTCCTTGGCATATGGATATGAGGCTATGTTGCCTGTTGAGTTAGATCCGCCGTCGCATCGCATAATAACGAACGATCAAGGCTCTAATAGCCAACTATTGATGGAATCTCTTGATTTGGTCGATGAAAGGCGAGAACAAGCCCAACTCCGAGTAGCTGCTTACCAGCAAAAGGTCGCCCGATATTTCAATTTTAAAATACGTGAAAGGAAATTCAATGTCGGAGATCTAGTACTTCGAAGAGTTTTCCTTAACACCTGCGACCAGGCTGCTGGAGTACTCGGACCTAATTGGGAAGGACCATACCAGATTGAAGAAGTCCTCCATCCAGGCACCTATAAACTTGCTCGCTTAAATGGAGATCTCATTCCTCGCTATTGGAATGGAGAACACCTGCACAAGTACTATCAATAAACAGTTCTTCTTAAAGAATTGGCTTGTATTAATTTTACTTTTTACAAGTTATGAAAAAGGGTTGGTCATTTTATGTGACTGATCACTTGTAAGTGTATGATCATTTCAGTGATCACTCGTACAGACATGATTTGTCCATTTATTACGAGAATATAAGGGACTGTGCATAGCCAGTCAATCTTGCCAATTATTGTATTTATTACAAGTATTTGCTCATTACGTGTGTTGTTTTGCTGTATTATCATTTTAAATTCTTTGCTCCGAGCAGTAATGTTCGAATAGGTTTTGGTCAAGGCAAGTGACCAAGGACCTAAAGCTCCTCAATCACTTGGGGGGCATATAAGGCATCTAGTAAGCAAATCATATCGAAAGGTATGTAAACACATGAGCAAAATAAGTGAAAGCATGCTAGGGTACTTAGAGTATTTTTCAAAATTTTGTTATTTTGTTAAATCAATCCAAAGTATTATGCTAAGTTCGGTCATGGGAACAAATATTATAATATCAAAATAAATTCTTTTACATCGCAAGCAGTGACTGCTCGGATGTAACTGTTTAATAAAAAAGGAAAAGCTGTCCATGCAGCAATAAAAGTTAAAACATAAATTGCTTTTACATCATGACCCATTGGTCATATAATTCAAAAATAATAAAAGATAGATTATGAAGTAGCCGGGGGGTCCTGTGATTTTTGTTGCTGCTGGTCGACAGTAACTCCAGCCTCTTCTCGGGCACCCTCGATGCTGGTTGCTAAAGAGATCTCTGGAGACCTTGGAGTTGTTTCTTCTTCTAGGCGAGCAACACACCTAGCTAGCTCCGCCTCCTTGATATGGTCTGGAAGATAGGAGAAATTAGCGCTGGGGTTGCTTTTCCAAAATAGATAAAAGCATTCGAACGCCGCCCCTTCCTAGTCTTCAAGGTTGCGGGCATTTTGTTCCTCCAGTGCAGCAACTTCTTTGCAGCTTATCTCCAGCTCAGCTTGAAGCTTGTGGGATTCCCAGTAGTTTATGAGCAAAGTCTCCTTGTACTGATCCTTAGAAGCAGTGATCTTGGCAATGCTCGCCTCCTTCTTCTTCAACTCCTCTTCGAGAGAAGTGAGTTTGGCCTCGGTGACTTGCAACACCTCGATGTGCTTCGCCTCAACTTCCTTAAGAGCCTCAGTATGCTTCACCTAAACTTCCTTTAGCTGTTCGGCATGAGTAGCTTCAGTCGCCTTGAGTTGCTCAGCGTATTGGGCCTCAACAGCACTAAGCTGATCGCTGAGTTTCTTCTCGGATTGAGCGGTCAACGTCCTCGAGCTTCGCCAACCAGAAGTCATGGTAAGAACTCCCTGTGATTAGAAAGAGATAAAGCTATTAGTAGGGATGAATTGGCAAGGAAATTTGTAAAGTACAATAAAAAGAGCAACTTACAGCAAGCTCTTCGTTTAGTGCGCGGTTGAAGACTTGATCAACCGCCATGGAGCCAGTCTCCTGAATCGCCTCCCGGCTGTGACAGTGCTTTGTTATTTTGGAAAACCTATCTTTGGTTGAATTGAGCACCACGCCTGTGAGGTCATCTCCCGAGACTTCTTCTCAGCGACCAGCCGGCTGCTGGACGGTGGAAGCTGGAGGCGTAAGGTCGGCTGGAGCTGGTGGAAGAGTCTGTCCAACCGGAGATGGGGGATCTGGATTTACTGGAAACGGCGGAGTTGCCTTTTTGGTAGGAGTTGGTGGAGGAGTTGTCTCCTTTGTGGGAGTAGGCGCAGGAGGTTCTTCTGTTTGAGATCTCTTTGCGGAGGGATTGCTGCAGCCTTCCCCAAATTGGCGCTTGTGGGATTTTTCTTGTTTGCTGATTTGGCGTACAAGTCAAAACCTCATTCGGCAGGCATGTCTACAAGGAAGAAACAAGCAAACAATCAGGCAATATAATAAAAGGAGCTTGCTATGTTTAGGAAACAAGGTCAAAGAAATTAAAAGTATAATACCCGAGCTATAATTACTGGTCGCTACACTATTTACTTTACTAGTGCTACACTCACTCTCTAGCCTGAAGAAGTCTGGATTTAAAGCAGGTGTGTATTTAAAGTTGCCATCCCCATCAAAAAGGTGACATGGAATAGGCAGACTATCTCAAAGTAAAAAATCAGTACTGTTCTCGTTTGATGACTTAAGAATAGGCTCGAAGGCCTTCTTCTTGCCCTTCCCTGGAGGGGCCGGTGCAGCAGCAGGTCGCGGGGCACCATTTGGTTCATTGATAGTCACCCCTATTGCACTCCTTGTTTGAGGTTGTGACATGTCTTGTTGTTGTTCGGGGAATTCAGTGCCGGTGGCATTCCCCGCGGTAGATTCCCTCACATCCTGTTGAGGTGCTAGAAGGCCGACCAGCCTCAAATTGGCCTCTGTGACCAGCTGTTTGACGCTTTTCTCTTCGTCGGTCATGCTGGCCAAGAGGGCTGATTGGACTTCCATGTTTGGAGTGGGAGCCGGTCGCAGCCATGGACCTGAAATGCACCAAATCTCTAAGGGGAATGCAGAAGGAATCAGAGGAAAATAAACGAACAAGGGTGCAAAGATATTACCTCCTTGGGTGAAGGCCAGGTTGTTGGCGACCATATCGGTAGTCAGAAAGTAATTTAGATGGTACTTCCCCACGTTGGATATAAAAGTTGTATCACTCAGGAAAGTGCGGGTCATTTCCTGGTGGCAGAAATGGAAGAACCCCGTATTTTCTTGGTTGGGGTTGGATTTTAGGTCCAGCAGGTAGTTGACCTCGTGTGGCGTGGGGACCGACCACTTCTTATGACTATAAAGGATATAGAGTGCAGAGAGCATTCTATACCCATTTGGGGTTATTTGGAAGGAGCGACCACAAAATAATTGTCCACTCCTTGAAAGAAAGGATGGAGAGGTAGAAATGCTCCTGCCTCGATGTGATACCTCGACCAGGCGCTGAAGGCGCCTCCAGGCAGATTTGCCCGCTGGTCTCTGGTGGGTTGGACTAGGGTCACCCCAGGAAGCCTGTACTTCTTGATGTAATTGGCAATCATCCTAATCGTTACTCGACTAGGAGGGGCAACGTACCATTCGACATCTGGTCGAATGACGTTTCAGAGTTGGGCTTCAGTTTGGATTCCTGGCTCAGGAGTACTCTCAGATCTACCACTGGTCGAGGGAATTTCAGCATAAGGAGCAGGCTGGTTTTCAGAAGGTTTTGATGGTTTCTTTTTCTGGGCAGTGGATTTTACTATAACCATGTCTGAAGGGTTTGAGTGAGGTCTGTTAGGTGGAATTCGAGAAAAAGGGATGTTTGAAATAAGTAATGACGGCTGTTCTTTGTCCACGAGTAGTTGAGCAAGCAGGTCATCATCAATTGGTCTCTCACCTCCCCACGGATCTTGCATGAGAATCTGCAAACAGAGAAGGGGAGATGAGAACTTAAAGCCTAAAAACTTGTGTTGAGAGTTGGAATGACGTTGCTCGCGTATAAAAGTTAAGCTTTTATACGACCAGCAGCATTCTAGCGAAAACACTAAGTTTCATACGAGCAGTTTGAGAAATGGATTAAAAAACGGAAGTAAAAAGTTTTTCATAGAAAACTTTTTCAACTCTGGAGGGGCGCGAAAAACCCAGTTTTTCAACTAGCTTAAAAATCAAAATTTTTACTTCGATTTTGCGCCCTAAATCTACAATCTCGACTACCAAACTGACTCCTAACTGCTATAACACATTATTTCACTACCCTATCAAACATCGATCAATATGCTTATTTACCCCAAGACAATTTCAGTCAAGAACATTCAAGAACTCAGATACGAAATAGATAAAAAATGGTTTTGCATGGCATCTCAAACGACTGAAAGGTTCTGGAAACTTACTTGGATGAAAGTTAGAGTATGAATGAGAAAGTTTGAACGTCTGAGCAAAAGTTCCTTAGATCAGCAATGAAAGCTTCTGGGTTGTTTGGCTCTATTCTTCAGAGTTCTTGAAGAAAAGATGATAAGTGAAAAGTAAAAAGTAAAAATTGAGCTTAGGGGGATTATTTATATTGATCGCGGCACTATAAAAGAGATAATCATGGGATTACTTTTTTCAAAGCATGGGGAAACGCAATAGCCATCAGACAAATTTTTGGGAAATTGAAAAGACTTGATTGGACATGATTAGTTACCTTTTTCGAGAAGGCATGGACGACTCTGACAGATTTGGTGGGGTATGCGAAGGGTCAGTTTCCTAAGTTTACTTTATGCTGGTCGCAGCAAAATAAACTTGGGGGGAAAATGTTTACCCAAAAAATAGCTGCTAATGACTTGGCAAGAACTTCTCACATGTAGTTGACATGTGGGAGAGTCGAAATGAAGAGGTGCTATTCCTTTATCGACCAGCTCCCTATTGCTTCGTCAAACCTCACGATTAGATGTGACCAGACTGGTCGTATGCTTCAGTTTATTTCCTTAAAAGATTGTAATTTTATAATAACTACGTTGATTATTTCCTCTTTATTGCCTTCATACGCGGATATTAAGGATAATTAAGGCCCATTGGCCCATGTAACCCCCCTTGAGCCTATAAATATGCATGAGAGAGCTCAAAGAATGGACTTTGACTTTTGAACCTTTTTTGGGAATACTGAGAGAAAGAGCATATAGTGCAATTATCTTCCAAATAGTTGTAAATCTCCTAAGGCTTATGAAACTCAAGAACCCTAGTTATTTGATCACGACATTGGGATTCAATATCAATAATATCACTAAGTGGACGTAGGTCATTACCATTCATTGGGGCCGAACCACTATAAATTATCTGTCATTTCTTTACTAATAGATTCCATTCTTTATTATCATCTCATTTCTTGTCGTATTTCTGACTCCGCGTCGTTGGCCAAATCGAGGGTCAACACTCTTGATTGAAGATAATATTTCAAATAAATTTTGAAATATTTCTCAAATATCCATTTAACAAATGACAACCTGAAAAATACAACAACCACACATAAAAAGAACTAAAAATATAATATAATAATAATAAAACTAAATAAAACTTAAGACTAAAAAGTATTAAAAATCCATCCTATCAAATTCCCCCAAACTAAACCTTTACTCGCTCTCGAGTAAAGAACACAAAAGACAAACAAAAACCAAACTAAAAACCTAAAACAACTAACACAAATGAATCAAGCCAACAACAACAATTTAAGCCTCAAAATATTATGAATAACATGCTTATATAATCTTCAAGAAAATCAACTTATAATCCAAAATTTCTGTCAAAACATTCTTCCAATTCACTTAAGTCCAAACAAAAATAAAAGCTCTCAAAATCATGATTAATAAATAAAATGTATTCGAATCATTTCATGCTCACCAATTTTTTTTCATTACAATCAATTAATATCATTATCCCATAAGCTTGCTATACTTACTGATCCCCACATGCTCAAAAATCAATAGGACTTTCATGGCTTATAATTGAACGGCTTAGGTAAAGGTAGGTGAAAAAGTCATTTAGGCTCAAATATACCATAAACATACAAACCAAACAAACCAATCTTATGACAAACTCACGAACCCAAAACAATCCCAAATTTCTCAATCTTTCTTGTTTTGAGAGAGAACTCATACACATGTTTTTTTTTTTCCTTTTTTCATTTAATTTTTTTTTCTAATGATGCTACACTCCCCCAAACTTATTTCTTTATATATTCAATTGGAGTGTAGTTTATTTTCAATATTTTTTTCTTTCACTCTCAATTTTTCTTCTTTTATTGATACAAATTTCCAAATATAAACCCCATACAAACCATCCCCCAATCACTTTTCATATGATCATGGTATACATCAAAGGGAAGAAAAAAAATAAGAAAGTTTCAAATAGGCTCGAAATAAGTGACAAATAAAAAGAATCAAATTAGGCTCAAAATGGGGTAACTGGTGATTTAATAAATCAAGGTTGGCTTGAAAAGCTCAAATGTTCCAAAGAATTTCCTAAATCATCTTCCTAAACATGCATCATCTAGGATTTCGTCTCAAAAAGCAAGCAAACAAGTTCTAGAATAAAAATATTTCAATCTTATTTTTATTTTAAAAATTCAGCAAGCATAAATAAAATTCAATCACACAAAATTTATCAAAAATCATTATTAAGCTCTCAATTATTTAAGTGGACAAAGTAAAAATTGAAACAACTATTCAACCAAGCACACAGATTTTTATAGCTTTATTCCCATTCAATTTTTACAACACATAATTCAATCATATTATAATTAGCTAATCATTGTCAACTTGATTCAATGAACACTCTAAACAAAAACTAAACAAAACATAAAAATAAATATAAACCTAACAAAACTTAAACAAACTAAGATATCTACAATGAGCAAAGCAATAAAAATCAAATCCCTTCCCCCACATTTAATCTAAACATTGTCTCCAATGTATAAATAAAAGAAAAGGAAAAGAAAATTTCCCTGTAATACAATGCATTGCTCCATTGTAGTGACTCTCATTGCTATCCTCCTTAGGTTGCCAATATAAAGTTATTCGTCGACGTGTCAATAAGTGGTTCACACCCATAATAAGCGTCATATTAGACAACTTGAAGGTTGTCATTGTGAATGCCCTCAAGCTTGGCTAGATTTGGAATTGATGAGCTCCAATGTTCAACTTGACTTTCATTGGAAATATAAGCATGATGGATGCAAATGCATGATGCTAATGGAGGTGAGATGGTGGTGGCCTATAAGGATCGTCATATGTGTACTCTTCCATTACCATTAGCTCACTATATTGAGGATCGAGTACTTGTTGCATGGAGTGTGATGGCGGATTTAGCCTTTCTTCACTACTTTGCTCAAACAATTTATCCACATCTTGGGTAGAGATATCATTCGACATTACTATTTTCTCTCCCTTTTCTTCATTACTTTGGATTGAAGAGGGCTCCATTTGATGTTCAAATTATTCCACTGGTAGCTCCATCTCCTCACCACTTCCCAAATTTACCTCCTCACTTTGTTCTTTCCTCTTTGAATTTTCCAAATTCCTTAAGGATGAATCTTGGCTTTGAATTAAAGCGTCATTTTTAGCAATATACTCCATCATCAATACCTCCAATGAATTTGATTGAGCCACTTGGTGAGGTTTCTCTTCTATATTTACTTCTTGAAAATTATCACACTTTTCCTCATTTGGTCCTTGAGTGCAATTGTTAAAATTTGGCTCCATATTGTTATAATTGCTCTCCCACCCTTGTTTGGTCATTGAACAATTCCAATACCACCATTCATTGTATTCTGCCATGTCTTCCAACATCCAATAGGCCTCATCCACATATACTTGGTAGAAATTGGTGGTACCATCTCCTCTTTCTACCCATTCTCTTGCTTCGACATTCAACCTATTAAGGAAGACCTCTAATTGACACTCTTTGGACAAACCATGGTATGGGAACCTCATTAGCAAAGCTTTGTATCTTTACCATGCCTTGTATAAAGGCTCAAAGTCAAGTTGAACAAAATTCATGAGGACTTGCATATGAGACATCTTAAGTTCCTCGCAAGACAAACAACAAAGAAAGAAAAAAATAAATAAAAGCAAAAAATGAAAAAAAAAATATAAATATATATACCAAATTAGGATTAATAATCAATTATATTTGATATTGATTAAATAGTCCCCAGAAACGGCGCCAAAAACTTGTTGTACAAATATATATATACGCAAGTGTACATATCGCTAACAAGTAATATAATAATAAGTAGAGTATCATTCCCACGAGGATTGATATTAATTACCAATAATTAACTCATGACTCTAATTGATTTAAATGATAATTTAAGAATTATGAATTAAATAATTACTACTAAAATTAAAGAAAGCAATTAATCACTAGAGCAGTTCAGAGATAAAAATATGATTTAATTCAATAGAGGTAAAAGTTAGGTGTTACACCCAAATTTCGAGCATGAGATTGTGATCCCGAAATCTAGGCTCGTCAGGTGCGAGCTCGAAATATACACGGTCGTCATATGATCCATTACTCGAGCTGCTTTGTTGTAAGTAACAACCTCGAAAAGCTCAAGGATGTGTAGCCTCGAATATTCTCTGAGCTTGCAATGGCCATGGTTTGACACTTGTATATTTTTCCCTGATACATCTCTTGTCTTCAGACGAGATGGCTTGAGCTCGCGAAGTGTAAGCTCGAATGAGTTGACTTCACCAATAGTTACTTGTTCCGAGCGTATGCAAAGTTAGGCAACGACCTCGTGATCGACTGCGAGCCTCGGAGATTTGATGAGTCTCGTACCTGAGTTAATCAGTTATATGTGAATGTATTTATTGTTGTACGATCTCATTGTTTAAGGGATATTATTCAATCTGTTATCCGATCCCACTTTTCATGGGATGTTTCCGTGTATGTGGGAAATCATGCATTAAATAGCATTATATTAATTGATTCACAAAATATCTTCCAGAAATATGTGGGAATGAATTCTGCAAACCTTCCCTATAAATAGAGAAGGAAGCACCATTTGTAAAGGGCTGAATTTTAATTTCTGGAGAGAAAACTCTGGGCAACTATTCTCTGAAAAGTTTCCAGAAAACTCCCAAGTTTTAATAACATAGACTCGTGGACTAGGCATATTTAACTGTTGAACCACGTAAAAAACCAGTTGTGTTCATCTTTGTCCACTTCCTCCAATATTTTCTTGTTTAATTGCTCTCCAATTTAAGTTGATGAAAAACGGCGTCAACAATTTGGTGCTTTCATTGAGAGCCATTAAACATTATGTGCGTGAGTCTGTTCAATCAGAAAGCCTCTCGAATAAACAATGGCTGCAAATGATCCCA